>NC_136662.1:12036947-12636947 GCF_903797595.1 Erithacus rubecula
TGCCTAAAAATAGAGTCCTCTTCCAAAGGGTTTGACAGTGTTCAGCCCCAGCCTGTATTAGTCACTGAGAATTACAAAGCACAGCTGTAGTCAGATATCTTTGGAAGGCAAACTGATTTTCTTCTTTTCCCTATCAGTTTATAGAAACAGACATATCTAAATAACATATATTGGGTAACAGAGCTTTTTTAAGCTTCCTGGTTTTGCCTGTTGTTATTTAGCTTTCATGCAGCTGTAGCCCTGAGAACAATTCAAGTTTGATTTTATAAAACCTGATCTTCACCTCTTTCTCTGACTGCACTTAACTGTTGTGGAAATAAGGAGAGAAGGATGCCTATTGCAGCTGGAGAAGTTAACATACCTAAATGGCACTTCTTTTATAGAAGGAAGGTTGTAATAAGTCATGTGATTTAGAGTAAAGGCAGCAGTGTGCAATGGGAGCAATTTTCTGCCCCTCAAACAGCACTTCAGGTGATGTTGTTCATCTTTCTGTGACTCGCTGTGTCAAAGCATGCCCAGAGCAGAGGTGCTCAGGGACCCGACAAGCTGTAAGTGTCCAGCTGAAAAACCTGGGAGATATCCCAGGGCTCAAAGAATTCACTTTTTCAGTTGCTCTGATTTACTTCAGAATGCACCTTTAGGGAATTTATGTCTTCCATGCCTTTAGTTTCCCATTTCCTTTCTTGTCATCTTTAAAAATCCATTAAAGATCACAGAGACAGTTTCTCTGAGCTTCCATTTCTGAGGGGCTGTGGAGCTCCACAAAGCATGCACTTCCAGAGGTGAACTGACTCCTTTACTCTCTGCACCTTGATGTTGTTAGGACGACATTTTAATTATAGGTGATGGGTACAGGCTGAGAAAACATGCTGAATTCTACAGGGGAACAAACAGTTTTCACTCATAAGGACTTAATGACAACTAGCTAACCAGCTCCCTTCTGTCTGCATAGAACAACATTAAAATGCAAGATAAAATGGGGAGGTTGATTTCTCAAGGTGCTTGTTTGAGAGATTTAAAATTATATTAGTCCTATGTTTGCCAAAAGCAATCACTAGGCTTTTCGGGTGTTGCTAAAATAAAAATTTTAAGAAGTTAGTTCTCTTAAAAATAGGCAGCAGCAGTAGTCCAGCTTGCATTTGTATTTTCTAGAAAAAAACATTTTGTTAGCCACATATAATGACTGGTATTTCACCTATTTTACAATATTCTTACAAGTTCCTCTACAGTAGAGCAAGTTTACATTAAAATGCCACACCACCTTTGCTATGATTAATTTAGATTTGTCTATCACTCTGCGTGCTTGCTGATTTGCCCTGGGTATTATAATAACTACAGCCTGCTTGTCATTTCCTGCTAACATTGCCTCACCTGTAAAACTGCAGTAGATCTATTTCAGCTTCCCCAGTTTCTGCCATCACCTTACCTATTACAGTAGAATAAAAGGACATTTCTCGGATGCATGCATAGATATTTTCATCATATTTCAAATGCATTCGGAAAATTGCTGCATATTGGCACCAAAACAAATGAAATAATTCCCCATATCTCCTCACGTATGAAATGTTTCCTTCCCTGTTTGAATGATGGCCAGCCTCTATTTATCCAGAGCTGGAAGGCAATGTTGCCACATACATGCAGAGCTATTTGGTTTGTTGATTTATGCATCAAATCATATGCCTGTGTTTAATACGTGTGTGTTCATACATGTTTGTATTTTTGTCTTTTTAAAAATATGAAACACCTAATCAGAAAACCTATAGTTTAAAGTGCAAAATTTAAAAAGAAGTGGCAGGTCATTTGTACATTTTATGATTATTTTAAGGTGGGTGAAGCAGCATGTCATTAACACAAGACCTTAACTAAACACTCTGTCTGTGACTGCACCAATTAACTGGGCAGGAGTAGCCAGACAATGTGGCTGCCAGTGAAAGTGGCTGCATGAACAGACTGGCCATGGCACCATCTCTGCATGTTTGGGGGCTGTCAAGCTCTGCTGTCCTGTTGTTTTGGGAGGAAGAAAATCCTTCTGAAACATTCTTGTCTCTGGAAACCTGCAAGAGCAGACACTGGAGTCAGAGCAATTTTACTCCCATAAAACAAGCCTGTTCCTAATAAATGTATCAGGGTGCTGAGAGGGGCTCACATCCTTCCCTGGCACTCACCAGTGGCTATCACGACTGTTCCTACCAGAGAGAGCTTGGCTCCCCTACAGCACTTGCAATCCAGTCTAGAAGAAGATGCAATAAGTGAATTTATTAACCCACAGGGGGTGGGGAACCAGCAATGAAAACAATGAAAAGACTATGTGTTAACCTACGTGCCTACCTCAATGGCTCCAGGTTTAGCCATATGTGCTAAATTAGACCATTAAACACTGTAAAGCCAACGCTGAACTGAAGAGCTCCCACAGCCCTCTAATTTATACCATGTTACACAGGCTAGAGTAAGTTGCTCATAGTAAATAGGGTCTCATTGCATGACTTGTCTCTAACAGTACATTTTCACATAATTAAAATGGACACAGCTTAGAAAAATTAAAAGGCTAGAATATAAAGCTCAGCTGCAAACAATATTAAATGGCATTATCAATAACAGAGATCCCAGGGTTTGCATATTAATTGTAAGAAGGTGCTAATTTGAGTGTTTTAAGCTTGCATTCACAAGCTTGTTTACATGCTTTGTTCCACCTGGACCTGTTTGGAGGTTTGTCAAAAACCTAACAAGCAGAAAAAGATTGCATTTGAAAATACACATACATGTTTAATTAAGCCAGGGCCACCGAACATTCCTCAATATATTTAGCTGTTGAGATTTAAGCACCACCAGAGCATCAGGCATTATCACCTTTTGAAGTACTGCAGAATCTTTAATATTTAAAGCACAAAGCAGACTTTAATATAAAATTCTAGCAGACCACAGAAGATTAAAGACGCATTATAAATGTGACAGTTTGTAAATGGAACACCAGTATTAAAGGGAACCCCCCTGATATTTTATAGCATATTTTTCAGGTGTATACTAAATTATAAATACAATTAAATAGCAGTAATTATTCTCTGGAAGGGGATGGCAGTTTAACTGTTCTAGAAAATAGTGATTAACAATAATGTAGGAAAGTGGTAATATGTGTTTTACCACACTGTTCTTGCAGTCAAACTTCACGCAGGCGTCTTCAGCTAATTTAAAACCACCCTGGGGCCCTACATCCATGGGCACAATGTCTTTCCTTCCGTGAGGCAGGGAGTGGGAAAGGCTGTTTTCTTGTGCCCAAAACTCGGATTTGCTTAGACCACACAGTTGATGTCCAGCTGCTGCTGCTGCTGTTTTGAGTTGCAAGGGGGGGAGGGCAGAGGGAACACCCCAGAGGAGTTAAACCAGCACCTCTTGAAGAATTTTAATCCTGAATTAAGAGGGTCCAATGTTGGCTCTTCATGGTCATGCATGAAATTTTGAAAGAAGCTAACCTTATTGTATACTAAATTAATTTGGCATGTGTCTGTAGACTTGTTTAATAGTTTGTACCAATTCTTTAATTTAGTAAATAAACCCCATGTGACCAGCATTTCCCTACTCCTTTTGCTCAGCTTTGTTTTTCTAGAGGGGTAAACACATGTGAAAGCAACAGCAATTATTAGAATAGAGGAGGGACTCTCAAGGACAAGATTTGGGACAGACTTTCTGCTTGGTATCTCTTGTGGGGAATGGAGACTGGCCCCCCAAAATCAGAGCCAATCTCTCCTGAAGGATGCAGGCTGATGGCAGTGGGCAGCAGAGGGACCTGTGTCCTCCATGACAGCCAGGATTTTAGCACAGGCTGGCAGGAATATATCTCTCAAGGAATACATCTGTCACAACTGAGACTTGGGTGACATTTTTCTGTTCTTGTCTTTCTGCCTTGACCCTTGGCCTCCTTCCCTTTAAGAAGGGAAGCTGATGGAGGCAGCTCTTCTTATTTTTTCCCCAAAATACACTGGGATTTTTTAAGGAGACTCTCAGACTATGATTAATAATAATTAGCATTTTGCATCTTTGAAGAGGAGCTTTTGGTTTGAAGGCCATATGCATCCAGACTCTTTCAACCTCACTGTGGAGAAAATCCCTGAACATTGGACATTTTGGGAAGCTCTCCACAGTTTGAGACAGGGGCTCAACACTATCTAGGAAAACTCTTGCAGAAGCCATGGTTTCTAGATCACATTTCTCTGGCCAGAAAAATCCTACTCACCCCTTCCTTATGTGGGATTTTGCCTATTCCAGGTTGCAGCAATAAGGTCTGTGCCCAGTCGTCATTTAAACTGTTGGCAAAAAAAGCAATTCTGATGCTGACAACAACAGTTTTAAGGCAGGTAAAATCTGAATGGGATCGAAGAGCAGAAGAAATTTAAAACAAGAATTTAAAATCCAACAATTTATCATGAATATTCAGGTCGTTGGTGCTGGGCCATACAACTCCAAGGTCTCAGTGCACAGCTAAAGCAGTTCTCAAATCTCTGGAGTGCCAGGCATATCACTGCATTAAGGCATTTTAATATGCATTGCAGCACAAAAGCTTAGCATATTATTTTTACTTTTATTATCAAAAAAAGGAAAATATAGTGAATGTTATCCAACAGAGTGCTTTAAAACAGAATTTTCAAATAAAAAGTATAAAGAGATCTTAGTTATATTATTCATTGCAGAAATAAAAAATAAATTATACATATTCTCCTAATAGAGATTAAAATGGATAAATAATGAAAAGATTACAATAGCTGTATTTCTCAGGGTCTAGTTTATATTGTTAACCTAAGTACTGTACACTATACATGATTAGGCACACTGCTCATATGAAAAATGCAGTGCATCTGCTATTCACAAAAGCAATACCCAGGCCATGTTTTCCATGAGACTTTGTAGGAGCTGGATTGCTCACATTCTGTGTTGGCATAGACACACCAGACTATGCCTCATATCTGCATAGGATTTTTTTTCATGCAAGAATAGCAAAGAAATTTTGGTTTTTCTAAATGACTTGTTTTCCCATCTACCACACACTTTGACATCTCTATCTCACTGCAGGTTGCAGCTTCTCTGAAAACAAGGATTCCTCTACCTTAAAAAAAAAATAAAAGAAACTAAACGTTTTAATTTGGAATAAATACAAGATTTTATAGACTTAAAATAAAGAAACCCACAGGGCCAAGCCCCAGCTGCACAACAACCAGCAGCTTACAGGCACACAGTACCAGGGATGCTGAGGATCCCAGAGGAATTCTCTCCCCTGGCATTTCTGCCATCTTTCACTTCAGCTCAGGAACTGCAACCTGGGAAAAAAAGCAATTCCCTCAAACCTGACATTCATTCCAAAGAACAGCTAGCTTTAGCAAATGGCTGTTTAGTAAAGCAAACCAGCTTAGTTTTAGATGATATTAAAATTCTCCACGTGCCCAGATTTGTACTGGGGCTAAATGGGTGAGGAGCAGCCCTGTACCCCAAGCCAGAGCAAGATTCCTGACTAGTCCAGCTGAGGGTTCCCTTATCTGTCTCCAGACCCTCAAATGTGTGGAATCCCAGGGCAATTTTGTTTATCTGAGCAAGCAGCCCAGCCTTGCCCTGACCCCACGTGCCAGCCCCACTGTGCCCCTCCACGAGCTCATGCAGGGCTGTGAAACCACTGAACAAAACCAGCACCAGAGTAGATGCTGCTGGGTGTGCTCATCAAGAAAAGGCTTTCCCAGTGAACATTTTAGTGATGGAAATGATCTTAATCTGCTTGCTAAACCTGAGTTTAAATGGCTAGAAAGTGTTTCATATTCTCCAGTGCAAGAGCCCAAATCTGTTGATATTACAAGTGTTGTCAACATTCAGCAGCATGGCAGCTGTCACCAGGCAGTTCAGAAAGGCTGATTTAATTGATACTTCCCATTTCAAATACAATTTGCAGTCGGCATGTGGTGAGAAATGCATCTCACCATGCAGATTTTCATGATGCTGGCGTACAAAAAAAAAAGAAAAAGGGTGCTGCTTTTCTTTTGAGAAGCTTGAAATGTAGTCTAGGAAGGAAATATTCAACTCTATATGTAAAAGTTGCTTTCATTTTAATGAACTAAATCACAGTAAATCCCAGATTATTTATTTCTGTATATGAAATAGCATATGTGGCAAAATGTAGAAAGTAGCATACCGATTTTGGGAATGAGAAAGGAGACATTGTTTAGCTATGGGGTTTAAACTAAGGTGTGCAGTTCAAGCTTGAGCCCAGAATCTAATTCAGGTTAGATGGCTTCAAAATTCTTCAAGACCTTCTAAGGAGTTTTTCCTTTCTTTTTCTTTTTCTTTTTTTTTTTTTTTTTTTTTTTTTTTTTTTTTTCTAAAATAACAAGAATCTCACAAGAATAGCTGATCTTACCATTGAAGGTCAAGAGATTTTAGCAAACCCAACTCCTATGACTTTTTCTATGTAGTTTAATTAATAGCACCCAAGGGTAGGCAGAACCATTTGACTATCTGAACTGACATCTGCATCTCAGCCCATCACACCGTACCCAACTGGCCTGCACCAAGCCAAATAACTGGTGTCTGGCTAAGCCAGAACATTTATTTCTTTCCTTCAAGAGACCTTTCCTCTGAACTGCACCTTTTTGTTTCTAAGCACTGTGGCTGCCTGCAGGGGTAAGTGCCACACTGCAAGACAGGGCTTTGAATACAAACACAGAGGCACAAGCACACACTGCTCATTTTACTGATGTGAATTTCCTTGGTTTGCTCTCTGTAATCTATGCTAAAGGAAAAGAGCCTTTCAGATTTTAAAATATGAAGATAATTTTTTTTTTGTTGCCCAAGGAAGCATTATAGCCAGAGTTGGACCTGTTCAGTGCTATTTCCCACAGGAATGGCTCATGGATCCCAAGCTGCACACAACCTCCTCAGCCTCTGCTCTGAGAGGGAACCCCTCTGTGCCTCTGGCCCACCAAGAGCACGATCTACCATGGTCTGCACCCATGCACAGGGCTGTGTTCCCCAGGGGAGTCAGTGGGACTTCACACCCTTGAGCCTGGCTGGGAATCCACCCCTGCTTTACACCTCCTTTTTAGGAAGGAGATTAGAACAGGAGCTTAGACTGGAAACTCCTTCGACATCTTTTAATGCATCTCATTCAGAGCCCTCCATCCAGCTGTTCCCATCCCTGTTTTAGCAGACAAAGAAGTGGCTGAAATCCTTTTTAATTCAAACATTGCTGAATGTTCTTCTCAAGACACGACAGAGTGCTCCTGGCCCCCTCCCCCTCCCTGTGTCTTGGGTGAGCACATACTTAGATCCCCCAAGCACAGTGATAATTTCTCCTTACCAGCAGAGCCAGTCATTATTTATTATATCACTCTCTCACTTCTTCAGTCTCTCCTAGTGGGAACATTGCAGTGGCTGCTGGCTAGAAAATTAGCCAAGGGAACTTCTTCTGTTGGTCTCTTTCCTCATTATACTAGTAAAAAAAATTTAACTGTGACATTCTCCCTCTCTCTGTATAGATATATCAACGCAGGTTGGAAGCACACTGTAGGGGCTAATAGTGAGTAATTTAACTGTGGCTCTCTCACACGTTTTACCCTCATTCTTTCTCCAGAGTAGCAGCAGAAGAACAGTATGTTCATGTATTGTTGCTCCATATTACAAGCAGAGCTTGCAAGTTTATGTCTAATCTCATTTTTTCCCCCTACTTGTTGTTTTGTTTTTTAGGGGTTTTTTTGGTTGGTTTTTTTTTGTATTTTGTGGGGATGTGATGCAATTTCTTCCAGTGTCAAGGTGCTGCCATAAATTAGAGAGATTCTGGCAACCCATAAAGAAAAGTATACATTTTCCTGCCTTAAAAAAATTCTTAAAAAAAAAAAACCAAACAGGAACATCTGACTGGAACAAAGCTCTGCATATGCACATATGTTGTGTAGGACCATCACATTGGTACATGCCCAGAGAGGTTTTTCTCAAGACAGGAACAGACTCGTCTACAGAGTCTGGACAGAACTGGTGTTCCCTGGTCAAGCAGGAGCCACATGAAGCATAAAGCCAAGGAACACTTTTCCTGACTCCACTCAGGTGTTGCACAGCACAGCTTAGGCCAGTGATGGGATCTGGTTTCAGTTCAAGAAAATTAGAAGGTGTGCTCAGCTGTTCAAAAGAGCTCTGTGCAGGCCAAGTCACTGTTTTTATGTGCTGGGATAGGTCTGTGCCAAGTGCACACATGCAGCTCCATGGGGAGAACATCCACACTATCAGGTGAATAAAGAAAAAAAAAAAGAGTAATTTTGAGGAAAAATTATGTATTTGGGAATGGTCACAATAAATCATATGACTCACTTCAGAATCCCTTCTTTAAAGAAACATGAAGGGGAGCTACTAATGACAGCATCACAAGTGCTCAAATGTCTGGAAGATTTGGGATTTTGATGTTCCTGATTTTGACCCAGATTCATTACATAAGGCATATAGACAAAGTACAATTTTGTGACTTATGGAAACGTTTATAAAAAGACAATCCTGCTTAAATATTTTGTAGAAAGTGCAAAACCTGAAGTTGGGGGGTGAAAAAGTCATGGAAACACATTCACATTCTCCTTTCACCCTAACTAGTTTTTGGTAGCAGAGCACTGCTGATCACAGGTGTGCAACTCCATGTCTAGAGCAGGTGTCTTCAAACCTTTATTTCCTAAATCAGCCCACAATGGTGAGGAGAGCCCATCAGCATGGGAAGCAGTCCCTGCAGCCTGCACTGGCCAGGGACCCTGTGTGTCCCCAGATGGCCCCTGGGCCCCTGCTCTGCCTGCCCTGCTGTCCCCTGCGTGTCCCCAGCACGGAGCAGTGTGGAATTGCTTAGCTCCATGTACCTAGCAATGCACATGTCACACGCTGGCTCCTGCCCACAGGGAAGGAGGACGAGGACAGTAAACAAAGACCTCGTGTCCTCCATTTTGGAGCGCCTGCTGCAAGTTTGACTCTCTTCACTTTGAATTATAGTGGCAGTGCTTTGAGCAACTACATCTGAAGTACTCCAGCAGCATCACACTCTTGTTCCACCACCACTCTGATGACCACCAGTATAATTCAAAGAGAAAGAGTAAAAACTCACCTCTAGGTATAAAAACGAGAGAGAGTTTATTCCCTGCCAGAAGAAACAATACGACCAGAATTATAGCAGTTCCTACCCTGAACTGTAAAAGTAATGCTTTCTGTTAGCCAATGAATAAAACTGTCCTTTTTCAGGAAAACTGTCTTTCACACTTATAATATTATCTTTCCAATAGATGTGAATACACTGGTTTAGTATATCTAGCTTGCCTTTTTTTTTAATGACAGAAAGGTACCAGAAAACAAAAAGTAATTTTTTTCCTCTGCTTATGAAAAAAGAGGAAAGGAGAAGAAATCTTTCTATATTTGCATTGCTAATTAGCAGAACGCACACAGATAATACAGTGATCAGTACTGTACACACGTTTTGAGAGATGAACAAACATTGCACTATATTTGAATATGCAAGTGTACCATTTGTGTAGTTTATGTTGCATCCAGGCTTTTCCACAGGGCTCCACAAAGACACACTGGAAACCCCCGATGGCAGACTGGGGGGGATGCTGGGGTATGGTTTGTTTACCCTGGAAAGGGCAGTGCAGGGGCACAGCTTGCTTTTCAATGTCATTTTGGTGTTTCTTCACCCCCAAACAAATTCGCCAGCTGGGTTGACTGAGGAAAAGGATTTTAAGAGACTTGTCCAAGGTCACCCTAAGGAATGAGCAAGTCAAGCCACTTACTCAAGGGCACTGAGTGCTTCTGTGGCCCAACCTACCTCCCTCTTGCTTCAGGTTGTTTTTGCCAACCTCTGCCCCCTTACCACACAGCCTTCCCCACACAAGCAGCACAGTGTAAAGTTCACAGCAAACCCAGTGAAGAGCCCTGCACCGTCCATCATCTTCTTCATGAGATAAGAATAGTTCCTCAAACCTTTGTTCATGGCAGATGTTTTCCTGGTTGATGGTGTTTTTCCAAGTGTCAGTGTCTATCCACTAACTATATCTTGATGTACATTCCCGTGCCTAGATACATGAATAGCTTTACAAGATGAACACAGCTTGAAAAACTGAGGTCAAACCTGAAGAAGGTTGAAAAAGCTGGGGTAGTGCAAGACATTATATAGCTTGAAATAAACACTGCCTCATCCCATAGAGGTCATTTCATTAGGAGAATGGAGTAACTCTTGGAAAACACCAGTCACATTATCGGGTTTGACATAAGCTTTAGCTTCTGCTTGTTCACGTGTGTGGTCTCAACAACAGCAAACACCTCAGCTGCAGGTATTCCTCCTCTAAGGCTCAGTCCATAAAATCAACTCTAAATTCCCTTAGTTTCTCTTATCTGAACACCCATTTTTTTGGCCTTAAACATGACCATTTGCCTGGCAAGTGATACACTGAGTATCTATATGAGAATAGAGTATCTATTAATATGGCATCATCTGCAAGGGTTTGATCTCCAGACTGACAAGTTAGGGGCTGCCTCTCCACTCCTCCCTTTCTCTGGCTAGGCAGGGTGTTATTCCGTAGGTCAAACCAACACAAAATCATATTCATGCAGGCAAAGCTCTTTGAGAACATGACACCAGCTCTGCTGCCATCCTGGTTTAGCTTGATCTGTCACTGAGCTGACTCTGGTCTTTTGCTCAGCTGGACCCACTCATCAGCATGGCTAGAGCTACACACATGCATGGGGGAAGCTCCCCAGCCCTTGTCTGGATCCAAGTATTTGGAAAGTCATGTCCCTAAGCACCCTCCTCAATCCTCACCTACTGACTTCAGGAAGGGTAACTCGTACATGATTTACCCATCAGAAGATGATTTTTATGCACTGCTCTTCTTCTCTCTGAGTGTGGCTGTAGAGCTGTCTTTAAGTCTGGACTCTGACTCTCCACTGCATGAATGTTACTCAAACTGGAGAGAAAATAACTGAGTTCTGCTGTTGGCAGGTCTGCTCTGACACTGCCACCCTGCACCCATTGGTTGTGCAATGTTTGAGGGCAGCTCACTGTACATCATAAGGTCCCAACCACCTCTGTGCCAGCAAAGCACACAGTGACAAAACCCCTGCAGCAGCCCTTGCACTTGTCTGCAGGTCTTGCCTGCATCCCAAGAGCTCAGTTTACAGCCCTGAGCCCTCTACTGAGAGCTGGGGATGCTGCACATGTCCTTGCAGGCCTAGTGGTCAGCTTCAGTCAGCTATCATACTCTCCTCCCAGTTACATTAATGGCAGGTGATGAGAAAGCTATTTATGAGCAGTAGGATAATTTACAGACCTAAATAATGCATTTTTAGAAAAGTGAAGGCATTATTAAATACTGTGAGATCACAGTGTGAAAAGACAGTTTCAATATTTTTTTTATAAATCTATTTTCTAATTCTAATCAGATTCTTCTCACCAAGGCTCCCTCAGCTATCTGCTGAGGACAACAGAGGACAACCTGTCATCTGAAGCCATTTCAAATACAGTCACAAACAAATACTTGTATTAATATTAAACATGTAGCAGTTTCAAGAGCATGTATTTTTTTTGTATAGAGATCACACTATTCTTTTGAAGAGCCAATAGGGCTTTTGTTCCCAGCTCCTTTTAAACAATCTGGATATTAACTTTTCTACTACCACAAGCCTCTGAGCAACTTCCCACAATATTCTCCAGACAGGTGTTTGCATAAACTGTGTCTTACAAAGACCTTGGGCAGACAGCTAAGGAGTTTTACCTTGTGCAGATTAGCAGCCCAAGTGCTTGAATGCCAGACAGGGCCCTAGAGATCCTGTGACCAGCTCCCTGGTGCTGCAGAGCTTGTTACTTTACTGATAGTTTGAACTAGAGGAATGTTATGTGTTGTTCAGAGAAAGAGTTATGTGCTTTGTGTGAGTGAACGTGGGAAGAATGGAGAACAGCCAACCAGCCCATCCCAGCTCCCCACCTTCCCCTTGATGTCTCTGGTTGCAGACTCCCATCTTGTACAAGTTTCTTCTGGTCCCCATGAGAGTGGAGAGACAGTCTTTAGCAATTAGCCCAGGGAGGGAGAGGCTAATTGTACCAATTAGCACCGGAGCACCAGGTGGGGAGACTTGGAGGCCAGTCAGGAGGGGACCAATAAAATTACTGTCAGGGTCAGTGAGGCAGCATCATTTGGGGAGAGGAAGGAGACAGGGAGCTGCTGATTGCATCTAATTAGGCCTTTTGTTTCCACCTTGAAACAGTCTTTTCAATGCACTTGGAGAATGGGAATCAGTCAGTTCTGAGGCTTGTGCTCTCCCTACAGGGGCAGCAGGGGAAGGAAAAGCCTGGGTACAGCCATCACACCAGCATCACCATCTTCCCTCACTGCTCAGAGCAGCCTTGTTCCCCCCCAGTCCCCGGTGAAGTCTCCATAGAGAGACCCAGAGTTGCTGTGGAGCCACACTTGCAATGTTCTCCCACATTTTAAGCACTACAAGGTCCTCACGGGGTCTTGCTCAGAGTATAATGTCTTGCCTAGCTCAGGTTTTCCTCCCTGTACTCAGGGTTCCTACATGGAAACAACTGTAAATGGAGGGCGCCTCGATCCCCTTGTGCCCTGGATTCAAACTGTATTACAGTGACACGTGCTCAAGTGACAGGATAACACACCTGATCCAGCAGATCACATTCTAACAAGCTTGTTGCAAAACACTCATCAGCCTCGTTTTTGCAACAGTCATTGGTCTCTCTGGGCTTCAGTGCAGTGCTTAAACCAGGCTCCAGGACATTTTGAAGTGAGGCACACAGCTCCATGCTTCAGGACAAAGCCTGGCCCTGCCATGAGCTGCTCTCACTACTCTGCATCCACCATCTGAGATTTTACTCCAAGAGCACACTGCAACTACCTGCTAGTGCTCCTACAACAGCCCAAATCAACCATAGAGAAACTGAGCAGCTGAAACAATAAAAGCATACAAACCACAAATACCCATAATGTCACAGCTTAACCACTCAGCTACTTACTAAGACTTGGTTGGTGGTGCCTTGTACCAGATCTTCTTGCTGAGTGCTGAACTATGAGCCTGTCCCCTGCTCTGCTGCTGTCACTCTCTGCCCTTCTGCAAACCACCAGCTGTCCAGAGCAGGGCTGCACTGAAGGCACATCTGATTCTCTCCATCAAAGCCACCCCATTTTCTAGAAAGGAAGACAAAGTTTAATTTATCACATGCTGGGACTATGCACCCTGCAGCTGCTATTTTTCCCACTTACCTAAAGGGGTAAAAGTCCTACAGTCCCAGCTCCGTGGCTGTCACCAAACCAGTGCTTCATGTGAGTGGCACAGGCAGTGCCTGCAGCAGCAATCAGGACTGAAGGGCGATGCTGCAGCTTCCCCCAAAAGACAAGAGTTAGGCTGCCCCGAATTTTCCAGCTCCTCTGCTGGTGAGTGTTCACAGGGTCCAAAGGCACTGCTTCTTGCATGGGAAGCACCAGCAGGAGCCTCAGGGCTTTGGACTGCCAGGGTGATGAAGGCACTGCAATGGCAGGACACTTGTACCTGAGAGGTTGCTTGTGCAGGACACTGAGCCTTGTCCCTGCAATCAGCGGGCTCAGGCAGCCTGAGCCACCCTTTCTCACAGAAACAGAAGGTGGTTACTTGGCCAAATGCTCACTTTCTGAAGCATAAACTTTTTAAAAACAAACAAACCAAAACCCCCTTGAGGCTCAGAAAAGACCAGTGAACCATAAAGACCCAGTCAGACAGTCCAGGTCCAAATTAGCGGCGCTGAATTGTGGGTCAACAGTGCAAAACCTTTCAGCTTTTTGCTACCGGTATCAGAAGAAAACCAGGGTGCATTTAAACTCCAGCACCTTTCCACAGTTTAAAAGTAAATGGCCTATATTGAATAGCTGGCAACACATGCACTCTCCTTGTTTTCCTTCCCTGTTAAATGTTTCCTGGCATGGTGACAGGTAAAGCATAATACAGCTTGGCAATATGGCTTTTACATGGTGAAACAGCTCCTCCGTGCTACGCTAGAATACATATTACTGTGACAAGGGGCTTTATTCTGAATTATCTGCACATACTAAAAGCCAGTGGGAAATTGGAGGAGAGTTTAGTGAAAACTACATAAGATTTTGTTACCGCTGAGCGGAAAATTTTGGATGGAAATCACGGAGTGTGGGGCTTAATCACAGCTCCTTCTGCTCAGCACACTGTGTATGGCAGCCCCAGCCATTAGAAATTCACTTGGGAAAGGTGGATGGTTATCCAGCATTAAGCATGTTTCTGTGGCACTGAATTCTTCAGATCACTTGGGGAGGTAAGGCATCCACTTTTTAACCTGACAGTGCTTGTTGATAAAAACAGCACAGAGAACTGGATGGAGCACTTACACAAAGCTGGGAGGTGAGATAGATGGAGAGGATTTAACCTGTGCTGGGGGATCTGGTTAGGAATAAAGCTGTGCTGACTTCTAAGCATAGAGATGATCATGCAATTATTTCTTTGCATATATGTGAGTGATGGAGAGCAGAAACCCACTCAAGCCTGGCTTGGTGCTGGACTTTCTTGGAGAACACCTTCCCCAGAGCCACTGTTGTGCCTCCCAGAGGCATCTTCACTTGACAGCTCTCTGAAATGTAGGAGCCATTTTGCATTTCAAATTTATGAGGCATTTTGTATCAGGAAGCTGCTGTTTATCAAAGGTTTATTTTCTCTGTCAATTGGAGATAAAATGCTAAAGATGTTCTGACTGATAGAAGTTGTTGTTGAGAGCTTGAGCTGAAGAAAATGACCAAGAGGAGAGCAGTGAAATTTCTGACCAAGCAGGTTGTTCTGTTTCTCTCTCATGGACTCATTTTCATACTTTTCTTATTGCTGCTTTGCCCAGCCTATGAGAGGTTTCATGCAATGGTTATCACTGGGGTGTTAGATGGGGCTTTTTTTTCCCCTTGAAGTTTGTTTCTATTTAATATCAAAACAATGTGCTCACTTCAAATTCTCAGATTTTTGAAACTGATTTAAAAAAATTCAGTCTCAGATTATTTTCACCATACCACACCCACTGGAGGCCTCAGACAATGACCTGACAGGGAGCTTGAAGACCAAGAGAGTTTAAGTATCCAACTGAATACAGCCTAAGGTAAAAAAAGAATCTGTGCTGGTGTACACCACTTCATTAAATGAGAAGATTGTTGTCTTTACTCTCTTGGTTATCTCAGTCACTATGAAATCTCACAAGAAGACAGAAACCATTTCTCTAGTGTCCTCTATAGAACAGTGTTGGAAACATGATCAGAAATACTGAGAAAACAAGTGATTATATTCTTCAGATTTGTCTATCACTGGCCACACAGGGCATCCACCATGCAGGGCAGCCAGGTAAGCTGCATAAACAGAAGTTAGTATTGGGAAGCAAGAATGAATAAAGGCAAGAAATGTTCTTTGCCATTATTGTTACATGAATCCTGGAGATTTGCATTAGTGGAGACATTCCAGAATAAATGTAACTGTGCCAAAAAAAAAAAATGCAAGCTAAAATGAGAGACCTGTGGTTTCCTCAGCCATTTCTGCTGGATGCTTCTTCAGACCTGCAAGTGACTACACAGTTCTCACCAGCTGAATCTCAGCCCTGCAGCCTTCATCCCTGCTCCATGCTGTATGACAGGGAACTGACCACACTTTGAAGTCAGGAGACATATTTCATAAGTAGTCTGTCAGCAGAATTATTTCTGAGGCCTTTGATTAATAATGTAGGACATCAGTGATCTCGAAAAACTTTAACATCAGCACTGTACTTGGCTGAACAGAACAGCTGTTGACATCCTTGTTGTTGTTTCTTGGCTGAAGACAGATGTTTGTGAGGTTATGAGGAAAAGGCTAGAGTGTATGAACATACCAGAGTCAGTGGAAAGCACTCACCGCTTCCTTACACTTATGTGGTGACTCAATCTGTATTCTGGGAACTCTGCTAGATTATAATTGCTCCATGGGTGGAGCCAGTGGCATCTTTTAGGAGCTGAGACACTCCTGGTACTTGCATGATGATGTCTGAATAGTCCTTGCATGGCACAGAACATACAAGTGCCTTAGGGAAGAGCAATAAATACCATCAACTGCTCTACTGGATTACATTTTTGAAGGGTGCTCTGGTCTTACATGTTAATGGTGTGGCTTAATTTTCCTTGAAAGGATCATCATAAACTCAGGAAAATATAATTCAGGGATGAGGCATAGTATCTGATGTTGAAGACAGGCTGGGTGTTCTTAATGGCTGAAAAAGACAGTTCAGCAGCAGATCAGGTGTGTAAAAATATGACTTCTCTAATGCTCCCAAGTTCAAAATTATTTGCTGGGTAAGTGTCATTTGAACAACTTAAAGCTTCACAGTTTACTAAAGGATGTGTTTTGTATTCTGGTCCAAGTATGACTATACCAGAAAATGCTTTCCCTGCCTCATCTGAAATACCAAATGTGAGGCAAAATTTTGCTTCAAACTTCCATGAAGAGCTAAAGCCTCTCCATCCACAATAATATACAAACAACATAGTAAATCATCCTTCTGAAAACATTTCATCTACTTTGTATTTTCAGTCCAACGATTAAGGGTTTCTGTAAGTAAATCTCCTATTTCTTTCAGGGAACAAAACTGCCCTGAGCTCACAGACGCTTTCACCTTGAGGATCCCATAGGAAAGCAGTTCTGGGGATGGAGAGGTAAGAACAGATGTCAGGAGGTGCTGGGGCCCTGCTGGTCTCAGAGCTGTCCCCTCAGACATCCCACAGAGAGAGACACCAAAGCAGGAAGGGAGTTTCATCCTGCAGAGGGAGGCACCTGTGCCAGAGGAATGCTCAAGAATGACTATTACAGGTATACAGACTGTTATATACAGACTATTACATACTATTATATATACAGACTATTACAGGTAAAGAAAATTTGTTGTGATCAGTCTTCATTTACCTTTCTTCTTCCCAGCTTTATTTCTCAGGCTGTGAACTTCTCAGCCTGCACAGGAGCTGCTTCTCTAGCCCTTGAGAAGTCACTGGAGCTTTCTGTGTTCATGCTGTGGGAGTGGAGACTTTTACCACCCTGCCCTGTTACATGGACAGGTGAACTCAAGATTTTGAGCATTAATGAGATAAAGTTGAGAAGTGGGGCTAGCAAGAAGTTTGGTGAGGGTGGCCATGATTTGCTGAAGATCTTGAGGTGAAGGATGGCATGAACTTGGAAAGAAGCCAGAAGAAGTAAGCTCACCATGGCTCCTGTGTTGAGAAATAACCCAAAGCAGAAAACAGATCACTGTCCCCAGACTCCTGTGGCTCTTGTATTGGAACCAGCACCATTACAGCATGGAAAACAACCAGCTCACTTCTCTGAGCCAGTAGACACAAGGCAGAAACCAGCTGGAGGGTGCCCAGAGCTGCTCCTAGGCTACTGCCCCAAGAGAAAAAAAATCAACTTGTTTTGCTGCTGCAGATATGAGACAGGTTTGAAAGGGTTCACTGCTGTAGGACTCAGTTCTTAAGCACTGATTAGTTGATACAGAATTAAGCATTCATTACCCAGTCCATGTGCCATCTGATGGACTTTCAGAAAAAAGCACCCCACCACCAGGTGTAGGTGATGTTTGTTATTATGTAGGTGTTACTCAACAATTTGGGAATTAAAGCATTTTTAAATTTAAATGTTATAAATTATTAGGTAGAATTAATAGGTTTTACTCAAAGTTCAGTAATTCCTGTTGTTAAATCTGCTTTTGTGTTTGGCAGCATTAAACCAATAATTATCTTCCAGATAAACAATAAAACACAACCAACAAAATAAGGTCCATCAGACTGTGTCACCTACCATTATTTATCTATGTTTGTGCCACAATTTCATCACTTGATCAAATAATAGCAGATTCCACAATATGTCATTCACGTATCCCCAGTTTATCTATAATGATTTTCCTCTTGTCAGCTCATTTCTTGAACCTTTGCAGAATCTGGTTTCAATAGTACTATAAACAATCATCATTGCATTGTAAAACTGGAAACTCTCCACTAAAATAGTGTTTTGATCTAGGTTGCCATAGTAATAAGTCTGTGCTCCCCTCTTTGGAGGCCTTGTTATATGAAGTATCTGTGATTTGCTCAGAATGGCCCCAGTTCATCTGTCAAAGTAGGTTTTTCCTTTTTTAAAATAATGATCTAGAAAATCCCACAGTGGCAACAAATATTTTACAACCATAACGAGAAACATTGTATCACTCAAGCTTTGTAAATCTATGCCATTATTGCATTAGAATAAATCACTTTCCTTAGGTATATTACTTAGAAATATGCAATTCTAATTTTAGAGCATGTATTCAATAGGGGGTATTTATTTTTATGTAAAGAGAATTATTAACTTTGACTTCAAAAATACATCACATGTCAGGTTGTGTTTAGAGGCCCTGCAGCAAAAAGAAAAAAAACCCCTGAAATTCTTTCTTATTTCTATCAAAATATCACAAATATCCAGTCAGCTTCAGATTTAGTTACTCTAAGTTCATTCTTAGGTGCTGATTTTTATAATGAGATCAGATACTACCACAGATTTTAGATAAATGATATTCAGATTATGTTCTTGTAAAAATTAGAAGTCCTGGAAATACATCAGCAGCACTATAAAAATATATCATAATACATTATTTTAAATAGAAATGTTCCAGTTGGTTACAGTAATTTGATACATGAACTATGATATTTCCTCCTGCAGGAATGAGAGTAAACAAACACTACATCAACACGCCAGTGACAGACTCCATGGAAAAAGTGAGGACAGGGACCATATTTCACCTAAGACAAATGGTTAAGTTGGTGACTTTATGCAAGCTACAGTTACTCCATGTAACTCACTGTCAGCTACTGCCTCATAATACCTGACAGAGGAATATTAAAATCATCAGTGGGAGAAAGCATGGAAGGTATCCATCTCTTATTCAATGAATTCTAATTAAAAAGTAATTACCTTTCAGTGAGGACTCTGCAGCCTCAGGCCCCTCCTCACACGAAATGTTAGTTGGCTCCTTGGCAAACAGGGGCAGATGAACTGAGCTGCATATTCATATTTCCTTACCTTTGGCCAGCACTTAGTTCTAAGTAGTGCCAGACCACGGGAAGTCTTCGAAAATAGTTTTATATCATTTTGCCAAGCGGATCCCCAGAAGACGCTGTGGGGGCAGAGGTGCTACACATCTTCTGTTATAATTGACCTGGGCTTTGAGATTTCTCTGTCATGATGGATCCCAGGAAGGTGCATGACGGGAAGAAACTTGTTATTCCTCCAGCAGTGCCAAATGGACAAGATCGAGTAGGCCTGGGACTTGAAAAAAACAAGCAAGAAATATTGACAGATAAGTAACCACTCCAGTAAATGACAGGCAGGCACAAGAAGCTTGATTTCCTTGGGGTTCAGAGATAATCTATTAACTTTAAAACATCTCAGTGCAAATTTGATAGATTTTTTTAAAAATACAAAATATAAGATGTTTAATTGAAATAATTAGGTCTGTTTTGATTTCTTTTACTCCTTGCAAGTTAGCAGAGTGAGAGCAAAAATCTACCCATGACTAAAAAAGCTAAAGCCAGACTTAATTCAACTCAAAATATTTATTTATTAGATTACCAAAACTGTATCTGTAAGATAGTAGAAGAGCATTAAAGGTGTCCTCTGAGAAGCTGTCATTTTTTATGGCACTGTGACTGTCACTGAAACATTTGTTTTGCAATCCTTTGGATAGTAGCTCATCAACAGCCAGGGAAATGCTGGGACAAATTAAAGTCAGTAAGGTGGGCCAAAATAATTAAGAGCAGAAATTTCCTCTTGAGACCACTGTGCCCTTTAGTGAGCCCAGTGCCAGCCCAGCCCATCCTGATGCTTGTTCTGGCCCCAGAGCAGCAGAATCCTCGTGGGTGCTGTGCACACACACACCTGGTCACACAGCCCAGACTCAGGATGAAGCTTCAGATCTCCATGCTGACATGACCCAGAGCAGAAGGAATACAATACTCTGGATTTAGGCTCCATTAACAGAGGATTTCTGTAACTTTTACTTTGAGATGTTCTCATCTTCCCTCTGTTTGCAGCTGGGAATTCTCTTGCACTGAGAGGTATCCTCTTGGCCAGAAGCAGCTTTGCTGCCTTACCCGAAATTCTGTTGACATTTGGCTGAGGTTCCAGTTTAAAGACTCACTCCTGCTCTCCCTGGTGTGTCTCCCTGCTGAATTGCTGTATCCTGCAAGGCTCTCTGGGTCAGCCCCATCCATGCTCCTGGCACAGCAGGAGCAGTGTTGTACATTGCCTCAGGCCCTGCTAAAGAGGTTGCTGGAACAGAGAGGGAAGTGGATGAAGAGGCCAAATTCCCTCCACCTTGCAACTCTCCAGACAGTTTATATTCCTCCTACAACCCAGACTCATCTTCTGTTGCAGGACCAGCATGAAGAAAAAGCTTTAAAACAGTGGAACTCAAAGGAAAGAGAGGATGAATCACCTCGGCCTCGCCATGCATTCTACCTCCAAGCATTCTTAATTGACATCTTCCTTGCTACACTTTAAATGGATTACACTTTGATCTACCCACCCTTGCGAACAGATTATTTATATGAATTGAAACACTACACAATAATTTCCTCCTTCCTTCCCATAAATTTTTGCATATTTGTTGACATTTGTTATACCCTTTTAGTTACTTTCTTTGGTTTAAATTACACCACTTATTCAATCTTCCCAAGTAGATTATGTTTTCCAGACCACTGGCTCTTTCTGTTCTTATCCTCTGGACAGTTTCTTATTGATCAGCTGCTTCTGGAGATTAGTCTCTTGTTCTGCTGTCACAACAAGCCAAATAAGGTAACAGTTGGTCCTGGAAATGAGTTGTGTTGATGAAAGAGAGAGGTTTGGTGCTCACTGAGATTGGTGGAAGCTCACAGGAATGATGACACAGGTTTGGTCCCACAGATCCATTTTCTCAAAGATGGGATTTAATTCTGGATGGATCAATACTTTCTGGAAAAGACCCCAACATATGCTCACCATGAAGTACCTGAGTAATCCATTAAAGTTAAGGAAACACAATGTGTAGATTCAAACTTATTCCTGCATTTTACAGAAACAGGAACTACCTACAACACACCTACAAAAAATCTCCAAATAAATACTGCTTAATATTTCCGATAATTTAGTTTTTATTTTTTTCCTGGTTCTACTTATACATTAATAAAATTAAATTATATTCCCTTTTGGTATTTTATCTTTTTAAATTACATGGCACCCAATTCTCATTTATACCAGGATGGATTTTGGCTTGCTCTTGATAATAGCATGTAAATTAGATACAATAAAATATACTCCCATCCAAATGTCCCTCTGCTCTGTCAGTGATGTAACATAGCATTGGTGTAAATGAATCATGGACCTCAGCTTTGTAGATCAATTTTGATTTCTTGAACTTGATGACTTAGCATGATGCAACAGCAGGTACATTGTATTCCCAGTAAACTGTTATTATATTCATAATGCCATAACACTCATTTTCAGAAAATAGTAATGTAGGTTTTTCAGTGCATAATTTGGTGGATTTGGGAATATTTGAAGAGGGAATGTGTTGGATCTGGATTCTGAAATATACCTTAATACCTGCTTGCTAATTACTGCTGTGCCATCCAGGATGCTCTGCAGCCACTTTATGAGAGTTCTCTCTTGACCCATCCCACACCTTCCATCAGCTCAGTGTGGACACAGCATTATTCAGTTTTCTCATGCTGTGAGGGGTTAGATGAGGCAAAGGCTCACACACCAGTTTTATCCTATCTCCTAAATCTTCTTTTGTCCACCTGAAATCTCCTAATTGTAATAAAGAAGAACATAATGGGAAAAGAGTATTGACTTGTTTAATTTCAAACAGGCTATGTGAACTATCTTTACAATAACTACGTGTTTCAATAATTTATAACTATGATGCTATACCTGACAAAATGAGTCACATAACTAGAGCAATGTGCACTTTAAGTTTAAAGTCAAGGTCTTCCTTGCTCATTTTAATGACTTCTCTTGTGCACAAGATATTAATATTCCTGTGAGCAAACATAGCACTGACTCATTAATCAATAGGGACTGGCTCCTCTACATAATAACAATAGCTGTACTAGATAATTAACTTTTGTTCCATTTGCTTTAGTTTGTACATAATTTCCAGTGGCTGACACTGGATAATAAAAAGCTTTGCAGATGACAGACACCTTTTAAAATCCTTTTTACTAGTTTTGGGAAATGATCCACACCTACTGATATAAGTAAAATACAATGTAGGTGTCTGTGTGTGTCCATGCCATATTTAAAAGGAGGCAACTGACAATAAATAAAAGATCTAATAAATATTGTAAGGCTTCAGTGAGTCCTGCTGTTAAATTGTAGCATAGTGAAGGATTTGCATTTTCCTGTCATGTAGTTATAAGGCAGACTAGAGATAAAGGTATGTCTACAATTAAATGAGTATTCTAGGCAACTGGCAGATTCCCTGAGTCCAGACTCGGATAAGAAACACACGTTTCTAAACTGGCTTTTTTCCTCAAACACATTTTAAATACTAGGGTGAGTTCAGTAAAGGTGGCAACAGCAGAAACTCCACTGCAGCCCAGAGACTTACCATGGGGTGAGGCACAGCACTGTGGCAGAACACAAAGGAAAAGGTAACTTTAAGTCCTGTCCTTTGGGTCACTCTTTTTGCAGGGACAGCTGCAGCAGCTCCTGCCAGGAGCCCATGGACAGTGGCACAGGGCAGGCACACCCAGCATGGGCACAGCACAGGCACCCACTGGGAGGGATGGCTCTTTGCACAGATCATCCTTTTCTTGGCTTCCATTGTTAGGGATTTGTAGTCTTTGGAGATGCCCTCTTCCTTAAAACAAACAAACATCCCAAAACACACAACTTGGTGTCATTAGCAGAGCAGGCTGAAGAAGGAGAAATCTTCTGTATGCAGGAGGTGGAGAGTCCATAATCCACTTTTCTTCCAAAGTGAAAGTAATTTTTTCTTTGAAAATAAAAGAAATCTCAAATCACTTAATACTTTCTTTTGATGTTTTACATGTTTAAATTGTTTTCTCATCTGAAATATAACATGGCATTGAATAAACCACACGTGAGTGCTTTGAAAAGCAAAAACTGAAATACTATATTTCATAGATATCAATCTGTCTGACAAATAATGAGTTTCTGCTACCTCTGTATTTCTTTCTGACTGATATGGGTTGTTGGGGAAGTCATCCTGGCATTCTGCAGTTTCAGAGATCATGGAAGTGCATTTTCTGAAGAAAATAACATCCCACTGATTTTCTTTAACTGTGTACTTAACTGTAGACATTAGCTCTGAAATCAAAAGTGCTTATAATCCACAGTAGAAGAAGACAGTTCAGTATAAGGCACGTATCACTGTTCTCATCTGTAGCTGCTGTTTCCTTTGTGATACCAGGAGTTGCAGGGCCAGGTACTCGACTGCATAAATCACTGTAGCTCATTGACACTAACTGAGCTGCCATGATTTGCCCAGATGAAGATCATCCCTTAGATCTGATGTTGATAAAGCATCCTCACCAACATGAGCATGAACTATTTGTGAAATGTTTCTGCTTTCAGGTTCAAAGATGAAGATAGCTATCACCCTTATTCATACAAAACACCCCATGCAGAGACTGCCTTGATTAAGCCTTAAATCAAAAGCTAAAGCATGTGAAACAAAGGAGCCTCATACACCTGTTAGGGGAAAAATGTAGGCTACTAAGTCAGCACCTATGTTTATTATACAGTATGTTCTCCAGCAGGAATAAAATATACTGCAAGTCAATGGTCCGTCAGCTTCTATATAGAAGGGAAAACATTCTTGTGTTCAAAACTGTGGAAATATCAATATTTCAAAAGGTAGTTTTACGGTTCATTCAAGCACTGATAAGAAATCATTACAGTTTTTAAGAATATTGATGATTACGGGGAGGCATTTAATGGAGGGAAAGCCTTTTTTTTGCAGTTCGTTAGTTTGTGCATGTCTAATTGACTCCTCAAGACTCTTTTGCATGAAATACTAAACACAGTTTTAACCAGGTAATTTTTATACCAGTTATAAGCAAACATCTCCACCTTATATCTATTTCCTTTCTAGGTCTCCCCAATGAGTACTGTCAAGTTCTAGACGGAGTTCCATGCAGGAAATACATGGAAAATCAGCTACCCAAGGAGCTGATTCAGCAGATTAGACATTAGATTTGGAATATGTAGTGGGCTCACCTCTTTGTCTATCAAGATAGGTTATGAGGATTTCTGTAGCAGCTGTTAGATCCTGCTTGAGTTATCTGGGCACTAGAAGTAGGGGAAAAAGGGTGAAAAACAATGTGTAAAAACTCTACTGGCGCAAAGCAATGCAAAAGTACCCCGAGTGCCTGAAAGATCCCTGTGGGGTTGTGTGGACAGTCCCTCTTGAGGCTTCTCCCACTTAGCAGGCTCTGGGCTATCTAGGGCAAGAGGAGGATTATGGCACAGCTGAGAGCACATGGGTAGCTGTGCATGTGGGAGGCACTGGCTGGGCTCTGCAAAGCAGTGTCATTAAACGTGACCTCCGAGGCTATTGCAAACTTCTGTGGTATACAATCAACTATTAAGTCAATGAAATCATTTGTATCAAAGACACTGTGACACTGTCTGAACATGGGAATGGAAAATAAAAAGACAGCCCTGCATGTACATATGGTCATGGTCCAGTGCAGTGAGTGTTACTGCTTGGTTTGCTGGAGCATACTGGACAAGCTTTAGAGCTTGTTATTTTTGCAAGAAGTACAGTGGAGGAAACATCTGATGTATATTTCAGTAGAAAATACCATTAGAATCAAGGCAAATGTTTCGCAGTTTCAACATAAAAAATTACACTCTATGCAAAACTCCTGTGATTACAGAGATATGTCTCCCTCTGTGAATATTTCTCTTTTTGGTTCTTGCCCCAGAAGATTGGAAGCAGAATTAGGGGCCTCTGTGGAGAGACATTTCTAGGCCCCATTTTGCTGAACCAACAGATGTGGATCACTGGGACTCTGACAAGCACTAGAACTTTTCTTTGCTTAGTGGCATCCAGAGCCTTTGGGGATTTACTCAACATTAGTGAGAAAAGCTGTGCCAGCCTTATCAGCTGGTGTGCACTGGTGCTCTTTGCTCCCATTTGGGTCTGGAAGGCATCACCCACCCCTGGTCCTGCTGGGGCAGGTGTGGCACAGCCAGGCAGAGGCAGCAGGGCACAGCTCACACACAGAGCTGGCTCTGCCTCCCTGCCAGCTTCCATGGGGACACACGTGCATGGAGATCCCCTGCTGGCTGATAGTCCATGGGGCTTGGTGCCACCTGGGGTAACCCATGTGGGTCTCTACAGGCCATCAGGTGTTTTTCAAAAAGATCCTGGAGCCCAAAATAACATGACCCCATAGCCTGCCCATGTTGAGCTTTTGTCATTTTTTTCCCCAGTTCCTTATTGCAACAATATTATGTGAGATTGGATGATAGCACCAGGCATTTGTCCCCATATTTAGCTCAAATGAGTGCATTATCTATGGGAAAATAACACATAATTGTACTTAATGACTTTTGTGCTCTCTAAACCCTTTTAAATTTAAACAGAAGCATTAAAATTCTCCCCCCTCTGAAAAAAACAAAAGAACCCCACTCCAACCAAACAAATCATAAATACCAAGAGGATTACTCCATCTGTGGTATTATTACTCACTCTTTGGTTTCTACCAGGTGGTAGGTCAGGCTGCAGGAATGTTCTCTGTTAACAGCAATGATGCCTAGACCTGCACCTCTGCCACATATACATTAAAAATGTCCTGCTGTCAATGCTGTGTGAAGGAGCCAATTCTTTCACACTCCAAAAAAAAAAGGGTTCCAGCCTTAATATATTCTTAGAGGAGCTGTTGTGGGATATTGAGGCTATGTTAATCCAACAAGGGTTTTTCTTAAGCTGCAGATATTCACTGTAAGGAAATGCATGACATGCTGTGCTGGGTGTGGATTGGGAAAAGCCTTTTTAGGGACTTTCATCAGGGAAGTGAGCCAGGTAAGAAGGAGTTTACTGCCTTATTCTGACTCAGTCAATCCTCGGGACAATGTTGTATTTTAGGAACGTGCCACGAGCACTATGTTGTGAATTTTGGAAAAAAGGATTATGATTGTCTGTCTTTACCTCCTTTGTCCCAGAGGAATTGTCCATGTAAAAATGGTTAAATATATTTACTCCCTCTTCCCAATTCTTCATCTGCTGAGAGGCAGATGTTCTGCAGCTTCAGACATCTCCTGCAAAGAGGGAACACATCCCCATATTAGCAACAGTGGCAATATGCATGGGAGCCTAAATCAAAATTAGATATTCTGGGGTGGAGTGGGCACAGTATCTCCTATGACTACCTGTGCAACAGCTTGGAAGTGACCATTCCCTACCCTGAAGTGAGGCATTATTTCATTTTTGATACCTTAAAGCCTGTACAAAGCGAAAGTTTTAGGCAGAATATGCTGAAACTGAAAAAAGCAGACACATTTAAATTTTACTCTGGCTAGTTCAGCTAATCCCTGCAAAACAGGAGTACTGCCAACATTAATTTTTCATCCAGCTAACTCATATTGAACTTATCATCACTAGTTACTTAAAATTGAATCTATTTTTAATAGAAAAATTGATACTGGAATATTAAACATGAAGTAACACATCATTGTTCTGCAAAAGACTAAGCTTTTAAAGATAGCATTGTAGACTGGAAACAGAAAAAGGTAAAAGGTTATTTCCAACATTAAAAGTAATCTACATGTTCACCAAATCCTAGATCATCTCAAAGCAGTAATTATTCACTGACTGTAGATAGCCTTATTGTGATATTTGCTGTATGTTTATTATTCATCACAGCAGATTATCACAGGATTACTGCAACATATTTTTCCTTTCTGTAAAATCTTATTTTCAGGTAATCTGGACTTTTTTTGTCCCCCTTCACAAAATCTGCTTTCATCAGCCTCCAAGTCTGACTAATAGCCAGTTACTTCCGATTCTACATGATTATCCCTTCTTGCATTTTATACAAAGATATCTAAATTATTTTTTTTCTGTACTGCACAGCATACTTTTAAAATTCATAGCCACCTAATGTGTGTGCATGACAGCAAGAATGGCTGCTTCTCTTTCATACTACAGGGCAAACAGCCAGACTTTAAAGGCTTCATAATTAGGGACTTTACCAGATTGTAACAGAAGATGTATTTGCCTATTTTTGCTGCAAACTCAATTATAAATATGCAAAACTCAAAGTGTGAGTGACCAGGCCACACTTAGCCGACATAATAAGACTGCAGCCAATTAAAACAGAAAAAGGTTGAGTTCTCAGTTTTCTGCCCAGTGTGTTTCTGATGATGACACAACAACAGCTGTGAACTGCCAAAGCCATCCCAGAGAGGTGGCTCACTCTAGCCCCTGCCAAAATGAAGGATTTGCCCTAAAAGCCAGATGTTCTTGCCACAATTTCCCACATAGAACTGACAAAATGGTTGCTCAGCATACATGAATCCTTATACCACTCAATCATTTTTTAATAAGAAAATCAGTCCCTTGAAGATGCAGCATAAACAGACAGGAAGACAAACAACTTTACAGCATTAAAATCCTGAAATGTGTGCTTTTAATCTTTCTAACAGGACTATCTGTGTGTATTTTTGTTAATTGAGCACTTGAGAACTGTAATTGAAGCAGTATATAAATACTGTTTTTATTCTTCTTCTCATAATGTAATCATTACGTGAGAAACACTAAACTAGACATTTGACTTTATTGATCTTTTCATGGGCTAACAGTACAGGGAGTCATTTTCTGCCTAGGCTAATTAATTGATAGACTAATTCATTGATCAGGTTCTCCATAGCATAGTTGGTATTGACAAACACTGAATCTTTTTCCATCAGCTGTATTAGTTTGCACCAATTACTTTGTCTGTTTCACTTAAGCAATTACGATAGCTCAAAAGCGACAATCAGATTCTCAGCTGGTGTAAATCAGGCTGAAGTCAGAGAGCTGTGCAGTTTCACTCTGTTCATTTTTTTTAAGATTTAACAGTGAGCTTTAAAACACCCAAAACATCAAGGATATCTGAGGCAAAACCCCATCATGTTAGCTGAGACATGCTCATGATACCAATGAACAGTAAGCATGTTAAAGGCTTGTGTACAGATGTATGACTTTGCTCAAAAGTTATACACACCCTTAGAATGCTGCCAGGTGCTAAGTAAGGTACCTGTAGACACAAATAAGCTTTTGGAGTCACATAAAAGTTAGATGCTCAATAGACTCACATTTTCCATACCTGGGCTATCTGTAAATCAGGCCCTAAGACTATCCTGCTTCCCAGCAGCCACTGCCTTCCAAGTGCATGGAACATATCCATTTCAATATATGTGACATCTCCATTTAGATACCTGTGGTTTTTAAAAAATATTCAGCCTGATGAAGGATTTTAGGAGAATGTAGTGGTTTGTGCAGGGCTTTCTCACTTCTGGATCACTGCTAAAAGAATGTTTGGGTATGGACAGTGCTGCTCCATCTATTGAGCAGAAACAACAAAGACACAGGATCACCAGCATACTGCCAGAGAAAGGAAAAGAACCACATGGGAATTTAGTAACTTCTGAGAATTTTCAAATGAGACTAAGTGAAAATAAGTGAATTGAACAAATTGTTCTTAGCATAGATTTTCCTTAAAAAAATATTTTTCAGGTAACCTAGGGAGTCACCAGAGTACATGGTTGTTACACAAGGAGGCATTGTGGTGATTTTTCAGGTAATGCTAAAGAAATTAGTTTATTTGTAGAAACAGACTCTGTTAAGTTGACTGGTGTTGAAAAGTGTGAGTCAGTTGAAACTTTCCATAATCTTTGGTCTGCTTCTCCTAGAGTATTATGGGGGAAAAATGAGCCCATGCAGGAACTAGTCTTTGTGCTTTGTATCTACCTCCCAGCACTGAATAACTAAGAATTCATTAAATACAGGCATTAACACTTAGTCCCTTCTTTAAAGTCTCCAATCACTTTTTCTCATCTTTGCATGCAAAAATAAAAAATTAGATACTCTCCAGAGACACTAGCAATAGCAAGAAGAAGTCATCAAGACTAAGAAAATTTTGCTGAGGCAGTTTCCACACACTGTTCTAAACCCAATTACTTCCTGTGCTTGACATGCTCATGGAGGCTTCCTCTTTGATGCATGGTGTAGGGTAAAATAAAGTGCATGTTCTTCATTAAAATGAGTGTTATTCCCTGGCATGATTAAAAAGAAACTTCTATGTGTGCCCTGTCAACGATATTTCCATTTGCCTCAAACCCATGTAGATGCCAACATGCAGGTCATATTTGTAATGTTTCTGCTTAACAAAAGGTGACCACAGTACCACATCACACAGTGCATGAGCTCCACAGGGGAAAGAGGCATGTGCAGGCAAAAGTGGATATGGAGAATAGTCACAGTAGAGTACAATCCTCCTAAAAAATGCTTTGTGCCCTTCACGCAGCCAGAGCGAGCGATTTGCAGCACACAATTCAATGACATGTAATTAAAATCAATAGAAAATTGACATTACAAACTCAAAACAAATTAAAGCACAAATTTAATCTCTGTTTGTCATTCCGGCATTTGAAATGGAGAATTTGCTATGAAAATATACTGTAAATAGGCTGATACACACATACACATATATATATATACTGGGTATGTCTCAAGTAATCCTTCTTTATGTTTTATAATTATGATTCCTTCCCTGTGAAAAGAGATGATCTACCATCTTCTTGGCTGATTTACAGTATAGAGTAAACTAGCCTGATTCTGATCACATGCCAGTTTTAAATAGATACTTTTATCATAGTAGGATTTTTTCTTTATCAGAGTCCTAACACTTGAACGACAGCATAATTTCATGCAAGATCAGGTCATGTGGATCTGATGCCTCAGAAATTTGCAATTTTCCATTCTGAATGTTCTGTTTTTCACAGAGTTGTAGAATATGCAAAAGATGAATAAATCTATCTATTCTCATATTTTTCTATTTTTGATATGCTATTATCTGTAGTAGTTACATATGCTGCAGGGCAAACAAATTATTTGAAATGTTATCAAACTACATTTTTCTTACCTAAATTCATGTTGTCATGCCTCTGAATGCAATCTTGTCAAACCTCTAAAACTGCAGAACATCCTGGGAAAAGCCAAGATGGTGGTGCTGTATCCTGCTGGAAATGTCCTCAGCTCACAACTTCATTGGACCCAGCTGCACATTGCTCTGGTTTACATGTGAGATCAAGGGCCTTCCATTTATTACCCAGCTTATTTTTGCAGCATCCAGGACCTAAAACACACGAGGCTGATAAGGCCTTTAGTTACCAGTGGCTGGGTTCTGCAGGGACCCATGGGGTCAGGGTGGGTACACTGACCTTGGCACTGTCAGCTGCAATAGAACTGGTCTCTGGCTCATGCAGCAAACTCTTGCAGAGCTTCCAGCATTTCAAACTGGCCCATCTCACCTCGAGAGCTACTGGAAATGATACCTTCACAGACAGACAGCAAAGTCTGGCTTATGTCAGATGCAGCAATTTGCAAATGTGGCATTATTACCAACAAGTATGTCTGTGCACTTTGAGTCAATCAACTGTGGTCCTTCATACACTACTTAAATTTTATTTTAAAAATTAAACAAAACAAAAACTGATTTTTTTTACATTGAAATCACCCTACAGCTGACAACTGACGGGGTCCTGAGTAACTTGATCTAGTTTGGAACTAGTTAACACCTTGCCCCAAACCCTTATTCTTAGGGTGACACCATTCAAGTGTGCCAGCCTTGCTGAGGAGCTCTGAGCCAGCTTTGGCTGTCACACAGGGTCTGCAACTCGTCATTCAGCCCATGGCTGAGAAGGGCAATAGTCTCAGATTTAGAAAGTGTCCTACAGAGCACTGGTTATATCTAGTTATTCTGCAATGTCTTTGTTCAGGATCTCTACAGAATGACCTCATTTTCATTCACAGCAGGAATGAAACCCTTACCCAAGGAAATCTTAGGGTCCAGCTTCATTTCATGCTCCTCAGTTACAAATATGGGCTACAGAAACTTCTCCCCACTTTTTTTATTCTCTGCATAATTTCAGAATAATAAATTTTTCGACAAACCAAAAAATTACCTATAGAACCTGACACGAAATTCCAAACTTGTTAACTTCCAATTCCTGATTATAAAGATTTACTACCAGTAGTTTCAGCAGAAATCACAGGCCACCAAAACCACCAAATGTTTGAAATATATCTCAACATATTACAGTCCTCATGCTTCAAAACTATGCTCAGAAGCTGCCAGAAAAGCAACATGATTTAAATGTTTTATTTACTATTGCAGTTTCCACCAGGAAAGGTCATTCTGTCTTCAGAGGGACAGGAAGAAACAATTATTGAAAAAAGTACACAGTTCTCTAATTTAGTTTTCAATAGTTGATGAATGAAACGGGAAGTGTTGACCACACTAGGTTACAGAAATGTCATTTTGGTAGACTTCTGCTCCCCTCTGACAAGTAATACAGTGAACAAGGATGGTTCTACACAATGTCCATTCATGCAAAACTTGGTTTCTTAGCGTTGAACACAGCAGAAATCTGCCTCCTCAGTCTGAGCAACTGTTTCTCAATCAATAATTAAGTAACTTTAAGGTCTAGATCTATACAAGGATATTGATATTTTCGCTGAAAATGAATCGATATGAACAGGGTAAAGCATCTGAGTAAGCCTTTTTAATGGCAGTGTTTTGGCTGTGAGAAGTAAATTAATTGATTAAATGAATGACAAATATTGGACAACCAAAGTAAATCTTTTTGCACTTCCACAAACCTTTTAAGTAACTAATTTAAATTGTTTTCTTTGTTTCCGTCTTTTTTTCCAAATTTGTGTTGTTTTAATAGAACTTACAGGCCTTCCTGTGAGTATGTAATGCAAGTTATGTCTTTTTTAATTGTACATTAATAAGTAGAGGTCAGATGAGCTGTAGCAAAGGAGAAGACCAAGCTGAGACTTATGGAAGGAAGGGAATTTTGTGGGTAATAGACTGTAAAGGATTCTGCTGAAGACTGTAATGGAAAAATCTGGTGAGAGATGGGAAGTGGTAAGGGACAGGAAAATATGTTCTCACCTTTGGTTTGGTGGACAAGAAATATCTCTGGACAGGTCTTTTCTACCATCTCCTTGAATAACATGTCTGTGGAAAGTCCAAAGTAGTAGAACTGGACACAAGATGAAACTTTCTGGCAGCTCCCAGAGAGATGCCTCTGGCAAACCTGTCAGCTTGCTCCCAAAGACCCCCAAATGACCAGAGCAGGACTGAGCAGGGACTGTGCTCTAGTGGGAAAACAGAGCCCATTTCCTGGGGTGAATTTGCAGCAGTTTGCTGCAGGTTTGGCCTCATGGCTCAGGCCACGAAAAGCTGATTCTCATCCTTTACTGCCTTTGCTGCCCTCTCTGGAAACAGCAGCAGAAGCTGCTGGCCAGAACACCCACTCCAGTGATCCACATGAGAGAGTAAATCTCCAGAAATCTCTGGGCCTCCAGGGTTGATTCTGCCTCTACAGCTTGATGAGATTTGAGCACTTTGCAGCTTCTTGAAGTAGAGCTGTGTCTGGAGAGTCACAGTTTACAAACTCCCCAGCAGTGGGAAAACACTGCAGTCTGCCAGTGAGATCACTGAGGCTGGGAGAGTCTTTCATGCCCTTGAGAACAGAAAGACAACAAGGGGCTACAGTGAAGAGACCAGGAGAGACAAAAGAGACTCATTTCTTCCACTCACAATCTATCTCATGTTCTGAGCTAACAAATTTGGCTCAAGGCAATGCTATTTTAATTGCTGGAAACAAGTATAGTATAGCTTCATCCTGGGCCATCCCAAGGACAAGAAGGGAATAGAAGCCACAGTGAAGGAACCATTCTTCAGGTCTGCTTGCTGTGCAAAGAGAGGAGAAATGGAAATGGGTAACTGGGACAGCAGAGATGTCTCTATTTCTCTATAGATCTTTCTAGTGACTGTGAAGTGAGCTTCCCTCTCTTCCCAACCTTTCTTTTTCCATCTTTGTTCCCTTTTACCCTTTTCTGTTTTATTTCAGTTCATAGTCTTTTACCATTAAACAATTATTTCTTTAATGGTAAAGAAGCAGGTCAAAGAAACCTAAGCCTTTCACTGGCCCTTTGTCTGTATGCAGCTATCAAGTGGCAGCTTGATTCTTGGGCCATTACTTTTGTTGCTGGCCATAGAATAGTTCTTCACTCCCCATAAGTCCTGCAAGCTATTGTTGGGATGTCAATTTTCTGAAGATATTTTTGAGTTGGGTGTGTTTTCCATCATTACTATTAAATGGACAAACATTCTAATTTACAAAGGTTAAAACTCCACCTTTTCCATCTGTCACTGCCCTTTTTGAAATTGTACGTCCCCTGTGGTGTGCAGCTCAGAAGTGTCTACTTATATACTGGTAAGGAAAGAAGCCCCAAGAAATGTAAAGAATGAATGTGTGGTAGAATGGAAAATATTGAACTACAATAATTATCTCTAATTTGCCCAAAAAAGTTGCATGATACAGGCAGAACCCACTCATAAATTAATATTAATCTACCTTGTATTTAAAATTGAAAATTAATGTTGGAGAGGGCACAAAATCCACTTCCTGGTGTAGAAATGTTTTCCCCTTTCTTTTTTTAATCGACACTCAGCACTTTGAAATCACATGTCCCGTTTTAAGCACTTGAGATGTGACTGGTTTGGTTATTTTTAAGAAAATCCTATTTAATATTTATGCAACAAAATGTGATGATTCCTGATGTGTTTCCATTTTAATCAGAATCTAGTATCATGATTCCAGTGAAAATCTGTGCCTCTGTAGCTATTGAATATGGCACAAAAATGTCTAGCAGGGCAGATGGATATGAATTTCCTGTCCCAAAATGATAAAAGTCACATTGCAGTGACTGTGCAGCAACTCTCTTTTGCCAGATTATCAGTTATTTCAAGAAAGTGTTAAAATCACTGGCAAAATGAATTATGTTTTGTTTGCCAAACTGAGCTGGAAAAGACTCTTTAACAGTACAGCACACAGTGCAGCACAGGTGCTACTGTTTCTGACTGTAAATCCACCTGAATCTAAATTTTGCAGCCATAGGGATCTCTTGTTGTGCAAGAGGTTTATGTTTTCAGACAGAGTTTCAAAATAGTTTGCCACATTACAGTATATCTTTAACCTTTTCTTCTAATTTCTGTTAAATAGTAAACCTACTTCTCCCAGACATTACTTCTATTTAATATGATAAATGTGAATCATCAATATTTTTGTCTAATCTCATTTATGTGGCTTACAAAATAATCAATTATAGCTACATAATAAAGGCTGGAATACAATAAGAAGAGTTCATCCTGTTTGGGGAAATAAGGTGGTTTAGTTTATCCCTTCAGGTTGTTTTGGGTCTCATTCTGTGATGAGATCAAGTTTCCTCCATCATTTGTCAATAAGTTGAGACACTGACACAAAGTCCTGGCACATTAATAATTTCAGAAAGTATTTGGGAGAATCCAGTCACAAACCTTTTCCTCTTTGTAAGCAATGCAGGTTCTTTCCTTTCTAGGCTGTAGCTGCTGCTCCACATGTAAGATAATATTCTAGAAAGACAGTTCTGCCTATAAAGGAGAAAGAGCAAATTTCAGTAAGATCACTTACACAGATCGGTGTTAATACTTGCTGTAAAATGTACTTACTTTCAGTAGTCTGTAATGGGGGAAAAAAAGGCAACATTAGGATGTCTTACATAGAGAGAGACATCAAAATCTGCCTGGTTCATTTCTGTCTAACCTAAAGAAATGGACAAGATAATGCATCACATAAATTTTACTGATGAATGTCAATGCTTTGATACAATGCAAACCCATAGAAAGCACTGTAAACAACATCAATCTTCCTAAAGGCAACACTGAGACAAAAATAGTATTACCATATCCAAGGATGGAGAGAGTATATGTCCTTCATAACATGAAAAAGCCATCCCAACACAATTTTAGTGGGGAATCAAAACTTTCTTAACCACCTTTTTTTTTTTTTTTTCCAGGATCTCTACAGGACATAAATTCATCATTCATACACCCAAATAGTACTTGGTGAGAGAGAGTGTGCTGGCAATCTGGAGAAAGGGGCAGACCATTTGGGATGGCAGCTGACCTGAGAGGGAGCTGCACATGATCAGTGCCTCTCAGGGCAAAAACACCTCAGCCACATCCAGGGCAAAATCTCCACTGACCACCAGTGGCAAACTTCATATTCTTCATTCTCTTGTGTCTCATGGCTTTTATATATCTCAATAAAAACCCACTAGTTCAGAGCACCTAGCAATGCCTCCTTTTTGCTTACAGTGGTAACCAACAAATCCAGTCAGGAAGACACAGTGTTCCTGAATCACAGGTGGCTCTTCCAAGGATCTAATCTAAACCTACACTCTTTCAGCTCAAAACCCTTCCTCCTGGTGCTGTTACTACATGCTGCTGCAAAAAGCCCCTCTCATGTCTCCTTTAGGCCTCCTTCAGGTACTGGAAGGGTGGAATTGGTCACCCCAACACCACCTTTTTCCAGGCTGAGCAATCCCAATTCTCTCAGACTTTCCTTGTAGGAGAGGGGCTCTGGCCCTCTAAATCTCTTGGTGGTCTCCTCTGTTTTGCTTTTCTCATCTGTGTGGGCTCAAGCCTTGATGTCTTTTGGAGAGAAGGGCAAAACTTTTCCTGTATTTTAGCAGAGCAAATTAGTGCACAGTTTTTACACCAATGTTTTTGAGATAAAACCCCTACTAAACCTCTACACCTACAAACAAGAAATTCTTCTTTTCAAACTTAAGCCCAGCTCTGAGTTTGTGGCACAGATTTGAGACTAACATGCTGTTTGATTTCTCTTTACATGACCAGACCCATGAAGAGTGCATGTGTGCCCATGTGTCCCCTCTTGTACCCATTTCTATTGCATTTCACATTTCTGTCAATATAGCCTCCAATATTTGAATCCACTGATAGAACAGATGCAGTAATTGCAAACAGCTGTAAAGTATTACTCATCTTGCTAATCAAAATGACTTTCTGTTAAATAAACCATGAAAAAAGCTTTTCCACCATCAGTGAAGTGGAGTGGAAATGATACAGACTGTAAAGAGTCCACCATGGAAGTAAAATCAACAGATCAAGTGTTCCTACAACAATGATTCTACATGTTAATGCACATTTCCAAAATTGTTATAGAAATTTCACTGTGTTTAGGAAAATGAATTTGTGTAGCAACACAAATGTTCCTCCAGGTATTTTACATGATACCACCAGATATACAAAGCCTTGAAGAACTGCCTTATGCTTTTTCAAGATTCATAATCCAAGGGGAGATAATTGCCCCATATGGTTTTGCTAGATGTTCATTACATGCTATACTATCTTATTCAAAAAAGCCCCAAAACTGGGACTATACTACACTATACAGTATATATCCACATGAAACATTACAAAGGGACTGTTTCTGAGCTTATGGGAAGCATGGAAGTGAAAAAATGTTTGAGGAAAAAAAAGTCATTCCTAAGTAAAACTCACGACTGAGAACTTTACTCTTTCATTAGTCTGTCCCCTAATGAAAAAGCTCCTTTTCTAGCTCATTGTGCTTCAGTTATCCTATTTTCTAAGTCATATTCTTTAATTCTTAAAAATGCTATTAGAAAAGATATCATCTCTGGTTATATACTCTTCCTCTATTCCCTTATGCCACTTAAGCACTTATTGCTGTGGGCCACTCCAGTATAAAACACTCCAGAGGAAACAGCTTAGCCCTGAGTTATTTCTCTCACTTCTTTGGGTCACACTAAATTAGGAAGTAAGCAATCTTCTCCCACAGCTTTCTGGTACCATAAATGATTTGCTGGGAACCTCAGCTCTTCTATTATGAAATGAAACTAGAAGTTAAAAGGCATATAAATTACAGATGTGCTAATTTTGTGAAGCATGATGAACTTCCTACTACCAAGTTTATGTATCTGCAGAGAGGGGAAGAAAAGGGAAGATTAAATGGAATACATATCTGATTATAACACAGGAACAAAAAGATTACATCTACTTCCTCTCTGAAATACTTTATGTTCTCCATCACTGGATGCAGTCTCCTCCAAAGAAACTCAGCAAGTTCTCTAGATCAGCTGCCCTTTCTGCCCCAGTTTTTCCTGGTTTTCCTTCCTTGTATCATTTTTCTTTGTCTTCAATTTCTTCTACACTCACAGGCATCTATGGACATTCAGTGCCATGGCTACAGCAGTGTCACCTGGCCACATCCAAGAAACTCCAGAAGCTCTGCAGAGCTACAAACCACAGCATCTCTGCCACAGACAGGAGACCACAACAGGAGAGCCAAGTCCACTGTCTAGGCTAACACAATCCACAAAGTGACCTAATACTCACTAATAAAAGGGTCATTGTAGGACTATGATAAAGTGATTTCTCCCATGATAATACACTTCTTGAGGATGGGACAAAGCAGAAGAACTGCTTAGAAGGTCTGGACCAAATCACTCTGGTATTTTAATTTATCCCTCTTTTTCCACTTTCCACACAGCAGCTCGATTTTTGAGCAAGCAATGGAAATGGAGAAACAGGCATTGTTTTATGAAAAGCTGCATCCTTCTGATGAAGCACATAGTGTACAGAGGACATTAAGGTGTGTCAGAAGCAGTGGACAAGGCTCAGACACCTTCACCCCTTAGCTGCTCTCCAGCCCTTGGCAGAAGCATGCACAGTTTCCACTCACCCATGGACATTTCCATCCTACTTGTGGTTGCACCAGTTGCAGTTTTCACAGCTAATGACTGCATCTTCCCACAGCTACTGGTAGGAGCAATATGCTTGCTTCACAAATAAACAGAAGGCTACAAAGACCTTTCTGGGTGAGTGAACTGCACTGCAGTCATCATACAATCCCTCTCAAAGAACTGAAGCTGCACCTAAATACATTAGCTGTGCTTGCCCTTGATACCCCAGCTGGAGGCTGTCCCAGAGACACCACTGCTCAGTCAGATGCCTCCTTCCCATTCCAAGATTACAATTATCCATTCTTGCTGTGGTCTAAGCAAGACTTAGAATCACATGGTTTATTTTTGCGGGCAGTAATGCAGCAGAGCCAAGCCAGAATCTGTCTCTCAAGAAGCAGCAGGTTTCAGAGATTTTTATCATCTGCCCTCACACGGGTTTCAAAAAGCCATGCACAACTCTCAAATGTCAGCACACAGTTTCTAAGTCAATGTGCAGCAGTGTGGGGTAGACAATTTCTTTTTACCAATTTCTCTCCACTTACAACTCTCCAAATAGGCATGGTGGTCCTTTTCTTTTCTCTGCCCATTAAATTATACATCTTTCACTCTATAGCCTATAGACTGACTCCCATTATTTTTTAAAAAAATTGGAAATTCCATTTCTCACTCCTTACAGCTCCTTTCATGGGTACATGCCCATCATAGGCCACTTCTGTGACCATGGAGATGATACTTCTAAGACAGGCTAAAAAGCAGGAGTGGAGCTTGTTCCTGAGGCAGAAATGGGGAGCAGGAAATGGAAAAAAAATTCTGGGGAAATATTTTCTTTGGGAAAGATCCCCCCAAAAGCTATAACACGTTGCAAAGGACTTTTTCTCTTCTTACTGACTTATTCTTTGTCTCTTTCTTATTGAGAGCACAAAACACATTGTAAGAAATATAGGGACAGTCAGAGTCAGACTGTGGTGGTCTTCATTTAGGAAGAGCCCCTTTCCTGTGGAAAAAAAACCAACCTGAGAACTTCCCTGAACTGAAGAAGCAGCAAACCCTACACAATGCCAGTGTGGCACCCAAGGAAAAAAGATGACACAATATGCCCTTGACAGTCCATTAGCAATATTTGTGCTCATTACCAGTGAGATGCATTTCATGTGAAAGAGCCACTTGGGCAGAAGGGGCACTTGAGGTAATTAAGAATCTATTTACATTTTATAGAGCCATTGATGCCCTTATGTCCAAGGCACCCATATTAAAAGTGTGCTCAGGGTATTTTCCTATCAATAAATATTAAAATGGTTAATCTGCACTTGGTCTGCTAGCTGCCTGCCATGGCTCCAAGCTGTTAGCAAGCAGTAAAAAGCAGACAAAAGAACGTGTCAGACCAGAAACCTTTCAATCTATTTCAATCTTTCAGACAATCTTTCAATCTATTTCTTTTTTTCTAGGTAACTTTCCACGTCTTATGTGGTACATTATCTTTCTTTCATGAATGAAATATAGAATTAAAAAAAAATGAAAAAGTCTCAAAACTGTAAGAAATAAAATGAGCTCTTGACTTAAATGTTTTCTTAACTAAAAAAAAATTAGCTTGAAAATGATCTTTTATTCGTTCAGTTTCTCAAACATTTCCCTATCCTTTTGAAATAATCTCTAAATGCAAAACAGATCCAATCTTATGTGTCCATTTAAGTTCTGATGGTGCCTATTCTAACTCTGGGTTGTCTCAGAGTGTTCTTGCTAGACACAAGCCCAGGAACAACAAACAGTAATCTAAACTCATCAGAAAATCACTTGAAGAAATGCAAGAAGTAACAGGAATTAATCAGCTGAACAGGCAGTCTTCCATTGCAACCCTTGTTATTTAGACAAGTGCAGCTAATATACATAATGTAGCCATAAATAATTAAGGAAAATAAATTACAGCCCAACAAAGTCCACATTAAACAAGACAGGCCTCTCTGAAAGTCATGTGGGACTTACTATGTGAAGATCAGAGTAAAAAATGAAAGAGCATGGCTCACATGATCTGTCTGTTGCTCTGATTTTTAAAGATGATACCTAACCATGGTAGAAACTCTTGTCTAAGAGAGCTGGTCCATGCTAGAGGTGATCTAAGTCATAAAAGAGCCTGAAAATGAAAAATGATAAAGAAATGAGCATGCTCATTTTGTATCATGCTCTTATTGTCATGACTCACAAACCAAATAGAAAGAAGAAACTCCACCTAGAGCTGTAAATTCTGGTAAGCTCAATTATTTCACACGTTTCAGCCTAACTTAAGTTATTCCGAGCAGAGAAAGGCAGATCCCTGATGCACCCTTCCATAGTGCTGGACAGGGTGAAAATAATAAATTGGTCATTGGGAAACATTGGATGCTTCCTGGATGAGAAAGAGCATATTTCATATTCTTCTCTCACAGCTGCCTCTTGATGGCAGTAAATGGTTTTGCCATAGCTGTCACAGCTCAGCAGAGAAGTCCTGCAAGCAAAGGAGAGTCTATTTCCACTCCCTGAAACATCACCTTCCTTCCATGGCAGCTGATGTCCCACGCCCTCCTGGCTCACAAACCACAACCCACAGCTCAATAATTCACCAGTTTTTAAAGACTACTGGGAGTCTTTTGCTGAAAATCATCAGGCCACATTGACCTAGACCTATGGGAAGTCAACAGTTAGGAAATCATTCTGTTTTCCCCAGATAATCACACTGGGTCCCAGGAGTGGAGATGTGGCATTTCCAGTACATCAGAGTGCCTTTCAGGAGAATAGCACCAGGTTTTGATGTTGCTGACTGTCTGCTTCTCCCCTAAGCACTTGATAACCTTCAAAAAAAAAAAAAAAAAAAAGAAAAAAGAAAAAGAAAAAAAAGTGCCTTTTGATGCTCTCACTTCTATTAAAAGAATTCAGCAACATCTCCATTTTCCTATCCAGAATAGGCTTTGTGGCCAGTGGAGTGGAGGACCCAATGTTAGAAGCCTTCTCTTTTTCCATAGAAAGATCTGATACTCACATCCTACAGGTTTGGGCCTTTTCATTTTGATTAGTCTGTTATAAGGAGTCTGTGGCTTGATTGCCAGAAGGGCAGCTCTTACTGATGTCAGGGCCTCTGAACATGTGAGCCTTGATATCTCAGTCCTGAAAAGGAGCTGCATGCAGAGAGAAAAGGAATAATGAATAACCAACTGCCTTCTAAAAGGAGCAGCTATCACCCAAAAGTGGAGTTGTGGTGCCTGCTTGGACTGCTGCCCAGCTCATTTCCTGGCTGGTTGGAGAGAACAACACAATTGGCACAATGAACATGGTGTTTTGGGCAGGTTTTCAGTCCAGGTAAGTGTTCTTGCACAAGTAACAAATGTCTGCCTGATGATAATTCAGGACTGCACTGGGCCCTGCAGCTGCAGCCAACAGTGAGAGGCAACGTGGAGCTAACTCACCCCTAGCAGGAGGATGGAACAACATTTCTGAACACACATTCAGTTATCCATTTTGGACAGATGTGAGACAAACTCCTTTATGTATCTCCCAGTGTTGCTGGTTAGCAAGGTTGCATGGATGCACAGGAACCTGCCCTCTTTGGTAAAATCCTGGCACCTCCCAAAGCCCCTGGAGTGCTGCCCACGCTGTGGCAATGGGCAGCAGGAAAAGCATTCCATATTGCACATGTGTGCTGTGTGCATCAAGAGTCCTGCACTTGGGACTGAATGAGGAGTTTCCCCAAAGTTTAACTGAGGGACCCCTTCAGGACCCTGCACCCACTGCTTACACAAAACATGGATAGATCAACACCCTGCCCAGAGCTCTACAGGTCGTGACAGTGGATGCTGCAAATTAGTAACAAAAGAACAGTTGTTCTGGAGGCTGGAGACTATTGGTCAAGGGGTAGTGATGAATGGGAGCTGAAAGTATTAAACAAAATGAATCAGACTGGGAGAGGACTAGTGGGTAAGGGAGACATTTTTAGTAGGGGTATCTGGATACAGGAATAACTCTTTGGATTCTGAAACTTGTTGTTATTCTATCTAATAATTCATGTTGTGGCAAGAGTGAAGATTCTTACAGAATGTATTTTTCTAAGTACAGTAAAACTGCCAGGCTATCTGCCAGAATTTATTTCTGATTTGTTTTGAGGTTCAAGAAAACCTACCAACCAGAGATTCAAGACATCCTCTGTCAAAAGAGATTTACATTACCCATAAGCATTTCAATTACACACATCAGACAGAGCTGTAAATTGTAAGATATGCATAGATAAATCAGATAATATGTTTCAAACAAGGTGTACAGCAGCAACATTAGCTTGCATATCAGAATCTTTAAAAGCAGATGAAATTAAGAGACAAGACAAAGAAATAAATATCTTGTGAACCTTTCAAAAGGCCAACCACATTATTTTAATATTGTTTAACAGTAACACTTAATAAAGGGAACATCATGATGATGATCACATGTGTGAACTAAATTTTCAGTCATAATGAATGCTACAAATTTAACCTCCCAAGTTTAAATAGGGTACAATTCCTTGGGAGAGATGTAAGAGAAATTATTTGATAAAGGTGACGGTTTTTCACACCTGAAAATAATGTTTTTCTACCAGACACTCTTGATCAACAGTCTGTAGCCACACATTAAAGATAAAATCTCAAGACTTACAGTGTATACTTGTCACTACTTGCATAACTTAGTAGGGAGAGAGGATCACAGAGATTTTGAACATAATTTCCTACACTACAGGAGATTAAATAGACTACATTTGAAGAAGACAAGAAGCAACTCTGGCCCCTGGATAGCAGAAAGTAAACTTCAACCAGTTTCTCCATCATTTATTCAAGATGTATAGTCTTGAATCCTGCAAAATTTAGGTATAAGCATCCTGTGCAACAAGGATGTGTATTTGATTTAAACAATTAATTGCACAGGAGTGGATTTCTGTTATGCCTTTCCTGGCACACACTAAAATCATTTCATAAATCAGCAGGAGAGTGGCAATTTTACCTATATAAAGATTGATTGGACATTCACAGCTAGAGTTTGTTCTGTTCCCCATACTCATCAGTTAGAAGCATCTGGGATCTGAAAGCTTTTCTGGAGTAAAGGCAACACTAAAGAGCATGATGGAAGAAAACAATCACCATATCAGAGATATTCCCCAGATCATTGTTCTGTGCTACAGCTCCTTCTTCATCTATCATGCTTTCTCTGATTGCTATTCATTTTTTGTTTAATGAATATTGTAATGAATACAACACACTTAGAGATGCATTGAAGTGTTTGGGTTTTTTTAATGCATATTTACCACTATATATCCTGAGAGGGAATATTAGCAGCTCTGTTATGAGATGATCTCTTGTTACCATGATAAATGTGTATTCAGTGTTAGATTTAATGTGAAATCCAGTGTACATAACTCACCAGCAAACCTAAATCATACATCATCCATTTGAAAACTGTCACCTTTTTCTAACAGATAGAAAGTATTTTCCCAGTGTCTGTTGCTCATTGCACTCTGCTCGTCAGAGGGACTGTGACATGCCAGCATTTCCTATAACAAAAGAAAAATATAGAGTCATATCCAAAATTCACCCAAAGAGGGACTGTATTTGTCAGCTTCACTGGTCATTAATGAAGACCCTCAGACTGCATAAAGCCAAACTGTCACCCTTTAATAATTTAACTGGCTTCTTTTCTTATTTTATACATATATTCTCATACACAAGCCCTGAATCCCATGCTGGTAAGTGCAGTGTCAAGGGCACTGGTCCTACTGTAAGTGGCATGTAAGGACTTGTTTTGAGCAGTCACTGGTGTCTAGAGATTGTCTGGTTTCTATTCTGAAAAAAAGCTCCCTATAATACTGAAGGAATGGAAAATAAGTTTTATCCAGACCAAGAAATTTTCTGTTTGGATTACGTAGAATAGTTATTTCTGATATCATTCTAGTATTTTTGTTTTCAGTTGGTTTGGGTTTTTAAGTTTAGTTTTAAAGCATGTACTTGAAAATCTATTTTAAAAAAGCTTTCCAGCACTGGAATATTGAAATCCAAAAATACTGAAACAAAAATATTTTATTATTACCCTTAGCCAAATTGAATACTCATTCACATTTCCCCCCCCCATCCCAAGGGATCCCAAGATCTGGATCCCTCTCATAGGGTCATGTAAGCCCCCTGACAAGATTGTTCACTGAGGGTATGAAAAGAATGAGCTGTCTGAAGCTGACCCAGAGTACAGGTTGATACAGGTGTCTCTCTTTTCTTGCTGAACACCTGCTCATAAGCTCCATGGAGCTCCCACAGCCACACTGCAACTTGGAACACAGGGAATTCCAGGGAGCAACCAAGTCTGGAGCAATATTGCATTACCTGTAGCTGCCAGCCCAGTCCTACACCCCACACCCTCTGCACTGCAGGAGACAGTGCTGAGCACTCACTGCCTCTCTGGTCCAGCAGCAGTGTGAAGAAGGGCTGAAAATGGATCTCCACAAGTTAGAGATTCAGCTCCTTCTGTCCACTGAATTGCTGGAGTCACACTGACCTGTGCATGGAGGGTCTGGGGGTCTTTGGTGAGGCGTGAGGGAGGTAATTGGGCTGGTTGGTGCTTCTGTTCCCAGACAGAGATGAAAGGCAGGTGATTTCCTTCCCCAGACAACTAGCATTAGGAAGATGCTCCCTTGGCATGCACAAAGGGAGACCCCTGACTCTGTTAGGTTTACTCCTAGTGAATTTAAAAAGAGAAAATAATGACAGAGATTACAGCATTGTGCTTTTAAATTCAGTCTCCAGTGCTTCCCCTCCCAGTGCCTCTATGTGTCAATCCACCCAATCCTGCCCAGTAAATGTGTTAATAGTACCTGTCCAAGACAGTCAGTACCAGATATGCTCCTGATTTAGTCCAAGACTTAGATTACCAGGACATTTAATTTCCTTCTATAAATGATAGTTGGTTCTTTCAGTCACTTTTAGCTCTTCAAGTGAAAGAAGTAATGAGCCTAGGAGTAGGTTCCATGTCTAGTCCTGCAGGCTTGACTCCAGCAGAGCTCCTGCTGTCCTCCATGACTGGAGGCTTGCTGTGCATGTTAGACCTTCAGAATCTGGATCAGTACACTCAAGAAAGTGCAAAACTGGTACAATGTGGCAGTTGATCACAAGAGGTGGATGAGAGAGCTATTTTCATCATTAAGGAACAGAAGCTGCCCTATTTTAATGCTTGTTACAAGAGCTATTTTTACATCTCAGTATCTGGATAAGACATGTCTGAAAAATATGATTTTGGATCAGTGCAAAATACCTCCTTAAAATTCCTTGTGTTGGTAATGCACACTCTCCAGGCACCTTTGAAAATGTTGGGGAGAAATTTTCCTCTATTGAAGTCAGTGAGAGTTCTACTACTAAGCCCAGTGGCCCTGCATCTTGCAGCTGTCTACTGACTTCACTCATTCTGAGCTCTCTGGTAGGCTGGGCTATTTAAAAGGTGTGGGAGGAAAAAACTGTCTACAACCAATTTTTCCACCAACAAGATCACTACTGAGTTATTCTCCATTTAAGCCAGGCAAAGGTGTCACAACTCCATAAAAAGTGTGTGTTCATACATGATTCCTAACAATCTTCATATTATATCATATAGCTATTATATATTATATATACAACAGAACAGGTTTTTAATTTGCCTTTTCTATGTTATTCTTATTATTTCATTTCATTAAGGGGAAATGATAAATAAAATAAAAGACCTTTTTTATAGGAAGGTACCTGTGATAGTCCACCCTAACAGTCAAAATCACCACACCTTGTAATGGCAGAACTACTGTGTCTAGGTTATCCATACTGCACTTGTGGTTCCCATTTTCTTCTGGCTTCACTGAACATTTCTACAAGATTCATTTTAATACATTGAGAAATGGTTGCAAATGTTTATCATTAGTGTGCAAAATGCACTAACTATAAAATGATTAAGCTAAACAATATTTTTTAGGATGGCAGTCAGTCAAGCCCTGAAATGTTGCCAAAGAGAGACCTGGTGACCCTAAGTCTTTTTGACTCTGTCACACAAAATAATGGGTAAGTGCTATGCCTTCATGCCTGTAGAGGAAATAATATGAGGGGGGAAAAACCCAACAGGTACAGGGTCAGTAATAGCAACCTCACAGAAATACTGCAACACTGCTGGCATTAATAATTAAATGTACAAGAAATCTCAATAAATATTAAGTTATTTGCTAAAGAAATCTATTCCAATGTCTTTTTGCATGTCTGTGAAGACAAACTGATTTTTATCAGAAAAATGGGAAATCTCTTTTAGTCAATCTTGCTTTTTTTATACTCAGAGCTGTAGAATTATAAAGCACAAATCTGCTTAAGTTGGGATTTTTTTACATTTATAAAGGGCCACACTTGATTTAGCAATACTATTTTTATGTGTAATGACATGGAATCATTTATTATACATTCTGCTAATCTTCAGACTTGCATTTTGACAGGATTAGGAATTTATACAATATGTAGACTTTAGGATGTACATTAAGACCAAGGCACTTCAATATATTTGGGTTTTTTGCAAGCCGAAACTGAGTATGTGAAAAAATCATCTTGTGTTTCCTACTCTCTGAACAACAAACCCCAGTAATCCTTCTGATGGTAATCATATTATTTTCTGTTTAAGATTACATTTTGTTTGTACATTTATAGTGTCACTTAAAACAAAATCCAGTAGGGTTTTTTTTTAAGATATCTTTTAAGAGAAGTGAATATTTTAAGAAAATGACATAGAAGCAGAGTTTTCTAAAAGGTACATACTTCCCAGTACGTATTTTATAAATATTTAAATGAAAGATGATCAGAAATGTATAAGCAATTGTGTTAACACTTTAAGAATTGTTACTGTGTTCTACAGCTCAGTAATAAGTAGATTTCCATACTGAAGGGATTAAAGGACCTAGATTTGATGAATGCAGGAACTGATTGTTTTTTCTTTTTCCTATACAGCAAGCTGGTTTTGATACACAGACTAGTTAAATATGATATTCCCATCTACAGAAAGTATACAATGATAGTTGGCAAAATTATTTACTTAAAAAATTCATGCAGAAATTTACAACAGATTATTTTCAGTCCTAGAGAAACTTACTGTTCATTTGCATGAGAATGGCAATTCAGTGTGGCAATAGAAAGCTTCAACTGCATCCTTGCACTTTATTGCCTTAGGTTTGCAAACTGCTTTAGCAGCCATCAGCCAAGAAATGTACATGTCATCTGCAAATCACAAATCACAGATCTTGACTCGAGTGATTGCACAGGGAGAAGTGCTGAAGGGTTCATAGTGGCCAGAACAAGACTTAAAAGTGATGTGAAATAGGGAGCAAAAAGGGCTGCAATTGCCTTGGAGCCTAAAATAGACTGAGCTTCAATGCCATGGAAAAAATCACCAGCTTCTCCATCATTTCTTTAAAGGTCAGAATTTTTGTAGGTGGATTGGGAGCGCAGTGGATTGCAGATGCGTTTAACAGCAGGGTATTTTCCGCTGCCATGACCAGTTAAGGAAGATTTTCAAAAACACATCTGCTGGTAAACAGTTTGGCCCTACTCTGGGTCAGCTGCCTTATCTGTGCTCACTGCTGCATGAATTCTTACCTGGATGAAGTCCCAAACCTCACATCAGTCAAAGTTAGGCTTTCAGTCCAGTCCATTACATTTTTTAGAGAGGTAACTCGGTGGCTTTGTGTTGGTTTTACGATGCAGGTCTGCTCCCTCACAAACGTGTGAGGCACGCTGGCAGCAGGGACAAAGCCTCTCCTTCCCACTTCTGCTCACATCTCACTCCTCAGCAGGCAGGGCACACCATGAAAGAATAAATGAAGGGAGAGCAGACGACTTGGAGAGCAACAAGGACAAAGAGAGAGAATTTCTGTGTGCTGCAAAACAAGGCTGAACTCCAATATCATTATGAATCATTTTAGACAACTAATATTATTCAGAAATTGATTTAAGAGGAATTCAAACACAAATTGCCTACAAACTGATGTGGAAGGAAGCAAATCTATTTTCCTTTTCAATTTCTCCCACTCTGCAGGTGACTAAATGCCTTTGGTTTAAGATTTCTCTTTCTCCAGTCTGTTATAACAGAATCTGAAATTCTGTTTGGAACTAGAGAGGTTAAAAATAATCCTCTTTATTAAATGGATGAACCAAAATGCAATTAAATAGACAAAGATCTTTGCAGGTTGGGTTTTATGCTGGAGAGCGTCTACACTTTACACATGTTTATATGATATTTAAATATCTCTAAGTAATTTAACTTTTCTAAATGTTTATTAGTCCATGGTGAGCGCACTGGATCCTCTTCTGGGATCAAGATATGAATTTATAAGAAGTGTAAAGTATTTAGATAGTTTCAAACATGTTTCAGAGCACTTGTAACATCTGGGGAATGATTTCTACTTGGCTATTCTACTGTTAGCTTCAGAGAGAAATGTAGGCAGTTTAACCAGCCATGAGTCTGTGTACCAGTGATAGCTGAGCCTGGTGCCTAATGCATACCATGAAGAGGGTGTTGTTTCCTCGGAGTGCCTTCCCTCCCAACTCACCTCTGCCACCCTAATCATACTAGACAGAAATGAGCTTCTAAATTTCTGTAAAATAAAGAGAAAATTTCCACCAGAAGTACATGCCATGGAAAGAACTGAAAAATTCTTCCTGACATGCTTTCCTGTGAACTGAGACATTGGAGGATCCTCAAAAAGCAAAATTAACTATGCAATGAAAACATAACAGCACTCTTAATGAAATCCTCTGCCTTGGTCATGAAAAGACATTTTGCTGGGGCAGCCTACGTCTGTGCAATCACTACATCTAACTCAAGAGTCCTGCAGTTATATCTTCCAAAATAGCTCTCATAGTGCATCTGAAAGATTTGTCTGCACATTTATTATTTGAAGGTTATGCTGTTCACACCTTGGACTTGAATTTTCAGTTTAAAAAGAACAATGCCATATTTTTGTCCAGTTTTTATCTCACCTTGTGTTCACCCCCAGTGGTAACTGCTTTTTCTGCTGCAGCCCATCCCAAGGTGGCTTGTAACACCAATCAAAGTCAACAGGTACCTCAGAGGACCAAGCATTAGTTTTTAAAATAACCAGGAAGCACTAGAGAAACAGGAAAGGAAAGGGAGAAGGTGAAGAACTCAGAGTCCACAGCCACTGGTACTTCAGCATTTAATAGGAAACTCTACTGCAACTGCCTGAAGCCCTATAATGCAGCCCAGTTCTGCAGCTAAGCCAGACTTTCCAAGTTCCCTGCCAGTTTTAAGTGTCCTGCATTTTTTAACAGATGCTGCTGCCACACTGAGGAGAGCTGTGATTGTACATTATGATGCTCCCTCCTTTGTTTTCACGCACCCAGCCTAAAGAGATTTTATTCCTCTTTTTTTTTAAACTCATCTGATATTCCTCTGATGTCCTCTTAACAGAAAAACACAAAATTATGTTGCTTCTGCTTTTGTACTAAAGCTATTTGTGAGGGTCATAAACCCATAAGCCAAGGATGAATTTCCACCTCACTCTTACTAAGGCAAATCTCCTTTGCTTTATCTGGCCATACTCAACAGCTCTTCTCCACTGAGCTGTCATGAGTCCTGAGGGGAGCAGCAAGAATGTTTTGTGAGGAGGGAAAAGAACTAAAATTCTCCTTGTAGAGGGAGTTATCCTCACATGCTCTGGTTGTGATAGGGGTCTCTGCTGCACAGAAAGTTCTCTGCACCTGCACAGGGAAGTAGGAACAGAGAACAGAGAACTGCATGAGCTGAAAACACTGAAAGAGAGGATCAAAAATGTCACAGACATGGCATAAAAAATAGAGGTAGGGATGACCACATTCCAAAAAATTAATGCAACAGATATACCTCAATGACATAGGAAGATGGGAACACTATGGTTTCAACTAACAGCCAGTGACTGACCGTAGCCTGGTCACTGTGAAGATTTCCTGAAACTTTCAGAGTTCATAGTGCTTTTACAAAATACTTTTACCCATAAGAAAGTCTGTCATTACTGGGAGATACAGATAGATGGAATGTCTACATTTGCTGCTCTTTATTTCATTCCCTTCCAACAATTATCTAAGGCAGCTACTGAGACCTAACTACTAAGGATCCATGCAAATATCTACTGTGCTTGTCTGATCAATGATTCAATAGGCAAAGAGGGGCCTTTTTTCCATGCTCATCTTTGATTTCTGCACAGAACTATGCTAAGCTTGTGTTTCTCAGATGAAAGCAAGTGGTACAGTTTATGCTAAAATGACAAAACAATTTGAAAGCGAATGTGTATAACGGAGAGAAGAACTTAAGCGCATGGTTGACATTATTACGTTTATTTCTCAGTGAGACCTGTCTTTTCATGACACTAATCAAAAAACTGGGTCACCTCACAATGGTAATTTCCTAGGAATCTTGAAATTCATGAGTCAATTTGATCCCTTTTTAGCTGAACATTCACTAAGCACAGTGAGGCTGGTGGAGCTCAGCTAGCTCATCAGACTTGTCATCGACTATATGTGAAGAGTTTATATCCTTAATGGGATCAAAGGTTTTATCAGTGATCCTTCGTAAATGTAAACAGACGAAATATTTTTCTATCAGCATTGATTCCACACCTGACATTTCCTCTGTTGATCAGTTAATGGTGATTGTCCGTTATAAAATCAGAGACAAGGAAGGTTTATTACTTTCTTAATAACCAAGAGCCATGCCAAAGAACACCCCTACCCTCCCCCTGTTTGAATCCATCTTGCTACAACTGAATATTAATAACATCATTTGCCATTGCCAAGGACAGATTTAATGCGATGCTAGTCTGGACATCATGAGGAACTTTTCAAAATATTGCATGGTGTTTTAAAATGCAGATCTCCCTTTAAAGTCAAATAGAAGTCAGTCAGCTAAAATCCTAGAGATTCTTCAGAAAAGTAGAAGTAGAAAGGTCTCCAGACAAGGATTTGTGAAATTAAAGCATTGTCAGGAAGTGCCATGCACTTAGCCATTTTTTGTCAACACAAAATTATGTTCTTCTTTAGTGTCTTTTGGTGTTAACTCTGAATATCCCCCTGCAGATCTATGCAACTGAGAATATTCCTGGGAATATGACACAATTCTGAAACATGCTACAGCTATCAATGAATTAAGGCTCATCAGGTTCTTCAGCTGTGCAATATTACCCTTGTTTAGCATAAGGAGGAACAAAGTGATGAAAGTGACTTGTCGATAGTATTACAAAATTATACCAATGCAGCAAAGCAACCCCATTTCAGTGAATTATTTTTAGGGGACAGGATGAAGCTTAAAAAAGAACCAGTTCCAGAAAGAAATCATACTGTAATAGGATGCAGTTAAATTGCAATAAAAAGGAAACAGGAATGTTTCAAACCTATAAAAACAAAGGAAAAATATCTTAAGTCAGAATTTGTCCTTCAACCTCAAGTGAAGGTTTTTCTTAGGAAATTTTGATTCATCAAAAATAAAAAATACACCACTCTCAAGTGCATAAATTACCTGCTGCAAGAGTGATCAGATCTGGAAACATGGCAAACAATATAAATTGAAAAGAATAAAGGACATTTCAACCCAGATAGATTCAGACCTGTTTCTCCGGGCAGAGCATGAGTAACTCAGTCATGTTCATGTGAGTCAGTCATAGCCACAAATGTAGAAGTGAGCCTCTGGGCTTAATATGCAATATGGAGTTGATCCCTTGTCCCTAGATCAGCATCAGCATTGACAGCTGGATTACCAGGAGTATGTCTGCACAGCACAGTGCAGGCTGTAGAGGCACAGTGCAGGAGCTCTGACACAGCACTGGGATGGTGCTGGGTAAATCTCTCAGCTGACAAGGCAGCCTCATTTGGCTGGGCAGAGCAGGAGCCACCCAGAGATATTGGATCTGCAGAGAGAACCAGCCAGAGACACTGGACCTGCAGTGAGAACCACCCAGAGACACTGGGCATGCAGTGAGAGCTATTCAGAGACACTGGACCTGCAGTGAGAACCACCCAGAGACACTGGGCATGCAGTGAGAGCTATTCAGAGACACTGGACCTGCAGTGAGAACCACCCAGAGACACTGGGCATGCAGTGAGAGCTATTCAGAGACACTGGACCTGCAGTGAGAACCACCTGGAGACACTGGGCATGCAGTGAGAACCACCCAGAGACACTGGGCATGCAGTGAGAGCTATTCAGAGACACTGGACCTGCAGTGAGAACCACCTGGAGACACTGGACCTGCAGTGAGAACCAGCCAGAGACACTGGGCATGCAGTGAGAGCCCCCCAGAGACACTGGACCTGCAGTGAGAGCCCCCCAGAGATACTGGACCTGCAGTGAGAGCTATTCAGAGCCAGCTGGCAGCTCTCTGCACTGGAGGATGTTTGGATGTGTGGACCTTTCCTGAAGAAATTAGCAGCAATTCTTCAGATTGTATTTTAGAGTTTATGAGACCTGTCATGATCGGGCTGATGTACAGAAGAGAAAAACAAAACTTCAATCCAAATGAGGCAGAGATCAACATAATATTAGAGATCAAATTATTGTTAAATTTGAATTTGGAGGAAGTTAACATTCATCTGGGAGAGCCAATGTAAAGAAAGTAGCTCTCCCCAAAATCTCCAGTAAAGATCCTCTACTGACAGTCTGACTGTACAAACACTTACTGCATGTGCTGATGACTAATACCTCTGACAGAGGGAGCATTTCCCCCTTTGATGAATAAACATGGACTCTTGAAGGAATAGGTCTCAGCCCTGAAAACCCCTCAGAGCAGACTCTGCCTCCTTCCTCAGGCACAGTGCATCCAGATGGTTTTATGCTTTAATATGAATAAGCAAGGAGAAAGGTTTTATGCATTAATATGAATAAACAAGGAGAAAGGTTTCATGCTTCACCTTACCAGGTTGTTAACTGAACATATGTATCAACATTTCATCATTAACAAGAGTCCTCCTGATTTAATGCTTTGGAACTAAAAGCCACAACACAAAAAGCCTAAATGAACAATGTTTTTCTCATTTCTGCCTTGCAGATAATGATATAAAATAATATAAATAAATAATAATATAAATATAAAATTGCCTTGCAATGATGCTCATGCTGCACAACTCCAGCATGTGACCTGAAACCGAAACTCTGTTCTGCTGAAATTGTGTCCTTTATTACAAGATGGGAAATTTCAATTATTACTTTGGGCACATTTTCAAAACAGCATAACTTAATTCAGTTTTACTGGGGAATCATTTTACTGAGAAGTTACTGGACATCAAAACCTGTCCTGTTTTCTTTCCTCTCCCACTAAGTACACTAACTTGTGAAGCAGAGACACTCCTTTGCTTGCTTTCATTCTGGCTCCATGTCTGTCTGTTCACATCCAAGGTGGTGGCCACTGCCATCTCCCCTGGCTGCCACACAAGAAGTGCATTTACCACCTTTAGTCCCTCCTGAATCCACAGCTGAGAAGCCACACTGATCCAGTCACCTGCAAGAGAGAACTCCAGACTCTGTACACACTTAGTGTGGAAAAGATGGATGGGAGCACAGGTCATGAAAGTGCTCCAGCCCATTTCTCTATGAACTTCATTACCCTGCCATATTTCAGAGCTGTGTTTCTCTCACAGTTTTTCTGATTGTAAAAGTCTAAAGTGAAAAGGAATTGTTTCATTGTGCTCAAAAGTGGGTCTGGCTTTGATGAAGATCTAGCTCTGATTACTACTTTTCAAGAAGAGCAACAAAATATTTGAAATTTTTCTCTTTCCTTAAAAGCAGAAACTATAACTTCTATTGACACATGGATCACACTGTATTTATGTGTAGTTGTTAAAAAGTTATCAGGTGCTAACAATGATCTAGAAAAAGTGGTATCCAAAATACAGATGTATAATGACAGCAGAGAGGGAGGGTCACCTCTTGCCATGGCCAATGTCCATGCAAATGGAGCTGGTTTCACAGGGACTTTGCAGATCACTGCCTCACTATGGGAATGAAATTTTTGTAATGCTTTTTGTAATGCTCTAGGGAGTCCCCAGACAAACTGTTGCTCAGCCTGTGTCCCTGTGGTGGCTGCAGAGCTGTTAGCTCTGAAGCATCAGTTCCCTCACATGGTGAAGCTGCACGGGGAGCTGAGAGAAAAGCAGAGTCAGGCTGCACACAGTGCCCACAGACTCACCAGGGCTGATCCAGCACCAAGGAGAAATGACAGAATTCTGACACGGGCTCCAGAAGTGCAGAAACCTCACAGGATCTAATAATGACACTTGCAGCCCTTGGCACTGTGAAGGCAGGGAGGGAAGTTGTCTGCAAGGCTAAGACTGCTGCAAATGAAAGAAGTGCACCATAAGCAAAGTGATAGCAGAACATCTGAGCTCTGTAATGTAAGTTTTGAGTTTTAGGGGCTTTCTGTGCTAATTTCACTCTTTTTTTTAGTGTCCATGTCCAAAAAACCACCAATCTTGACAGAAAAGTTAGGTAAAAGAATTTCTGTTATTTCAGGTTTTTTCTCCCTCAGCTTGGTTTCCTCAATTTTTAAATTTTGTATTACTCAGTGAGATCAGGAGTTACATGTGCACATCAATAAAAGGATGTGTCAAGGGCAAAAAATTTGATTAATTGCCTGGTTACATACATTGAAACCTGCAAAATGACGGAAGAAGTCAGATTAACAGTGTTCTAATGGAAAAAAGAGAGTGCACATAACATTCAGAAAAGAGTGACAGTGATTTCATTAGAGCACTGGAAAAATACACTGAAAAATCTGTCAACTATTCAATCTACTCTCTCAGCTTCACATCAGCACTCACCTCAATAAATTCTTGCAACTGAACATGTTTCTTTTGTGAGGAATAGCCATCACCTCCAGACCTTTTACTTAATGAACTTATTCTTGAAGTATAGAAAAAAGTACAAAATGTGCTTTCAAAAAGACAAAATAAACATTGCCAAATTGAGCACTGGAGATTTGATTGCTTCCTAGCTTAGTGCAAGGGAAGAATGTGATTTACCAGGAAGTCAATAGCTCCAGAAATAAACTCCCAGAGAAAACATTCTCTAAAAATGAAAAAAACAGATGCAAATAGTCGTGGCTATATTGGCACAACATTCCACTTCAGTTCTAACATCTGACAGCAAGGAAAATAGTTTCATCCATAGCTCCCTGTTTTGAATATTGAGCTACAAATCACTGAAGAACATTTTCCTTCCATCTTTCTGTCACAAAATTTCCAATTCTTTGATTAAGTTGGGCAAAAAGACTCTCGCCAGAGAGGACTCCCCACACTTATTCTTTTTTACTTTATTTTATATTTCGTTTTTCAGCAAAAATATATGGTGAGGTTATAACAAAAAAAAAAAAAAAAAAAAACCACAAAACACCTCCAATACCAAACCAATCAAAAAAAAAAACCCCAGCCAAACAAAAAAACCAAACAAAAACACCACACAATAATTCACCCACACCAAAGAAAACACAAAAAAAAAACATACCGCAAACAAGTAGGAATAATTAACAATAATTAACAATTTCTAGTTTCTCCAACCAGCAACTGGACTGGAATTTGGTTTCTATTTTGAGTATAAGCCCTATGTTATGCAACTAAATCTGTCCTTATTAAATCAAAGTTTTAGAACACTTTCTGTGATTGAATATGCCACTTCAGCAGCACATAGGAGCTTGGTATTGCTACTGGCAGCTAAGTGTAACATTGGAGCTGGGTTTGGCCTCAAAATGATACTGATTTTCCTCTGAATTCATTTGTGTCTCACATCAGTATTTGGCTCACTAGCCTGTAGTGTGGACAAAGAATCTCAGAATTGCTACAGAAACACAGAACTGAGGCACTTTGGTTATTTTACCACACAATCCAATGGGAAACACCTACGCAATCAGCAGAGACACATAACACTTACAGATGTGACTCTTCTGTCAGCTCTGCACTTAGAAAAGTCAGAAGTCAGCTCACTTTCCATGGCTCAGTCATGGCTGTACCTGCAGGATAAAACTCACATTTCACAGGGTGTGTGCCAGCTCTGTGGGCTTTGGCCACCACTGGTGCAGCACACAGAGGATGGGCCCAGAGAAGCATTTGCTTCACAGGACTTTAGAGGCATAAAGATGTTTGGAAGGCAGCTGTCAGATCCTCAGTGTGTGTGGGGTGTCAGGAAAAACTGGGTTGGTGTCAGTCAAATTATCTTGTTCATCAGTCTTTTAGGCAATGCACTGAGAAGCCTAGAACAAGATGTTGAAAGAGATGGTGTTATTTCTTCTGTGAAATGAGGGGTTGTTTTATGTAGCAAATCTGACAATGAATTTCCAACATGAAAGAATCTGCTTACTACATCTTAGCTTCTTTACTTGATCCAAGGGTTTAGAATAACCTGGGAGTGTCAGGCAGGGAGAAAACAATATGAAAAGACCTGATAAAAACTCAGTTCCATCAGGAAAAATCAAATGAAGACAACCAGAAGGATCAACACATCAAGTTGGCTTTTCCCATCTTCTCCCATTACCTGCTGCAGCTTTTCCTCAAAACTGGTGGCTCTAATTCGACAAGAGAAAAAAATAATTCATTGTTGACTTTCCTCTCAGATTTGCAGTAACACTCTGGTCCAGGTGTGCCCACCACTTCTTCCCACAGAGAGCAGATGGGCCCAGAAGAAGCAGAAACAAATTAAGTAAAAAAAGAGCTTTAAAAGAGTAACTACCTTCTCTTGGACAAAGTAGGAAGGAGGTAGGGATGGGTATTTACATCTTTCAGCACCAAGCATCACACTTGTCAACTCAATTTTTCTACTTCTCTCTATTGAGCCTGTTCCTAAGAAAGTCATCCAGCCAAGGTATCAACATTTAGGATTTGCATCATTCCTCTGCAATAAGCAGTTTCATTGGTAGCAAAGTTTAAATCTTCTCTTAGTTTCAGTGTCAGCTGGCACGATAATTGCAGTGCAGGTACAAATGATGCTCACAGCCAATGAGAGACCCTAAATATGGAGAATGGAAAATATCTGACAGTTCTGACAGATAGAATAGAGAACTTCCACCCAGGATATAATCAAGCTGCTGGAGATATTGATATAGTGGAATAAAATAATGAAGTAAGAAGTTAAAAAGTCGAATGAAATATGAACACAAATCTCAAGATGACTTGCTCTTGTTTAAATGCCCTATTTTGCAGCATGTCAGATGACAGAAAAAAAAGTTGACCACAGCAAGCTTATTACCCAGTAGACCTACTAAGCTCCTTAACCAGGATCAATCTCTTTATTTCCCACTTGAAAAGAGGAAGTGGTAAGCAACATTTAGGCTATTCCTCATTTCAACAAAAGACTGGAGTTTATAAATATTTCCTGCTACCACCAAATGAGATTTTGTGCTCAAAAAGCTAGTTTCATCCATATCAGTATAGAAAGAACATTTTAGGAAAGTTTTGTTGCTGTGCATTTTCTCCTGGGCTGGGGAAAGAAGGAAAGTTTATTTCTCATCACATACTGATCTCACTGTTCCAAAAAATATTTTCAGATGAGGACAGAGAGGTACCTGGGGAAACTTGGTGAAATGAGACAACTTTTCAATTCTTGTAGTGTTCTTCACACACCAGTACAAGGGAAACAGCAATAAATACTCATCAAAGAATGCTCATCCGTGTTCACATCAACAAATAAAAAATAGCAGTTGCTTTTAACTACTACAGATCCCTGGATGACTCTTCAGTTTATTTACAATCTCTCATGACTGCACTTTCCTTGTATGTCTTGCATCCCAAACTTGAAGCATGACATGAAAAAATAAAGACAAATGTGCTCTTCTTGCTGGTTTAGTATCCCCCTCTTCACACCAACCCTCACTGGCAATTGCCAAGCAGCTTTCAGAGCAAGGTGCAATTCAGCACAAGTGGAGGGTGCTGGACTTGGGGAGGGTGGGAGATCTCTTGAATCACTGCTGGCAGCAAGCAGGAGAGAGGAAAGACTTTACTGGTGAGATCAAGCACCTGGGATTCAGATTTATTGTCACAGGATACTGAGAGGCTCCCTGGCCAGTTTGTAAAGAATTCAACTGAAAATAATGTTTGGGTTTGAAGTTTTTCCCAAATACAGTAATTCTACTACTTTTGCAAACCATTTAAACCTTGTTTCTTGAGGCCAAAGATTAATCTCACTTCCAAGCTTTTCTTTATATTTGTTGTCTTTAGGAAAGTAAAGCAAATGGTAATAAAGAGCCCTTATTCAATCCAGTGCTTCAGTCAGCAGGCCTTGGTCAATCTGAGTAAAGCCTTAACTAAGTTAACAGCAAAATCTTGGATCAGAGGCTTATACACCTGCTCTTGTTCTTAAACTGTGTGTTTAATTTGCAAATTTCCTGCAATCTTCAGAATTATCTTAAATTGCCTGTTAGAAAGGTTAATGTTTAAAAATTAAAATAACTATTAAATTCAAAAATCCACCTCAAAAATCCTTCATCTTGCATTGGATAATAATTTTAACAAGTAATTAACCCACAATAATGCCATCAGTTATTCCATAAGTCTTCTCTTGTGTTACTCAGTCTACACTCATCTTTCAGTCCTTTTCTGCTAGTTAATGGTAATACAATCTGGCATTCCCCTCATCTAACCTTTTTTTTGAAATTTTTCCCCCCACATATATATAAAATTTGAAATTAAAGCATTATAAGAAATAACTATTTAGTCTACTAACACAAGCACAGCCTTTTTGCTTTGAAAATTGCACCATTTGTACCTGCATATGCTGCAGAAAACCTGAAGTATAAAGTTTGAGGAAACAGGTTTTCCAAGACCACAAATACCATTGGTCAAATAAAGCATAAAAATTCCTCTGGGTACACTAGCAGCTGTGCCCACTTGCCAATGCATTTGTACACAAAGAGAAACCAAACCATGCTCTTTCACTTTACCACAGCCTTAGAGTTTAGCTTTAAATGATTTCTGAGGAAAGGCTTCCTGCAGACTTTTCACTTAAGTAGTTGTAACTACAACTGCAAAACACTGTTGACTGGTGGACTCCAGAGACTTGTTCATTACCTGTCATTAAATGTTTTAAAGTTTGCATAATTGATCCAGCCAATAAGTCATCATTGATTTATAGGGGTCTGTGCTGAAGAGTTGCTCATTAAAAATTCATAACCCTGGTATGTGTCTTTACAATCCATTAGCTGTTTACGTACCCACAGTCCTAAGATTGATTGACCTTGGACTGAGATTCTCATGGACTCTGCTCTTTTTTCAGAAAACCCCCTTTTTTTTTTCCATAATTTTACACAAGTCCACAGTATAGAAAAGCAATACTTCAGTCTTCTCCCTTGACAGCTATACTTTGATTTTTTTCCTCTCCATCAAAACTGAAACTTTACTTGAAATAATGAATAAATAAAGCATACTCCATAAACAGCTTTCCACTATTATTTAAGCTTGCGAGCTGTGCTCTGTTAGTCTCCTTTCCCCACCATCAGATTCAAGTGTGTAAATGTTCTAAAAGGCTTTGAATGTTTTATGATGATTTCAGGGAATGATGGAGTAATAGCTGAAGAGCGAAGCTATTAGTTTTAATATTTATATTGAGTGCTCTGAAACATTAATGTGACAGGATGTAAGATCAGAGCAGCGGGACATATTTACTTCACAACCACTGCCACGTGGCAAAAATATTTATTTTCTGAAGCTCTGAGGCCATTTTTTTTTTTCCAAAAAAATATAAAGCTCAGATTACATTTGCTTTTCCTGAACTTTGTACTTATTTTTCAGGAATAAAAAAAATGATTACTGATTTGGATACAACTTACTTCATTTAGGTAGAGCCCAAGCATAAGATGTTGGTGTTGGCAGTGCACCTCAGCCTCTGTACAAAAGTTTTCTATAGCTGATAGCAGCTTCCAAATTCCTTTCTCCCTGTCTGCTGTGCCTGCTTCCAATAGAGCAACACAGAAAAAAAGGAAAAACAGTAGTTTGTTAATAAAGAAATGGGATGGGCTCAAGAGCAGAATCATGGTTAAAAGGCTGTTTCATATTGTCTTCCAATATTTCATGCATGAAGTAAACCAACCCTGTAAATGTCCTAAGTCATTGTGCTTGGTTCTTCTGTTCAAACTAGCAAACATATTAAGGTAAGTGATCTTAATTACCAAGGGTCAAACAGTGCTCACCCCACTTGTGTGGTTCTCATGGTCTTCAGTGAACAAGTAAAGGAAGTAGGATGACATCCCTAGGGAGAAATCTTCCTATCAGACTTGCAGAGTGGATCCGATATAAGTGGAACAAATGATGACTTATTGCTGCTACATTATGAAAATGTGATTTCTCCAGATGCTTCCACGCTCTGTGTAAGGACTCCATAGGCTCACAACAGTGCCAGGAAGCAGCACACAGACCTCCAGCAGGAGAAACACTTGGGTCTTCTGGGTACACTTCAGCCAGATGTAAGGAATGCTGTCTTGAGCTACATCAAGCAGTTTTACAGGAGCAGCAGTGCTGGGCTTGCTCCTTGGTGAGGCATAAAAAGGGGATTACCTGAAAAAGTGAGGTTACCAGCACACTTTTGCATTGCTCACCAGAGTCCTCGCCATGCACCCTTCTGCACAGTCCTGTTCCATGGGGGGCTTACACAGACAGGAGAGCTGGGGCAGAAACTCATACAACACCCTGCTGCAAAGCTGGCTGGGATGGTCTGATCTGTGCTTTCCCAACCCTGACTTTCCAGGAAGACCATAGAGGTCTTAGTTACCTCTCACAAATGTCATTAGCCTCAATAACTTCTGACCAAGTCTTTGCTGATCTCCTTTCCCAGCTACCTTCCAATCCTTCCCCACAAGAGAAGCAGCCAAGAGAAATGTTTCTCAGAGCATTCTTCATTCAGTTCCAACAGGGCAGAAAATTCAGCATTTTTTCCTGGATGTGTATTTCACTGTCCTTCATGTCTAATGATACATAAGTTTATTCTCCAACACTATTTTGAATATTTCACTAATTTCATCAATCCCCTGTTTTACACATGTGTATAGATGCAAGCTAGCATTGTCTTTCCCACATCTGCCTCTATTCTTAAGTTGCTTATGTTGTTTAGGTAGCATTTCTAATTACAATTCTTTTAATAATTAACTGATTCATAAAATGCACAAACTAATAGATTAGAATTTTAAATACACTTAAGGAGAAAAACAAGCATGCTACCTGAGCCTGTGTGCACAGCTACTTTACAATTTCTTGTATCCTCCCTGTATCCATCAGAGAAAATAATTTACAAGTATCTGTTTCCACTTCTCTGCTCAGAAACAGTTTTCCTTGAGTGTTAGGCAAGACTTTCTGTAAGGAAAAAAAGTAGAAATGAAGGTAGCAAGCACAGGGAGAACGATTTACATCACTGACTGTGTGGGAGTCACATTCATGCAGCAGACTCGTGGCTGCTACAGCTTTTTAGAAAGGTGGGAGGAAAATGATGAAGTCAAGGTTTTTGCTGCCTATCAGGACCTCCCCCCTTGCAGAGCTCCATTAAACACATTGCCCATCAAGGCAATTCTTCACCTTGTAACAGGGCAGATATCACCACACTGTACTAAAGGGTATAGAAAAGAGCAGAAGCTGTTATTTTAGCACTGAGATCAAAGAGAAGGCAAGAGAAAGGAAGGCTGTGATGAAATCAGCACCCTGTCTTCTGCTGGTGATGTCCTCAGGACCAGAGTTTGGTCGACCACAGTCTGTAGCAGCAGCACCCACAGACTGTGTCCTCCCAAATATGACATTTTCAGCACAAAAGGATGTGGCAGACTCCCTTAGTGAGGGGTTTCCACCCGACTTCTAGAATTACAAACTATACTGTTTTCCCAGCAGCTCACTGCTGCAGTTCACTGACAACTACTGACTCAAAAAACGACAATTGTAAATTACAAACTTTACATTCAGCAATATTTCACACTTGGAACATGCTGAAAAGTGTTAATTGCCATATTAAGTCTCTGCCTGGGGTGTTGGGGGAAATTAGCCTAATTTTACCTAAAAAAGGTCAAATTCATCTATTATTACTCCACTGGTATTGTCCGAGTTACATTGGTGATAAACTTTGTCCAGTGTGGTTAATGTGCTCATTTTAAAAATTCTGATTGAAGAACTTGGTAATCTGCCATTTTTTAATACAGATGAGCATTACATAGCCCAACTCAAAAGCAATCTTTAGTTATTTACTACAAATTGGATAGCAGTGATGTACACAGCAGAGTACTGGGATATCCCTAATTATCAGGAATGTGACTTTGTATATAGTTTGCATGATATACAAATGGTGACAAGTTTGCCTTCAGAGTGTAAACTTTTAAAAACCACCATAAAGACCCCATAAAAATACGACTTCAACTAGAAAAAGATGTAAGCTGCATAATGCCTGCATGGGTATTTTTCCTTAGAGATCAGGAGAAATATGACAAGTATGACTGCTATTATAGTTATATAGCCTATTCCATTTAGCAGTGATATAGCAGAACTGTGAAAGCATATCCTAAGGTATTTTCACTTCATGCATTTGACATTGATATTAGTTATTACATTTAAGATACATTGGGCTGTTTATTGCTGACTGTTTCCTCTCACTGAGGATGTTAACCACAGCAAAGGAATATTTGATGTTACAAATTATTTAGCTTGCTACTCTTCATTTTCCTTTTAGTATGCAATTATTTGTTTGGTTTCACTGAGCAAATGAAATTTCAAGGGCATTTCAAGGAAAATAAATAAAGTACAACCCAAAAGGGGTTTTTTTTGTTTGTATTCAGGAAGAGCACTGCATCATGCATATGTATGAATCAACAAAATCAGGTTAGCTAAGAAATTGGAAATTGCACTCCACACTAGAGCATTTTTCTTGCTCTAGAGATCTTTGCTGTGGATTTGAAGGACTAATAAAAAATCAGCAGCATGACTGGAACAGATGTTTTTTTATGGACTCAGCTTGTTAATAGTCTTTTTAGCTTCTCCTAAGGACTTAAAACAAGTTCCTCCCTTGTCCTGAATATCTGAGGTGATGTTAACATTGTCCAAAATGTACACTAACAAGCAGCAGTGAAGAGCTAAGGTCTTACATGTGGTTAGGAATAAAAATTCAAAATATTTCTGTGAATTGGATGAAACCCCAAAATGGGCAAAAAATGGCAAGAAAAAACCAAACTTATTGACCATATCAGACCCACACAGTGTCATTCTCTTGGACGGGGAATAAGCTGGTAAAATAACCCAATGCACTGAACTACATGTATTCAGAAGTAAGGGTCATTACAACTGAAGAAATTCCCTTTTATTTAAGCAGTGATTCACTTCTGCATACAATGAGAATTGAGACAAAATGAGCCAGATCCTCAACCAGTGTAAAGCATCCAGGTTTTATTGCCTGCAGTGGCACTGTGTGAATTTATATTTGCCATACAAGCTTTTCATTCTCATTGTAGTTAGTGAATGTCTGCAGATGGAAAAAAGTGAGAGTACTTGATAAAATTAAAAATCAGTCTCTGGCACAGATATTTCACTGGTCAAGTAGTGTTTCATTTACTCTGTTGTTGTTTTATTCACTATTTTTCTACAATGTCATATGTTCCTCCAAGAATTCATACCTGCCAGATATTATGTTTTGCTCGTTGTGCCTGGCTCTGAGAAGGCAGGAAATATCCTACAACTTGCCATTTTCTCTAAGTCCCCAGGACAATGGTGCTAAAGAGTAATACCCAAACACAGGACTGGTCCCTCCTAAACCTAATTACTGGATCAAGAAACTGCAGAGGTGTAATTTAATTTTGCAGCTCATGCCTTTTTTTTTTTTTTTTTTTTCGTTCTTTTTTAATAAATACAGAAGCACCAAACCATTACTGGCATTGAGCACCCTAATGTCATTACTCTGCCAGGTAAAATAATACACCTTCATTTAGTACAACCAAAGGAAGTTTCAGCTCAAATATATGGGATTTCTTTCAGTATAGAAGGACTGTTTTTCCTCTACATGCAAAGCACTCTTTGAGAAATCTAAGGGACAGAGGGAAGAATAGTTTTTCCCTTAACAACTGACACACTCAGGTACAAAAAAGGACAACTGTGTCTACTCTATTTTATTGTGAATGTTGTTCATATTCATCTCTTGGAAGAATTTTTGACACTCCTGGGACTATTCCCTCAGGAAAGACTGGGTATTGACCTTGTTCTTTTTTCATTGAATTATCCTAAACCTTGTGTCAGACAGGTGCTCTCAGTGGGCTCTCCTGAGGCAGGTATTTTAGACCACTTATAGGCATAGCTGAGGTGAAACTCAAATGTGGAGAACTTGCTGTTATCAATACATATTGTCTGCTGTTGCTTGTTGCCACTGTCATCCATAGATTTAAAACATCTGGATTAGGTATGTGAGAGCTTTGACTTATGAATAGCTTGAATTTGGAGTACTTGATTAAAGACTTCCCACAAATGGCTGCATTAAAATCTAAAAAAATACCAATTGCTGCCAAAAACTTCAAATCTGATTCAGTAAACCCAAGTAACCTCATGGGCTATAATGACATTCTCCCAGATGTGTGCAGTCTGACACAAGACTTTGAGCTCACTCATTCCAGGCTAAGGACCCTTTCCATTAAAAAAAAACAATGAAAAAAGGAGAAAATTCACTGATTCAAATTCTACACTGTAATTGTCTCCTTGCAGTATCTTTGATACATAATAACCTGCTACTGGTACTATCTCCTGACTCAGAACTGCTTAAGTCAGCAGGCTTAACGTTCTAGCACATAACTCATTTTTAAAAAATCAATCCAGACAAGACAAAAAGCAAAGAAGAAACAGCTATGACAAATAAATATACAGTTCCTGAGTCCCCCCACAATTTCAGATTCCTCAAGCCAGTGAAAGCATTTACAAGAAAGAGTGGGAGCTGAATTTTTCACAAGTAACACACACAGACGCTCACTAAAGGGAATCAAAATGCAGAAGGTTTTAGGGAAGCTATTCTGTGACTTATCCCTCAACATAACATCCCTCTGCCTTTGGACTCACAGCTCTTGGGTTTTGAAGAGAAGGAACCATCATTATTTCCGGTTATTTAATGAAAAGGAAAATACCCTACATAACAGAACTCCTCTCGCATAAAAAGAATGAAAATGTAAAATGTTTTCTAGTTAGTGGGTCATAATATTATTTTCTTGGTGGCATCTTCTGTACCCCACCCTTATCTTTATGCTGCCTCACTTTTCTCAGATTGCTGTTGGAACCAATCATCTTTGGTTTATTTCTGCTCTACCCTGGTTTCTTCCTGATGTTATAGGAAGTATAGACATCTGCAATGTTGTTATTGTGGTGCTTGGAAAAACAGCCTTGACCATTCCATACCAGAATAATTTGCTAAGATTTCATACCAGACAAAACTGATATTTGTTATATTTAAATAATGATAAATACTCTCTTTCCTTACAGCTGACCACAAGAGACCCAAGCACATATTCTTCCTTAATAACACTGAAAGCAAGTGTTAGCAAGATCTGCTGATTATCTGGTATGAACACAATTAATTTGTGCCCAGACTCATTAATCCTTTTAATACATGTCAACCCATTACATTTGATCCATGACCTGTGTCCCCAGACCTGCATAAAACTCTCTGAGGGTCAGAAGCACACGGTGTTTGGCGTGGAGCCACCAGCCTGGCACTTTCCTGCAGAAGGCTCCAGAGCCACCAGCAATGGCAGCTGCTGCATTTGTGTGCCCGTGCCCCAGGGGTGAGCTCACAGCTCCTCTGAGGCAGCCTGCAAGAAGCTGGCTGCTCCAAAGCCTGGATCCTGCTAAAATACAGCTGTGTCCCTGTTTAGAGCAAATGATTACTCATCTTTCCTCTCACTTCTGTCCCCCCCAGACACAAGTGTTATTGGGGTGCTGGGGTAGTCCATGCAAATTCTTTCCCCGTGGCTTTTGCAAATAACACTTAACAGCAAAAAATGTGCAGCAGTATTTGAAACCAATTGCCCCTTCACATATGGACATTCATGGATCGAGGATTTAGTAAAAAATCATTTATCACAGCCATACCTGTGTCCTTTCTTCTTTAAAAATTACCTTAAGACAGGTGCAAATATTTTTAAAAATTTAGGCATTTAGATCAATGAATGACTTGGCCTGCTAGTGACATCAGCACAGGCCTTTCAGTGCTTGTTGTCAAACATCAAGTTACTTTTCCATCCATAATAAACATGGTAAATCCAAAATCTTTTATCATTATTGTTCCTAGAAAATAGAATGTGCCTAAGAACAAGCACCAAGTCTGTGATGGCATTTCCACAACTACCTCCTCCTCATCTATGCAATATTTTTAATTGAAGCAAGCATCTCTAAGCTGAATTTCTTATGAATTTACAGCCTAGACTCTTTCTTGTCATCAGCCAATGTTCACCAGTAGGAGAGAAGTGACAAATTGGAAAATGAGAGAAGTTGAATGACAGCAAAAACAATGCTAAGCTATATTTGAAATGCCTTTTTTAAAGCCAAGTGGCAAAGCTTTAGTTAATGTGAATTTAATTAAGGGTTCTTTCCCAGCTACATCTAGCTCTTTTTTGTCACCAATATATTCTGTGAAAAATATGTAATCATTCACTATTTGGCAGTGACCTAAATTGCATCACTCTGAAGGAATGTATTCCTTCTCCTGGTTAGCTGTGGGTGTTAGGTGTGGTGCTTGTCACAATGCTGCCACAGCAATAACATGCAGCCCATGGCTTTAGTGGGGGCTCAGTTTTCTGTGACTCTCAGCTCTATGTATTGCTTTTACCTTCTCTTATCTTCCTTCAAGCCAAGAAAACATAATACCCTTGCAATGCAATTGCCAGAAACAGTTCACAGACAAAATATGCAGTACTTCTATTGCAAGTAACACCTTCAAAATTTCTAAAGAGCAACTTATACTATACATTGTTTTATCTGCAACCACACTATTTGCTGATCCTGTTCTAGCAAGCAAATGCTTATTTTATTCTTATTAAAATGTGAAACAGGATCTTGATCTTATCAAAGTGATTATACTGCAGCTTTGAATTACTCTGAAAAAAACACAAAACCAACAACAGACCAACCAACCATTCATTCATTAATTGCTTGCTCATGCAATGCATAAGAAGGTGAGATTGTCAGGAACTTACCATGCCTGATGGGCCAATTGTGAAGGGACACAGCTCAGCTGCTTGCCAGCTGCCCAGGATGGTAACTCTCAAGGGAAGGGAGGAAAAGTTCCCATCTCAGCTCTCTTAGCAGTGGCCTTTTCCCATCTCCCACAGCCCTGTGATGTGTGGAGATGCAGGCTAAGCTGGCACTTTCCCACCTCCCCAGCACGAGCATGGTCAGAGGTGCATCTCTCCCTTCCCTCTCTGTCTACAGGCATCAGGTTGTGGTCCATCATCTTCAGATGCTTCTTTCTAGGGAAAAAATAAAGCTTGAGGAAATACATGTGGTTATCTTTCCAAGCTTCACTGCAGAAAAATTACCCACTGCTCTTTTGGGAGCTTTAAACAGATTCCTACCATACACACTGCCAGGCTAGGATCATGAGAAATCTGGTTTTTAAAAGAGCAGAACTGATGCAGCAATTGTCACAAATGCCACAGAATAAGCAAATTTGGTCTCAACTGTCAACCTTATTGCCAGACTGTCAGAAGATCTGAATCCAGAGAATAATTTAAATGTCAAATCAAGACACTGCAAGCACAAATTCCTGTGATTTGCTGTGCTGCTGAGAGATAACATGACCTAAGGGCAAGAGAAGAGCTGGCTGAAAAAAAAAAAAAATCTGTTTTTCAGGGGGTTAGGGAAATTTTTGCTGTTAATTCACCAAAGAAATTGGAGCATGCACTTTTTTTCATGCAAAACCACAATGGTTTTCCAAAGTTCTCCAAAGAGGTTTTGCATGATGTCCAGATACTTGCCTTGACAGATGTTGCTACTGCAGAAATTAATAAACTAACTTTTGGGAAGTGCTCTGAAATCCTTGGGAAGGAGAAGGTCAAAATGCCAATTGTTGCTTTTTTAAAATTAAATGTTTTACGTGGAACTACAGACTTTATAATGCTGCTGGTTTTTGTGTGGACTATTGCAGTATTTTTGATACAATTTGCACTGGAAATGTAGAAACTAGAAAATAGATATATATTTTAAATGGTAAACTTTTCTCAATGGCAATCATTGTTTTGTTATTCACAGCTTTATGGAGGATTGTGCCTGAGTAAGAACAGCAGAATAATGCCCATATTGAGAAAACCATATGAATTGAACTGGAAAGAAGAAAAAAAAAAAAAAAACCCAGGTTACAAGCTGTCATTCTGAAACTCATTTTCCCCACCATGAAGATGAACTCTTATTACCTGTGAATATGGAATTCAAATACTATTTTCAAGTTTTAAATATAGGTAACACTTTACATTATGTGTCATTCTGGTACCAATTACTGCATAACTCTAATATTATAAATCTATTGAGAGAGGGCTGAGCCAAGAAGTTTTGTAGTAGCCCAAAATTCAAGCAAAGTTCAAAAATATTTCCCTTTTGTGTTCTCATACAAGCCTTTATTCAGTACCCTGGGACACATAATGCCTTGGAAACAAGTGCATTATGGTTTTAATGCAACAAACTGAAACATCTTGCACTTCTTTTATCTTCCTCATTTATTTTATGGGTGGAAATGAGATCATCATCTACCCACCTTCCCACCTTAGTAGCTATTGCAAAGTTTTCATTATCCCTAATTAGGAAAGCCTGCATCCCCTGTTACTGTGTGTGCAGCCTGGGCAAAGGGAAGTTGAGTGTTGCCCTGGATCCACATCAGAGCTCTCTTTGGGTTCTGTGTCTGAAGCCAGCCCTTCCCCTGGCTGCCCTGCATGCTGCAGGTACAGGGACAGCCCTTCAGCCAGCCCCCTCCTGACTAGGACAGTATCTAGCCCTCAAAAAGAGGAAAAAATAAATATGAGGGTTTCAGGGAAGCTGCTTTGAAGGAAAAAAGCAAGGTTGTGTCTTAATTCCTGAGAGAAAATCTTCAAGGATTTAATTCAGAAGTACAGCACTGCTGTAGGTATCTAACTGGTGTTTAGTGGCAATTTAGAAGCTGATGGAAGCAAGAGGAGTTTCCATGGAAAACAGGCAGATTTTTATGGCCTTCAGAATATTGATTAGGACATAAAACCATTTCTAATGCTTGGTGAGGGCAATGGAGAAATTCCAACACTGGAACATCACTCCTTCCCACCTACTGAAAGCCCAGATATGGACCCTGGACCTTCTCCAAAAAGCAACAGGGCACCATGTCTGAGCTACTGCTTTGATGTGAAAATTTAACAGACAAACAGATCTAAGCTATTGAACCATACAAGCCTATATACTGTATTCAAAGGAGGGAAAAAAACAACCTACATTTAAACAATAAAATAAAGTTCATTTTCACACGTAATTTTTTAGATAGATGTGCAATCTTGGAGTATTTTTGCTGGACTGTGCTTTTAACCAGAATATACTAAATCCCAGTATATGGGAAATACCACCTATGCAAGTGATTCACTATTAGTTAATTAGGTGTGCTAGACTATTTTCCTCCCAGTGAATGGAGTTTGTATACTGGTATCTGCCATCAACACTAAATGGGGCTTACACATGCAAAATCCCTCTGGCATTGAGAGGGGAAAAATCCTTTCAGTTTCATAAATAATGGATCTGTAGCAAAATTAGCATTTCATGAAAAATTTTAAAAACTAGAATGAAAGTGTAATACCATTTCTATTTCTTCTGTCCCAATTTGCCAGTGCATTATATGATCCAACACATAGGTCATCTCCTGTACATCTACTACATAATCACATCAATTCTCTCAGTTATCTGCAGACTCAACTGCTCACCTATGACCAATGTCCTCTGTGACATTATGAAAGTAAAAGTGCCTTTCTTCTACCAGAGCTCTGTGGCACTGAGTTAATTTTCTGGTGTATGAATATTCCTGTGATTTTTTTAAAAATTGAATCGTGATAAACACCATTACTCTTCTACTATGATGTGCTTGTTTTTCTGTACCTGTTATGTGGCATGCTTACACACAAATAATTATTTCTCTGCAGGTACAAATATAAGAAACTCTTGCCTATTTTGTTCCAAGAAACATTCTCATGGAAAAAGCTACATGCCCAGATCACTGAGCATGCACACTGTGTACAGTATACTAGGCAAATATGCACCTATTCATGACATCAAACATTTTTACTCCTGGTCAGCTCGTTTCATTCCAACTCCTTCCAGAGCTGCCAAGATATGCAGGAACCACCACCCATCTCAGCTCTACCCTGAACCTGCCTCTGTGGGAATCACCCAGAGTTCTGCCCCAACCCTGGTGGAGCTCAGGCTGCTTCTTTCACAACAAGATGCTGAAGATCTCACCTAAGCCAAAACCTCTCCATGAATCTGCCCATTGGAATTAGGAATAGAGAGGAAATAGCAAACTCTCCTGAAAATCTCCAGACATGGCCCATGTGTGGTGTGCTATAAAAGGGCAGGAAATCATTCACATGTGAAGACAAGTGGGAAATATTTTAGCAAACTCACACACCAAGAAGCTGCCTTTCCCTTCTTTTCAGGATTCAGTCTCAATCCCATGGCTTTGAAATCTTAAAGCAAAACCTACTACTATGAGTTTTGTTTTTCCAGTGGAATAGAAATTGCAGTACCAGTGGGAAAACAAATTTTGAGAGTCTTGTTTCCGGGCTGTTCAATATTCTGAGCCCAAATTTTGCAATCATACTTCTTTTTATTTTCTCAGTGAGTAAATACACATTTAGAGCAGCTAGATGCAAATTCTGCAGCCAAGCATACCTACAAAATACTATTTTTGATCAAAAAGTAAACAAGTGACTAATTAATTTATAAGCATAAACTCATCAAACACACAGAGACAGATGGAAAAAGTTACAAATACATTAACCCAGTAATTCCATAACTCCTACCATTAGAACTTCTGCTCAATAGCTCTTTTGGAGGACACATTAAAAGATTTTTTTTTAATTCTGCCTTTAAAATTGTGCTTTATTCTGTTTTTGGTGTTTGTAAGCTACAAAATTTGATATCAAACAGGGATCATGATTATATTTTTTGATTTCTGATGTCATTGTTTGACTTATATTTAAAATGAAAAAATTATTACTATTTTCCCAATGGATCTAACAAACATGTTGAAATCAAAGGAGGAAAATAACATCTTTTCTGTGGTTGAACTGTGTGATTCTTATTTCCTCCTTCCAGCTTTATGCTTGTGGGAGCATCTGTCAAGGCTGAGTCAGCACCTTCCCAGGAAAATCTCATAAACATGTTGGGAGACATTTCATTTTGTCATCTACCTAGGCACATTGGACTGGTATGCAAATAAGACAGCACAAGAACAGGACCACAGCAGCAGTGCTAATGCTCTAAGTGATCTTTCAGTGTAATTAGAATTTGTTTCATCACACTAATTTGACATGGCAAATTAGTGAAGCTAAGACAAGGGGGTTTAGTAGAGCCAGGGCACTGGTATGTACACAGAAACTTGTCACCAAGTCCATTTGCACATGGGAGTTGTGTAACATTGCAGAGAAGTGACAATTAGTAAAAGCTCTGGAAAATATCAGTTTGTTTTATTTTTAATCCAGAAACTTGATAGGTTATATTTACTTTGGCTGCTCGCTTGCAATAGTAGTTTAGGGATTTTTGCCTCTTCACTGTTGAAAAACCTTTCCAGACTTAGGATAAGCTAACATGGTACTACAATTATACAAGTTTAGTCAAGTCTGGCCCAGTGGTACACAGCAACATGCTGTGCTAACACTTGGGAATTCAGGGGGCAACTCTGTGATTTCTTTCACAGAATGAGCCAGCTGCAAGCCATGCCACAGTGACAGCAAAACTGAGGATAGAGGCTGGTTTCTTTCCTGCACCCTCCTGCCCCAGATCCTGCAAGCTCAAGAGGGACCATCAGCAAGAAATGAAAACTGCTCCCAACTGCTGCAAAGTAGTCCTGAGTAAAAACTCAGAAGATTGGAAGGATAGGTGGAACAGGCAGAAGTCTGGCAGAGGTCTGACTGAAGGCTTAGTTAAGGAAGAGGACTTTTCTAGTCTACATCATTAATTAATCTTTAACCTCCTGATTAAAATGAAGATTTGTGATTATTTCTAGTTTCCTAAATAATTTATCCTTAGTATTAGTGTAATTAGGATACCTGACCTCTGATGCCACACACGTTCTTTTGGACCTGCTGAGACCATGAGCCAGTTGAGACTGGATGGCTGGAGAAGTGATGGCTCTGTCTCAGCTGACTCACAAACACACACACCATCCCCAAAAGATGCAGCTTCCTTTTGCATCTCACACTCCTGGAGAAAATAGGGACAAAGGGAGTCTGCCCTGAAAAGCAGTCTACAAATCTGAGACTGAATTCATATTCTGTGCCCCACTGTGTTTTAACAGATTCAGAATAATGTCTCTGGATGTAATAATGCCAGTTGCATACAAAATTTGCATCATATTATGAGATGCTAAGACAGGGTTTATTACTTGGAACTTTTAAGAATAATGTAGTAGAGAAAGATGTACCTAGATAGGCATATTTAATCTGATTATACTTTCCCTGATAGAATAGTGACCTATGCTTTCGATTACATACTTTGGATTGCTTCCATAATTTGACACAGTTCTGAGGATAATTTAAGTTACCTTTAGGAAATGCTGAAGAAGCCAGTCTATTCCACAGTTAAAAGGAAAAGAAAATGGTACTGGAAACCAAAGCAAGTTTCAAGCCAGTGTGGAAATCCTCACTGTGGAGCCTGAAGAGAATTCAGAAGGGGAGAAGCAGAACAGCCAAGAATGTAAGTTGTCCTTCAAATGAGGAGACATGCATTGGTATTTGCAAGTTTCACACATCTCAAAGTGGAAACATCCAAAGCACTGAAACAAAATAGAAATCAGGCAAAGTCAACCAAGGCAAGCCCAGAGACTCTGGATACCAACTTTCCTTTTCAGATTAGAAGTGGTGTCTTTGGGATGATAAGAAACCAAATCTTTACAAACTCTTGGTTTTTTTGGGTACACTCCAGGAAGAAGGCAAAGGAATTTCCCTACAGAGAAAACCTATTTCTCTCCTTGGAATCACCTTTTTGACCTTTTTTTGGCCGAGAAATGGGTCTAATGCTCTGTAAATCTGAAAACTGTAGAATGGGGAATCTCCAAAAACCTGCACAGTAGAATTGCAGTCCTGAGGTACAGACACATAGAACAGCACTGAGAAAGAAAGCTGCTTTTCTGTTCACTCACATTCCAAGAAACTTTCTTGGGCTATCTATTATTTTATGAGGATTTTCAAGACCTATCTTTTTGTTGTTCTTTTTTTTCTTTTGTTTTTAATAGTTTCTTCTCATTATACGAATCACACAAAATAGTATTTTGATTCTTCATTCCCAGAGAAGCTTGGCCAAACAGGTATTCATACACAGAGGCAGACAGAATCTCTGTTATTTATGATAAAACTAAGCTAGCATCACCTGCTTCTGAAGGCAATCAGGTGTTACTCATATTTCAAAGCTCAAAAAACTAATAATGTTTCAGAGATTTTTAAAAGAAATGCAATTACAATTAGAAGTCGAGATTATAGCAGAAAATATTCATCACAATACAAGCCATAAAAATGCATTTTTAAAGACAGAGGAAAGGCCATTCTGTAGGGAATTTCATGGCTAGTGGGAGGGTTAAATAAACAAATGATAATAACACCAATCAGACCTCTTTCCTTAAAGCCTGCGGAGTCAATCTGCTTCTGACTGTGGAGATACCAACCAGCAAAGGCAAACTAATTAGACACAGTCAAACACTTAGGCAATCACACCTTGTGAATGTAAGCGTCTTCCTGTCATTTGGCAAGTCTCTCAGCTGCCTCTGAGCGTGAGACAACAAATCCCCTGCAAACAAGTTCTTCACTCTCCCCTTAGTGAGATCTAACAGAGCACAATGGCTGGAGGTGAAAGGTGGCAGTCTAGTCAGGTAATGACATCGTCTTCAACAGCCCACATTAAAATAGTGGCACTTGTTTAGACTAGCCTATTTTCACCTACCTGCAGAGGGCCTTTTTAATGTAATTATTGGGCTCTGCAGCCCTGCTTAGGATTTGAAAATACCATTCATTTTCATCTTGCTTCAGCTACCGCTGCTATCTCCTATTCAATCTCAGTCACCTCATCTCCTCACAAGTAAGTGTAGAAACAGAAGCAGATGAGAAGAGTTGAATTAACAAGAAACAAGTTGGCAGGTGAGCTGTGTGACACAACAGAAAAAAAAAAAAAGTTAAAAGATTTGACAATATATTCTAATCACTACCTGACTGTAGCAGAGCTGCAGGCATTGAAATAGCTTCCTGGGGAAAACAGAAAAGACAGCAGGAGAATGGTCTAAAACCCAAGGGCAGGCACCAATCCTTATGAGCATTAGAACAAATATGTAATGACTGTCTTTCAAAGTAGTCTTATTTTCTCAGGAGTTAACTATTCCCTATTGATAAAATATGACAAGACATACAGCCTGAGGAGTGCAGTAAGTAACCACCACCCAGTTCTAGCCTGAGATACCCACACACAGCTGAGTGCAGGAGCCCATAGGCAGGAATGGCATAGCCATAGGCCAAAACTTCCATCCAGTTTAGAGTGAGAATCCATGCTGCACTGGAGAGGTGAAGTGAGTTACCTCACCTTCCTGAGTCTTCATTCACAAAAGGTCCAGCAGAAGCTTTCTCAGGGTATCTCAGAATGCAAACCCAGCCACATGAGTGAGGCAGGATGCATTTGGAGAGTACTTCAGCAATATGTGGCCAGTGGCAAAAGAGCTGAGGAAAAGAGGGATTACTTCAAGAAGAGAATCTATAATAATAATCCATTTCCTCTTGCCAGGGAAGCACAGACTTGTCAAGCATGGGATTATTGCTCTGAGATGTTCAACAAAACTGGATAAAAGATACATGGAGGAAGAAAAAGAAAACTCTGCTTCCTTTGTAAAGAGAAATTTCAACTTATTTTAAGGTGACATCAACAAGGAATAAATTATTTAGTTCTTTCCTTGTGTAGCAAGTCTCCTCACAGAAAGGACATCTTGTTTACAAGATCAGTGCTAATTTCTGATAGAGAGAAGGCTCTCAAGCAGCCTATATGGAAGGTTTGCTTAGTGTGATACTTTCCTTTTTGCTACAAATATTTTGGGTTATATTCTTTACCTTGCAAATGTATCCCATGTTGTACCAGTTAAGAAAATGTTGTGCTGTCAAGGTGCTCAGATTAATTTCTCCAGCACACAGTATTTCACAGAAGACTATTGCAGTGTAATTTACCATCTTGATTGGCGCCACTGCCCAGGCTCCTGTGCTGAAGGAGTGCCAGAGAGCCATAGCATGTCCCAAGCATTCCTGATACCTACTTTGTTTGTTTGCAGTTTTTTCCTCCATCTGGCTATGACGGATGAGGGTCCTTTAGCTACACTTGTTCTGTAAACTGATATTATGCATCTGACCTAAAATGACAGCTGGAATCAGGGCCACACTTAGAGATAATCATGCCCAACACAAAAATATAAGCGAGTTCTGGAGGGTGCCAGCCCTGGGTCAGTCTCAGCTTATTTGTCAATCTGCCAGTTCAGTGCTCCTCAGTGCTGTTTCCCTGAGTAGCAGAAGGCAGTGCTTTCAGGGGCAGTAAATGCTGAATGTTGGGAGACAAGCAGTTGGCAGGAGTCCTTGTGACAGGGGTGGGAAAAGCAAGACAGGTAGCCAGATGGATCTGGTGCAGCCCAAGGCAAGAAGTGAAGAAAAGGGGTGAATCAGAATCAAAAGGTTACCATACCATGATGGGAATCTCAGATTGTAGTGACACTGCAGAGGCGAATGCTGCATCCTGCAAGCTCTTCAGTGCTCTGGTCCTACTGCAGTATCTTGGGCAAACCCTGTTCTGCAATGGCATTCTATATTTTATATTTCAAATTGCTACCACTGTTGCTACTTACAGCAGTTTGTCTCTGATCAGTCCATCCTCCCTTTTCCACTTGGTCTCACTTTGATACTTGAGGGGGGTTATTAGTTAGTATTCACTAATCCTCTGGGCTCTGTATTAATTTGCTCTCAAACATTTATATCACTTCCTTCAGAACCTAGGGCTTATACAAACTAAATTTATTGATTAGTAAAGCAGCACATTTTGCAGACAGAAGTATAATCTCTCATCAGACTATCTGATAGAAAGTGGAGAAAATGAGGAAGCTCTCCAGCCATCATATCCTTAAGCTAGTTATGATACCCTGACACATCACAGCTACTCTATACCACAACATTCCTATTGAGAAAAACAAAAGTTTTAAATGAACTTAGGGAATTCAGTTTGAAATTTTCAAGACTAAGAGGCTGAAAATAATTCATTTGGTGTGGATAAATTATTCAGTGCTATTGCACCAATAATACTTGTTTATTTATACTTATTTATACCACATGTACACAAACACACACCCCCAACACACTGTTACTTAGCTTAATATTTTAATTGTATAAAATATTAAGTGATGAATACAGTATTATCTTGCATATATTATGACCTCATTTTTCATGCAGAGGTGACAGGGTATTGAAGCATCAGTCTGTGTGTGAATCTCTGTAATGACACACCACATCATGAGAAGCAGCTGCCTCTCGGTATTGAAACAGCCTTTGCTCACACAAGCCTCCCAAAATTAGGATGTGACTGATCCCTGGACCTGTAACTATATTCCTCATGATACTGCATCTCATTTTTCAGCAGATTTCAGACTGCACCTCGAGGGTCCTCACTTGCAGGTTCAGGATTTAGAGGACAGGCTAAGGGACAGCTGCCCTTTTGGAAGGCCAGGGATAAAAGCATTAAAACCATTATTATGTGCAAAATGGAAGAGACACTGTTTGTTATACCTTTTGGCCACAGGACTGAAGCAGAGATACTGGAGAAAATCAAGGAACCAGGATTTTGTCACAGCTGTTCATCCATACTCTTCCCACATTTCCCTTCAGACCTGAATAAAGACAGAAGGGATGTTCATGGAGCAATTAACTTCCTCAGACAGCACACATCTCCTGGACCCAGCACCAGCTGTAGGAATGCCCAAACAACCTTTTTTATCCCTCTTTCCTTTTCTTCCAAACACTATTTTAAAGAAAACCATTTTCAAAGAGGGAAACATTTCCACAAAAAGGAGCAAGCAAGGAGATGGCTCAAAAGAGACCTGAGGCAAATTAAAGCCCAATTTAACTTTTGCTCAATAACTTCACTTTATTTGGATGAATCATTTATGTGGTGAAAACTTCAGCTTACTACACTAGAAAACTCAATTAATCGCCAAAGTGCTGAGAGAATAGGGAAGAGGGAGCATGGAGAACTCCAGCTACCAAGTTAAGAAGCAGAAATAAAAGCCTTTTGACAGAGCATTAGAAACAATGAAGAGGAAAGGGGAAGAGTTCCTACACCCCTGTCCATAGCAGAAAGAAAGTTTGAATGGGGGAGTGGATGAGTGGTAAGAGAGAATAACTCCAGGTGCAGGAGTCAGGGATGAGTTGTGCCATGGCAGGTGAGCCCAGATGAGCAGCCAAAGACCACAGGGAGAGCTTGGAGTGGAGCAAGGACAGGACCTTCAGTGCCTCAGCTACCCCACCAGCACAGACCTCATCCTCACTGCCTCCACTGAAAGGGCAGAAAGGGGCTTTCCCTGGCTGGTCCTTGGATCATGGCAAAGATATTTTACCTTGGATGGAGAAACATTTTCCCAGTTGCTCAGTGGCAGACTGGATATTTATTTGGGCTGCTCTCTCTCTGCTCTCTAGGAAGAAGGTGCCAAGAGTATTCAGAACAAAGGGAAATCACAGCCTTGACTTTAGTACCAAGAGATGAGAAGAAACAACCTCCAGCTTTTTTCACATTACCCACTGCTTTTCTTCCGGACCTGTAACTAACAAATTCCTCTTAAACAACACAGAAAAGTAAGTCCCACTTAGCACAGTTTCAGACAACTCAGTTGTGAAGAATCCATCCCTTCAGACTATGAGAAGCCAGCTGTGGGGCAGGAACTGTTTGTGAATTACAGCTTTTCTTTCTAAAGGAACAGCAATAATGAGCACTTTTGTTGTCCAGCAAATTAAAACTTAGCAGCAGAAACCAAATTCTTGGCTAATTTTTTCTGCTGGTCCCCTTGTTTGCTTATTTAAATGTAGAGAAAGGAATATTAGGTTCAAGTGGTAGCAACAGAAAAAGGAAATTGAATGATAGCTTGATTCCTCTGGTCTCTCAGGTTTTATCACATTGGAATATGTTTAACCCTTCAAAATCTGGTCACTTCTCATCTGTGGTAGGAAAAGTGCATTGTTAGAAAGAGAAAAATGCACTGGTGCATATGGTATGCCATTAGTAAGTCTCACACCCCATAATAGGAACATTTGTACACAAATGTGGTTTTTGGGATCTAGCCAAGAGCAGAGCACCCTGTGAATCATAATGCACAGCTAATGAGTTACTTTTGGTAAATTTGGCACTCAGAGTTAATAGAACCAATTTGTCCCCAAAAAGCTAAATCACTTATCGCTTCTTTGGAGGTGCTAAGTGGATCTAGAACTTCAGGATGCTGTCAATAAAAATGAAAGAAGCACAATGACGCCTGTTAATTTGTGCTCCTCTCCACTTCTGTTTGGAACAAAGGTAAGATGTATGAGATGCTCTGACAGGCTGGGAAATTCATTACAGGAAGCAACAGTGCAATTTAACTGTGCTCCAGGGCTGATGCTGGTTGCCTGAGGTAAGTGACCACAAAGAAAATAGACTATTATTTTTGGGAAACAGCCAATTAAACAGCTAGATCCAAAGTGCAAAGCCCTGAAAAGATGTTGAAGTGCCCATCCTAGGCATGGGAGATTTGGAGCTTTGGTTCAACCTGCTACAGACTGCTTATAAATTCAGATCTGAAATAATATTTCACGTCCTTATGAAACAGAAAGGTATTCAATTCAAATTGAAACTGAAGGGGAGGCTGGGAGGTTAATATGAGGTTTTGGTTTGGGAATGTCTCTGGTGGCAGAAAAAAGTCTAATTATTTTGCATTTAGAGAGTATGTCTCCAACCCAGGAAGTCACTGCCACAGCTGTATTTCCTATGGGAAATTCCCCTTAACTCCTCCCTTTCAGGTGTAAGTTGTCATTAATGCCCTTGCTATGTTGAGCAAAGGAGCTGCATATGGATGTGCAAAAGATATCCACTGAAGTTTCCACTTTAATATCCAATGAAAAATGTATTTGGGTAGGGAACTCTAGTTTTGAGTGTATAGCAATTGTCTGCATTAACCAACCAGCCTAAGTGGAGTGCACTGAATAGGAAATGAGAGTGAAGCAAAAGTTAGAGCTGTGCCAAACTACCTGAGTGTAATGTGGATAGCAGTGAACTGTGACTCATGTCATGTTGTGTTATGTAGCATCAAATCACTGTACAGTGTGACACAACGTAAGCAGCATGAGTGGCGTGAATGTGACACAGCACAGCCTTTTTTCCTCTCTCCTTCTCCTTTCCTTTTTTTTTTTTTTTTTAAGAGCATTTTACTTTTAATCAGATAGCTGCTGTCAATTCAGATAACAGCTGCCTGACCCAAATTTTCAGCTGACTGAAGTGGACGAATAGTGAAGTATGGACTTTCTATTACAGAAAGTTAACATTCCAGACTAGCCTGGCATCTAAAAATACTCCTGCCTCATTCTCTTCCCCCCACCTGCTTCTTCCTCCCCTAACCCCAGTTACGTTTCCTTACTGCTACCAAATCAATAATTTCATTTCTATATTACAAATCTTAAAACAATACTGGCAAAAAAAGTATACTGGAATTTTACTTACTGATGTTTAATTATTAATATAGGCTTCTTTAAACATATTTGGCTCTCTGAAACAGCTCTTTAGAGCTGTGTTCCATTTCTTATTGCTTACCTATTCTGTTTGTTCTCTGCCTCCCTGATCCTTTTCGATTTTCTGCAGGTTAGCAAGTACTGCATTGTCTGCTTTTGAAATGTGTCTTTAGGCATGCTTTTGTTTGACAAGGAATGCCAAGGCTGAGCTGACAAAGTCTGTTTGAAAATCTTTTTCCAGGTATACAAGATCAGTAAGTCTGTTCAATGTATTCTGTGATTAGTATTTTTCTTCAGATATTTATATCAACATTTCAGGTTTAGTGAAAGATGTTTTCTGAGCACACCTGTCAGTGGGAAACCTACTAAAGGTAAGTAACACTATCATTTATATATTCAAATGTATAAATATATTTATGGTAAATAGTTGACATCTTTCTCCATATAACTTAAAAGAAAATATACCTTTAACAAGCACTCAGCCACTGTTCTTTCCACAGGTTGAAACAAATATCAGGGTACAAAAGCTGTCTTTTAGGTATTTTGGCTCTGGCTCTTTACAACCAGGATCATTTTAAACATAATATTTAGATTTCTGCACCCTTCCCCCTGCAGGGGCCAGGGCACTGAGGATAATGTTTGTCCTATAAGGCAAACTTTCAGGTGAAAAAGGCATTTATATATTCAGAAACTACACACTCATGAATTCCAAGCAGGATTTGTTGCTGATTGTTTTGGGTTTGTTTTTTTTCTAAACTGAAGACACATGTTTTGCCTTTTACCTCCCCAGTTGCAACAGAGATCACATCCTTGACAAAATAATTTGGTGGAAGCTGTACCCAAAGCCTCCCTAGAAGAGGCAAATTGAACAAAGGTGGCACACACACATATTTTCATAAATATGTAGATCCCTCTTTTAGCTGCACATCTCCTGCTTGCCTTGGGATACAATGGCCTCAAGAGGCAACATTCCATGCTAATGACTAGAGAATTTTGTGAATCCTTGGAAAGGAAGTACAGCAGCCCTAAAATCTTACTTTTTATTCCTGTCCTCCATAGAGCTGCCATCACATAAATCACCTGTCACTCTGATCAAGGCTGGAGCCTGACACACACTGCCTGCTCATGGACATGGGAGTAAATGACCCCCACACCAGGTAGTGCTGGGATTTTCCAGGTGGGGCAGGGATTCCAGGCACTTCCCTCTGAGCTGGAGATGAGTCTGTGCAGAAGATTTGGCACTACATGTCACTGAGTTAGCAAGAATATGAACTGAAGGCAGACCATGGACCTGGCTGAAGAACAGAAGTTTAAATGTAGAACTGAATTTTTCTTCTGATCACCACAGCAAATGCTTGTTGAAAATCAGAAGGCAAATAAGGGATTTGTGAATCACTCCCATGGTGAGATTAACTCCTCTCTTATCTAAAGGGCTGAAAATGTTCTTCAACAAGAAAAAAATTCCATTTTCTTGTGATTGAAACTCCAAGTGCTGGAAATGTTAAACTCTAACTGTAAAATAAGCTACATTTTGTTTTATTTGTTTAATTTATTAGTTTCTTTTTTGTTGTTTGTTTGTTTGTATCTTTGTTTTTCATAGAGGACTAAACCAAAGACACAAACTTTAACATGACAGTCAAAATGCAGACTCCAATTTTGTAACCTTAGCCTAAAGTTGCTTTACTGTAATTGCATTTTAAGATTCTCTTCTCCATTAATAAAGTTCACATTTATATGCCCCATATCTTCATCAGGCAATAAGCAAAGAGATTCCTAAATCAACTGGGTGTATTAAATTCCACTGTTCTCTCTCCTTTTTTTCCATATACCACTAAATTTTAAAACAACATCAAGATAATAATAGGCAGCCCAATCCTACCAAGGCATGACCTTGTCAAATCATGATCAAAAGAGATGAGCATGCACACTCTGTGTATTTTCCCAAAGGGCATGGTACAGAGCTGAGAAAGACCATCAGAGCAAAGATTGGAAGCTAGAAAATATATGTCACTTTAGAAATGTATTTTACTTTCACTTAATTTCAACTATATTAATGCTAATAGCAAGAAATATCTATGGATCTAATAATCCACTGCACATTCCTTGCCCAAAGAAAGAAATAATAGAAAATTATTGTGTTTTATGTAAATCAAATCTGTAAATATTCTAACAGTTTTCTGATACAGCAAAAGTACTAAGCTAGTGCATTTGAAACTAGACAAGGAGAACAATTGATCTTAACTTTGAAACATGCAAAAGTATTTGCCTCATGATCTTTTGCCACAGAAAATGAAACTAGTCAATTCAAGTGTAAGAAGTTGATCTTGTTTAAAAGGTGCTTGGCTCTCTAATTACATGAGAAGTTCCTTTTTTAATAATTCATTAGAAATATGGGGGGGCAAGGTAAAGTCTAAAAATACCCACCATGTAAACTACTGAACTGCTCTCTTAAAATTAAAAGCTGAAATTCTTTGACTGTTTCATTTTCTAGCAGAACACAAGAAAGGAATATTTTAGTTGGTTCTCACCCTCCAGGCAAAGTAGTATAAAACCTCTGGCCTGATTCCAACCCCATTATCAAAGGACCACTCACCTAATCTAAAAAAGCAGCTCTTCATCAATTTATCATTAACAAGAGCATTACAATATAATGTAGGAAAATGGCTTTTCACCAGGGATTCAGTTAATGGGAGTCTAGAGCCACATAACAAGCATGGCAGAAGATATTCCACAGTAGGTGAGGATAATATACATATATTCTACACAAAGAATACTGCAAATAACTTCCCTATTGCTGATGAGCTAAAACACTTTGTTTAAAAAATTTAATTCTAGAAGTTGAAGCCTTGCTAACTCTACAGCAACACACATGAAAGCAAAGTAATTAGCTGCTGACTCCCTATGAAAATATTTTATACAAGATATATGGTGTTAGTGAAAGTGTGACTCTGGTAGGATTTTGTGGAATTTCACTAGTGTTGATTCTGTTCACTATCTAACCCACCACCTCTAACCTCTGGAGTTCAAAAACCACAAGCCAAACATCCAAAATTCAGACTAGTTAAGATGTCACAAAAAACCATGCAAGAGGTCTTTGACTTTTTATTCTCCTTCTGAGGATTAGGAATTTTCTTCTGAATCTAAATCCATAGTCCATGGGGTGAATACTCTATTCTAAAATATTTAAACACAAGTTGAATTTGGACTTACCTTCTATGAATTCTGTAGCTGAAACCTTCAGGCAAATGTTGATACTGCCAGGCAAGCCACAGTATCACAGCTGATGAGTCTCATGCCAGGCTGTACCACCCTTGGTCATTAATGGCACATCACTGCTCTGCTGCATCCCACAGGAGGAAAAATCCAAACCAGACTAGGCCAGGCAAATAACTTTTTTGTGTTGCACCAAAGCCTGCAACACAGAGTTGGTGACATATTTGAACAGAGATCAGCTTGGGGACAAAAGATGACATCCTTCCAGCCCAAAACCTGCCATGTAAATTTAACCCATCAATGGTGCTTGAGGGAAGAGGAGCAGCAGAATGAGCTTGTGCCAGATCAGCACTTTGCATCATGAGGCTGCAGGTTTTTGGGGACCTTTGGTAGGATCCATGGGACTAACTATATTCTATGTCTTCATTGGAGCTCAAAACAATAAAGAAAATTGAGAGACCACACAGGAGTTTATAATAAAACCAGAAAAAAAAAAAAAAAAAAACTCTCACATTATCTGTATTTCTAAAATAACTTCATCTTAACAGACACAGACATTGTCATACTCCTAACATGTTTCCCTAGCATGGAGGTTTACTAAACTGTGATACTCTAAGATATTTTAAAATAGTATTTTAGATTTACTTGATGTAAATTAACTACTTCCCACGAGCTGTAAGAAATTATTATAGGCCATACAAAAAGTTCCTGTGCCTAGTTGAAGGTAAAAAAAACCCCAAAAAACTAGGTGGGGGGGGGGAGGGGAAGGGGGAAGCCACAAAATTAATTTACCTTCAGTAGATGATTAGGTCTGATGAAATAGCAAACCACATTACACTTCCACCACCACAAATCAGATCTAGGAGTGAAGTTATGGATCCTCTAAAAAACACCAAGTGTTGCTATGCATAACAGCTCACCTGCTCAGCAATGCAGGTCACAGCCAACTCTTCACCCCAGGACTCTGGGTCACTGGGCAGGGCTCCCTGCAGAGCAGAGATGGGTTCCAGGTCACTACCCTGAAATTTGGAGGGTGCTGCAGGACTGTCCCCATCTACCTGAGAGAACTCCTTCCTCTTCTCTGATCACAACTCTAATGGCAGCTGCATTTCTCCAGACAGTGAATCTGCCAGCCAAACTGGCAAGATGCTCCTGAGAGGAGGAAATTACTTTTGGAAGAGCTGGATATGGACTATGGACCTTCTTCCCTGAGGAGAGAAAAATAAACTCACTTGCAAACTTCAGTGTGAACCTCATCTTTCCAGCTGAACAGCCCTCAATAACATCCTCAAACAAAGCAAAATTCTATAAAATAATCAAATTCTTTCCCTGACAGGCTGAGAAGAGACAGAGGGAAGTGCTTCATACAAAAAGAGCCATTCACACACACACACACACTGCTCTTAGTAACAGAAAGTGTTTTGATATTACAGTGCATGAGGGTAGGTACACAAGAGCATACTGAGACCAAACAACACAGCTACAGTGATATTTCAGGAACAGGATTAGGAGATGTACTACACTGCATCAAATATGTAATGAAGTGCTCACACAGATATTTGATGTTCTTGCCTGTTGGCCTCCATGTGTTGCCAAAGGAGCTGGTATCCTGATGCAGAGCTTAAACAAAAAAGTGACATTCTTTCTTAAAATGTTTTGAGCATCATTGGGCTGGGGATATTCCCTTCCAAAGCAGCTGGTGGTCTCTGCTAACAAGTTTTTTTTGACAATAGCTTCTTATAACATGGCAGATACTCTCCTTTAGCCTATCTCCCTTCAAATTAGGAAAAACAAGACCAGAATGGCTGTGCATACCCAAAACCATGCCCTGCCAATATTCTCAAGATTTCCCCCCTCATTTACTCTGACCCAAGACAAAGTGGCAAAACTGAAAAAAGGGCACAAGGGTCATGCACACCAGAATGAATTATGCTAGTAGAAGCCCTCCACTTTGATACTTCCAAAATATTTAATTTTTATTTCAGTTTTTTAAAGATGTATTTTGTAATCCTATTCATGAGGTATTTGAAAGTAGACAAGTGATTGTATCCTGTTTAAAACACATCAAATCAGGATGCTTAAACCTCAAAAAAGAGCATCCATTTTTTGGCATTAATTCATTCCTATCAGATGCTTTAATTTCAAGGAACTGACACCCTCCGGAGAAAAATCCACTTTGCCAGAAAATTCCCAGCCAAAGTTAACAAAGAGCATTTTTCTGAAAGGTCTCAAGAAAAAGTTCTGAGTGTTTCTCCCTGAGGGACTGTTCTGTTAATGGTGGACACTAATTTCCACATGTGACAAAGTCGGGTTAAACCCATCAAGAAGACACACAAAGGACCTCCCTGTGCACTCCACCGTGGAGCCCCTGCCTGCATCCCACTCCAGGCAGGTGAGGGAAATGCACAGGCTGCAGCACCTTTACGGGAAAAGGCTGGTGTCAGAAAACACCGTGTCTGTACCAGTGAGATGAGGTATCTGACCAGGAAAACCGCAGCAGTGAAGGAGGAGCACCAGGCTGAGGAGCTGTAGGAGCAGCAGCAGGAGATGGGGATAAAGGTTACTGAAGGTCAAGTACAGCTGGCGCATCGCTGCTGGCACGAAATTGCTGCTGCATTCCAGGAAATCATTCCCTCTCATCTTCCTGAGCCTGTCACATCCTATTTCACTTACTGGTTCCTTTTCAAGGTGTTCGTCTTATTTGTCTCCTTGGGTTTGCTGTTTATCTCCATTTATTCTCAGCATAATTTGAGGCTCGTTGTTTGAATTCTGTGACTGGTGGGCAGGTGGGGGAGAGTTAACCTGTGTAATGATTTGGAGAATCTACGTGGGAAGGAGAGAGAACAAGATTAGTAGAAGTGATTACAGCAGGAGTTGTGATGGGAATATCATTTCAGCAGAGTGAGCAGTGGGGGACCAGCTGGCCTGTGTCTCGTCACTTTTGCAGAGAAAACTGAAGCAGCCGCTGCTCTGTGTGAGCCGTGTCCGCCAGCTATGAAATTGCCTACTGATGAATAAGCTGGAAAGTTGTCTGAAATAAAGTTTGGGAAGCACTAACACACCTCACACAATTCCAGCTTTATGGTAATGTACCTTGGATAATTAGCACCAATGGGTGAGAGGCATGAATACTCATGCATCGAAAGAAAAGCATTAGCATATATTTAGGAGATTACAGTTAAATTTATCATGAGCTACCTGTGTCTGCTGGAACAGCTCTTACAGCAGGTGTCTTGGTCCTCTTTGGAAAAGAAAAAGATATTAGAACTTCACCTTTGGCTTGCAGGGGGTTCTTCTGAAGAAACCAAAACTCGCTGTTCACAAATGAGCTGTGGAACCCCCATCACCAGCCTGGGAGTGCTGGCACAGGGCTGCAGGGTGGCCACTGGGGAGTGGCCTGTGCCACACACAGATGGTCCCAGCCAGCTCAAACCAACCCACTGCAGGGCAGGCTGAGCCCCCAGCCATGCACAGGGCACCTCTGGGAAAACAGATCTAAAGGAAGGGCAGAAAATGCCAGGTGGAGGAAAGAGGAGGGAACACCAAAGTCAAAAAAAGAGGCACTCCACAGCAAATCAGGCACTCCCTGCAGCCCATGGCAAACCCCATCCTGGAGCAGAAGAACACTCCTGACAGGAATGCAGCTACTAGAGCCCACTCTGGAACTGAAGAAAGGGGCAAGGAAGAAGGAAAGGCAGAGAAGAACTGTGATGGACAGATAGCAAGCACCACTGCACCATTCAGGTGGGATGTAGAGGAATCTGGAGTGAACCTGAGAAAGGGGGGATAAAAGGTGTTTTAGTGTTTGTTTCTCTGTTTCTCACTACTCAAGCTAATAATTAAATATTTATTTTAACTAGTGATAAATTAAATTTGTTTATCCCAAGCTGAGTCAAATATTTGAGAGACTGTCTCCTACCTTCTGAGCTTGGGTATCAATGTCTACATCTTCACTTGAGGACAAGTGCAGATGGATTTGGGGCAACTTGCCTTCTCCAGAGGCAAAATTTGAACTCGGCTCATCTGTTGTGTTTTGCATCTGCAACAGGAGCTAAAGTTGCTTTGAACTACACTCAGCCACATCTTGCATTCATAGCACAGCTTCTGCCTCCTCTCAACACCCTGCCCTGGGTGAACAAGTATCTTCTCTGGCCCTAGTCATGGTTGTAATATCTCTTTTAGCATTGCAATATGTCAATGCGTGCACTGTGCAGGTTTTTTATCCTGTTGCTAACAATTTACCAGACAACTGAGTAAAAGATATTCTGTGCTCTGAATCTCCTGGGTAATGACTTAATTACATTAAACTTGTTTCCTGGATGCCTCATCCATTGTTATGCTTGCAAAACAATTCACATTAAGAATGCTCTGCTTTTACAACCTTGCCCAAGTGTAATTATTTTAATTTCTTCATCTGTTTCTTCTGGGAAGTTTAAGAAAATATCTTTAAGTCACTGTTGAATTAAGGAGAAAATAATCCTCTACTTGTTCAAAGAAGAAAACCCCAGAACCTCAAACCACACTTTTTCATCTGTGCAGTCCTAGAAATAATGCTGAGGGTTTATCATTTCATGTATATTGCAAAACCTAAGTAAAAACCACTTGCATCTTCTGAGAACAAAAATGAGAAGGAATAAGATGAATAAGAAATGCTACCAGGAAAAGACAGAAAACTAAGTGTAAATGGAGGTAAGCTACAGCTAAAGTGGCTGTAAGGTTACTCACGGATGGAATACTTGCACATACTCTGAAATATAAAACCTGCAATTAAATTTTAAAAGAAATTCCTAAACCAAGGATTTGGTCCATCTAAGAAGGAGAAAGTTTTTCAGATTTAAGGACTCTACTCCTGCCTTGGAATTCCTTTTTTCTTCATAAGTCATTGAAAATGTCTGTCTTTGATAAAGGCAGAGCTGTTTAATATACTGACTAATGCTGCTCATGTTATTGCAAGACTAATTGCAGACAACATTTTTAAAAGGACACAAGGAAAATAATTTTTGAGGGACAAATCTTATTTCTGTTCCCATACCCAGTCTGAGCAGCTCTCTTACAGTGCAGAAGTGGAAACTTAAATTTAAGTAAAATATCAGTGTTCCTTTGTGCATAGCTGGGATGCACCACCAGGAGTCAGGAAACTGAAGAGGTTGTGTATCTGAGAAACATATCTGTACCTGCTTAAAACCTACACACTGGTCACAACAGGGTCTGACAGAAATAAAATAATCAGGGTCAGAAGCAAAATGGTGAGTTCTGGATAAATCCAGAGAGAGCAGCCTCCCAAGAATACTGTCCTTCCATGGCACTTGGGAAGCACTAGAATAAAGCTGAGAGTTGTGTTTCCTATAAATATAAGTATATAGAACCAAGTGACCCAGTGAGAAAGATGGGCAGAGAGATCCATTCCAGAGTAGACTCCAGCAGAGTCTCCAACAGAGTGGAGATTAAAAAGCTAGCATAAGACATGGAGGAGGCTCCAGTCTGATCTGGCAAAACAGCTTTTGTCCTCCTCATTTTTTAAGGTCTTCGGATATCTTAAGACAGACCAGGAAATGCATTTACCATCCAGCTCTTTACACTACCAGGATGAATCTGTGAGAGTGAGAGATATAGGAACACCTAACTGAGGTGCCTTGGAGGGAAGGAAGAGGCTGCAGGGAGTGTGGTAGGAGACAACAGGATACTTACATTCATTTTACAGCTTGAACTCCTCCTCTAGCCAGGAGCACAAGCAGAAGACAAGCAAAACAATGAAGAGTATCAACATACTTCCTGTGTTATTTAAAATACTATGAATAAAGAAATTGAAATGTTTTTTTTCTTTCTTTGATTCATCCAGTTGCATTTGTTTACACAGAGAAAAAATACAAGCCAAATATGAGCATTTATTCTCATTTGCATGATTGTAAGTGTGAGTTGAGAAAATTCAGCTTTCCTGAGAGGACACCTGCCCCTTGTTTTCCTGATTACTGTGCATTACCATTCTGTTACAAGCTGAACTGCTGAGGATGCTACTGAAACAACATTTGCTTCTTTCCAAACAGAGAAGTTTGCTTGAGGTCTGTGTATACTGACTTCCTGAACACTAAAGTTATGTATATAACTTGGCTGTTTATATGCAGTATTTATCCCATTTTGTTTGCTCTTGTAATTTTTATCACAATAGAAAAGCTTTACAGATGTACAGAATGCCTTTTACAAACACCTTTAGTAGCTACATGACCTGAATTTTCTTACTTAGAAAGAAGGACTCTTCAGGAGCTACAATAGAATGACAAGTAACTGTGGATGCAGGAGGTGCTGGGAGCACAGGTTAGGCAAGGCTTGAGTATGAGATATGACACCAAACCAGAAATGGGGTTCCAATACAGGCTTTGCTACCAGGAAAACCTAAGTGAGCAAAACTTTGCAAAAAGAACCTTGATTGCTTCAGAATAAATGGTCTTTACATGAAGCTGCTACAGAACAATAACCATGGAAAAGCTAAGCCCAGTTTACTTCAGATTTAAACAGACTTCCACAGAATCACTCCTGACATCTGTTTGGTCGTGTTTCTGGTTTGGCTGTGAAAGTTTTGCAGAATCTTAAAAAAAAAACCCAACCAAACAAACCACAACACCCTCCCTCCAATCTACATTTTATAATAGAACACAGTCTTTACAGATTCAATAAATTATTCATGGAGAAGGCAATATTACTATTAGACCCTGGGGTCTTGGGCTCCCTGCATGTAAAAGATCTAACTCTACACAATCAATCCAGTAGGATAACTGTTATACTCTACTTAACCCAGATTGCCTAACAGGGTTTGAAAATGGATTAGTGGATGATGAGCTCGTTTTAAAAGCAATATTATCTCCCTGAAAAGCAGAGGATAATTCCTACTAGCCTATTTTAAGAAATAAAATGATCCTAGGTTTGAAAGAAACTTTTCATATATTCTTTTAACTAGCTAGACATTGACACATGCAATGACCAGAGATGTGGCAGAAGCTAAGCATCAAAACAGGCATCAATCAAAAAAGGAACACTAAGCAAAAGTTGTCTTACACTCTTAGAGAAAGAATCTAGATTGACAAGAAGGTATCAAAACTGGCTTATTATTACAAATTCTGTGAATATCTTCTCTGAAGGGGCAAGCAAGAATTCTGGAGTGACTACAATTCATCATTACAGCAACTCCTGTAATTAATACTGATATACTGATGATAAGCTAACACATTTCTAATTACAAAGAAAGCCACAAAGTGAAAGGATTCTGGAAACCAAATGGTTCATTACTCCCTATTTTTGGTTACTACCAAACATCTGAAATAACCCAGCAAAATTTACTGTCTACAGTGATGCTTTCAATTTTTATTTTTCACAGAAATCTCTGCTTGTTATCAAAGCACTGCACCATGGTCATTTTTTATTTTGCACCTGTCAAGATAACTCTGCTTTCCTTGCATGCATTCATTTTGTTTGTTCATAATATTCCCTTGAAATAGAGAAAATAGCTGGAAGTAGCTCCAGGTCGGATGGGACACAGAAAGGAAAGAACACAGAGAGACTTACCTCTACATGAAGAAATCAAGATTTCACACAGAGAAAAGACATATTCCTGCAGAATCATAGCATCGTTTACTTTAGAAAAGACCTTTAAGAACATTGAGTTCAACCATTAACCCAGCACTGCCAAGATCACCACTGAATCCTGTCCCTAAGTGTCACATCTACACGTCCTTTGAATTCCTTCTGGGGTGGTGACTCCACCACTTCCCTGGGCAGCCTGTTCTAATGCTTGACAGCCCTTTCTTTGAAGATTTTTTTCCCTAATATGCATCTACTGAAAACAGTTCATATTCTGAATATCAAATCTTCACAGCAAACTGTTCATAGGCAAGCCCTAGGCTGAAAGATGTTCGCATAAAACATTAGTTGAATAAATTCAAACTAACATATTTCTGAATCCAGTAGAGCAATTTGTAAGAACAGAATCTACCACTGGCATACATGGTCACTCCAGGATTCTGTGAAAGCAGACAGAATTCCAGAACCAACAACATTTTACACTGTTGTAAATATATCTCTCTTGTTAACAAAATGGCAGCATGACAAATGCAACACAGGAGCACTGCTTGGCCCCTTTGCTTAGCACATTTTCTCTCCTTTTATTCTTCAGTACTTTTTCTCCCAACATGTTTTTTGTTTTCTGTGCTGCTACCTGGCTCTTCCCTTTCAGACAGCCTCTTCCTGACAGTTATCAGGGTTTAACATACTGTACTAGGAGGCTCGTGAATATTGCTCTTTGATTTTTAGTGCTTTATGATGAATGGCTAGAAATCATTGCTGGGGAAAAAAAAAAAAGGGAAAGAAAAATAGTTTCTGAAAACCTTTGTGATATTGAATTCTGCCTCAAATTCTCCAGCACAGAATTGCTTTGCTACAGGATCACTCTGTCACTCTGCATGCTACATGTAATACACTGTTGCCCCCATCCATGAAACAGTGAGGTATAATGTGGGAAAAATGTGTATGAACCCTAAGCTTAATTTTGCTTCTTGATTTTTTATTCTTTTGCTTTTTAAAGTCTTTCCAGATATGCTTAAATTTGAGGCACTTTGTGGTTTGAATCCTTGGTGACTTCATAACAGACCCCCACCTCTTTTTTCTTTACCTAAATAAAAGCAGGGAAGCAAGAATTGAAATGGTGGGCCCTGGACTAGCAAAGATTATTCAGCTCAACAGAAGAACACTTCTACTATTTAGCAACCTGGAGAAAGGATAGGGTGGAAAAGTCACTGGGGCGAAGGAGAAAAGGAGTACCTCTAAAACAGAAAGGAAAGGGTCTCTCCAACTGCACATTCCTCCAAGGAGTGTGATGGAAGTACTCTTACCTCCAGGTTTCTTTAGGGGTGTTGGCATTGACCCACATGCTTTATGCCAGGGAAATTCAAGGCATTTATAAACTTGTTCAGGGTTTCAAGAGCACTCAGGTGAAATACACCCCCAGAGGACTGGATTAAGTCCATTGTGCCCAGACAGAGCAGACACAGCAGGCTCCACACCTTTTAGAATCCTTGGCACATGCTTGTATCTGAGAAATTCCAGGCAGGAGCAGGCCCACTGTTACTGTGTGCTGCCATCACATCCACACAGCTGGAAATCCAGCCTGAAATCACTGCTGGTGACCCTTCCACAATGCCCTGTAGAGCAGAAAGGATCCTGGTGGGCAAGACTCGCTCTTGATGCCACTTCTGCAGGTCACAGAAAGGCAGCACAACCCCTCCCTCTCTCACTTGAGGCAGTGCCCCAGCCCTCAGTTATGGCTGTGGGACCAAGCTCAGAGCAGCACAGCACTGGCTGGACCACAGGGGAGGAGTGGGACAATCTCCCCTCTCCTCCAGAAAAACAAGCTTCCTGTTTGCATTGCTTGGGGAGAAAATAGCCCAAAGTTGGCAATATAAATATCAGGCAGCAAAGTTTACTTTCTATATTTTGAAGTCTATTTAAGACAATAAGTCAAGGTATACATCAGGCCAGAACATACTGCTAGTTCAGACATGAAAGTAATTTCCTAAGTACACATATACATGAGGTCCATCGAGCACTGCTGATGCCAAGGAAGGAACTAAATCAATTTCCACCATTTTAAGTCTATCTTCTGGAAGGTGAATCTCGTCTTCTCTATTGTTCCCATGAACTTAAAAATACATTTATTTCCTTGCATTTTCTCCTTCTTTTTCCAATTCCCATAGTTTCTCAATCTGGGCCAATGAAATACACAAAAGGTGGAGTCTCCCCCACAGGCAGTAACAAAGAGCACAGAGGCAAGTACCAACAAGGGAAGGAAAAGAAGCATTTCTCGATGAACTCATCTGAATTAAAAAGTTCAAATGTATCACCCTCACTTTGGTATCTTTTCAAGAAGGGTAAACTTCAACTCAGAATAGTTCAGCAGTTCCCCCTTTCATGATTCACATGCTTAAAGCACACATAACAGTGGCTTAACAGCATTCAAATTCCCCAAATATCTTCAGCATAATAGAAAAACACAGACCACATTTCATAGCATGGCCCAACTGGCATCCTGCAATTCTCCATCTGGGATTCCAACATGCTTCTGTACCTGCTTCAGCACCTCATTACAATGGTGTGCTATGGCTGTCACCTGTGTCTGTGCACATCACATTGAGACCAGAGGTTGCACAAGAAGAGGGGTATCAGTTCCCCCACTGAAACTCACCCATTTCCCAGGGAGGTGTGCAGAGACCTGTGAGCCCTACAGATAGTGAGGCTTGGCCCATGGCCTTGCACAGCTCAGGCTCCTCCACCTGCTCCCTTTCTCTGGGACAGAACCAAGTGCTGCCACATCAGCTCACACTCCTCTCTGCTCTTTGTTTCCCTGGGACAGTAGCTCCTTCCAGCTTGGTTTCCAATGCACCAAAGTTCTCAGTGAAGTGGCTCTTTGTATTTCACCTGTACCTTCTAACATCACACAGATAGTCAGACCCTGTTCTTCCACCTGCTGGCTCACACATGGAGAAAACTCCCAAAATCAAACAGAAATCCAGCATTCTGTGTTGCATGCCCACAGAGTGGCACTCACAGCACAGGTCACTGTAGAACAGTCACATCTCTCTAGATGTCTGATCTACCATGTGTGCAAGAGTGCTTTCACCCAAGGCAGCTCATGAAGGGCAGAGTTACCTGGAAGACACACAGGTACTCTTTAGTCCTTACTGACTTGTGTGCTAAAAGGTTGCACACCAGATGTGTCATTTCACTAGGGAGCCACTTTGCTCTGTGAAATTTGAGTGCACAGGCCTCAGATGAGTACATGGCTCCTGGCTTAAGGTCATAATTTCTTTCTTGCTAAATCTAATTTCTTTTCTCAGTTGTACCAGATCAATCTGATGGGTTTAATTGGATTCATGGGATTTTCATTTTCCTGAGAGCCTACTATATTTCTAGGCAAAAAATACTGGTTTGTCTTTTTTTCCATCAACACTTCTGTAAAATAGCTCCACCTTCTAGGGGTATACATTAAATTTTTTAATACTACAGAGAATCGTTGATTTGACACAGACTATTCAGAGTAGAAGAGGCTTCCATTGCAACTACCCCTCCTATCCTTCAACTTTACAAAAGTTTTTCTTCACAAAGTTCCAAACCACTCTGGTTTAGATGCAGAACACTGAGAAAGCTTAACACTAAATTAAACTTCTTTTCCTTTGTACTGTAGTGTGCATTTTGGGGCAGGGTTGTTAAGCAAGAAAAATAACAGGAGGTCCTCCAGAGAAAAGGTCATTTTCTGGCAGGAATTTCAGTACATACCTATCAAATGCTCACAAGGAGCTGGGTTTATTGTTTGTTCATTTTAAAACTAGAAATAACCTTCAGTTCCAAATTCAGAATTTGTATGTCACGTTTCTGTTTGGAGCATATTTTTACAGTTAAGTTATAAACCCTTAAATTAAGAATTTATCATAAAAATACACAACAACTCTCTCGCAATAACATTGAAAACTTCACCACTATGATGATAAAAATGATTAAATGCTATCATTCTGTTCAAGACATTGCCAACAGATTTGGTGTTAACTGCCTGCAATTAAAGGTCTGTCTCCTTTAATAACAACATATTATTATGAATTCTGCCAGTACTTTTTTAGTTTCCAAAATATTATTAAAATAAATAAGCTCAGGATGAGAAAGAGTAACACAAACAGGAAAACAGACTTCCACAATTATAGAGCCTTTGGCAATAGAGAGTTCAGCTTAATAATAAACCTGAATTCCTTAATATGGGTTACCCAGAGCAGGAGACAAATCCTGTACTAACCTGGTTTAACATGCCTGCCTGGGAGTACTGAGCATTCAAACATTGTACTCTGTAGCCTCCTGAAGCATCCTAATGAACTAGGGGAGCAAGATTAAACTAAAATAAAGAGCTAATTTTTTTAAGTATTACAGAGGGGCAGCAAGATTTCCACTGGCAGTAGAATGCATTTTTTTCAGTCTCTTCATTAGTCATTACAAATAAATTAGCTAACTGCTAAATAACAAAAAAAGACAGGCACTAATTAGAGTGGTGGCTTAGACAACTGTGTGTATTCAAAGTTAAAACTTAATTAGAAGTTAAAACTATGTTGTTTTATTGATGTGTACTTAGCATTTTTAGCCCTTTAAACATTAAATGGAGGTTCATTTAGCAAGGGACATTACAATGAAACATTTAAATACACTGCTAATTTTCTCCTCCAGTTAGTGATACTTTCCTTTCTCCTGACACAATCACTGGCAAAAAAAGAGCAAAATGAGAAACCTGCCAAACATGAGCAAATATTTTTACCTTTTCCTAGAGTAAATTATTGCCTCTGAATTGCCACTCTTCTTATTCCAGTGTTATTCTTTTCATTTGTTGGCAAGGGAATTCGCGTGCTCCTGCCTCCCTCCTGCCTCCCAACAATGATACTGGGCTAATAAATTCTTACTGCTTTTTTCCATCTATCAAAACCACTGCATAAATCGCTGCCTAGGAGTCCTCACCACCGAGCCACACATGCTGCTGGCCCCCCTTGGGAACAGCAAGCAGAACCCTGTGCCAATCAGCAATTATAAGATAATGGTACTAAAAAGCCTGAACCTGGGAGTTATTCAGTAGCTCTGCCAATGCTTGTAGGACTCTTTTATGTGCCTGGGAATTAAGTAATTAACAGACTAATTTATTGTTCGCTATAAAGGATTTCTCTCTCTCTAGTCAGGTTTGACATCATCAAAATTCACCACCACATCAGAACATGCCAATTGTTCATCCTCATTTCCAAAAAACAAAGAAATCCATGAAAACACTGCTTCAGAGCTTAAGCTTGCTTTGGAAATAAATCAAACCCAAACCATAAAAAATCACTGTCACAATTTGAGCATTGCCGTCCAATGCAAATATACATGCTTTAAATAAAGGGACTCCTAAACTGACAAGACCTGCATAAGCCAAAATGATAATTCCAGTGGATGGTGAATACATTGGTGTTCCTCACTCTGCAAAGTGAAGCAGTAATCTGTTTTTAACCATTGTGCAGACTGTATGGGATAACCTAGAACATTTTCCCTACAGAAGCTGGATCATTGCTACAGAGAAAGGACAAGCTTAAACTGCAGATTGCAATGAGCACTGCTGGGTTAGCTTACAGTCCAAGCCACAGCCAAGAGATCAGTGCTGAAGCACTGGTCACCAGTATTACAACCTGTTTTCCAGCTGATACACAATATTAGAGCTTCACCTGCATTACAAATACATGTTGTGTTTAAACAAAAGCAGGAGAGGAAGTGATGACTGCAATGTTATAGTAGTCATCATGGTCAAGGGGGAATTGTGTTCTACTTCATAGATTAAACACAGATAGAGAACAACTTTCTGGTTCTGTGCTCTAAGTCTTTTCTTCCAGCATAGAGGAAGCCTGACAGATGATTTTTGCAGAATCTGAAAGAAGTAATCAGCCAAATTTGCAACATAGGAAAGAAAAAAGAATTGAAATAAGCTTGGAAAACAAAGAATGTAAGTTAGAGATTTCAAATCTCCTTTACTCTTTACTAAGGTAGTTTGGTTTTTTAAATGAATAGGATAAATACCTGTTTAAAACAATGAAGGTATGTCCATTCCTGACTCAGTTCAGGTTATTGGTCAGCTGTTCTCACAAGTCTGCTCCAACTGAGGTATTTTCAGGATTTTAGTATCTACAAAGTTGTTCTTGCATCTCTTCTGGTCCAGTCACATCACTGAAATCAGTCTCAACAGCCAAAGTTTAAAACATGCCAAAATGACCCCATGACTCTCTGAGTTATTACAGAGCAGAAGAGTCAAAAGAAAAGTTTTGGGACTGAGAAGGCTGAACAGCCCACAGGGTGGCAAGGAAAGTACATTTATCAAAAAAATCACAGAATTCTGGCAAGGCTGGAAAGGACCACAGTGGGTAATCTGGTCCAGCCTCCCTCAAGCAGGGTCAGCCTAGACCACACTGCACAGGATTGCATCCAAATGGTTCTGGAATATCTCCAGTGAAGGAGACTCTACAACTGCTCTGGGCCTCTGTTCCAGAGCATAATCACTGCACAGTAAATTTCTTCCTCGTGTTCAGGTGGAACTTCTGTGCATCAGTGTGTGCCCATTGCCTCTTGTCCCACTGCTTGGCACACCCAGCCTGGACCCACCCTGTGCACCTCCCTTCACCCTCACAGACTCTGCTGAGGTGCCCTCAGCCATCTCTGGGCTGAGCAGCCCCAGCTCCCTCAGCATTTCCTGGGGAGATGCTCCTGTGCCTTCCCCATCTCTGCTGTCCTCTGCCAGAGCAGTGCAGGGGCTCCCTGTCTGTGCTGTGCTGAGGAGCCCAGGGCTGGGCACAGCCCTTCAGATGTGCCTCCCTGGCTCTGAGCAGAGGGGCAGGATCAGCTCCCTGACCCACTCTGTGCTCTTCCTGACACTGTCCTTGCTGGCACTGCTGCTCATGGACAGCCTGCTGTGCCCCAGGAGCCCCAGGCCCCTCTGCAGAGCTGCTCTCCAGCAGCTCAGCCCAGCCTGTGCTGCTGCCTGGGGTTATTGCTGCCCAGGAGCAGACCCTGCATTTGGCTCTGTACAGTCCAGGTGGTTCTTGCCTGCCCCTCCTGCAGCTGAGGAGGCCCTTCTGAAGGGCTGCACAGCCCTGGGGATCAGCCTCTCCTGCCAGCTTTGATGCCAGGAGGCATCTGCCCCTTCCTGCAGGTCACTGATAAATAAACTGAAAATACTGGGCCCAGTTTTGAACCCTGGAGGACATTGCTAGTGACTGCCCTCCAGCTCTGCACTGCACAAGCAACTGCAGAACCTTCCTGAGACTCACAGATGTCTAAGATGTGGTTTCTTGACTTGCAGAGGAGAACTTCTTAACACTTCTTGGTGGAGGAGGCAAAAAAAAGGTTAAAGAACCGTGAGTTTCTTAAATCTAAAATGAAAAGTTATTAAAAGAGAAGTGAAAATGCAGAACATTGTATCACTAATAAAAACCTGGCTGAAAAGTTGTATTGAAGGACAGCACAGAGAAAAATCATGATATCAATTCATAATACATCATGCAAGTATTTTTAATGAACTTTTTTTTAGTCCATAGCTCAAATCCTGACATTTATTATTTCAATGATTTCAGATGCTCTTTCCAGGATTTCTGTGAAAAAAAAGAAAGCCATTTTCAAACCCTGAAACAAATTGGCTCCTATATGTAAGTTTAAATTATCCATCACCCTGAATGAAGATTCAAGCAAAATCGAAGGCCATCTTGATGAATAATCAAGGTAAATTTGTCACATTTTTTACTGTGCTGAATACTTCCAGAGTTTCATGAAAAGATCCACATAATTAGTTTAGCTTACCAGGAAAAAAAAAAAAAAGTTGAATGACAAGGTCAGGCTCTTGCCCTTTCAGTAAATTAGAGAAGATTGCCATAAATTGCATAATATAATGAAACACCAATTTGCATATTTGCTGCTATATTAAAAGGGATCAGTTTTAGCTCGCAAAGCAGAACAAATAAAAACATGCATTTTAATAACTCAAATTACTCCCAGGAAGTGACCCTCAGCAGAAAGCCTGATTATCACTACTTAATTAGAAGCCTTGGAAATCTAAATCCTCCTTTAAATCCTATTCTGTGTACAGTGAAAGATGAAGCCGTGAGTTTTGTCTTAGATTCAATATTTACTCTTTACTAATATGTTTGCAGGGGAGACTTTCCAAGCATTATGAAGACATGCAAAAAAATTAATATTCAAAGAAAGAGTGCATAAAACCTGTGTTGGCTTGCAGGTGCAAAGCAATTAACAAGCTGGCATTTGCAGTACTTGTAATTAATTAATTAAAAATTCAAAGCTGACTTTCATTTCTTTAAATGTTTGAACATTTTATCCATCAATAATGAACCACTACTTACTGCTGTGCTACAACAGCTGGTAAATGAAAAACTTAGTCCAACACTGAAAAAAAAGTGCACAGGAATTTCATATTTTGCTTTCTCCTTGCAATTTAAAAATGCACTAGATTATGAAACTCTGTATGAAGGTGGACCTTGTGTTTCTGCTTAGCTGTAAAAATAAATTGCATTCTGCATTACAGTTCAATCCAGAACAGGAATTAAAATCAAAGTTTCAATATAAAATGTATTTCAGTTTAAATTTTAATTTAACTTGAAAAATTTAGTTCTGTCTGCTTTGGGAAGTCAAGAGATTTTTCTCAAGGATGAAGTGTTCTGCTGTAATCTTTAAAGGTTAAAATTGTGCTATAAAACAAGATCTGGAATAATTTCTGGAATAATGGTTGCAAATAATAAATAGTCATAGAAAGGTGCTGCGCTTAAATTTACAGGTTGTTATCACTTGAATGATAAATGCATTGTTTTCACCAGAAAGAATTTGATCAGTGTGTATTTAAAAGACACTATAATTAATATACTTTAATTAAAACATAAATACTACATTGCTACCTCACTAGGCATTCACTCAGCTGGAACTAACTGTATTTGCTTAATCTACAATTTTAGATGTATTAGCAAAAATAAATGTTGGTGAATGTAAGAGCCTGATTACATATCTTGGGTAAATTGGTGATAATGAGTCAAGAGACTTTGTGTTCATTCACATATATTAGAATAAGAATCATTATGAAATTAAAGCTAAGATTAATCCTGCTAATGACACCATGGAGCATCTGGGAATAAGATAACCCAGATGTCAAATTCACTGTGATACTGTGCTGCTATTTGATAGAGTAACCCCTTGAAGTGTTCTTCTAAGGCAGCTAGCTGGTACCCCACAGTCCCAGCACTTGAAATGCAAATGAGTGACAAGATAGACTAATAATGAGAGCAGATTCTAGCAGTAAGGAAAATGAATTAATTAAAAAAAAAATCTGAACCACTGATAAGAACAAGCAGCAGGCAACCCAATGTCCTCAATTAGGGTGGATGACATCTGCAGTGTATTTCTCTCTAATAAAGCCCTCACTCTGTATTCCAAAGCACACGATTCTAACACTGTTAACATTTTAATGTCTTGGGCGTGCATGGTAACATTAATTACAAGATGATTTGGATGACTTCTGAATCTCTTTTATGTCTTCCACTGAGTAAAAATCTGAGTTGCAGCTTTGATATCATAAATAAAATGTAGAGACCTGCCAAGCATTAAAGCTCTCCTGAAGTAACTCAGATCTGCTAAGTTACATTAAACCTTTATAGCTAAGTAAAGAGCATTCTCTATGAATTTAAAGAGGGTCAGTGTCTATACATTTTAATGGCAAAGCTTTACACATCTCCAGCATTTTTCTTTAGACTGCAGCTGTTGTTGTTTTTAATTACTAATGAATTTAATCTAATGTTTTGTTGAGCTCAATTTACCTTCTCCATAGCATTTGTTCAGAAATTCACACCAGGATTAAGCTACTTGCTTCCTAATTTCCCCAACCCTCAGTCTTGTCTTCCTGCTAACTGCTCTGCTCCTTATGTGGAAAGAACAATGGTTAGCACAAACATTCCCAAAACAAGACAAAAATTATCTCCAGCTGAAAAAAGCCTCACTTCATTATAGCACAAGCATCAGTGAGCAAACCAAGAGCAATCCAGGATCCCCATGGGGTTTTCTGAATCACAGGGGGACTTCATCTCCCTTGCAGTTAGGCACACCAACCACCCACTGCACTGCCACCATCATCAGCAGTGTAAATACTCAGTGCAGTGGGGGACAAAGTGATCAAGGGACAGCTTTTGTGGAGGGAGGGCACAGTGTCCCTGGTTCTGCACTGCCCCAAACTTCTGCACATCAATACAGTAAAAGTAAGGAGAAAGCTTTTCACAAAGCTTCGGGAAGTTTCATAGCCCACTTCATGTCAGTGTAAATGCAAGGAGCAAAGACCTGCAGAATGGAACTTTTATTTTCTAAATGAATGCCTGAAGCCATGGACTTCACTAGAGTTTGGGTGGCTGAGTCAAGATACCCAACCTTCTTGCAGCTTCACTTGCTAAATTTCTCATAAAACTCCTCTCTGCCATAAGTTATGATGGACAGTTCAGTAAGAGCTTTATGAGAAACACCACTGTAGGAAAGGCTTATATACATTTGAAAACTACCATTTCTTTGGGTCAATTGAGCAAATTTACTGACCTCTTCTCTGACACAGGGACACGTTGACCAGTGTCTTCATGCCAAGATATAAGACTCAAATTGAGTAATTCCAATGCATACTTTACAAGAATAACAAATAGCAGTATGTCAATCCACAGTTAAGATTTGTGGCCATGAGATTTGTGCTAAGAAGCCACTTAAACCATTTCACATTGTTGCAAACTTCTTTCTTCAGCATCTTACATCTGTGCCTTTTCTGATGACATTTCTGGGACACCACTACTAGTCTGTCTTCTGCTTTTGTTGGGCTCCTTGCACATAAACACTTCTCTGTCTTGCTCACCTACATATGTAACCACATGCACCTTTTTCTTGTTCTGTCCTCCTCCTCCCCACATACATTGATAGGAGACATTAACTAGTCCAATTAATTTTTTTCTATGTCTCAGACAAGATAATTGAAGAGAAAGTAACAGGAAAGCAAACTGGCCTTGGGATCTCTGCCTTCAAATTCATTTTTGGTACATTTTAGAGGGTAATTTATACGAAATCTCATTTAATGCAGATGTTCTTTCATTTTTCAACCTTCACAGCCTCAAAAATTAATGAAGCACTGAGAAGTCTCAGAGAATTTCTTGATGTTAATAATTTTAAAAACCTTTTTCTGAGAAGCATGGATAGTAATTTCTACCATTATTTTGTTGCAGTAGATCTTGTCATCCAGGTGGAGCCAACTGCTGGCACAGTCATGCTCTCTCTATGCCAGAAATTTTGGGGAAGGGTGTAGATTTACTATTCAGAATTGAAAATATTTTTGTTGATATAATAAAAAAGTGTACCCTTTTAGATTAATCAGCCCATGATCTTCTCAGTTAGGAAAGTAATTCACATAGAGTTGCATAAAAGACAGAGACTCTTCCACCTGCACAAAGATTTGACAGCACTCACATCTTCAGACTTTCATTGACATTCTGCAGCCTTGTGGATTTTCATTTCATTTCAGCCCTGCTTTCTAGTTTATCTTGGCTGTTCTCCTCTCAGCATCTCTAGATGAGCTGCAGAGGACTTATGAAGATGGAATAATCCACCCACACTCAGAGCCATTCAGAGAAATGAAAATTTTGCTCAAGTACCCCCAAAATTAAGTTTAAACAAAGAGTTCAGCATGTCTGTACCTGTAAGTAAATCTGTACCATCAGCCCTAGTTATTGGAATGTGCAACTAGATTCATGGATTACTCAAAAAATATTGCATTGCAATTCAGAAGATGAAAGCACAAACTGCAAATCATCCTCATCTGCTGTCCTTGTACACGTCATGCCTTTGTTGCTGTCTTTGCTAAGAGACAAAGACTGAGCTTGTCCCAGGCTCCATCACTTTTCCTATTAATCAGCATCTTAATGACCATTCCAAATGGCTTTTGAGCAGAAGACTAAGCACTCACTGTCTGAGTACCCTTCCATGTTCTGGAGAAGCTGTCTCCTCCTAAAAATGGTTTTGCCTCATGCTCTGCTTTTCTACTTCACCCTACTCACCCCTGCAATGACCTGGCAGTGAGCTGGAGGCACAAGTCTCCTTAGCTTTCATTCCTTAGAGCTGGCTTGCTATGGTGCCTCACAGAGCACTGCATGCCTGCAGTGGTTTCACCTCAACCTGCACTAAACCCAAAATTTCAGCAGTTTTAAAATTCCGTAAGCCTGTATCTCTCCTCTGACAATACTAGCAGATTTGTTTCTTTGAGTTGTTCTGTTAGAAAATAGTACGATGCACCTCCTTGCAAGAACATGGAGTAATTGTATAACCACTGGAGCTTTTTAAAATTTATAATATAAGCTTCATTATAGGGGAAAAAATATGCATAGGATGTGGCTTTTTAAATAGCTGAAATGCTTGTAATGTAACCACGGGGACAAACTAGAAACCCAGAGGGGAAAGACCATAGAAGACTTAAAAGAACTACCCTTTAAAAAGGTAACTGTTTTACCTACACACCACCATTTTCACAGGTAGGTTTAGCAAATTGCAAACCAGCAGGTTCCAAGAACAACTATATAAGGAATTTCTAAGGCAAAAGTTTAAGTCATAGTTACACAGGTCTTGTCTTTCCTCGTGCTTGGGCAAAATTGCCATTAATATTAATGGCAGACAGGCATGCATGTAAAGGAGAGAAACCCCTAATTAGTGTCGTAGCACATGCAACATTCCTAACAGGGAAACCATTTTGTATGCCCTAATTGCACAAAATTGGCAACAAGTTACCGTACGCATCTGTATCAAAGGCTGCACAGCTCATGAATTCTCCAGTGGTAGCAAAACGTGCCCATACTGCAGAGTTTGGGTGACAAAAAGCAGTCTGACTCTGTGCTATTCTCACAACCTCTGCCACCTAGCCAAGGCAGCCTCCAGGGGCTCCTCACCCACCAGGGCTCCTGCCTCGTGTCTGAGGGTGAGCACAAGTGCCTGTGTTTCCCATCAAGGCAGAAATACTTTTCAGCTTTTTTTTAACTTAAGCAGATCTGACTGATCAATCTGTGCTGATATGCAGATATTAGAAAACTGAACTAAGAATAGTGTAGCCTCACAAAAATATCAGAATTACACTGGTCATATCAGAGTAGGGCCTTTCCCTCTAATTTACAGGAAATTTCTTCGTATAATGCACTGCTACAAATCACAAGAAAGATGTTCAAGGTCCCAATCATGCACACTATGATTTCCACTAAATACAAGCATTACAATTTCTGAAAAAAAGATTCCAGAACTCTTCTCACTTTCAAGTCAATATTTGTTTGTAAGTAAAACAATAAGCCAATCTCATCTGCAAGCAAAGGTAAGTGGTTAAGTAGAATTCTATGAGCAGCAATTGTGATGTTTTTACCCCTACATTCCTTATAATATCTACCTCTTTAGATTTTTAAATCTTTCAATATACATTTCTTGAGCATCTATGTTTTTCCCTCCTAAAAACATCAGCACAAGCAATTCCTCAAGTAACTCAGTTGACTTCTCACTGATGCAACAGACCACATTTTTGCTCCAGAGATTCAGAGACAGAAAAATACCTTATTCAACATTTTTAATTTTTAAACTAGAGAAAGGAAATACTGTGCAAAACATTTTCATCTAAATACTTAATTGGAAGTCAACATAAATAGAAGACAGGCACCAACCTACTTAACGAGAAACATGACTGACTCACTTGATACTTTCTTCACTCAACATAAAAGTTTCTTTCAAAAAACAAATTCTTTTTTGTTTGTTGCTTTTTCTTTTCCTTTTAAGAAGTAATCTCCATTCTTCTGAAACAAAAATCTGAAGTTACCAAAGCAAAGTCTAAAAATGCAAACATTTAACCATCCAGGAGCTCAGGTAGCAGCAGCATATTCCCTTCACCAATTACAGTAACACAAATCTGCCCATGTTGTATTTCTGGATAGATTATTTGGCTCTTAATACTCAGCTTGGATGAGTTTAATGTTTCCCTGGCTGGTCTACTGTCATGCCCATCTGTCAGAGTGGCATATAGCCCATTCACAAGGTAGAGTGCCAGTTTCAACCAGAGCATGGATACTAACCAAAGACCAGTTTAGGAGGAAAGCCTATTGGATGCAGCTAATGACACCTTATTTACAGAGATCCTCCTGGTGTCAAGCCGTGCCAAATTAAGAACACATGCTACATTACAAGGATCACATCTGTTAACAAATATTGGCACTTTGTCACTGGCATCTGCCTCTTTTGTTAATCCTCTTCAATAGTGAAAAGGCTGCCTCAGAAGAAGAGGTGTTCAGGCCTCATCATAGCAGTTTAATCACAGATTTTACTCACCAAGCATTTCCCAGTAACAGGCCAAAGTTTGTCAGCATTACCTCTGCATACATCTCTTCCCAGCAGTTGGTGATGCCCTGTAAAAAGCTGTGAAATTATAGAATTGTAATACTGACTCAAATGAGCTTTTTCCATGTCTTTGAGGGTTTACTAAAGCTGTTGTCATCTTGTCAGCAGCAAGAACAACATGATTGCAGAAAAAGAGTGACAAGTAATTAAAAATAGAGAAATTACTGTTGTATATTCTTGGTACAGCTGAGTGTGCAATCTAAGTAAAATAGTGAATTAAATACCTCAGTCCAAATAAAAAAATAAAATCAGTGAGTACCAAACATGCTGTTCAACTTGATGGTTTTGGGGACTCATTTGCACTCAAATTTAGGTCTTGGGGGGCTTTTCTGGTTTAGTTTGTTTTTTCAAACTGAACAGTATGGATGTGTTAAGGTATGGACACCACAAGCCAGTACAAAAAAAAAACCCCACTGTGCTAGAAGCATGCAACTGTTCAATTTCCACTTTAAGATTATTTCCAGTTTCCACCATAAAAACAGTGAGCACTTTGCCATGAGTTGTGCCACAGAAATTAAGTCCAGAAGCTGCCACTCCTTGCCAGAAGTGGGAATATCAGCAGTAGGGACTCCTCCCTTTTGAGAGCTGTTGCAAACACCCAATTTTACTGGATGGAACTCAAAGGGATCTGCACTCCTAGCAAGCCTCTCCCTTGCCCTGAGTCCAGGAGAGGGGAAGGAGGGCATGAGAGGTACCACACGAGGTTGAGACAGAGAGTGCAACTGGCTCTTGCCTTCTAGGGTAGAGAGGAAGCCAGTTAAAGGGATCACCACTATTCAAGGCTGGTGTAAAAGCATCATGTATAGCATAAGCAGGAGTGTTGCACTAACCTCACTTTGGTGAAGAGAGCAGGATTTTATTCTCTATGCTTTGCTGAGATATAATTGCCTGATTGACCACACTGCATCAACTATGGATAATTTGTAATAGGATGGGAAGCTCTTAGACTGAACTAATTGATAACAAGCTACTTTTATTAAAGGTACCTTAAATGACAATCCAATTTTTCTTGAAGAGACAAGAGAAACATCAGTCCTTAAGAATCTCTTTTGTGTTGATTCTGGAAATAAGAAACTACATTTAGACCTTCTAGTACACAAAGGTCTGGGAACAGGATGATGTTATTTGGAACAAAAGGAAGTGTTTTCACTCATTCATCAGATGCAGCTATTATTCCATATATCTCTGTACAAGAAGGAACACAAAGTACTGCTACACAGTTCATATGATCTCTGGTACCAAGAGATCTGGCTCCAGCTCTTTGTGAAGAGTTTCCTCTGGCCCCTCTGTTCTTTCAGTTACACCAACCAAGCATAGCAGGTAGGATCAGTACTGTGAGCTGGCTGAATTATAGCACAGTGTTCCTCAGCAAGCAGTGATAATAAAGATGGCAAAAAACTTCAGTATTCCTGTACTACTAGAGCAGGTCTGCCCCATATCTCATCAGTATGGTGTGACCTCTGTGGAGGTTCAGCTGCAGGCTCCAGAGTCAACTGGAGATGAACCATTTGAAATGAAGACAGGGCTGTGTGCCTGTGCCTTGGGTGTATGTGCAGAAACTACTCTCTCCTAACACCACGAGACACACATTTCTTTTATGCTCTTACCATGATTAAATGTAAAGGAGATGGTTTGTTTCTTTCTGCTGTTGGATGAGGACCACTCAAGCACTGAGTTAACTGTGCCCTGGAATGGTACCACAGTGTTTCATTCATCAGGCAACAACAGTTTAACTAGTCAGAATACACAAAAAATGGCCACAGGAAGCTACACTTACCAGGGGTGTTACAGGTGGTTCCTTCCTCTTCCTTTATTGTAGCAGGTGTTGAGTAGAGACATCACATAACCAGATAAAAATGTGCAACAGAGACAGAAGAAGAAAATACCTTACATTGTCCACAAATAAGGTAATTTCTCCAAACATCTCTAAGCCATTTGTCGGCCCCCACACCTGCAAAACTTCAACACAAACAGGCATACATAGAAGGGTATTTAACAACAGTTGAAAATACAAAAACAAAACAAAACTCCACCATCAAGAACAAAAAAAAAACCTATTTGTTTTGAAGAACTGAATAAAGTCTGTCTTGTGACAATTTATTTTAGTAACACACATATGATGATACAAACATCACTTGCCCTGTGATTTCTTTTGCTCAAATAGTCTTGAAGCACCAAATGACATTTGTGATAATGTCATAGAGGGAAAACGTTTAGCTGCCTCCTGGATTTACCTGGCATGTGAAAGATGTAATTCTGAAGATAACAACAATGATATTCCATTAATACATCTCCTGCTATCCAAATTAATTCTTCTGATTTTCTAAAGTATACAGGAATATCTGTAACCATAAAGCTGCAGTCAGTACTGGTCCTTGGCATGTTTGTTGCAGGCTGAGGACACACATGCTCAGGATCAGGCTTTCACCTTGCCTGTGCAGACAGCAATCCCAGCAAAGATGTCATTTACAAGGAGTTCACCTAAGTCAATGCCACTTAACCTGGTAAGAAAGACATGTCTATTAAACCACCAGAGCTTTTCTCAGAACACATGATGGTTCCAGTGCAAACCCTGGTCATACCTGCTCCTTGTTCACCAGGGAAAAGCACTGGCATCACTGTTAAAAGCAACATACATGGCTGTGGAGTTCAGGTTACACCACTTCATTTTAGACACATACAAATTACATGGCTTATCACTCAAATGCTTTCTCTAGAGGATGCACATCTCCAGAAGGCATTTCAAATCTTAGGTCAGTTAAACTGCCCTTTTTAACAATCTTTCCCTCCCCCCACCACTAGAAAGCCAAGGGTGATGTACTCTCCTCAAATAGATCCCTAATGCTTGGTGGCAGAAGTCACTTTTCATTTGATGTCCCTAGTTCAGAGAAGCAAAATGGCATTTCTTGGCCAGTGATGAATCAGAACATACCTGTTTATCTAACCTTAAATGCCACATCACACCTCCTGAAGGGTTCTGTGTGATCAGCCAGTCCAGGTAGGCTGCCTCCAGGCCATCTGCATCTCTGGCCCTGGGGAGGCTGCATGGAGCTCTTGGGCTGCTCAAGAGAGCTGGAAGCCCTGGCAAAGCCTTGCAAACTACAATTGAGAACCAGCACCAGCACTAGAGAAGGTTTTGCCTCTAGTACCATGACAGGACTCCACAGGTGCCCAGTCACACAGGTCTACTGAGACTCTGCAGCAACAAGGGATTTTTGCCAAATAAAATACTAATGCTGTGAGAGGACTGCTTGAAAATCAGTAGTAATAAAAAAAAATAAAAGAGAAGGGCTAATAGACAAGTGAACCTATTCATGTTTTATTCTTTTGCAATAGCATAAAATTTAAAATATTAATTTATGTACATTTAAAAGGGTAAGAATAGAAGACAGGACTGCAGGGTGCAATTTCTGCAACCCTGAAATAATATAGCCATCTCAAACCAATTCATATTTATTAGTGGAATAAATTCTTAAATTTCTTCCCAAAATTCTCATCAGCCCAAACATTGTTCCAGGCTCCAGACCAACAAGCAGATCTGAAAACTTATGTCAGAGAGCACTGTTAAAAGTGTTATTAAAGTGATCTGCATGTGTTTTCCTCCTTTCGCGGAGCCTCCTTTTAAACATTTTATCAAATGCTGCCCTCTAGCGAACATCGGGCTGCAGGTGAACACAGAGACAAACAGTTAAAAGGGAAACTTAATTAAAACAACCAAAGTGCACACCAGCCGAGACAAAGGAGTCAAAAGGGATGTCTGATTCATTGGTAGAAAATCTTACATTCTTCTATCATTGCTGGTGATTTTTTTTCCATTACTATTTTGTAAGTATTTGAATTCAGTGCATTTAGCCATTACATTGTATTCTGTACCCTCCATATCTCCAGCATCTTGCTGTCAGACATTTGGGTTTCATATGCTGAATTTTAAGGATGTGTTTCACCGTTCTTGAGACTCTCCAACATCATTCAGGTAGCCTGTTCAGAGTCAAATTCTGAACCTTAAATTAGCTTGCAAAACAGCAGAGTTCAGTGGCATTCTATAGAGACAAGCATGTAAGGGAACAAAAAAAAACACTGAAAAATGTCTTCCACCATTTCTGATTCATATTATTCTCCTTTTCCCTTGGAAGAGATATCTCTCATGCTTCACTTGCACAAAATTTAAGCTTCTGCTTCCTTCCCATTGATGAAAAGAACTGCATTGACAGACTCAGAAAAAAGGAGTGGAATCCTCATAAACCAAAGGTATAATTTTAAAAACCCAAAACAACACAAACTACATCTCCCCAGCTCCAGTAATAACATGCATTTAATAGATTCCAACCTGTCAACATCTGCACTAGCTCAATATTTTAATAGAATTAGTTTTATTTCTCCATCAAGTAGTAATATCACCCATTAAGGTGGAATTAGTTGTCTTATAGTTTATGAGTAGCATTTAAGTCGAGGGGTTTGTTTTTCATGGGATAATTTTCTTTTAAGTGCACACTGGTAATATGCTCCAATGCTTAGCTTTCTTCCTTTTGCATATGCTAAGTAAGTTCTTTCAGCAATAAAAAAAGCAACCCACCACTTATCACTGCAGTCCAAAACTCCACATGTAACAGGGTCATAAGGAAGCATTTCTTTAAGGTTGTGCCTCCCAGTATTTTCTTGAAAAATAGAATACCTGTGTTGTATTAGAGGCACATGAAATAAAACATAGAATATTAAAAATTACCCTTCCAGTCACTGCTACCAAATATATATGCCTACCATTGTAGTGGGCAGAAGTCATGTGAATTAGTTGGAAGCCCCATCCTCCAATCCATCTTAGACACGTTTCGTTTCATAAGGTGGGAGGTATCAGCATTCTGTGCATGGGAAATAGCCAAATCTTGACAGCTGCTTGATTTTTTCTTTTTCCACAATACCAACATGCAGAAGATTTTCACTGCAAAGGAAAAACAATGACAAAGAATGGCAGCTCTTCAGAAGAACTGGCAAATCTAAGGGCATCCAGTTCCAGTGGCTAACCCCATACAGCTTTGGGAGAGCTGCCTTTTAGAAGATGCTTAGCACTTACCTCTTTAAAAATAGGCTCTTTTCAACCTTCTCAGATGAAATACTACCCAACAGAGATGCATGGTGGCACAGCACATTTTTGAAACTGCTGGTGTGGCAGCTTTGATTTTAGCTTTATATCTGCATCTGAAAAAGCCAGGAATGATGAAGGAAAAAAATAAAAACAAAAAAGAAAAACCAACAACAGAAACAACAAACTGGGAGAAATAGGGAGGAAAATTATATTTAAGAAAACAGAAAATTCAGGGTTTTGTTCAAACTATTTCATGCAAAATATACATCACTATCATGTAAAATTATCTACTATGTGTGTCAAAATCCAGGCTTTATATAATGCAATTATCTGCTGAAGGTGATGCACAAAAATGCAGCACTGTTCATTCATAACCATCATGGGCCACTCAGTCCTCAGACCTCTGATGTGACTGTTGAAGGGATTTTTCATGAGGGTATGCAGGAACACAGCTGCATGACTGGAATAACAGCAGGAGACAAAAGCCAAAAGATAGACCAAAATACTATCCAAATACATAAAGTTTCAATAATCTGTTTTATGTTTCTGTAAGAGTGCAGAGCAAGTGTAGGAATCATTTTCAGTTTTGACAGAAGACTCCCTTTTCCTTTCTTTCATCCTGCCTTCTAGGCAACAAGACAGTCCTCAGTAACACTCCTGTCTCAAAATGACAGCTTGCTCACTCTCCAGTGAATGTGTGTATGGCCAGGATTCAGGATTCAGGGACAAGGATGGCTGCATGGATCATTAGCTTTGCTTGATAAAGGCCTGGCACTGGCAGGGAGAGCAAAGGAAAAACTGATCCATTGCTCCCCAAACACCCACTAAAAGAAACCCATAGACTGCACTGTAGACTTAAACAGACTTAATTATAGCATAAGGAGATTAATGAACCTCATAATTTGTGCAATGTGGAAAGTACTGGCATCCCTCACAATGAAGAAATTCTGGGTAAACAGGACTTTGCTCTCCCAGAAAGACTCCCAGCACTGAGTGTGGGGTGGAATGCAACAAGCCTTGGCTGCACCTTACCCACCTGAGTGGCTGGGTACAAGTTGAGCAACATAATATGCAAGGCAACTAATCCCTAGTGCCAGTTCTTGTGATTTTATTCCAAATTACATCAGGTTTAGATAATTTCTTGCCTGTGGTTCTGTGTCAGCACAGAGGGGTCTTATGGAGACTGAATCAGAGCTGAAATGAGGGTTTTGCTGGAAATGATTCTGCCCAGTTGGTGCAGCAGCTCGTTAAAATCTGCCTCCAGCGAGCTACAGCCCCCTACCACTGCTCCCTCTGATACCCAAGCTGTGCCACTTACTCATAACTTCTGCTATTCCCCCTGCCCAGTCAGGCATGGACCTGCCACTGCCCATGAAACTTAGTGTCATTAGTTTGATGGGGGGCCCAGGGCAGAGCCATGTACCCAACTCCAGTGCTCACCCTCCTCCTAGAGCATGAGGAGCTGTAGAAAGAGCTGGAGAGCTCTGCTCTTCTCTGCACACTGTTCCTATCTCTCCAGCACAAAAATTAACAATCCAGTTTGTGCTGGGCTTCTGTGCCTGACACCTGCAAACTCCATAACCTCCCTGTCCACCAAAACTTCACAGCAATTAGAGTTTTCCTTCCTGAATGCCACCAGTTACAAGTTATGTCACTACTCACAAAACACAGTTCTTGAAATGCTTTGCATGTTTCAAAGCAGTACATTCCAATAAAAACTGGATCCAACTGCATCCAACTGGATGCAGTTTAATCAGCCTCCATAAACTCACACCAGCAGCCATAAAGCAGATTGATTTTTCTAAATATTTCCTTGAGAAGAGTATCAAAAGGAACACTTCTCCACCTGCACAAAGACAGCTTACATCCTGACAGCTCTGCATCATGACCCAAATGAGGCTGAGAACTGTCTTCCTCCAAGGTCTATTGGGCACCAAAATCACACATCCCAGGCCTTTCAAGTTTCACATTTACTCAAGACTCCTTAACTAATCTCTATTCCTGTAAACACTGGAGATAGAACTTCCTAATCCACGTAAATATGAGAAGAGAGAAGTCAAATCAGGGGTTAAATTGTATCTCCCAATCACATGGGTCAGAAATCTAAAGTAAATCAAGAATTACTCTGCATTTCTAAAGTTTCTCTGTAAAATCACCCAGTACAGCTAATTGTTCCATTAGCTAGTCAAAAAATCTCCATCATCCATCCTCATTTAAGGTGGATTTTCAGTAATGGCACATGTAGTCAAGCACCTTACACAATTCATTGCTGACCCTATGCTTCCATCAGCTCAGCTGCTGTCTGCTGCCTGCTGTTCCCAGGGAAAATCCATGATCCACCTTACAACTGGCAGCATTCTGGCAGGCATCAGACACACTTGGCACAGTTAGGAGCAGCATCCCTTCCATGAGTTCGGCTCATATGCTTTTCTTCCCCTTAATTTACACAGGTAGATGGTTTAACTCTATTTGGACTTGGGTTTAAGTTGCAAAGATGAAATATATTTGTATGTATGGAAGTTTATAAAACACAGCTATTGAAGTCATAATAAAATTCTGCATAAATTCTTTTCCCCCCACAAAATGATACTTAGGTAATATTAATGCAAATACATATTTAGGTATATATGAAGATAATAAAATCATCCCTATCAAAGCTATCAAATGGACTACTGTATCCTACTTCCTTTTCAAAGAGGGACAACAAAAATCCCTTGATAGCAGTGGAAGAAACTCTGACATCTGAACAGCTACTACCTGCCAAATATGTTGTCCTGATAATATTTTGCAATTTAAAAGAATTAAAATAATGCAAAAACACCAATTAAGTCTTATTATGGACTCTTTTTTGACTTTGCTTACTAGTCTCCATTGTTTTCTGAGACCTGTTATGAACATTACATATATGTTGACTGTTGTCTCACTTTTACCAAAGAAAAACACTGATTTGTTTGAAAATTTATTTAAGAAAATGCTCCCAGGTTAAGACCTTGTATGCCAAGTTTCAGCCCAGAGTGAATTTTTATGACCGAGTTATAAACCTTTGAAAATAAGAAACTAATACTGCAAGGATTTAGAATAATAGAAAATGTTTCACATAATATAAATCTATAAGCAGAGCATTATATTTAAGTCTTAATATCTACATAGTTGGATTATCTTATATCTTGACAATCATACTAAGTAATCTTGCCTCCTTTCCCCTTCTTCTGATTCAGTGTTTCATTCTTATGCATTAACAATGCTCTGGGCCATAAAATACTGTATTAATATTAGTTTGTCACAGTAGACTAAATTTAGAACAACTCATTAATATGGGAGAGTAAAAGGCATTCTGCCAGGAGTGTGAGTGACTCTACAAGCTCTTAAGGCTATAAGTTATGCAGATATGCCACTTGAACTAGAGAGCTAGCAATTCCTTTTGTTATTAATAAGAGATTCTATTAGCTGAAGCCATTTCTATTTCTAATTAAGAAATGTGGAAAAAGGCAATTTCACCATTGGGTGTATCTCTGATGTGTAGCCAGGAAAGCCACACGCCATCTTTCTCTGCTTTCTGGTCAGATAGGATTAGTGGCACATGCACAGAATGGATTTTCCCCTGCAGTACACAGGAAAAAACAAACGTACTATAGTATTTCCTTTGGTGCAATCATAATCTGTGCATCAGGAAGAAAGTCCAGCAACCAGAGCTGTTTCAAAACAGATCTGATAATGTTTAGAACTGCCCCAGTGAAGAAAGTTTTCATTTTTCACAAATACAGTCTTTCATTCGTATAGTTTCATGCCAGTAATGCCTTCTCAAAGGTTGTCAAATATTAATTTTTTTAAATTTAGTCCCTTGCTAAGCTACAAATATTCATGTTTAACACCAAGTAGCAGTTCAGGGGCTGACAACAGTATGTACCTTTTGAATGATGCATAGAAAGCAGCAGTTAGCACAAAGACAAAGCCACCAGATTGGTCTCAGGGAAACCCAGTGTCTGAATTTTTCATGATTCCTCCAGCACTTAAAGAATAAGAAACTGGCTACTACTGTTGGGAGATCAGCGTTGTGAAGGTCAGAGCCCAAAAACATGCAAGTGAATCAGGTTTTGCCTGGGGAAAGTGAAAAGGGATTTAAGCTGCTTAAGAGAATTATAAAGATTTTTTTCAATGCATTTTACAAACACTGTGGTAGCAAAACAATAGCTATAAAAATGAGGAGAATCATATCCACCTACCATTCATTGCTAGCAAGTCACAAAAGACAGAGCAAAGACCTTTTCTTTATGTTTGAAGGCTTAAAACTTCCAGAGATTATTCATTTACTTATAGACTTCCTATTACCTTTCTTTTGCCTTTTAAGAAGTGCAGCTAGTTCAGATGAAAACCGATAAATAAAATAGAAATTGCAAAATAAATTCAGTAATCTCTCTATGCTTAAAAATGCAGTTAGTGATGTCTTCATTACCCCACAGCCCAGTGTCTTGTGTATCTGTTTATTTTCCATAGCAGACAAACTTTACTTGATCTCATAATTATTTCTAGAAAGTATAAATTGATTCCAGGGGGAAGGAAAAAAAATAGAAAAATAACAGAAACTGCTTAGAAAAACATTACAGTGTTTAGGCAACTGATGGCTTCACCTGTCATCATCTAGTTAAGCTCTTAATGAGTTATTTTCTATTCTTGGTCACATCTGATTTTTTTTTTTTTTTTAATACAAGTCCCTTTGAACAGCTGGGAGTTACAGCATCCTTTGATCACAGTATTCTGAATTTTCAGTCAAAACGAGGACATTTTTGTCCTTACTTGGGCTATTTTTACAAGTCTATTTCCTCAAGTATGTTTTTGGACATTACTTTACAGGCATACAAGGAAGCAGAACAATTAATGTATACATTTTTACATAAATGTTTATAAATTTAGTAAAGGGAAAGAGCTTTGCCACAAGAAACCTCAGCTCTTTTGAAGGCAGTTTTCTAATGATGACCCTTGGCATGCTAGCCCACATGGGATTCCTCTGAGAAGAGTCTGATGAAAATTAGTCTATTCTCATTTCAAACAGAATTTTGCTGAAGTCCTGATCAGAGCATCAGCATGGAGTCCAGGGAGACAACACACGCTACTTGATTCACTCGGCAGCCTCCCTCTCCTGGTAATTGTTGCAGGAACACATAGTGACAAGACTATAGGATGTGAGGGGTCTGGATGTACTCAGGCTGTTACTCTCTGTTTAAAGATTTAAACCATCAGGGTATGATAAGGCTTTTTGATGTTCATTGAACATGGAGCTTGGGTACAGAAGAAGGGGAAAGGGCTTCACCGGAAGGCAATCATCTTTCAGAGCCACAGTAAGACTGAGAGAGGTGGGAAAATCTCAGTCTCAGCATAGACATGGAACAAAGGGAGATGAAAGGGCTAGGGTGAAGAAGGGGCCAGATCTGGCTGTGAGGCAGAACTTGCACTAAAAGATAGTTCGATGCCTTAAAAAGCAGAAAAAACATTTAGTGTTCTTGCTCCATTAACATACACTTTTGGCTGAAATTTAACTATTCTGCGAATTTTTTACAGTTTTTGTTGACACTATGTTTAAACAATGCCTCTGGCTTATTTTGAAATTATTTAATGAATGTACTTTGTCAGATGAACATCATTTCCTAATTATACAGGAAAGCATTAAATGATGAGCTATTTTAAAGCGTGGATACAATCTTTTCTTTCCTAAGGGACAAACTGAAAACAGGCTGGTGCCACACATTGCTGTATAATGTGTACGACTGGGGAGGGGAGTGCAGACAGAAATTTTCCTTGTATTGACAAAGCAAGGCATCTTAAGACAAACAGGAAGAGGCACTACCATCACCAGGTAAGGCTGATACAACACTGTCTCATCATCCAGAAAAGAATTGCTATTTCAGAGGATAATTAAGGGCCTAATCCTGCACCATGAATGGTGATGAGCACTTTTGATTCTCATTAGCTTTAAAGGGAGAGGAGAGGAATCAGTGGGTCACAGGATCAGGCTCTAAAATGAAAGAGATTCGAAGGAGTCATCTACACAATTTCATAGACTAGCAGGAAGAGAAAGACAGTTTGATCTGAGCACCACTTGTATGCTCTGGGAGTTTCACAGCATCTCTGCTGTACAACACTGTAATTTTGTAGGTCCAACAGGCATTTGCCAGCATTAGCTGCTCTGAAATAAGGGAGAAGGTAAAGGATTCACATAGAAAGCTGAGTGTTAAGCTGATCAAAGTTAGAGATACAGGGATTTATATGCACCTTTCTAGCTAAGAAACACTACCTGCTTTTTTTATACTAATCTCAGTGGGCCAAATTTATCCTGATGTAACTCAAAGCATATCAGAAGAATTACTGCAGAGATAAAGCAGACCCAGTCTCCCTGTGATGTTATTTATAATCTGTATATTTTGCTCTATAAGAGCACACATACTTGGAGGGTTTCCTACCTGCAGACACTTACAAGGGTGCAAAAGTCTATTGACTTCAGCAAAGCTAATTCTCAGTTTGATGAAGGAGATTCACATCAAAGTCGTAACATAGACTATTCCTAAAAATCATTCCTATATATTCACTGATGTTCTCAACTTGGCATTAAGAGCTGCATTAATACCTACAGTAGTCTGTGCATTCCCCTTCCAATCTGAAGTCTGACATTCTTTCTCTAACAGCTAAATGCCTTATATGCACCTGTTGTGAAACTTGGTCCTGCAGAGTGTACATACTGTGACCAGTCTGCTTCTGTGAAAATGCTTAGCACACATTTGGTTGGCTTTCAAATCCAAGGTTGGTATTTTCAGAAGCATTTAAGGGACTCAGAAATGTAAGTCCTACTGAAAGTCAATGAGATGTCTTCCTAAATCAGTTAGGTTTTCTGAACACTAGATCCTATTGTGCTTCAGCAAGAGTTGGCTGCCTCCCAGCTAAGGCTTTGAAAAATCTAGCCAACAAAACAATACTGACACAAAACCAACACAAACAATGGACAAAAGTTGTGTAAACAGAGTCTTTCCATGATCAGTCTACTTAGAAAATGATGAAGATATCTCCAAAACAATTCCCTCTCTAGATTTCATGAGGAAAGGGATGCCCTAGTTAATCCACAGATGTTCCGTGTGACTGCAGTCAAGGCCCACTGCACTGGCCTCCATGCTGGCCAACCTCCATTCAAAGAAATGAGATATTCTTTGCTGCCATTAACCAAATGTCCAAACTTGTCCATCCTCTCCTATGAGGACTTGATAGGAAAATTTTGGTTTGTTCTGAAAAGGGAAGGATATATGTTCATCTTCAGTCATTACTTTGAGCAGAGTTATATGAACAGCAAACCTGAAAGCCTTGCAGGAAGCTACAGATAAAACCAGAAGATGCTGCTGAGCCATTCGAGTCTCTATAGACATATTTGATGTGGTGTTTGCATAATAGCAGTTGCAGGAAACAGAAGCTGAAGAACAGTGCTTTGGTATTGTTTTTTTTTAAGGCAAACGTGTTCCCTTGCTTTCATTTTCTTTAGTTCCTGCCATACAACATATTCATCTGCAACCATCAAAGAAATTATGCACAGAGCAGCAGCTCACCCAACCCCCTGTGGCTTCAGCCGACACTTTAGAAGCTGGGATTCAAAATGCAGACCTAGACCATGGATATCCTAGTTCTGCCACACAGCACTCCTTCCTCAGACAAGTTAAAAATGCAGCTTTGTATGAACTGACAACCAACAACACTGAAACGGGCCAAAGTTTGCATGATGCACTGCAGTCACCACAGGTACAAAATTTACAGGAGGAAAAAAAGCCACGGTGATTTTCATAACTTCAGCCCAAGGCTAAAGGAAGACAGTACTAGAAATATAAATTAAACCTGATTTTTTGTAACACAGTCAATTGCTAAATAAATGGTATAATAGACACCTACTGCAACAAGAACAAAAATTGCACCAGTTGCTTTTGTGTTATCATACTTCTGTGTGCTCTCACAAAAACTTTCCCCAGAAAAATCAATGAAACAGATTGTGCCCAGCAGTCCCCCATTACAGAATTAAATCCATATGCCAACACAAAACAATGAAGAAAACAAAACTAACAAGGTATCCATTTGGCTTTGTTTGACATTGCCTGCCAGAGAATAAAATGCAAGGCTGGGTGTAATTTAATGCAAACCTTGGCCTATCCTGGTCATGCATATGACTGACCCTCAGTGCAAGACCATCAATTTTCTATTAAAGATCAGAGAGTTGACATATCAAAGTCAACATCCAGCTGAATAACTGCAGTAACTTGATAATAATTCTTTTGTGGATTTCAGAGTGGCTTTTCGGTAAAGTATCAGAAAGGTAGCAGTTTTCAATCCTGACCCAACAAGATCTGAATATGAAATAAAGGATTTGAGCTTGATCTCCCCATGATGTGAGGATGAATGTTCTGGTAAATGTTAACTTAGTGCTCTGAATAGCTCAGTAATAGATGGGTTTAGGCAGTAATAGGTTTAAAATGTCAACTTATTGAATAATAATTTCATGTTGTACAAATACTACGTGTAAGAAGGGATTTGTTTTGCAAATTTTGAAATAAATGAATGGATTTGTGATGTCCTTCACTGTTCTGTTCAGAATGTTATACAAGAACAAAAATTAGTTTTGCTTCAATAATATCCCTCATTGTTTCCTTGCATTATTCTGAGTGTCTGTCATAACTCACAAGTGTTGTTTACTCCTGTTGTTTACCCTTAAGTAGCTTGATGTGTGTTTTGGCCCCCTGACAACAAAGACAATTATTCATCGAAAAATAAATTAAAAGATAGGGAAAAAAAGAAAACACCTTGACAAATTTTCCTTAAAATTCTGCCATCTAAACTAAGGACAGTGTTAAAACATCTTTACATCACTTACATCCAAGCAATTCCTGATTCTTAATGAAGGAAGTTCTGAAGCAATGACAACCCAATGCTGTCTGACTGCTCACACAAGGATGAAATATTCAAGCTGCTCCCTTTTCCATATCGTGCTATTTCAGCCATTGCCTCCCATCCAGGCACTGATGTTAAGCAACCTGTAAAGTATTGCAAACATACCTGGGAAGATGATGCCAAGCAATTGGCCATATGGCATTTTGGAACAGAATAGCATTCTCAGGGCCTTTTCATTTTTTAAATATGTTTTTCCTTGCTTATTCTCAGCTTGTTTCCATCTATGTACACTTTCACACTTAGGTAAGTGATTCTCATGTAGCTTACGTAATTTTGAATCCACTGTACTTAAATTGATACCAAATCACCAATGGCTGAGCCCTAGCAGTTGTATTTTTCTGACTGACCCTGAAACCCATTACTTGATGTTTAACTTATTAATCAAGAACCAAATACACAAACTGTGCCAAAACTGTTCAGAAACTCGCTCTTTATGAATCAGGAGGACATGGGATAATGAGGAGGGTTAGCTAATCTTAGTTTATTCCTTCTACTTTCTCTTGATGAGTGCCAATAGAAGGAACCCATGCAGCTCAAAGCCCAGACTTCCAGACCTGCTGGAAGACTGGCAGTTGCACCTGCTGTACTCAATTATTCCATGGCCTATTTTGCACAAATAGCTTCTTGCATTCAGATTTACTTAGATCTCCCAAATAAGCACAGGACCTTACATCACTGGGCAAATAGCCCTGCCCCAATTTCAGAGCAAACCAGACTTCAGACACTCAAGTGACCAGACCACACCTCAGTTAAGCAGGATGCTGTTGTTTGTTTCTTTATTCCAAATTATTGAGCAGTGTGGCCACAGGGATAAATATGTTTTATGTTTTAGCCCAAGATAAGCTGTAGTTTTGGGCAGCAATTCTATCTAAATTGTCCCAAGCTGAAAGGACCAACAGCACAAATTCCTGAGAAGACATGTCCAAATCCTTCATTTGTGAAAGTGGTAGCTTAAAAGGTAGACCCTGCTGGGCAGACAAAACCTGGGAGGATCCAGCTATTTCTATGGAACTGGCTGTGATACTATAAAATAAAAGGTAACAATTCCTGTACAAGATCAGACACAAAGAAGAGGGGAGGCTAAACTGTGAAAAGCAATTCCTCCTTCTCATACAAATATCTTGAAGAACAATATAGGGATTACAGGAAATCATAAGCCAAGTAAACTGCTTTTTGGATAACTATTTTCCGCTTACAAGGGTGCCCCAAGGCAAAAGCTGCTCTTTAAACAGAATTTGATTTTAAGGGCAAATTTACAATTATAATTAGCTGCAACAAGCAGACAAACCCAGAGGGAGGGCTGTGTTCAGGTCCTAAGTCCAGATCCTCATGGTCTGGCAGCATGATCAGGAGCCCCTGCCTTGTTGCCTGCCCCAGGAACGCCCTGCAGACAGCTTGTGGGCCGTGCTGGCACAGGGACTCCTGGAAAGAGGGGAGACTGGGCTAGGCTTAGTGGCTGGAAACAGGCACATAAATAAACTAAGCATTCCAAAGCTGATCACAGAGGGGATGTAAGCTCTCAAGGAAACCAGCAGCACAGAGTTACTTGAAAAGTTACCAGGCTGAACCCCCAGTTCATGCTTCAGCATTGCCTGAAGTCCCTTTAGGTCAATGCATATGTACAGCACTGGGGAAAAGGAGGCAGCAGACAGCAGAACACAACCAAAAACCCAAACAACAAGATACAATGGAACAGCCCTGAGACACTCAAAGAGGGGTCAGTCCTGAGAAGACAACACAATTTTAGCCCATGGTATGACAAGCTCTACCTTTAATTATGATCTTGCTAAGATCATCAAATGGAAAGCACATGGCAAAGTTCCACCCAGACATTGTGCATCACACAACACACAGACAACATGTTATTTGTAGGTTAGAAGACATCATATATTAATCTTCAGGACAGCAAAAACCTCTAACAGTGAATGGCAAACTGGAATGTTAGTGGTTCTGAGAATTTTGCTTATCCCTGGCTGCCCATTGACTTTACTAACTGCTATCAGCACAAATGAGCTCACATTTCATCCAAAATTATTGCATATACAGTAAAAGTTCAAAAGTAGACTGCAAAAATGAAAAAAAAATGAAAATTCAGCTTTTTAAAAAATACAGGGCAAAAAGACTTGTTCTCAAAATCTATACCTCCCTAATTTGATCTAAAAACTGTGATGGTTACAATTTTCTTTGGAGTTTTCAGTTTTTCTATACTTCTTTAGAAATCTAGAAGCATTAATAAAATCTCTCCTAATAGTACACCCATGAAACCTTCTCTCCTGACTCCCTGCCTGCTGTAAAAGAACAATTTGGCCAGAGAACAAAAACTGGCTTTAAGAAGCCATCACCATTTTCCATGTAAAAACATAATTTGTGGGAACTTCCCTCAGGTCACTGGCTTGCAGGTACTGCCATTCCTGCCCACATGTTCAGATGAACACTTCTTACCTCACTTCACAAAGAAAACGCCCAAAGGTTCAGATCTTCCACAGAAAGAGAGCTTAGCTGGTTTTACTGGAAAAAATAAACTGAAAGTTTCTCCTTCTTTCCTTAAACATACAAAAGTCAAGCTTCTAGACAGATAATATCACTGAATCAGGCTAGTGGAAATACTCTGCCACAAGAAGCTAAACAGCTGAACTTGGAGCAGCTGGTGGGTGAACCCTAGGGCAGGAGTGGTAAACAAACATGACTGATACCATCTAGAGTGGTCACATTAACCTCTGAAAAAGCCCTAACAGGCTTTGAATTTGGAAAGAACTCATGCTCTAGCCAATGCTTTCTGAGAGTCCAAGCAAAGGGCTTATAGTTAACTCAAGTACAAAGACTTAATGACCTGAAGCTTTCTCTTCAGGATTAAAGTAGGCATGAAGGAGGTAGCTGGGTGCTAACAGTACCTGAGTGCTTTGCAGGAATATGCTCCCTGAGGTCAAAGACTGCTCTTGGAATGAACACTACTTTCTGCAGAAAAGGTGATCTTCAGGCATGATGCAGTTTCAGTATCCAAAAATCAATACTGCTCAAATAATTTTCAGCCAAATTTAAGAAAATCTATCCCCTCAATGACAAAAACAACTGGATAGTGGGATCTGCTTGGAATAGGAACTTTCATATGGCAGTTTAGCTGGTGTTCAAAAAAAACAGACCCTAGAAGGAAGAAGAAAAACAAATTTACATCCTCATGTTAGCTTCTCTGTAGTTTTGTGTTTTCCCTAGGGTTATGACTTTATTTCTCAAAAACGTGGGGTTTTTTTTCTGTTGGCAAACATTTAATTTTCCAAAGACTAGAAAGAATACCCATCATGTTAGAAAATATTCAAAACAAAGCCTTTTTTAAAAGCAGGGAAAAAGCTGTGTACATAAGACAGAACACTTTTGGAGAATGCAGAATTTGGGCCATGCACCCTTTCCTGGCCACGTGCTATAACCTCCACAAACAGGTCTGGTTTGTAACAGAGCAGCCTGCCACTTGAAGGGTAGTTACTTTCCAGAGGCCCTGTATTGTTCATATTACACATGCAAGTCCCATCCTTTGGCTGAACCTAACCTTTATTTTTTTCCACTCCTGAAAATAAAGATTATGTCAAGGGGTCAAGGCCTGCAGAGTCATCTTCCTCCTCTCTGCCTACCATATGCAGAGCCTAGGGGAGCCAAGGATTTGCCCTTACAATGAGAAGCACCCTAACAGCTCAAGGCTTGCCCCAAGGAAGCACATGTGTTGTTACAAGTGCAAATTTGGGTACATCTGCCTCATCTCTAGCTCAGTGAAGCTACAAGGCTGTAGCATTTAGCCTGTTTCTTTAAACAATCCATAGACATTAAACAGCATCCTTGATGGGATATGAAAAGCAGGTACCAAGTAATGCAGAATTTATAGAGGATGCCACACAGCTACCAAAAGAGCATTCAAGATACAGGGAAGCATAAACTGAACAGCTGAAATCAAGCCATATTTTTAGTAGCAAACTTGTTAAACCCACATTCATATGCCTCCACCAAAATATTTCATTCTCTTTGATTAACAAATCTTTCTTAAATGAGGTTCGGTCCTACACAAATATAAAATGGATGTGTGTTTTTTAAAGCACTGAAACTGATTTGCATTTCAGCACATCGATGTATCTATGGAACAACTGTAATAAAAAGGCTCAGTTCTTTCAGATTATTTGGTCTGTGTGTTTGTTTTTCTGGTGCATATAAAATTATCTTTAAAAATGTAGGCAAACCAGGGATCCATAGGTAATCTAAGAAGCAGAACATTCATGCTTGTTCATATCTGTATTTTCAGCTAGTACATATCCATGATTTATTTGCAAACAAATTAATTAATGTTTCAGCAGCTGTTTGCAGCCAGTCTGTGATCTAGTTTAAACAGAGATGACACTTTTTTTTATTCCACAGGGGCAATTTCAAGTACTCATATATTATATTCTTACTATCAGTCCAAATGATAAAAGAGCAGTGAATTCTGAAACAGTATAGCTGACTTTATAAGATCACTGTGCTTCCACATATCCAGTTATTCCCTAATGCCATCTTTCCTGTGTTATCTTTTAATTAAGGCTGCATAATGCCAGTTTATAAACAAATCTCTAAGTAAGATCAAAAACTGACATATTTTAAATGTTTTTCATTCTCTAGTTTGTGGTCTCCTGGGGGTGTTATTCTAAAATGTACATCCCTGTATGAAATTACTTTTTTATCACATTGTGTACAATGAAAAGAAATGTTTGAATATTGTTCTGTAACCTGACAACAAACAAACAAATGAAAGAACAAATGCTGGGTAGCGTAGAAGATAAGCACAGTATACAGTAGGTAGATAACTGCAGAAAACATTACTTTACTTTGTGATTTTATTTCTCTTGATAAAAAAAAAAGGAAAACTACAAGACAAAATCCCCAAAGCCTCGCTAGGCTAAATTTCCTTCTTCTTCTTTGAACAGACTACACAGATTTTGTTGACTAATTGAGATCAATCCCAGTTGTAAATCGCCTTGCTATCCTACAGCTTTAATTAAGCTACCAGAGGGAGTTGTTTATCAATTAACACTTGTTACAAATTATTAGTAATTATATGGACTTTGCATATATACGTCAGCCAGTAAAGACAAAGCCATACTTCCCTGTGATTTAAATTAAGTCAGGTATAGTGTATAATATTTTTCTTACAAAAAAACCCAAACAATCAGCACAAAAAAAAAATGGAAATTAGAGTGGCATAGGAAGACCTAAAGTAATCCACATATTACTCTTAACTAAATGCAACAAATTTTATCATCTCTTGTGCATAAATGTAGGCAATTACACTAAGTAAATTAAGTTAGTCAAACTTTTTAAAAAATGGTTCTTTAGTGCATTGCATGCATTCCCATTTTGAGTAACAAACATCTTAAATAAGGAACATTAGGTAAAAGTTGATAATGTATTCAAACATTAAAGCTACCTATTGCTCAGTGCACTACATTCTGTGATAATTTTAATTGGCTTAATTGAGATGCACAAGTCTGATTAATGTTTAATTCCTTTATATTAAAAAAGAGAGAGTCAAGTAGTTAGACATTTCTTCAATTATGTTAGATCTTTCTCGACTTCAAAGGAATGTTACAGTAGACAGCCAGATACTGGATGAACTGATTAAAGAATAAAGACTGCTCATTATAATCTAAGAGTACAAAATTGGTTTGTGTAGCCTTTGAAAGTTGAAATTAAGAGCTGTTGAGTTAAAACTCAAGCTACAGTAATTAACCCAATTTATAGCCAACTTCACTTACCTGGTTGACCAAGATTAGTCATTTGAAATGATCCAGTAGATTCACTGGTTCATTTATTATTCATTCCATGACCAATGAGATAAAATTTCACCCTGATGAAACCTTCATTTATGAGACAAAGATTTAGTGCCTCTACTTAATTTGTTTTTAATTACTTAGGATAGAACCTTCCTCATTCACATTAATGAGTAACAACCTCTTCAAAACCTGCTGAGGAGATTTTGATCGGGGCTTTTTTTTTTTCATTTTCTGGCTATGCAAGAAATAAAAGACCACCAAAATTTTTTGAATAATACAAGTATTGCATTATAAAAATAAGTACATTACAGTAAATTTTATATCAGTACCACAGCTGCACTTTGCTAATACAGTTTACTGTCTAGCAGAAAGGGACAGCCTGTTCCTGCCGGAGGTGTGTGGATAATAAAAAACTACTGGGTATGAAAGGTGTAACTAAGCTTCTACCATAATATTAAAAAAGAGGGCATTGAAATTTCTTTGAAACTAGCCTATCTTGGCAGGAGTTTGAGAGTTTGTCTATATTGGCAATAAACACTGAATCCATTGATTTTTTAAAAATCTTTGTTTTGACCAAAATACAACTTGAAAAGCAACAGCACTGCACTTGACAGAAGACGGATTCACATAGGTCTCTAGTTAGTCACTATTTGCAACTCTTCATAAGAAGAAAGATAAGAAAATAATCAAACAAATTTTATAATAATAAATTAGCTTATGGATAGAGCTACACTGCTAAATTTTTCACAGAAGGCAGAATATGAGCACAAGAAGAAGTTAATAAAGCAGGCAGGTAGCCTGTTTTGCCAAATGAAATGAATTGTGTTACAGAGTGCATTTGATTATCATGACAATGATTTGATTAAGACTGTTCTACAGCTGGGCTTACATGAGAGCCCTACACCCAGCAATGGGCACATGAACTACATGAAAACATTCACCCTAACTAACCAACTTAAAGGTCTGCAAAACCAGAAGTGATAGCAGAGGAAAAGGAGCTTTCCAAATGGAAGCAATACAGTGGCCAAGGGCATGCCAGAAGGCAATGCTGGAAACCTCTGAATGCAGTATTTTTGACAATACCTGGTAACTGTAACTGAACATGAAAAGACAGCAACATCTGATAATTTCTCATCTGGTGAAAACTCTAGAGAGTTCTAGTGACACTAGCTGGGGCAAAGGCGCTTTCCATATTCTTAGAAGAGATGCCGAGCAGTTTGTAGTCCTTACTAGTACTTAGTTACATTAGAATGTTACCTATAGGGAAATGTTGCCTTGTAATCTATTCACCACAGGCAAGAGGGGTTTTCCTATTCCCCTTTTGCACACAAACTGAAGTTATTGCTCAGAGACTAAAGTGGCCTCTTTCTGTAACATGTTAGGGTCCCTTTTTCCGGACTATCAGATTTACAGTTGATTAAGGAAAAATAAACATTAAAAAATCACAGCATCAAACATGTAACCACCTATCCTGCCATTACAAATACTTAAATGATTTTGACAGAAATACAAAAGTCAGCTAATCTATCTCTAAAAAAGAAGGCTCTCTTTACTTCTGAAGGAAAATGAACCAATACTGAGGCAGACTAACAGCCCCAAATCTCAACTATTGCAACAAAAGTGCTACAGGACATGATTACTTAAACAAGATGATTTCTTCAACAGAGCTAGAAGGAAATTTTTTTGATAGCCAAATTATTTCAGATAGGTTTTCTCCAATCTCTGGGAAAAAATCAGATGGAAAATTCCTGGAGTATTTTCTCGTCTGCCTCAATTGTGGCAGCACAGAACAAGGAATGCAGACTGAGGAACCAGCTGTTTTCCTGGAACAATGCCCACCATACAACAGCACACTGCTTTAGTCTTTACCTGCAAAGTCCCACAGCCACCCATTCAAGTTTCTGCTGCCTCTCAAGCAATAGCAAATATCACCAACAATACAATTTCACCATCCAATGTTATGATACCATCCACTCTTTCCAATATCAGAGAGAATGTGCCAATTTTCTGCATATTGAGTGGTTTTCTCACAAGTTAGGATAAGCTGAGGTTTCCTGTCCTCTTCAGCAACACTCCTATTTCAGTCTCTCACCAGGGGAACTGCCCCAAGCTCCCTCTATCAACTGATACTTTTAGATATAAAAGTAGTGGTCAGGTGGTAACGTGGAATCAAAAGAGTTCCCTTAGATTTGTTTTAACCCTGCACTGTGTAGTTCTGCAAATGAAAGCCAAGAAGGCTCTGAAAACCTTTTTCCATAACACTTTTCCTATATATGCAATAAAAACGTTCTTATATACATTTTAATGACATGATCCTATGGCATTAGTATTCTTATCAAATTATATGACAATGGGGTTTATATTTTTCCATAATACTTTTCTTTCTTTGGATGAAAGACCACCACTCATCCTAGTGGCAGCTACATTTTATTGAGGGGCAATACCAAATACAGTCATTTTTAAAGCAGTGGGTATCACTTAGAAAGTAAGATACTATTTGATAAGTTCATCAGCATCTACCCTTGTTTTGTCACTGCCTGATCTGCCAAATTACATGTTACAAGAACAAAAGGAGAAAACTTTTCCACCTATCCTGTATGTTCAGTGGATAATGGGAAGCTCTTACAGCCTTAGGAATGCTCACCTGAACACATGGCAGAGAAAAAAAGCAGCCTAGGTTATGAGTTCTGCTCTCCTCCACCTGCGGCAGGGAGCTCCAGCAGATTTCACATCTCATTGGGAAGTTTCTTGATCTGCTAAAAAATGTTCCTAAACTACAGAGTACCTTTGAATTTTCATTGTTGGCTGAATATGACAAAACTCTTGGTATCATATCTTACTCTCACTCATCTTGAGCACATCTTGTTAGTGCAGATTAGATCTTGTTAAAGATTAATTCTTAAAGCATCCTCAAGCTTTCTTTTCCAACAAAGGAAACATCAATTATAGGCTCACACATAAACTTTGCCCCTATCTTGAATACTTGCTGCCCTTTATAAATCTTAGATTTCTTCCCCTTGTGTGTGTTCAAAGGAGAGATTTTATTGCCTCCAGGGGTTGTTAAACTGATTGCAATACCACGTATTTAGAGCAGTTCAGTGGGAATTAAGCTGGTTCAATGCTGTCAGACCTAGAATATAGCTGTCAAATAGCATTACAAGTAAAACACCCTTGATAAGAAATAATGACCAAATGTCAATCTGTTTTTTACCAGCAGCACTACAGACGTAGCCTTGCCAATGAAAAATGCAATATTTTGCACATTATTGTAGCTATGCTTTTGTGATGTTACATAGTAATGGGTGTTTCAGTCTTTCAATGTAGCTTATTTTTATATGATAGGATTTGATCACAAAAATGTGTGTCTTGGACCTACCTTGGATTCAAAGTAGCAATGCCTTAAGTGCAGCTTTACCTTCCTTTAAATTTTCTGCTATAAAAAACAACAACAAAAAGATCACAAAACCAACACATGCATTAAAAATTCATTAATCATACTTCCTAAATGTCAGCCATGCAGAAATTAAAACAGGCAATTTCCTTAGAGCTGCTATATGCTCTTACAGTATAAAGGTTCATGTAACTTCACACTACAATACATTAGCTAATCCTATTTTTTTGATTTATGGATTTTTTTTTTTAATTATTGTGTACAAAATTACTACATTTCATACAATTTCTTTTGGAGATAGAGATATTTGTCACCTATATGAAGAATTAATAAGTAATAAATGTTTTCATACTTAAATACACACTATTCCTAATCCAATACTTAAAACAGTTCTTACTTCAATACAGTGTTGCAAACATGTATTCATTTTTGAAAACACATTTCTGACTTATATGAGATTGTTATCATAAATAAATAACAAGACTTTAAAAACTAAAATAAAACCATTGTCAAGACACAACCTAAGACTCATTTATCCAGATGTGATGGGGTTCAAAGCAAGATGCCTGAAAATTTGGTTTAGATAGCAATAATTTGGGGTCACAGTTTCAGCCAGAAAAAGCACTCTAAGATTTTGACTGGGAGAGATTCAAGAGGAATAATACACAAAGGAAGAGCAAGGAAAATTTAGCATGATGTCCTTCAAAAAGACATTTTAAAACTAAGAACAGCACTAGCTCCCCAGGAACTGATGAATGAACAGAGAGGGCAAACAAAACATGATGCAAACTCTCAAACACAGTAAGACTAAGAATGTGAATGACAAATTGTGCTCTCCATGGCATTCAAAGAGGGCACCTGTTAACAGCAGGGAAAGCCCCAGTAACTGAGATAAAATTAATGCAATATGTTTAAAAAAACTATTTGACTTCCACAGAAACCTCCTAAAATTAATAAAAAAATATTTGAGTGACATTAATATTGTCTCACAATTTAAATCTGCAAAATAGTTTCCATCTCCGAAACACGCAATTGAAGTACAAACAGCATCTTTGTGTTCACACCTTTCCAATTCAGACTTTATTTTCCCATTTTGCAAACCTCTTCCCTACATTAATTAATCCACTATGCACAAAGAAATGTGCTAACTTGCACATGGCTGAATGTATAGGTTTCAAGAATGCTTACAGGGAGCAAAGAGGACAAGACTGAGGAACTACCCCTAAGCTGACAGCTTCCATCAGACTGCACAAAATCTGAACACTTCATACCTGGTGAGTCCTCACACAGCTGTGCAACTCCCTGTCTTCAGAGAGCTACAGGACATGGAAGTTCACTCTGAAAATGAGCCACAGCATTTGAATAGAGGTTTGGGGTTTTGTCTGGGGTTTTTATTTCACAGATGTATTTCAGACCAGGAAGCCACAGTAAAGTAAGTTGCCAGCATCTGACCCTGATCTTCCTTGTCAGTCCAGGGCTTTGAGCTCAAATTCAGTGCATACTCATTGCACAGTAATAGGCAGGAACCAGTACCAGGCAGTGCTACTAGATAAACGGTACAGCATCATAACCACACTAAAAGATACATAGTATGTTCCAATGCATTTAACAAGTAAATTTTACTTTCTGCATTAATGATCAGCATTCATTATTAATGGCTAAAGTAATGCATGGGGTATTCCCATTTGGGTGAATTCATGAGAATTAACTTCCACTTACACTTGCAGTTTTACTTTAATGCTTTTTCTGTTCCTCTTGTGTAATGTTTACAGCTCACACACTGATGCTGGAGGAGTAACTGATTTCAAACTCAGTGCCATCATTTCATAACTACACTTAAGGACTCACAGGGGAATTGAGTGTCACCACTGAGTAATATGAATAATTTCACATTGTGAGATAAATGAGGCAAGGATAGGGCATTTATCCAAAAATCAATCCAGAGCAGCATGCAAGATTCCTTTTCATTTTTTCTTTCTTAAGTGAACTGGGAAATATCTGTGGGTGATGTCATTTGGTTTCCAGTTATAAAATTCAGCATGCAGTCTGTAATTATAGATTTTGGCACTCAGATTTCTCACTATGATTGCAAAAAGCCAGCTCTTTATTAGTCTTGCAATTTTTTTCCTTTATTGTAGCTATTTCACAATCAGTTAAGACCTACTGCAGCATGGTGTTTTTACATTTATTTGTATTTTAGTAAATATTTTCAGTTGTCATTTTCATACTTATTTTGAATCAGAAGAACACTAACCAATGCATCAAACTGATATAATCATCATTTATCTTGATAAAAATGGATTGAACTTTACTTAAAAAAAATAGAACTTTGCTGCCCTCTACCTGTCAATTCCCAGATTGTGTGAAAACACGAAAATCAGAAGTGGGTCCAAAGTCCCAGGTTTCACAAAATTCTAAAGAGAGGTCAGAATTCAGCTACATTTACTCAATCTGTCTTGACCAAGCAGAAAATCTTAGTCACAATTATTGCCCCCATTGACTGAGTTTAAATGAGGAAGTAGAACCATAGCATGTTTTGGCTTCGAAAGGACCTTGAAGATGACAAAATCACCATCACCAAGTGGGTAAGGTTGGAAGAAACAATGGCATCATCTGGTCCAACCTCCCTGCTCAAGCAGACACTGCCTAGAGCACACTGCACAGGACTGCATCCAGATGATTCTTTAGTATCTCCAATGAGGGAGACTAAAATCATGAATTCCAACTACCCTGCCATGGACAGGGACACCTTCCAATAATACAGGCTGCTCAAAGACTTATCCAGGCTTCCCTGGGCAACCTGTTCTAGTGCCTCACCACTCACACAGTAAAGAATTTATTTCTAATTGAATCTAAACATACACTCTTTCAGTTTAAAGCCATTTCTCCTTGTTCTATTCCTATTTGTTCCTGTGTAAAGTCCCTCTCCAGCTCTCATGGAACCCCTTCAGGTACTGGAAGGGGCTCTAAGCTCTCCCCACAGCCTTCTCTTCTCCAGGCTGAACCACTCCAATTCTCTCAGCCTGTTTTCACAGAAGTGCTCCAGCCCTCTGATCATCTTTGTTACCCTCAACTGGACTCATTCCAACAGCTCCCTGCCTTTCTTATGTTGGGGTCCCAGGGCTGGACACAGCATTCTGTCTGTTGCCTGATGAGAGCAGAGCAGGGGGCTCCTCTGTGCACATTGCTGCCTCGTGCTGAGCACTTGCCAACAAAACCCCCAAGTGCTCCCCAGGGCTGCTCTCAGTCCATTCTCTGCCAGCTGTGTCAGTGCTGGGCATTGCCCTGAGCCAGTGCAGGACCTTGCACTCAGCCTTGCTGAACCTCACAAGGGTCACACAAGCCCAGCTCTGCAGCCTGTCATTGTCCCTCTGGGTGCCATCCCTGCCACACCACACAGCTCAGTGTCACTGTCACCCGTGAGGGTGCTCTTGATCCTGCTGTCCATGCACTGACAGAGCTGTTAAACAGAGCCAGTCCCAGTGCTGATCCCTGAGGATCACCACCAGTTACTGCTCCCTGGATTCCACTTGGACATCAGGATGTTGACCACAAATCTTTGAGTGCAGCCATTCAGCCAATTCCCTATCCACCAGGTAGTGCATCCATCAATGGCTGCCCAGTTCAGAGACAAGCAAGTCATATGGGGCAGTATCAAATGCTTTGCACAAGTTCAGGTAGATTATATCATCTGTTTTTCCTTCATCCACCAACACTGACTCTCTATGTAGAAGGCTAAAAATTTGTCAGGTATGATTTTCCCTTAGCAGAGCCATGGGGGCTGCTACCAATCACCTAAATTTCCACATGCCTTTGCACAAGTTTTAGGAGGATCTGCTACATGATCCTGCCAGGCACTGGGAGGAGACTGACTGGCTGGGATGGCATGCTGCAAATGCTATATGAATTCTCAAACTATTTGGAAAATATGATAAAAAAACCCACCCACAATATGATAAAAAAGCAACCAGTTTGTGATTACACATGAAAAGTGCCATTGCAGGAAGGATCACTAAATGTTTTTAATTATATTCAGCTGTAAGACACTGTCCCAAAATTACTCATTTAGTCATCCATCACTGAGGCTACCAGCATGGCTTCCCACAGACCAAAGACATTCCATTTCACTGCATGAAGGACAACAATAATGTTTCTACCTCTGCTTTCTCTCACAGCATCTTTCTTTTTACAAGTTATATTCTTCCAAAAATTCTGGGTTTGTTTTGCTGTTATAAAAGGCAAGATCTGGACAAGAAAGCAGGAATAAATATGCTCTGCAAATTTTACTTCTGTTGCACTAAAAAGTGCTAAACATCTATGATTGAAATCACTGAAACAGAAGAAGAAAACCTCTCTTCATTACTATCCTTTTTCTATGAGAAATTCAAGTTTCATTTGTGCTAAATACTTGTGATCACAGAATCAATACAATGATTACTACACTCAGACACCGTTAATTTAGGTGGAGACAGTTTTACCCCTCCTTTTTAAATCTGCAATTTGTTCTCTGTTTTCTCTTAATACCCTCTTAATTAAAACATCAAAAGAAAAGAACTCCTCTTTGAATGCCATTTTCTCTCCATGCTCCTCTCTCATTGAAGAGTAATAAGAACTTCCAGTGAATATTTCCAATGTTGCCAGTTGGTTCTAAGAAATTATGAGACTGAGACAATGTCCTTAATATCATGATGGCTAAAACAAAATAGGAATAAACCAACTACTGCTGATATGAAATTAAAAGCTAAGGAGGCACCTTCCACCCTGTCAGCTCACCTTTTAACTGAAGTCATCAACCAAATAGTAGGCATACATGGAATATAAAGAACATCTACTGTATTTTAATGAAGTCCTAAACTAAGACAGATGACTCATGCTACTTGTATTGCACACTACAGCACACCAGGTCAAACATCAAAAGTCATCAACCTTAAAATGTTATGAAGAATTTGCATCTACTAAGTATAAACACAGCCTACACCCTCTTTGTTAATGCTACTTTTTGAAATCCAGTGTGAAGCAAAACAAAGTGAGCCATCTTGAGACATGGTCTGGATTTACTCCAGAGAAAAGCCCTTCTTCACACAGAGTGAGACCCCACTAATTATTGCTCCAACATGTTTTACTCCAGCCATATAAGCAATCCTTCAGATCCGATTCTTACTAAAATCCAAAAATCAGGATGGTCAATAAAAGTTACTTTTTCTTAGGGTTAATGGCAAAACTTCTGAGACAGCTCCTGCTCCATAAAGCTTGTAAAGATGTAAGAAGAGCATACACTATCCAGTGAGTGAAAGGGGCAAAAAGGCCTTTTCTCAGTCATGGTCTGGGTCCCACTCCCTGACAAAGCTAACAAATCAACACTGATCATCTCAGGATTACACCAGGCTCTGCTGTCTACCACCACAGCGGATAAAAAGCCTCCAAGTTCACTTGGGATCTCATTTTATTAACCACACTGCTGCACAGAAACTACACCAGTGGGCTCCATTATAAAGTCTAAAGACAGATAGCCAGACAGACTCAGCAATTCAGACTTTGTTGGGGTTTCTTTTTAATCCTGAGCTTGTTTTAAAGAACAACAACTCCTTTTTTTTGTGAACTTCCCAGAAAAGGGAAAAAAAAAAAAAAAAAGGAAGAAAAAACACAAACAAAGTCTTTCAAGAGGACCTGAAAACCTGATGAGCTTCAAATGCAAGAAATAACAAGCTTTTGAATGGAAACCATGGAGAGCCACTTTGGAAATTCAAGGACTGAAATACTGACCCAGCACATGAAAAAGGAATTAAGTTTTGCTCATGAAAAAGGAATTAAATGAAAGCATCTTCTTCAAGAAAAAAAACCAAACAAACAAAACCACAGAAGTCCTGAGGTTATTAAGTCATTATAGCAACAAAATATGTGATTCTGTGGTAGACTCTCTCACTAGAAATCTCAAAATATTTTCAGCTGCTTTATTAACTTTTTCAATTTCCTTATCCAAATTAGAAAATTAATCATTACTAAATTAATTCCCACAAAACAGCAGAAGACTTTGGAAGAGCTAAACACAAGAAGAGAATCCTTGCTTGACTCTTATACAACTATTTATAAAGCAATGCTTCACTGTGATACTGCCACTCATTCAAGAACATCTTTGGTGGTTTGTTTGGGGGTTTTTTGTTTGGTCTTGCTTTGTCAGCTACCAGTGCCCCCCAAATAGCAGTCAAACCAATAAGAAACTAAAAGGACCACAGCAAAACTTCTTCAAAGCAATCCTTTCCCAACCCATAACAGCTCTTCAAATTGAGAGGTCAGGGTAAAGGACCTAACCCATACAACTTTAAGAACATAGTTCATCTCCACTGATAGAACTGGAGCAGCCTGAAGCCTCCTCTCCTGTGAAGGATTATGTTTTCTGACCCACTCAGAGGAAAGGAACAAATACAAGAAGTTTTATCAGGACAGTTATGGATTTTAAAGTAGTATCATGGCAACTACACTGCATCATGCAAGTGCAACACAACTGGAAGCAGAAATGTACTATTGCTAGCATTTGTATACTGTTACTATAATGTTAACAAAGGCTAACCAGCTTATGACAGTCTGCCAAAAAAGTTGAAAAGGATTTTTAAAAATATGAACATCAATTTAAATTTTAGAAAAATAAAGCCACTTATGATAGGGATTATTTTTCTTTCAATAGGAAAAACAATTCCCCAATAATTTGGTGGGGGGAAAATTATGGTCAAACTTCATTTGGAAAGAAAATACAATTTTCAGGATTGAAACAATTTAAAACCTCATACAGGAAGTGAGCAGGGGTCTGAAATCAAATAAAAGGACTCATGAAACATTGCATTCTTGTTCTGCATTTTTGTGTCTTATTTTAGTTACTGAAAATCTCAGGCACTGCAGTCTTGAAATACAAAAGGTACACTGAAGTTAGATATGAGCTTAGCTGTTCAGTGCTACAATTGTGTCTGGATTTAAATATAGTTTCTACTATAAATGTATAGTAAGCAAACATATCAGAAAATGGACAACTTCTTTTGTATGTTCTTTCAAAGATTAATACCTGCTTGTGTGTCCATAGTTACACTTCCAGTAATATTGATCATTGATTCAGGTTGGCAAAAATAGTGATAAAAAAAATCTGTGGGATAAGGAAGAAGAAATCAGCCTGTATAAAATATCCTTACCACTCTGACGACAAATTAGAGATCATGAGTGGAAAAGAAAACCTGATACAGGAAGAAGGAATCAAGAGAGGCAGAAGAGAAAGTAAATCAGTCTTGATTTACAATGACATCAACCTAAGAAACAAGATTTGACACAGTCAGTATGTAGTAAGAACAGTTAGCACAACAGGGTACCCTGGCATATTATGGCACCCTCCACACGCTTGAGGCATGAAAGATTCTGAAGGGAGCAAAAGATAGTTAGAAGAGAGCAAAGGAGTAAAAGTAGATTATATCCTAACAAATACGTGCGATCTAGCAGAGGTTTGTCCTCTGCAAGTGAGTTATTCTAGCAGACCAGTGGTGCATTTCCTTTCTGAAGGAATTACAGAGAAGAGTGCCAGTTTTTAAAAATATGCACAAGAAACTAATGTGAAATTACAGATGAAAATAATAAGATTCCATCTTTTCTTTGGATGATTAGCTTTGACAACCATTTATGGAATTGTACTTCTGTAGTATCAGCAGAACCACCAGTTTTGTAAGAGTAGTGCTGATGAGATATCCAACACTCAACCTCACTAAAGCAGGCTGGGTGCTGCCCTGCCTGTGTTGCTGCCATTGGTCTTGATGAAGGGAGGGCCTTTTTCAAAATGTGACTACTTTCCATACACTGAATATATTTTTTTGGCAAATAGCAGATCACTAAACTGAAGTAGTTTAATCTCCTTTTAAGCTGTTGCATAAAATAAAATTAGTCTGACAATTTTGTCAGCATTAAAGCTGCTTGGATAAACCAAGTGCAGTCAAAGACTGATAGCATGTGCATAACACCTCACACTTAAAAATAGCCTTTTACATTTCATTAATCTCAATGTTTAAGCAGATGATGGAGGTTTAGGAGTAAATGAGTACTAGCTTTCAAGCAGATATGTTCTAAATAATTTATAGTTGAAATACATGTCAATGCTGCTACACAGACATGAAAGTTGCAAAAAACCATACAGCTGGAGCGAATATAGCTAGAAATTACAAGGATATAGCAACAGCTATAGGGCAGGGATCATCTGTCTGTACTCTGAAATGCCTGCCAGGCTTTTAGGTGGTGTGAAAACAGAGTATAAAGTAACATTTTCATGAGGCGTGTGTAGCATAAAGGTCAATCAATCACATTTTCAAACTATGTCTCTTTGTTACAACATAAATGTTGCTATTCCACAAGAGTATTTAAAAACAGATGTTATTTTTAAAAGCCAGTGTTGTATTCTCATCAAATCAATAAAAAGCCAGGAAATCCCTGGAATTAGAAAATCTCTACAGCTGTCCTCCTTACCTCTTATCCGTGTGACATAGAAATGCAGATTGTGACTGCATTGTGCAGATCTTAGCAGTGAATGCAGCTTTACAAGGTGCTTAGATTGAGTCTATTTCTTCTCACTTAAAGTTACATTATGCTAGACTTAAGGCATGCTTTATTTACATGCATTCAATCTCTAGTGGGAGTTTATATACTGTGCACTGGATAATTCTCTAAGTGAACAACAGTCCAGCATCAAGAAGAGTTTCATGCAGAATACAAATAGAAAGCATTAGACAACTACCTCCCAGGGACAGTGAGTTCCCTGGGCTTACGTCGGGGATGAGGATTGGTCGATCTGTTCACCCTCCGGGGCTGTCTGGAATTATAGATCAGGGACCTTATTGTCATACCCCAGCTGCTGCACAAAGCCACTAGAAGAAAGGAGATTTACGAGTATTTCAGCAGCACTGAACAAGGGATACAGAAGCTATACAACTGGGAGTACAGTGGCTCTAAATCTGTAGGCATTATGCAAAAAGAAAATGCAGAGTTTGGCATCAAGGGAGCTCTCCCAGAGCAATAGGACATCTTTGTAAATTCTCTAAAGAATAAATTTAACAGTTATTAAAGAACAACACCCTGTTATTGCAGTCACTGAACTTTACAACACAAGGAAAGATGCAAGGGATTTTCAGAAAGACATCTGTCATTTAACAGTGACAGTGACCTTAGCACACACAAGGAATTCAAATCCCCAGTGATGGAAACAAATTAACCCCTTGGTACACAGTGGGTTGAGAACTCCAGCATTAGGACTGCTGTGCACTCCTGGTGTAACAGTAGAAATAGGCTGCACAAGATTTTACTCACCTTTAGCCAAGTGATAGATGGAATGAGAGCTATTCTTTAAATTATAATTGTTGTACACAAAATCCACTTATGACATTATTTAACATCATGTTACTGACAGTCATAGAACCATAAAATTATTCAGGTTGGAGAAGACCTTTCAGATCATGTCTTTTAAATACCTCTAAGGATGGTGATTCAGCCACCCCCCTGGGCAGCCTGTTCCAAATGTTGATAAGCCCTTCAGCAACAAAATTTTCCCTAATATCCAATCTAAACTTTCCCTGATGCTTGTCCTGCATGTGTTGTGTGATTGCACTCAAGATCTGCTCCATAACCTTCCCAGGCACTGTCGGGCTGCCAGGCCTGTAGTTCCTCAGATCCCCCTTTTACCTGCTCTTGCAGATGGCAAAGGGGACACCTAACTTCCACCTGGGACCTTCCTGTTAGCCAGGGCTGCTGGTCAGCAATGGCAAGTAGTGATAAGCACTTCTGCCACCACCCTCAGTAGATTTTGGTAGATCTTGCTGATCCTTTACTCACCATTTACCCTTAGATTACGGGGGATTCATCCTGCTGCCTCTCCCTGTCCCAGCACAGGAGGCTGGCTACCCAGACAATAACTGGTTTTACTATTAGACTGAGGTAAAGAAGGCATTAAGTACCTCAGCCTTTTCCTCATAATTTGTCATTGTTTGCGCCTGCATCCAACAGAAGGCAGAGAGTCGCTTTACCCCTCCTTTTGTTGCTAATGTATTGATAGAAGCATTTTTATAGGAATATATAAAAATCTTTATACTTCAAAAGGTGCAAATTTCAATTGCAGAAATAAACCCTTCACTGAAAGACATTTATAATGCAGTGTTCAGGGACTGGACACGAAGGAAGGCACCATCCTTTGTATATTCACACAGCACTTTGCTCTACCAAGAGAGGGTTCAGTCAGTCAAGTTCAGAACTGGGATACCCTGGAGATGCTGTGAAGTCTTTCTCTTAGGAAGTGCTACAACACTGGCCTGCAACCTGGCCTGACTCAAAATGCTACACAGTTTGACAGAAAGTCACAAAGAAATACAAAATCTGACCAGATACAAAATCCAGACACTCAGCAGATGTCTGCAGGGTGAGAAGAGTGACAGGCCACAGACATACATTACTCCTTCCCAATGAATCTAGCATCCTATGATACCTATGGAGAGCAGGCTAGGATCAGAAGCCCTAAGGAGTAATATTGTAGGGCATTCAGTACTGCTTGACCCCAAATCTGATGGTAAGGCAACTGTTAATTGCCTATTCCCTCGTGTATAGCTAATGAGCTCATCTTAGCTATGTTCTAAGACATTCAAACAGGCTCCAATGTGTTTTGGTGTGAAAAGAGGAAGATTGATTTACAGGGACATTTGGAGGAACTTTAACGACTGATGGTTAATGATGCAGCAATCCTACTGATAACAGAAGAAAACAAAAGGATGTGGACAACCATGCTATTAGATAGTGGTAAAGGACATCTACCTTATGACCTGTCTGAAGTGAGAAGATTAAAAAGGAGTATACAGTAAACAAGATGCTTTTTTTTTAAATGGGGCACATTGACTTGTGGCTCTTTTCTTAAGTCCATACAACTGTTCTGCTTTTGAAAATCTTTGACAAATATTCACTCATGTACACAGTAGGTTGTGCTTATTCACAGTACATGCATTGCTCCAGCCACCATGTTATCCATCCTTAGCTTTTTTGATTAACCACAAATCTCCCAGCATTGCTGACTTACCTTCACAGCTTTGGTTATATAAAGAACTCTACAAACACAGCAACAGTTTGGAACACACGTTCTAGAGTCCACAAGGAAGATGTCCAGGGTAAACAGGAATGAAAATGGTAAGTCTCCATAAAAAGAACAAGCATATTTGTTGCAAATACCCAAATGTTTCACCTGCAGGAGACCAGAAAGGCAAATAGGTTACTTATTCCTTGTTCCCCTGTAACACTAGGTAATCTCTAAATTGTGAGGAAAAAAAAACCAAAAACAACCAACCCACGGAAAAACCCTCAACCAGACTTCTGCATACAGAAAGGACTTTGTTTAAATCAGAATCACAGGACAGTAAGGGGTTGTGGGGTCTTAAGAAGTCTTCTCTTTTGTTTTTGTCTTAACAGATCTTGATGCTCAAATTTGCCCTCTGGGTATTTACTCCTTTCCCTGTTGGCACCAGCTTTGAAGTACCAAAGAATGGGATGAGGAAAGCTTAGATTTGGAGAGTAAGATCAGAAGCTCTTTTGTATTAGATGTTGGATTTCAGTTTATACACCTTTTTATTTATACAGAAAGGCTTATTAATCATCAGCTAACTTCAGCTGAAACCAGACAAAACTGTTGGAATTGAGGTGCAGGACCTAACTTTAAAGAGAAGTACACTACTGTAAGCCTAAAAACTTGACACACTTTTAGAAATAAACTTAAAAGAAAATTAAACAGATGGTATGTTACTCATTTTTACATTTAACTCAGAACAAACTCTACTGCTAACAAACTCGATGTAACATTCTAATCCTCTCACATGATTTTGAGGGACTTCACTGCAGGCTTTTGACTCAAGAGGATGGGGGATTTACCAAGGCTAGGAGAGATTCAACTCCCTACTTGCTAGGGGCATTCCTTACAATAAAGCTTCTCCCTATAATCTTCACTCTGAGAAGGTGAGGACTTCAGTTAGTAGAAGGAAAACCAACTGAATAAAAACTCCAGATACGCCATTTTAGGGCCAATTAGAAAGAGCAGAAGACATTTTAGAAGCTGAAAAATAAATTTAAAGATTCATTTTTTTGTAAAAGTCTGATAGACAACAGCAAGAAAATGTAAAGGTACTATTCAGCAAGCTGAAAACTGATTTCACTCTACAAACACAGCAACAGTTTGGAACACATGTTTAAGAGTCCACAGGGAAGATGTCCAGGGAAAACAGGAACAAAGATGGTAAGTCTCCAAATCTTTCACTCTTAAGTGTAAGAAAAACAAGAAAAGCCAAAGCAAGAGAATCTACAGGCTTATTTTAAGATTTTAATCCTTCACACAGCATGAAAACAAGTCAAATATTCCACCAGTATGAAACATCAACTATATTTCAAGTCCAGTCTTTCACTGATCTTTCGTCTAAAGTTGTTTTTAGTGATGGGGGATACAAAAACATTCCCCAGTTTTTTGTCTTTTCATAAACTGCATCAATAGTCAACATTTTAAGGTTCTGAGAAACAGGTAAAGGCATACCCTACTGCAACCAAATACTGTGAACAGTAGGCAGTTGACAGCACATTACTGGTGAATGTAAAGGAAATAAAAAGGTCTCTGAGCAGGGATGTGTAAATCAGGAGGCATTTTTCTCGGCAACTGCCTAAAGCTGTGGTCTTCACAGAGAAGTGATTCTGAAACAAACAAATGCAATCTCCACTCCATTTGGAATGAGTCTGTGTGTCTTACCAATGATATCACCTAGAATGGGCAGCCATCAGTCTCACTGAAGTTATTTCCGTACGTCATTGATCTAGGAAAATTAATTTGATGAAACATTAGCCACAAAAAGGACCCAAGGACTCCATCTGAAGTTCCTCCTAAGCTTATAGAATAATTTTGTCCATTATAATCAGCAGCTGTCCCCCCCACTCCCCCAAATAAGTTATCGAAGTTTCAAGTATCACTTAACACACTTTACAGTTGAGAACTGTTAGTATAAGCAGCAAATTATGCATTTCAGTATCAGTCAAACCATGAATGCTTTGAATTCTAAGATCTTGAAGTCATCATGGATTAAATCAATGCAGCAATGGAAATTAATTATTCAGATCATAAATGGCAGGGCTCATCTTAGCTGAGTGTAAGCAACTTAATTCTCTCCACTAAAGGAGCCATAGACAAAAATGCACCGCTTGCAGAAATCTGGGCAGCATCTCCATTCTCTTGACTACTCAAATTCTCATGCTAAAACTCTCACCAGTTTCTAATACACTGATACAGCTCCTGTTAAATTGCCTGGGAAGCGATTAAAGATGCACCTTTCTCTTGAAAGGTAAAACTCCTATAAGTAGAACACAAAGAGTTGAATGACCAGCATGCAAAGCAGAAGGGGAGATTACACCTTAAAAACAACGCAAAGATGAATCTTGATCCTACCATTAACATAGAGAATAGGAGTATTTAGAGACCTAGAACAGCTGCAGGCTTAAGAGATCTTCCAACCAACCCACACTAACTTCTGGTTCCAAGCTGATATTTACAGGTGTAACAATCTAGTTTACATCATGCTGATCTTTTACAGAAAACAAAAATCGTAAAGCCATAAACAAGAGGTTAAGACACCAAACTCAGTTCCCTCTCTCTTTCCTCACAGCGTTGTCATTTTTTCTACTCTCCAAGCTACACAAAAGACAACAGCTAAATGGCTGCAATACACAGCTTTCATTCTTCAGAGTTGACTGCTACTAGGATTTCAGGTGGTCAAATATCTCAATCAAGTATTCTCCAAAATACTTGCATGTCTTCCCCAATCCAAGATCACTGGAAAAGGTTTTAAGTATTTATATATATAAAGTATTATAAGCATTTACCACCTCTACATAGCAATGACTATATGTTGTCACAAGGGCTTTTCAAAAGAAACATGCAACATCACATTTATGATGAGATTTTGAAAAAAAATTCCCTGTAACCACCACAAATTGTAGTTACTTCTGTAAAGTTACCTTATTTAGGGGAAAAAAGTGCAAGTTACTTCACTGCACTTAGAAACAATCAAATCAGACATTTTTAGTTCTCATTAGTCAAAAGCTACATTAACAGGAACAGTAGAAAAAACACAGGTGTACTTGTAATTTCTAAGACAAGAGGACACCACATGTAAACACACAGAAAGCAGGAACACTCTGAGGGCTTAAGTACTTCCCTGTCCTGGTAGGTGGAGTTTGAATACATCAAAACTCAGCAATAAATGACTCACTCAAGATGCAACTACAAATTTCAATAATCGTGTCAATCAAGATTTAATTTGAAACCAGTTCAGTAGTCAGCATGGGGAAATTTTTGAAATACTTAAACTACAGACACTTTAAACAGTAATAATTTTAAAGTATTTTATTGCTACAAACTGGTACATCTTATCACAAAAAGCTACAAGGCATATTATAAACACATACTCTATTATACAGAGTGCAATGCAGTCCCCCAAACAGCCACACTCAACAGCACAATTTTTGAAGTTACTTATACTGTACTATGAGGTAAATATTTATAAGCTTACACCATAAAGCTTTTAGAATATTTACCCCACAGATCCACCTATCTTTTCAACTGATTAGACCAGAAGTTATTATATCCAACTTTCAGTACACACACCAAAAATAGGATGCTTAAAAAAATATACAACACAATGTTTGATCAGCTTTAACAGTCAGTTTTCTATAAAAAGCTCAACTAAAATAGTCTTAATTTCATTTTAAACAAAATCAGAAACACAGAGGAATTATATAAACAAGTTCTCCATGGAATGGAATGCATGCATATGGTGGGGAATCTTCAAATCCATTTGAGACTATTAAAAAGTCTGAGCTGCTTTAGAGCAGAAATAAAAGGCTGGTTTGCCCCCACTAATGTATTTTTGTTTTCTTGCACACTTAGTTATCTACAGTGTGGTCTAAAGTGAAGTCAGTTTGTTCTTCAGTTTCTTCCTCCTCTTCTTCCTCCTCTTCCTCACCCTCAGCTGGCTCATCAGCTTTGTCTTCTTCCTCCGTTTGCTGCTCCTGAGCCTGATCATTAATTTCAAAAGGATTTTCACCCTGAAGTAGAAGATTGAAAACAAACACTTTGATATTTATTTCAAATATAAAATCATACTCATAATTTCTGAGAATGAAAAGGGCACCCACTAAGAAATGCTACATTATTTTATACAGCTTTTAAATAGTTGACAGTTTTTGGCAAGAAAATCAAAACATGTTAGATTTAAAACTAGCAACAGCACATCTTTATGCCCATGGGAAACTGGGATCCAATAAACTCTTTCAGTGAAAGGGGAAATGGCGCTGAGAAAAAGCCAAAATATGCTAAACATAGATTTCACTTCAACATTCAGAAATTAGAATTACATGCTTAAGTTTTAACATGTTTTCATTAAGAACTACAGCTGCTTCCATTCTCTCCTTGATTAAAACCAAGTTGGAAAAAAAGTTTTGCTCTGCTTTTTGTTATTTACAGACTTCATGCACTCTGAGTAATTCTACGAAAAAAGGCACACTCCTCAAAAAAAATGAAAAAGAAATCTAGAATTCATTACATTGACTAGCCTGAAATTCATTTCATTGTCAACCCAGAAAAGTTCAGTTTTCTCAGTACTTTAAACACAGGGGCATCCTGGTTAATATTTTCTCCATTTCACACAATTGTTCAGTACACATACCTCAGCCTTCCCTTGTTCATATACTTAAGAACTGTGAATAATCAGTGAATAATAACAACATGAACTATTAGGAGTTTCTTGGCTAAAGCTCGTTTCATGTTCAGACATCAAATAAAGCAAGTCTGATATGAACATACCAACCACCAACTGTACCAGAACTAGGATTTTAAAAGTATTATCTAAAAGGAGATACAAAAGAAAAACTGAATTCTAGGCCTCTTGTCCTTTTTTGCCCTTTTTTCTCCCCCAGTTGCATTTCTCAGGTAGAATCTTCCAGATGGCTACTGAAAAATTATAGAACTATAAAAATACTCAGCAAATGTCACAAAACAAAAACTTGGTTTCAATATTATTCTAAAAATCAAGAGAAATTTTAAATTCAGAATCAGATTTAGACTTAACACAAAAAAAGCAGAATTGAGACCAAAGATAACAAAGATTTCCCACTCTCCTGTAAGACTGCAGGTCCTGAATGCATGAGTCCTCTGTTCCATCACATGCTGTATAAGGAAACTGCACTACTTCAGCCTGCAGTTCATTATACATTGAATAAGGATGAAAGGGATTTGTATAGCCAGAAGTCTGATACATCTCATTGAGGAGGTCCTGGTGAGAGTGTATTTAGTTCAGTCCACCACAGAAAATACCTCCCTTTTACCAGTTTCCCACTAGGGGGCTGTATTGGACAACACATGCCAGGCATAAGGAACTGGGAAGAGGCAGCAGAAATACCAGCAGATATTCCAGCCTCTGGTATCTGGCCATTTGCAACTTTTCCTCACAGATACAAAACAGTTGTCTGAAACTGATTCACACACTCATCCACACACAACTTATCAGGACACGACTAATTTGATATTTTAAATCACCATGAACTTGGGCACTGGCTCATACCTTGCCGAATTTCCCTCAGACAGTATTGCTTTGTCTGAAAGAGTCTTATTGTCATGGCACAGGCAGAACCATAAACCAGTTAAAGGTAATAAAATATAGCTCACGATAGTATTAGAGTCACTTAGTAAATTAAGTGGCCCAAGAGAAAAAAAATCCTCAGTTTTGCTAAAATGAATTCACCTGTTTCTCAGGCCTACACATCTACATCATATCATACACACCATACATCATATCTACAACACAGGCTGGCATGCCTTTTAAATTATCTGATCTCATCAACTACAGTTCTAAGCTTTTGTTTTTGTCATGAAACCTAAAAATGCTACAGAATAAAAAAATAGCTGAGTAGTGTGCACACCATATTTCAGTACAAACCCCCACACTGGAGCTTTTGCTTCTAAATATAAAGATGGAGTCATTTGTGTTTTATGCTCTGCAGCTAACATTACATATAGAGTTAAAGACACTGCTGATGTTTGCCTGAAGTTTGTTTTGGGTTCTTTTTCATTAGAGCTTGCAATTAAAAATTGCCTAGATACAAGACTAAATGACAACCAAAAGCTGGTGAATCTGAAGGTGGCAATTTTTTCTGCAAATTAATTTATCTGAGACAATGACTTTTGACTGGCAAAACACATTAAAATCTGTGAGCTATCTAAAAGACAGAACATGGAAGCTAAACTCTATCAACATGGAGAAAATGGCAAACAATTATTTTCCTTCCATTGCATCTTACCTTCACATACAGCTCATATCGTGCTTTGACTATAGGATTATTCAAGATGCTGGTGGCAGTAAGAACACTCTCCCTTTTTATTTGTTCTCTGTAGGCCTAGGAAACAAATTTGACAGTGAATAATTATCATGTTCCTATTACAACTGTCACAAGAATTTGAATTCATGGTCAATTTCTGTAAATAAAATAATGAACAGCATGAACTGCTTGCTCCTAGTACTTAAGTCCAAACCACATAAACCTAACCAATTAGTTTTAGTAGTGTTTATAGCTTGTTGCTTTAGCTTGAGCAAAACATGTATCATGCTTATATAACAGACTACAAGCAGTTATCTGTTCTCTTCTACAGAAAACATGCAGGCTTCTCTATCACAGCCTAACATATCACTGAAGATGATCCTGCTCATTTTCAGGGTCCCTTCCAACTCAAAACATTCTACAACATTCCACAATCACAGAATAATATATAAAAGAAAATATATATATATACATAAAGAAAACATAACTTTGGCCATCTTGCCTACTATCATGCCCATGCTACTCCTTCAACCCTTCTACCAGCCCTGAAGTTTATCATTATAAAATTTTAACAGGGACAAATACAACACAACTACTAATTCTAAACTGCTCTCAGTTGTCTTCAAATTAAAAAGATAATCACCAAGAAAAGAGACAGTATGTTCTAGCACTATGCTAGAAACATAGAAACAGAGCATGTGCTCTGTTTGTCTGAATAACAAAATGTTTCCAATACTTAAACTCTGTAAAGCAAACTCATCAAAAGAAGTTGTCCTGTCTAATAACTTTCTCATCATTTTCTACTGGCAGCTATTAAGAACACCAATACTTAATTAGCTGGGGCGATTAAGTGCTGGCTACTTCCTGAGATGCTAAACTTACAAAGTGCAGCAAGGACATTACAGTTTTCTAGAGAATAAGCCACATCAACAAGAACTTAGAAATTATTTGAATCAGGAATTTTAACACTTTCCACCTACTAACAGATTATGCTTGCCCTTTTTTTAACAATATGTCCTATCTTACTTGTTTTCCTTTTGTGTGATCAGGAGACTTTAAGTGCTGCTGAACAGAACTGTGCAATGCAGGAACATAGACACTGCAAGCACTGCAGTGAACAGTCTCAACTTTCATCATATGGTCATCAGCTGTAACCCCTGCCAAAGAAGATGCAACAAATCATTAACACAACGTGTGTTCCTTCAGGCAACTAGAAAAGCAGCTTGCTTGTTTTTTATACAAAAATTCAGAGCTTTCAGTTGTTAAACATGTCAAACTGAACCACTGAGGAGTATTTGTTTGAATCCAGGCATCAAAATTAGGCTCTCTGAGGGCAATATTGAAGTTTTTCACTTCAATACTCCAACTTCACCTCTTCACAGACTACACAAGACCCAGGCAAAGTACAAAAATGGCATCTATTTTCAATCAACAATAACCAGTATCCTTAAAAATACACATTTTGATACAGCAAACAAAGCTTGACCAATACTTTACTCCATATAGAAACTGATTTACTTCCTTGCTCTTCCTCACCATATCAGGAAGAGGCACATGAATCCAACTCCTCTTGCAATTTTAAATATAAGTATGGTAACAGAACATTCCCATCACAAAGGAAAACAAGCCCTCCAGTACTAAGGAAAGCATGAAAGAATTTGTGGGATTGTTAAGATGTTGCCTATATCCATTTTTAAGTAGCTTTTAGTATTTAAGTTCAAATTAAGGTGATACTGAAATAGTTATTGCCTAAAATAAAGGTACTCAAAGATGTCTCCTCTAGTTGTAGCCCATATTCTGAAATCCCTCAAGCAAAGAATGGGAGGCTATGACACAGCAAGGCAGGGACACATGAAATGCTCCAGAAAACTGCCTGTAGGGCAGCCAAGGGGAAAAAAATCCAGGCCAAGATGCATCTTGGGTAACAAAAAAATGCATGAACTCGTCCTTTTGTCACTGTCCATCCAAAACATCCACAACACTCCTATTTACACTTTTCCAAATCCTTGTCATCCTATTTGACCACTATCACCTTACAGCTTTATTACACTCTGGTTCAATCTACTGCATCCACAAGTTTTCATTCCTCATGCCTTACACTGAATGAGACTGTGGCAGAATTGTTTGTCAAGTACCTAGGACGATGTTCTCACCTTCTGACAAGGCTACCTGCATAGCAAATAAGGAAATTTTGCTATCTCCTGCTGTGCTTACATTCCACATTGTACAGAAACGATGAGAAAACTGTTTTTATCCATTTCATCAGATTCAAAGAAGAACAAAAGGAGGAAAAGACCAGGTGAGCTCCACATTACTCACCTTCCATGATATCTTTTTCAGCAGCTTGGGAATTTTCTGTTTGGTTACTTGTCTGCTGCTTACGCATTGCTGTCTTTTTGAATTTATTCACCATGCACTCCTACAGAGGAGAAAAAAAATGTAAATACCTATGATGTACAATTGTTTACATTCCAGTATTAACTCAGATATTAAAAATTCAATATAGTTTATAGTTTTTACTTCTTAAGGCACTACTTTCAACTGTAAAAGTAACAGCACTTTAGAGACTTTGAATTTGCTTCACTTGCTTGAACTTTTAGTAGTATGCGCTGCACCAAAAGTCATCTGCAAAACGATTAATGGCAAGTTAAGCATTTTGAAAATAAATGGTAAATTGTAACTATATTCTCATGTAAAAGTATTATACAGATCAAAACCAGCTGTCTTACATGAAGAAATTCCATCACTACTTTGTCAAATTTTGTTTGCTTCTGGATATGATCCAGTGTCTCCTGGTGAGCTGCACTCTCCAGATGTGACTCAATTTCTTTTTCTTCAAAGGTCCGAAACTTGCAAAATGAACAAGTAAATGCCATTCTATCAAGAGAAATACATTAAATATTACTATTAAAACTCCTCAAAAGTATGACATTTGACAAACCCTATCAGAAAGGGAACAGAAACAGCATCCTTTGAAGAAGCCTAAGTGAAAAAGAAAAAAAAAAAAAAAAATCTACATTTTTTCCATTACAAAGGATAAGTGCTACAAGAACCAAATATAAATCAGGCCAGTTTCAGAGAACAAATTATCTGTTCAGGAGACAAAAACTGCTGAAATCAGAAGCCAGGCATTTAAAAGCTACATTATTCTGTGAGTTCAACTATTGCAGCTCTCTCCTTCCTGTCACCTTTTGTAGTACATTTCATTGGCACAGAATCATAGTCCATCTTGACCCTGAATTCCTAATTATAAATAATCAGAAGAGTTCATTTAAAGCTCAATTTCCACACAAAAGCTATATAATCTTTAAAAGGAAATAAGATCTCCTCAGTAGCATGAGGAAATGTCACTAATCACTAGCCAGGATCATAAACTGCACTGTTATTGAACAGTTCTGTACAGTGCAGCCACTGGGCAAGACTAAGAAAGTTATAAACTTAAGTACTTATTTTTGCCACAAAACAGTTGGCCATGTATATATACACACACGCATATAAAACTGGAATAAAATTTATTTCTAACAGCTTTTTCAGTCAACATGAACACATACTTCAAAAACAATCCATTCTAATCTGCTTCTCAAGTGTGCACTGATGCACTTGTGGGGAAGAAGGAAGAAGGGGACAGTAAATTGTGGATTTTCTGATACAACAGTAGTCCAATGACTACTACAGTCTTCTAAGCCACTGAATTTGTGTGCCAGGTTTTGGCTTGAGGTTCTTTTCTTTATTTGGGTTAGGGGAAGTTGAGTGTGGGTTATTTCCCTCATTTCTTTCTTACATTTTCCTAAAATCAGTCCAAAGGAAAAAAAAAAAAAAAAAAGGCATTAAGGGCAAGAAAAACATTGCACAGAACACAGAAGTTACAGCACAAACCTGTATCCATCACCGTATTTTTCACTGTTTTTTTCCCGTCTACGCCTTTGCTTCTCTCTTCTGGCCTCAATCCGCCGCTTTTCTTCTTCCTCACTTTTAGCTTCTCCTTTGCCATCTTAACATACAATTGAATAATTAAAAACCAAATCCAAAACAAAGAACAGCAAAAGTACCTGTTTTCCGTCTCCTCCACAAACACCTTGCAGCTAAGGGTTTACACTCTAGTTCACAGTAATAAAAGAAATTCAGAGTTAAAGCAACTCCTTCCCTGTTGTGCCTAGTTATTAAAGGCCTCTTCAAGTAAGTGACCAGAAAAAGGTAACTGGAAATGCATGGGGAAAAGCACATTGTTCACTCTTCCATGCTTTTAAAGCACCACTGCTATAATCCCCTTACATAAAAAGAAAACTATCTAAATAAAAGCTGTCTCTTCTACTGAAAAGGCAGTTTCTAAAATCAAAAGTTCTCACAGAGGAGACAGGACAGTGTTGCTTCAAGCTATGGTACCCAAACTGAAATTCAACAACTTTATTATTTTTCCCCACTAGACTTCACTTGGTTTCACAGAAAAGTATTCCAAAGACTTTCAGTCAAAGAAATAAATCAGTTAATGGGGGCAGGGGACAGAGGAGAGACAAGGACAGACAGATTCACCAGACAACAAAATAACCCAACCAAACCTTCAGAGAAAATCTTGATAAAATTACCACCTGGCATGTAAGTAAAAGTGTGAATGAATAAATGAATAGAATTTAGTTCTACAACATTTCAAGGACAGTAACTTTTTGCATAAGTGCACTAATGTTTGTCTTTCCTATGTCTATTTAGTAGTCTATGGACAAAGGGAAACAATTGGAATATTATTCAGTAGGTAGTTTTAGACCAGAATAGAAGAGGATGACTTTGTTTTCTTTTACAGTTCTACCTTAGAAGACAGGTCAGCCTCCAGGAAATCTACCTCCATCCAAACAGCAACAGAAAGGAAATTACAACAGCATCATGCACAAACACCAAGACTGCAAAACTCTCTTGTGGATTGAGAAGTGTCAATGAATACTGAAAACAGCTTCAGAACTAATAGCTCCTGATTATAATTTTGTAGCAGAGTTTCAAAATTTACTGTGATTCTAAGAGAGGAGAAAAGCACCTGTCCATGAGACTATTAAAAAAAAATAAAAAAATCAAACTGAAAACAAAAATCACCTACCTACCCACAGAGGCAATTCCCATACTGATCTCAGGATTTAAATTTCATTTAGTGCATTACCACCAACCCTGGAAACACGCAAAGGATCACTTGTTTTACTGCTGTAAAAATCACCTGGTATGATATCCTGTGGTGTGAAATGGCCTCTATTCTGACCCTCAAACCCACAAACTGAAGTGCCTGTCCTGTTAGAAGCTGGGGAATGGAGACCTGAATCTATAAACTCCCTCTAAAAACTCCCTCTTTCCTTCAGTGCACTTATGCAAATTTTTAAAACAAAAGAAACTCATACAATTTAAAAAACTCAAGAAATTTACTATTACTCCAAGAAAAGAAATACTCATTTGGCTGCAAATTTCCAGCCCTCCTTGCCATCAAATGAGACTATGCCATATGCAGTGGGGCAGCATATAAGGGAAAGGGAACTAAAAGTAATTTCAGCCTTATGACTGGATTTCTTTTTCTATGTGTCTAGAATCACTACAGTTAATACACACTTGAACTGATTTTATGTAAACTAATAATAAACCTGTTTCATTAAGAACTGTTCATGAAACAGACACCACATTCCTAACAGCAGCTCTCCATGGTAACTGAATCTAGTCTATTAAAAGTGACTCACCTAGTATTTAAGGGTGAGGTTGATCAGCTAGTGGGATAAATAATAGGATATGGGTGAGGAACCAGTGGGATAAACAACATTCAAGCAATGGAATGGTATCAAGTATAGGAGACCACGATTTTTTTTCACAAAAATTAAAAATAAGAAAAAAAAAGGCAAATAACATATCAAAATGATCAGAGAACAGACACAGTAAGCATGAAAAAAGTAACCAATGGACAGATGTCACAAACAACCATATTTCCACAGAATTAATTTTTTAACTCTTTAAACAAAAAACAGGCAGCCATGCTACCAAATAACTACTAGAGGTCATAAATACAGGCTTACAAAATGTATTCTCTCAAAGTAGAATACCTACAATACTTTACCTGACAAAGCAAACTGACTTACCTCCAAAAGTCTGATATCCAAGATCATAAGCATCTCTTGTAAAGTCTTCATATATAACAACTGCACCACTGGTATCAACTTCAATTTCCTAATAAAGTCAAATCCATAAATTAATAAATCCATATTTAATCCAGGAAAGGCAGTGTAAATTACTTTATTTCCAATGATCTGTTGCTTGCTATTATTTTTTCAACAGGGCAATGAAAGAAAGTGAATTGAGTATCTTGCTGAACTCAGTGTACAAACACTTCTAGCTCTGCATTTCTCCATAATGCCTTGAAGCCTTAGCGAATTATTTGCATAATCAAAATTGTTTTCTATATAAATATTCTGACTTGCAATCCAGACATTTACTTATTTGAGAAGGTGTTAATACCCTCACTCAAAGAGAAGGGAAATGCCATTTCAGTCTTGCAACATTAAACCAGTACTTACATATAAATGCATGCTTAGCTTACTAGTAACATTCTTACACAGTGTTGCAACTGATCTGTCTGAAAAAAGGGACTAATCTTCCTACCCTACCCCAGAAGGCCTGACCCTTTTTTATTCACCCTCTCTCCTCGATGCATCTTAAACCTTAGCCATTCCTCCTCACTTCTGCTTAGTGATCTCTTTGTACCCACCCAAGCAGGTCACAGCTGCATTAGCTCAAGCTGTCTGCCTGTGGTAACATGGGAAGTGATCATATGAGAGCTCTCTTGTTCATTACAAGCACAGGTAGGGTCTACAAATACACCTTAAAATTCACTTTCCAGGCTATCTGCACAAGCTACATCTTTCACTCAAAACCAACTGCCACCAAAATAAGACACTTTTAGATAAGGTAAAAATAAAACAAAAACACGTTCAGAAAAACTTAACTAGTTTAATGTTCAACTTGATAACTCTAACTTAAGAATTATTTGTCTTAATGTATACTAAGCAAACTTCTCAAACAATCAAAACATTTTCCAGTTCTGGGAATCTTTACCTCTACAGTAGAATCCTGGTAAGATGTCTTCGTGTCTATTAACATAAAATGAGAAACAATGCAAAAGTGCTGTCACTGATAATTCACTTTAAGACAATAAAATATTTAGGAAAAAAATCAGCTTGTTATGTAGGGAAGATTGTCTACATTTACAATTTATCATAGTTTAGTAATACTACTAAATGTAAAACCAGTTATCCTTAGAAACATAAACTAAACACTTTTAGAAGCAGTTGCCTATATCTAACTCCAAAACAAGAATTTCAATGTTGAAAGGACAATATAATTTTGAAATATATTTTCATTCATACAATAGATACTGACTGTGTCAATATTTCTGCTAGCTGTCACCCACTTTTTAGTTTTCAACTACATGTTACTGCTTAGGTCTTTCTGTTCAAGTTTCTGAAACTGTATTACACTACTTAAGTGGTTTTCCTCCCCCTAATCTCAGAGCCACAGGACAGGTTGCATTCTTATAAGCACAATCTACTCCACTTCCTAAAGTAACACCAAAATGTATTGGTCTTTGGATTGTGGATATCAGTGAGGGGGATGAGATAGTAAATTAGAAACATTATGTTTGAACACAGCTTAGAAATAATGTAAGAAGTACTGAAAGAACTTGGATGTGCATTTTAGAGATCCCTTTCATCACAAAGCTGGCGAGGCCACCGATAAAGTTCCCTGTACAAAAAGCAGAGGAGTGTGTTTGTACAGAGCTCTTGATGCTACAGTTAAGGGAACAGTTATGTAATACACAGTAATGTAACCAGAATAACTAAACCAAAACCAGAATTTGTCTCAACATCTCTGCCAAATTTGTGCATTTGCCTTGCAAGCTATGAACTACAGCAACTTTAAACAATTTTCATGGGCGATTTGAAATCAAACTACATAAAACACTGCAGATCAAAATTATTAGGAAATCACAAGCATAAAAACTAAAATCTGACTGCTGTACACACTGTTCACAATATATAATACTCGAGTTTACATTCCCTCAAAGCAAGTAATTAATTCAAACCTCATTAGTGACTTTTTTCCTCAACTTCGACTGCAACATGAAAATCTAATATTATAGTTATAGAATATCTTTATGGAAGTAAAGAAAGCAAGTATGACTAATACAATTTGCAGTTCTTGTATTTATAGTTCATCCCATTTATAGTTCTTCTTGTCATTACAGCACTTCATTTACAAGTAGGAACAATCTCTTTCTGCCATTTTTTTATCTTTGCAGTAGGAAAGTTAGACATGCAAATTCCTAAAATCCACTGCGGACTACTTGAAAGGTAGGAAATGAAGAATGAAAAAACAGCACATACAGTCCTCCTTCTAAATATTAAAATTAGGTAATTTCTAATGAATAAAGAAATCAACAATTTTAACTTAAAAATTTTGACACTTGCTACTTACTAGGTGATTTTTTCTGGCTCAGCTTCAAAATAGGCTTTGTCATTTTGGGTTTCTTGATAAATGTCCCACCAGGTTTGTTATATGGCTGTGGTATCATTTTTCTTTTGATTCCTCTTGCAGCAACTGCTGCAGGACTGGGTTTGTTATGATAGTCAACGACAATCCCAGGTCTGTGCATTACGCCAAAGTCTCCCATATGCTGAAAATTTGTGAAATCAAGAGGAAGGTATTAGTACATGAAAGCAATGTCAATACATCAACTACTTGGTACAACATGACTGTAACCTTAACTAAAATCTGTGTTCTAAGAGCAAAATGCAAGAGGAAACTTAAGCTCCTGGCCTGACGTACGTCTGTGCAATGTGTTTGTCAGGTAGAACGAATACTTATGTAGAAACTGTGTTTCTGCTTATTCAGAACCATAGTCCAGGCAATGAACATATCTACCATATCTCAGCTTAACAAAAATAAGCTTTTTTTTAAAGCTACCTTGCTTTTCATCTTATGCAAAACAACATAGCTGTGATCTGAAAACTGAGTAAAGAAGGTTGACCCATGTGGAACACAGATTAATTGAAGGAAGCCCAATCTTTCTTTTATCTATCTTTCCACTGAAATCAATAAAGTCAGAATTAAGTTGGGCCTGGAGAGAGTGATACAAAAACAATGCAGAGATAGGAATGAAAATTCCACTGAAAGACTAAACCTTTCCACTATTTCTAAAATTATGTACAGTCATTTGTGGACACTTGTATATGAAAGTTACTTCTCTGAAGACATGGAATAAATGAATAATCTGAAGAGGGGAATTTAGGTAGCTGAAATATTTTCAAAACATACTAACATACTTCTTAAATTACTTGTTTAATAAAGGGCAGAAGAGAGCCCACAGACTGGATGAGTGACTTGGATAAGCAGAAATATATGTGTTTCCATGAGAAGAGAATTAATATTACACTGTCAAAAGAACATAAAAATAACTCCAAAACACTTATGAAGAAATATGACCTTTTCGAGCAGATTTTAAATAACCGAAGGTACCAAAACAGGCACTTTCCATAATCAGAACTCCATGCACAAGATCTCTGTGTTAATTTATTTAGTTGAGATAGCTATAGACTGCCTAGCACGTAGGCTTACATCAGACACAAATTTGACATGAAGTACACACTCGATAATTTCAAGTTTGGTTTTTTTTTTTTTCAAACAAGACAATCTACCTATTAAAGGTGCAATGCATTTTACATATGGTAAGTAGTCTAGCCTTCACATTCTCCTTTATTACATAAAAGACTAAAATGATAAATTTCAAAGCAAATTAAAAAACAACTCAGTTGTAACTCTGCACAAAGCTTTCAGATCTAAGTGAGTTCTGAAAGGATGGCATAAAGGCTTAAGAACGTAACACTTTCAGCTTCACAAGCAGAGAAAAGAAGATTGGAATCTCTTTCTCATACCATGCTACATGCTAGCTAACAGCCATGTGCAAATCTGAGCTAAAAGTTGAATATGGCAACTACAATATTCAGGAATGCTGGAAAGTAGACTTTGCGGAAGAAAATCACCACATAAGTTAAGCATATAAAAGACCCAGTAAAAAATAATCTTCCTCTATACTTCAAGCTACAACAAGCTGTATAGCTTAAAATTAAAGAATCACCTCCCAGAGAAATACAGCACGCTCAGGAATTTTAAAAGGTAAGGTACACCTAGAGGCACAGGCAGAAAGGTGTTCACTGAATATTTCGTGCTTAAAAAAATATCAAAACTGATATAAAACCAAGACAAAGGGACACCATCAACCTAAAGTTAGTAATTCTGTCAGTTTAGGGTCCTTTTTTAATTCTCTTCTGCTTTTTTCCCCCCCCTTAGTTCACTTAACATCAAGCATTACTTTCTCATTCCACTATTTTGCATATAGTTTATCATGCTGCTTCTTGGACATACGCTTTTTACAACCTATACTGAAAGGAATCCACCGAGAAGCACTTAGAACTTAAGTCTTCAAAATGAATACAAGTAAGAGAACCAGGCACACTGTGTGGAAATTTATTTCAATTCTGTGAAAGGACCTGATTTCAAGTTGATGATGCCCCTTTAACCATGCTTTAATTATGAAAAAGAATCACTATAATTGCTAACTACTCACCTTTGCCATTTTCTCCCCATCACCCTTCCAATAAACAAGTCAGAGCAACAATTAAGTTTAGAAGAAGACTTGATGTTTGATAAAACATGTACTCAACATATTAAAGAATTAGCTAAACTATCCCCTTTACACGAACCAAAAACTGCTCTAGCGTTCACAGCCTGGGGTTTTTTGCTTATACATTGCACCTTTAACCTACTCAAAACTTTCAAAGACTTTGAATTCAACTTTTACAATGTTCAAAAATTTCCTCACCAGCAGCAGAGATGCTAGTGTTTACAAGGAAAAATGAAAATCCTTTTAATCCCTTTTAGACCAAACCTGCTACTTTTATCTTCACCTTTCAAAAAAAAGGAGAGATTTAACAAACCTTATCAGCTAGTCTATTACTCATTACTTTCAGCAGAAAGAGGAACTGGGTTCTACTCGAAGACAGCTTCAAAGGGATAAACAACATTGTCAACCATGATAGTTTGCTTGGACAAAACCCCCACACTGTACTGAACAGTGCATTCATTTTAAATCAGTGGTCTTGAAAGGGTTTAAAAGAGTGTCTAGTGAAAAGAATCTGAAAAGATTCTGTACTTACTCCTCGGCCTCGGCCTCTGCCTGTTGATGGTCCTCCAAAAGCATCATAGTTTCTGCTTCCAAATCCACTTTCAGGATAAGCAGGCGTTCCTCTCCCCCGAGAGCCTACAGGTGCAGGCTTCATATGGGGTGAAGAAAAACTGCTGTAGGAAGAGTAACTCTCTCTTCCTCTGTCCTCCATAAACCCAGGCCTCAATTTTGAACGGGAGTAAGGTGCTTCCCAGCTAGACCCGCCCTGGTTTCTACCTCCGAAAGAGTCAAGGCTATTCCGGTAGGAGTTGTCAAATCGACCACCATAACTACCTCCGAAGCGGCTTTGTTCGGGTTCATTATAACCATAGCCAGATCTGTACAGATCTCGCCCACCCAGAGAAGACCCGGAGTCGTAAGACTCATAAGGTCCAAACCTGGAAAAGTTGCACAGTGAGGAGAAAAAAAAGTAAGCTTACTAATGTTATACATTTCAAAAGACAAGTTATCAGTTGACATTTATCAACTAAAATCAATTTATTACTATACTGATCTGTACAGTTGTGTTATTGTTTAATCTTGATTAGGGCTGGGCAATTCACACTATGACCAGACAGAAAGCTATCTGAGCCATTTTTGCTACACACAATTCTAAAGTTCAGTATACCTGAACTTTGTTCACTTAAATTTTCAGCAACATTTATTTACTAAAACATTATTGGAGCCCAGCCCTAGTCTCACAAAAATAATCACCTGCAGACATTCAAAGCCTAGTCAAGCTCCCCTTTCTTCAAAATCATACCCTCACAGTCTAACAGTTAAACAGCAATTTAGAGGCGGCTTAGTTCTGAACTGAGGGGAAAAAAACTTTTCGTTTTTTTTAGTGGTACAGCTGTGAGTTCCAAATACCCTACAGCTCTCATTTGAAAGGAAAAATACACGTTCTTCTGTTCACATTTTTTCTTTCTGGATTTTTTTTTTCCCTGTAAAATTCAGTCTCGCAATCAAAAATTTCATGATCTTCAGCGTATCCAGCTTTCACTTGCAGACCATCAGGTCTAGCAACTCAAGATTTTGAAGGTCTCCCCAATGCATGCACAGTGGACACAGAAAGAGTCCTTGGAATTTCAGAGCAAAGCAACAAGGAGCTAAAACCTTCAGCTACTTATCAAGAGTTTGCTTCACCTGGGACATGGGCAGTGTCAGGCTAGAAATCACTATTTGTAACTACCTGAAAGGGAAACACATTAGTGTCCCTGCAGGGTTATAAAAGGGTGATTGAGCAGCTGGGAAAGACAATCCCTTAACTGACACAGTACAGCCTACAAGAGAACTTACTAACTGTATCTACAGTAAACTGAATGCCTTCATTTTAAAATCTGTTCATGTCAGAAGACTCAAAGACATACAGAAAATGACACTAGAAAAAGTCCATGCATAATATTAGATTACACAGCAAGAGACATTTTGGCGTTCAGTTGGTCATTCAACCTCCATCATATGCAGATTACTATATGGTAGGTACAGCTCATTCCTGATCTCTGCTCAGACTCTTAAATCTGTATTAACGTTCATGACAAGTTATACTTAACTAAAATGCTTAATAGAACCGAGCAGCAAGGCACAACACCTCTCCAGCCTCCTTGTTTAGGACTGTCCTTCCCCAGTGGCACCACAATGACTACAGACAGGAACCACACAGTAACCTGGCAACAGCCAGGCAAAAATTCAAGGGCGCACACAAGAAAACCATCAGATTATCTAAGTTTTCTTCACATTTTATCTCCTCCAAGATAAAATCACTACTCTGAAAAGCATGCTTCTTTGAATACAATATTAAGACCTAAATCAAATCAGCTGCTCTGAAAGAGCAAATAGTATGCTAGCATTACATACTCAACTTTAAGACCACTGCATCAGAATTTTTAGTTTTAGACCAATCCATCTTACAAAGCAGCCCAGAACATGCACACAGTTTCAAGTGTAATCAGTACCTTCCAATGAAATAATCTGGACATGACTTTCAGATTCAATACCAAGATCACTCGAGCACTGCACATACAAACCAAAGAACACGTACCCTAAATGTTCCTTGAAAACGGAATGTTGACAGATTCAGTCTAAGATACTAAACCAATTAGGTCTAGTCCACTAGGTCAGAAAAGGTGTGTCAGGCCAATCAGCTACACAATTGCTAGACAATACTGAAAAACAAAACTGTTGCTATTTTCATTCAGACGCACTGTTTCGCTGTCAAACTTTTCCACAAAAATGCAGATTATTACAAGAATCTAGCACTTACAGTTTAGTATTTGCCAGTATTTATCAAACATGAAGACTCAGAATGAAAGTATTCATACAAAATCATAGCAACATGCCTCAGGAACACTTAAGTTAGAAGAATGATTCAAACTTAAATTGGATTTGATCAATTCTTGGGACAACTGAAGGATTATTTTACCTGTTACCACCACCACCACCTCCTCCGCCTCCACCTCCATGACTCTCCATCCCATAGGATTGGTTAAGGTAAGAGTCCATGGATCGTGGGCCACCATAGCCTCCATGCCCATAATCCCGGTCCATGTCTAAAAAAAGAGCAGAAAAATGTTTATAAAGAAAGCAAGTGAGAATTCTTATTAAGTAATCTACTTTAAATTCTTAAGTAAAAGGCTTACTCTTTGCCACAGTGCTTACAATCAAAATACAAAATTGACAGTTGCAAACCAATTCTGACACTGCTTAGAGAAGCCATGTGTCTCACATCATCTGAGCACCTCTTGACTGGAATCAAGCTCCTAATCTTTCCAATAGTAGGTAGGTAACTCAGGATTTTTATTCCATCAGCTGGAATCATCATAAATTAAATTAAGAGAAATAAATGAAGATACCTGATGTAGAATATGTCTGAAGTTGTAAAGAATTAAGACCACTTCCAACCCTTTAATAATACAAAGAGCTCACAGGAATCTGCTCTCTCTATCCAATGCCTCAAGAAACCCTCACTCAGACTGAGAGACCCTGGATCAGGGTTACAAGCTGTTATGCTGCAGTGCAGCCTCTGTATATAGGCTACAGTCAAACAAAATAATTTTCTGCCATCTAGCACAAAAAAGTCCACCCAAATCAGCACTGAGCTGCAGCTCACTAACTGTGCTAAGATGCCAGCATTTCACAGCCAAACTGATGTCACTTCATGACATCTCAGTATCTTGAACTGAAGTCTGGCAAAAGAAAACTTCCTCCTCAGCACTGGAAGGTCTCCCTAAAAATTCTGGGCAAATAATCACTCAAATTCAAAGCACTAACACAATGCAGCCAATCTGTATAACAAGTACAATCCACTGTCTTCCTGCAACATACACAATCTGCACTTCACTGGCACTCTGGAAACCAAAACTGCTTCCCAGTACCAACCAATACCAAGGTTTGGGTAATACCAAGAAAACCTGGCAAGTCAAGATTGACAGAAAAAGTAACACAGAGAAGGAACACACAATGAACACAGGAAGGATAAAAATAAAACCAAATAGCTGTTTACTCTAACAAGAGAGAGTATTTTATACATCTCAGTATATCCACATGTAAACCACTGACTTTTCCAGGACAATTAGCTCCCTTGAAAGTTGTCCTATTTAAAGAAATACAGTAGCTCTCTGTGCATATCATTTCATGAAAATAACAGTAGTACTGAAAATACACATATAAATTATATCTCATTTGTACCTAGTTCTTGTCAGCACCAAGTCATTGTAATTTATTGTCAAAAATGAGAATTCTGCAAATTATAGTAAGCTGACTGTATTGCTTTTACACAGATATTCTTAGCATGCCCAAAGAGAGACTCCAACACATAAACACCTATTGCTGATTTTTATTCTAATGATCATAGGTACTTTCTAAAAAATTAAAGATTATACTTGTGGGAAAAGAAAGCTTTGAACATAGAAGTCACAGTGTACTTTTCCATATTCTGAACATACAAAGATTCAAAAAACAAAGCACAAAAAACCTTTTCAAAAAATGAATCATGTAGCACCACCCATCATCAAGTTAAATTGCAAAGAGTTACTTGCAAAAAGAAATGGATGAGGCTTCTAATAAAAGCATCTAATGCTCCTCTCTGGAATTTCTGAATGATCTGCCACCTAATGCAATACATTACCTTCAAGACCCTACACATAAAGATGCAGACCGGCAAAAAGAGAAAACAGTCAAGAAAATAAACTCAGATTCACAGAAAATAAAACTGGCCATGAGATCATCTAATCTCAGATCCATTTTTAATACAGGATAACTAATCAAAAGACACTGACATTTTGAAAACGGACATACCTGACCTGAAAGCACCCAATAATTTACTTTTGTTTCCTCCTCCCTATTATCTACAGGCCCTAGGATGGCAGCGAATCAATGAGGTTGAGAATGGAATCAAGTCATACAACAAGGAAAAACACAACAGACTGTCAAGATTCCTGCCACTGCAATGCAATCCTACTACAGCACAGGAAGTAGGGGTCAGTGTTAGGCATATGGCAGCAGTTCAGTACTGGAAAAACAAAATCTTTCATGTGCAAAGAAATCTTCCCAAAAATGGTTTAAAAAGCATCATTACAAAATACATTTTAGTAGAAAATTCTTAGCTGAAAGCAAACACTAAAATACTATTTACAATCACAGGATAACTTCTGACATCCACACTTGCTCAACACTCCTTACTCAGTTCATGTTATATAACATCAGCAGTCTTGCTACAGAGCTATGCCAGAACCTAAATCCTCATATCCCTGACTCCTTCAGGATATCACCACCATCTTTTCCCTAAGAAGGAACAACTTATTCACCCCTGTCCAGACTCCCTGTCCTGCACCTACCTACACAATAATACACTCACATTTGAAAAAGGTTAACTTGGGATACAAATGGTACAAAGATATGAAGAGGGGTGATCAATTAAATGATTCACTGCAAGAGACAAATGAGGGAACAAATGAAATTTACAAATAACTAGCTAAAGAAGGATACAAGTCACTTTCCACAAAACTGACATAGAAGTCCGCGAGCTGAGTTACAAGCAGTAAGTTATAAAAATTAACAGGTATTTAAGACAGAAATTGGAAAATCAAACTGACAAGAAATTCAAAGCATGACAAAACACAGACTATAGCTGGGAAAGCACTCAAGCTGCAAACCAGTGGAGGCATATAAATATATCAAAGGTATATTTATTTGTACTACTTGTTCCATGCCTCCAGAGATCCTTCCAAGTATTTCATTAACTGTTCCACACTGCTGAGCAGTTAACCTATCGTTCAAACCACTGCCCTCCTGGTTCAGTCATCAGCTGCAACTTTACCACACACTTCTACATGTTATACTTCATGCCCAGAGCTTGACAAAGATACTGCATTCAAATTAACAAGTACAGTATTTCTTCGGGTACTAAACTTTACTCTGAAAGTATATTCTCCAGACAGACTTTATCCTAAAAAGGGGAGAAACTACAAGACAACAGGAAATATTCATTAAGATAAACGAAAATAAGAAGGACTCTAGTGTAGCAACTGATTAATAATCATTGTCACCACCAGTAGAGATACAGAGAAGTTGCCCATCTGTGCAGACTAAACTTGTATTTAAAACACCAGAAACTGTATTCCAGTGCCTCAAACAGAAAATTCAAGAGTAGTAGTTCATTTAAGTTTAAATAGTAACTACTTATCAAAGAAACCTTTGAAGAAATATTGTATCTGTGTATCTATGAAAACTGCAGAATTAAAAAGAAATTAAAATACAGTGGTCCATTTTACTCAAAGTTTAAAAATGAGAGAGTGAATCTCTGAAATGAAGGTATTATCAAAGCATCTGTAACAAAGAATTTATTAACAGAATAAATGAGGTTTTTGCATCTGCAGCTTCTTGCATAAATATCCCATGGACAAATGAGCCATTGAACTTAAGTACAGAAATAGAAGAACTATCTGGTTTTCAATTTCTAGATCATACTTGTATACTTGTATTGAAAAGAAGGGAGAAGAGCTACATCAAAGATGAAAAAATGCATTATCTGTAAAATAAAAAAGAATGGGATGCTAAAACACAAGCTTAATTTACAAATTAGAATGCTAATGTATAGGTTATTTCTTGAGATTAATAAAAAAAAGCCATACTTGGTGAAGAGATTGTTTAAAAAAAAGCTGCAAAATAAATCTCAATAGCCAGTAAAGAAAAAATCAAATTTTCCAATGGAAAAGGACTACAAAGGAAACAAACAGTAAGTAAGACTAAGAATCTCTTGATACAAAGAACTGCATTTAAAAGAAAAAGATTTAGAGCAGAGAACACTGAAATCATATTCACAGCTTAAAGACAAGAAATTATTTTAAACAGTGTGCTCCACATGAAGCAGATGAAAAGGAGAAATGAGAAATGAGAAAGACCTTGCAAAATAAATGATAAATTAAAAAAGTGAAATTTTGACTACCAGAAGCTTAAGGGTCTGTTGTGCAATAGGAAGCAGTATTTTTTTCCAGGCACATTACATTTTTATAACACCATGTCTAGGTTGTTAGAATCACAACATTGTCATTAGGCCATTTTCCCTTCCAGATTTAAACGACAAGAGTTGAAATAATCAAATAATAACATGAATTTTTAATAATATTTTTGCTATAAATTTATTCTGAAAGGTATGTCAACTCTGGGCTCAAACTGAGCCATCAGGAAGGGACAATGGTGCAATCACAGGAGTCATCAGACATACAACTAAAAGTGCTTCCCACTGGCTAAAAGTTTCCAGCAGGAGGAAACTTGGCAAGAGCTCAAATGAAAACTAGGCAAAGATGAGAATTCCCAACATCTACTCTCTGTTGCCCATCTTCTCAACCCCCACAAAACAGCCTTCAGCCCCCTGTACAGAACCTTCCTAAAACAATTTTTAATGCATGCCTTGCATTAAATACACACAATGTATAAACAGTCATGGTAAAAGTTTCAAGCTGCATACATCATAATTAGACATTTTTTTTAATAATTACAAATAATAGTTTAATTAACACAATGAAAACTATTATTACAGAGGTACTCTAATTGTACAATACACATTTGATTAGTTACTTCCCCTACAATAAGCCTGGATTCACTTTAATATTTGTATCATCACAAATATTAAAGAAAAGCAGAAAAGCAGACTCTAGTTAACTGTTACAATGAATATTCCAATAATATACTTTAACTGGCACTTAAGAATAACCTTTCATTCTAAAAATCAAATGGACATTTAATTAGGAATTAAAACAGAAGATGAAAACACAGGGCAATATCTTTAATTTATTTATTTACTATTTATTTCTTAATTTTACTATGCAGAAATATTAATGCAAAATAACATAACTGTAAAAAAAAAAAAAAAGATAAGACTCAAGAAATGTGTCACAAAAACTACTATATTGCACTCAAAGATGCATCTGTAATTCAATGTGTTACTCCCATATAACAGCCAGCAAAAGAGATCCAACAGCAAGCATTTATTTGACAGGATCTGTAAACAAAGCCTGGATACAGTATCAGTAAAATTTTTATATTAAGATCCTTTTAATACTTGCCTGCATGCTGGGAAGAGATGTCAAAACATTTCTTGAGCCTTTTCTAAAATCATAACCTTAATCATCCTACCAAAGTATGTGCGTTCCTTTTTGATTTAGCTACATGGTATTTCTGACAATGCAAAAATAAGAAGTAACTTTTGGTGTTGACATTAAATGTTTTCTCTATACTCCTTCCCAAACTGTTAAACTTTTTTTTTTTGGGGGGGGGGGAGTAAATAAAACCCAAGCAGTTACAGGCTGTAGTTTTTATAGAAAAGGAAAATATCCTTTCTTTTCAACAGCAGTAGTAAGAATGAAATACAGTACTCTGTAAGAGTAAACTGACTTACGTAAAAAAAGTATAATCTTAAGAAAAGTCTGTATTTCTACCCCACCCCCCATCCCCACTCCTTTATCTCACAATTTTTCATTTGGAACGTGCAGGAGTTCATGTTGACATGCCCAAGATGAAAATCAAGTCTCACTCCCAGACAGTTACAACTCCTCCAGAAAACAACATGACCACTCAAACCATGTCACGCACTTTTAAAAACCCGTCTCCTATTTTGTTTTTGTTAACACTGATTGTTCAGCCCCAACTCTTTTTACAGGTTAGACGTATTTATAGCTCATACCTGAGACTGACCCACTGGGCATGTTCACACCACAATGCATGGGGGTATCTGGGAATCTCCAATCTCTGTCTTCAGCTGGAGAGGATGGGTCAGTGAGAATGACTTAGTGCTTAGCAAGAGCTGGAGGGGAGAGACAGGGAGCCGCAACAAGAGGCGGCTCTCTCTCCTGTCGGATCTCCAGGCTCCTGACACGACCCCCTCACAGAGCTCGCCCCGAGCTCCCCCCGGCTCTGCCCGCGCCCCCCGCCCGCCGCCCCCTCGCCCCCCGCTCGCCCCGCCGAGCGCCGCCCCCGCCCGCGCCCCGCGCCCGCCCGCGCCGCCCCCGGGGAGGGCCCTCCTCCCGCGCAGCCCTCCCGCCGCCGGCCGCCGCCGCAGCTCCCCCGGCCCGGCAGTGGCGGCGGGGGAGGAGGACGAGGACGTGGGTGAAGGGGGGCTCCGTCTTGCGCCTAACAAAGCGGCCGCTGCCATTTTGAGACACGGCCGGGCCCCACGGCGGCAGCGGTGGCGGCGGCCGGGCCCTGCCCTTGCAGCGGGGGCGCGCCCTCACCTTCCCCGTAGTCCATGGCGGCGGCGGCGGCGGGCGCTGCTGGCGGGAAGGCGGCGGCGGCTCCGGCGGCTCCCAATGGCGCCTTCTACCACAACGAGGCGAGGCGGGACGCGCGCGCCGCACGCACTGCCACGCCGGGCGGCGATTGGCTCGGGCGGCGCGTCACGTGAGCCGGCCGGCCTGCGGGGAGCGCGGGCCCAGGCCCCCCGCGCAGAGCGCCGCTCACGGGGCCTGGCTCGGCTGGGTCACGAGGGAGGCTGCGCGGCGGCCATTTTGAGCCCTGGCAGCCGCCATTTTGTGTTCTGGCGTCTGGCCTGTCATGCTTGAAGTCGCTGCAGGACGAGGAGTGGCTGGAAATCGACACCGTCACCCTCCCACACACGCCCAGCGGGCCCTGGGGAACTGCCTCAGAATACGCTCCCCTGAAGTCCGGCAGTGCCTGGCGGGGCTGAGCGTCCCTGCACCTGCACAGCCCTTGCCAGTTACCCGTGTGGGATGCTGCTGTTATGCAAACCAAGTGGCTTTACGAAATAAACCGTTTGTTTAAGAAATGCCATCTGTGATACCCCCCTTTCATATGCCTCACAACACCAGGTTACCTAAGGAAGGAATTCTTTAGTTTTGGGTTATGAGACACTGGAACAGGTTGCCCAGAGAAGCTGTGGATGCCCAGTTTTGGTGGCACCACCCTGGGCAGTGTTCAAGGGCAGCTCGGATAAGGCCTTGAGCAACCTGGTCTAGTGGGAGGCGTTCCTGCTCCTGGAGGTGGGGGGTGAATCGGTAGGGTTGGCACTAGATGATCTTTAAGATCCTTTCCAACCCCTTAACATTCTATGGTTCAGTAATTCTGTGATGCGTCAGTACCCAGACAAAGTATTTTGTTTCTGAAACAAACACTGAAACACTCTCAGTGGCTGATGTTACACACAAACTTCTTTTGAGGTAACACTGTGCTCCTCTATGCAGCCAAAAGATTTCAATAAACAAACTTTGCCCATGTACATGATCATGCAAAAAATCCTCAACAACCTGTGTGAAGATCACATGAGGAGTATGTCACTCCTTAGAGTTTCTTAATGTTTTATACAACCCTGAAAGAAACAAAAAGAGAGGGGAGGAAAAAAGAAAAAAAAATATATATATATGCGATGGCAATGAGCAGATCTGGTGCAGAAAACCTGGGAAAATGTCTCTGAGGACAGGCTGTGGGTGAACTTTCAGGCTGTGTGCACAGCCCCTCTCTCATGGCGATTTTGCGGGCAATCAGGGCGCCCGCAGTCCGGTGCTCGCCATCCGCAGAGCGATGGCAGCTCCATGGCGGGGGCGGGCGCGGCCCAGGCCGGGCGCAGTTGGCGGGCCGGGCTCTGGAGGGCAGCAGAGGCGAGCGCGTGTGGCCGCCGGGCCGGGACAGCGCGGCAGCCGCCAGGAGCCCTGCCCGCCGGTACGGGCTGGGCACCGCCATGGCCCCGAGGTGCAGACACCCCTCATGGCTGTGCCCCATCCCTCTGCACACGCACACCTGACAGTTCTTGCACCGAACGTGAGATTCATACAGGAGACGTTTTCCTGAATGTCGGGGCTGTGCATCTCGTGTTTGCGGCACAGCGAGCTCTTTCTGCAGCCTTCTGTGCCGTGATGGTCCAGCCTGAACTGCAGACTCGTGCTTGTGAACAGGCACATGGACCAGCATCCCCCTGCCCTAGAGCTCTGAAGGGAAGAAATAATGCAGGATGGATGGATTTGTGAGCATTGCAGCTAATCGTTATTCAAAATAAACACAGAAAGTCAGGAAACCTGATTCATCTGAACCAATTGCCCGAAAGTCTATCAAGCAGTTTCCCTGGCACAAAACCTATTGAGAGACTCAACAACTGAAAGTCTCTGGTTGTCTGTAGAACTGTATGAAAATCATGCTATGAAAAGCCAGTGTCCATAAAGGAGACAGAGGAATCCTGCTTTATTCGAATAAAGGGAAAGTCCACTGGAGCACACAGGTTTTCCCTCTCGAGATTTCAGAGGGCAGAGCCTCCTTTTATCCTACACTCCCGGCTGCATGTTGCCCTCTTCCTTTCCCCATTGCTGAGGTTCCAGGAAGGTACAGCCTCCCCAGACCATCTACCACGTATCCCCCCCAAATCTGTAATTTTACACCGAACTTCAGGCAGTCAAGCTTGTGCAGACCCACTTGTGTTTCAGAAGCCAAGCCTCTGGGCTCTGTAGCAAACCTGCTGCTTGAAATTAATAGAGACATTAAGACCTGTTTCAAAATGGGAAACACCCATACCTTCACCAATTAAATTTTCTATAAAGACATTAGCACACATCTTCCCTTTCACAACCTAAGGGGACTATTGTTTATTTCAGTATGTATATGAAATATAATTCTGAGAGGGAAACTCAGAACAGGAAAATGTTTAAATGATAAGCCTTATTATGAGATATTTAGGCATTAGTCCCATAGACAAGGATGGGACAACCCATGGCAGACCAGGGAAAAGTAAAAAGATTGAGGTGCATTGGAAAAGGGGAATAAAAAAGGACTATTTGCAGGGAAGCAGGCTGCTGGGCAGTATGGTTGTGTGGTGAGCCCCATGGCTAATTGCCACTGTCTGTCCAGTCTTCTTTTCAAATTCTGTTTTTATCTATTTTTCATGTGATTGATTGTGTCCTCTGTTGTGTGTCCATGCATAGGAGCTGATAATGAACTCCATGAGCAGTCTCATGAGCAGTCTGGGAGTGCTGGGAGACCCTTGCAGGATTTTTCCCTATGCACATATCCTTAGAAGGAGGATCAGGCTATGCATGCTCCTGCAGGCATGTTGAGGGTCTCCCACCAAAACTGAAATTGGGCAGAAGCAGCTCCAAGGCATCTAACAACTCCTCATTCATAGGAAAATTATGTCAAAATATATATTTTTGAATCTCTCCACTATTCTCCTAAAGCACATCTATTCTGTGACTAATCATGAGCAGATTTACTCATTAGAGTATACTAGACCACCAAGAATCACAGGGTTAAGCCTCTATAGTTTGTCATGTTAAAAATCTGAATTCAAAAAATCAGAAGTAGCCCCTGAAGAGATGAGTGGTTGTCGAAATCAGCAGTTTCATATGGACTCCAGGAGGCTCTGAATTGGGCCCATGCACATCACATTAATATTACTTTAAATTTGTATGCAAATTTTAACTCCCTGGTGTTCCTGTGAAAACTACTGCTGCCCTGTGTGTCCTTTCATGGTCTGAAGAAGTTACTGACAACAGAGGTGGTTGTTATGGGGACAGGCGTCTGACAAAGAAATGAGGGTATGTGACAAAGAGAACACCTGATTATGAAAAATTTGTTTTCATACAGAAGAGGAAATATAGCCCTGAAAACACAGAGGTTTATTTGAGCTTACAGTCCCAGAAGCTCAAGGAGAAGAAACTGGATCTGGGGGATATTAAGACTATAGCAGGTATAACATACAATATTTTGGATGCAATACAAACAGGTCACCAAAAGCGTATTATTTTAGACTTAATTATGATCAATGGGCCACTGTTGGTTTCAGACTTTTTAAAACAAAGGCTCCTTCTTTCCTCCCTGCAGGGCTCCAAAAAGGAAAAAAATCTAAGCTAAGCAAAGTAAAACAAAATGGAGACATAAGAAGAGAAGGGGAACAGACCAGTATTGTACTTCATTTGTTCTTAATGATCAAAAACATGAATGTTTCAGTTCAGTGTAGAATCTCCTTGTGCAATCACATTCTGCTCTTGTATTCATGTTCTACTGCTTCCTTGTGTTTGTTTTCTCAGTTTTTATTTTTGTTGTTGTTGTTGTTGTTTGGGTTTATTTTTTTGGAGATTCTTCAGAGCAGTACAGGGATAAGAGAACAAGAAGTGATTTTTTTCCAAGAACAAACAGCAGCACAGTTCCTGTGAAATGCAGATCTTCTCCAGTTCAGTACTGTAACTATCCACACCCTGTCCTCCTCTTCCCACGTGCTGTGTTTTCCTCTGCCCTTTCTTTTAAAGCACTGCCTAAGACCTAAAGAAATTCTGTCAAACTACTATCAATTGCTTCTAACAGTGGTTAGCAAGCAGGTACCAACAATTGTGGAGGCCTAATACTAACACAGTTTAATTGCAGTGGAGTTGATTTACATCTCACTGAAAATAAGGGAGAGGGTTCTTTGGGCCTTTGATGAAAGCTGTCTCTTAACCCTGTTCAGACAGGTGTGACTGACATAATGTTTAAACCTACAGGAGTGCATCTCTCTAACAGTACCTCTGTCCAGGGCCATTAAAGCAGGGTTTACAGCAGGGCTATATATATATGTTTATAAATATACAAAAATATTTAACATGGATGTCCACTGACAGTTCACATGTTCAGGAAGCAGCTTTCTTTGTATTTTAGGATGATGGGGAGTAGAGCAGGAACGTAGAAATTACATTAATTCTTTCTAGAACATGAAATCTAATCCCCTTTGTTTCTTCTTAGATATTAACAGAGAAGCAGATCCTTCCATCCCAGCTTCACAGAAGAACCATGGTAACCATCCAGAGCCACACTGATTTCAAGGCTCTTATGTCTGTCATTACAGCATAAATCAGAGCCATAATATAGATTTCCAAGGCTCAAATATGCTTTCTGAATGTATATATGAGAATACAAGCATAACAGATGCCCTAAAATTCAGCAGGAGGAAGTGGAAACATCCTAATGCAGAAACTAATAGTATTATTCTTTCCTCCACGGAAAAATAAAAAATCCCACTTACTATATAGATTAAAAATCAACCAAACTTAAAAAATCTCTTCAAATGTTCTGTAACACAGACCTGCTGGAGCTGGCAGGCTGGATGTCCCTCTTGCATGCTGGAGCCTCATTAGCATCCCATCAGCAGCATGGGGACTTGCCAGAGACAGCCATTGCTGGAACTCTTGGGCCACAGAACACTGAAGTGAGGGTAACAAAACCCATCTCAGGGTTTGGTTTTCTGCATGCTTGCCAACAGCTGGTTAGTTGGGAATAGAGAGAGGATATCAGCTTCATTATGACACAGCCTTAGAGAAGAAAGGATTTTTGCAGAACAACTTTCTAGTAATAGTCAAATTATTAGTGAAATGCTTTACTTTCTTGAATGCAAATACATGAAAATAAGCAATTATGCTTATTGCTTTTTTATATCTAGAGCTTGCTTTTACTTTACACTCCTTGGAGTCCAGCTCTAGTTATTATCTAATCACACAGAAAAGTGCTGCAAGAAGCGTGTGGGACTCTGGTCGGGCTGTTTGCCCTATGGCCTCCACACTGGGCAGTCAGAGCTGTGTAGGTGCCCTAAGAGGGACAGAACTGGAGTAGACATTGCTCTTCCCCTCTCAGTCAGGCCATTTATGTCCTGGAGCATTTCTTTCAGTTCCTTACTATGTTCCCATTTACTCCCATATTAGAGATAAAAATTTAAAAAAAGCCAAACAAGACAATGAACAAACACACACATACATACTCATTGCCAGTATTTTTCAACCCTTCTGTACAGGTAATTCTGTATCAGAAAGAGCACAAACCCAGTTCTTTTCTTTCATGCTGCAGTAGGATTGGATGTGGGTTTCCTACAGGAACTGTTGACAGAGGTACAGGACTGCCCATGCGCCTGTGCTTCCTTCCTCAAAACTGCCATGAAGTCACAGACACTTCAAAAGTACATTTAAAAAAGGGGGAGGGGGAACAAAAAATGTTGAGTGTGTATATATACTTACACTTGCAGGCCACTTTCTGAGCTTCTGCTCTTTGGTTTTATTCTTGCACTTTTCAGTGTGACTAAACAGTATTTTTTCTTATTTTTAATGTATAGTTTTAATGTATAGTATTGTTACTTAAAGTTCATGCTCTCTTGAGTCAGACTGCAGAGGTGTACAGCAAACACTGTTACAAGAGTTGTGATAAAATCACCAGAATGTCAGCATATGATTTGACATAACATTTCATGTATTTTTTTTTCTGTGTTTTAAAAGTACTTCATGCCAGGAACCATTTCCACATGGCCCAGTACAACCTGCTATGAGAGATCTCAGCATTATTTCCTTTAAATTGTGTTATGTTGGTGAGTATTACTGAAGGACCTAGAAGGATTTTTCCTATAGTGCAGGAAGGGAAAACTGCCCTGTGTTTTTGCTGGGTCTATGATACAGTGTGTACATCATGGAACAAGCATGTACAACATGGACAGTCAAACTTCCATGTAACAGTTTATTTCCAGGTTAGTCACATTTTGTAGAGAACTGCTGCATAGTTTTATGAAAACAAGGCACATATGCAAAACCCTTTAAAAAGTATGAGAGAAGAAAACAGCTACAGCTTCTTTCTCACACTGCATTCATGCATTCCCATGCACTTCAAGAATGACAGAAGTTTCAGCAAACTCTTTACTGTTCAAGGCTCATAAAACTTACATATGCTGCACGTTTCTACATCAGATTTGTGTATGTAGTGCAATATGAAAATTTAATGCTGAAAATAACAATTGTCTGTGCTTCCCATTTGTTTTGCTTTGAATTAATCTACAGTGAGGAGCCTCACATACAAATATTGCGGTTTCTGATGATTACACACTCTGGTAGTTCAATAATTGTGCTGGTAATCTCACTTTGGAGCTTTGGGCTGGAGACAGGATAGGTTTATTCAGTGCAAAAGGTGGCTGCTGTGCCACTCTCCACATGTCAGCAGCCAAAGCAGCACTCTCAGGGTGTCATGGATATGAGTGCCTTGGCACTGATGGAGGTCTCGCATCCCCCAGCTCTTCCCTGGGAAAGAATTCTCTTTATGATCTGAAAATGACTTGTGCCCTGGTAACTCTGCCTGCCAGGAGACAGCTTCTTCTGCTCAGGCCAAAGCAGCTCATCCAGAAAATGAGAGAAAGCATCTGCTCATTAGCAGCTTTTCCTTCCTCCTCCTCTCGCACTGCACTTGTTACTGCGGGTCTCGAGTCCTGGCATGAATGCAGAGATGCTCTGCAGAGCCTGTGCATATTCATCAGTCTGAGCATCACTGGGTCTGTCAGTAGGGGCAGCTCAGGCTCCAGGTGGGTCAGAGTCAGGTGGGACTCGGCTACCCCAGGAGCTGATGCAGGCTAGACTGGCTGAAGCTTTATCTTTGTATTATGTTTAAGGATTTTTTCCTGCATTGTGCTTGTTCAGTGGAATTTGTATGCAGAGCTCCACAACCACCTCATAAAAGTGTGATTCATCAGATGGCATTTGAAAAGGTCCATCCCAGTGTCTGTCCCCTGGAAAACCTCTGGCTGTACCAGTAAAATTCTCTGGTGGCAGTGCTTCTGGAGATGGAATCTTGTTCCAGCAGACTTTCCAGCAGACACCCATACATTTATATTATCTTTTCAGTGTATTACTAACAAGCACTTTTAATTTACTCATCTAGAACAGGCTTTGAAGATTACAGAAAAAAATTTGTTTCTGTGTTATTTCTGGAAGCTTATATATATTTTTCCACATTCTCCTTTCCTCTGAGCACCACCTACCTTTGCATAATTTCATTAAGATGTATAAACTCTCCAAGATATATACCAGGGGAAGGAGAGCAAAAGCAGCAATAACAGAAAAAAACACCAAAATATCACTTTCCATCCAAGTCACACAAAAAAAATTGCAAAATTCCTTGGCACCAGAAGCATGGGAAATCAGAGCCACCTACTAGCCAGTGAAGGTGGGGTTCCTGTGTGCACAGTCAGGGCTTGCCAGCAACAGTAGGAGAGATATTTTTACAAACATTTGAAGTAGAAAGTCTCAAGACCCTTTGCTGACATTCATACCACTGCTGGTCAAACCAATAAAAGGCAGCAGCACTGGAGCTGTGCTGTGATCATAACCTGCCTTATCATGTAAGTTCAGCTCAAGTGAAAAGGTCAGAGATCTCTGTGTATTTTTTAAAACACAGAAACTAAATCAACTTGCTGTTAAATGTGAGACATCTAGGAGATCAACTGTAGGATGTAGGGTTTTGAATTAAAACTTGGTGTCTTTTTTGCCTGAGGATCTAAGTGAGAATAGGGAAAAAGAAAGTTGTTTATGAAATCCTATAACTGTGGAAGGTCTGATTCCTTCAGCAAATTAAATAAATTTGTAAACTGAGCACAACCAAGGTAGTTCCCAATCTGCTCAGGATTCCTCCAGCCTAATGAGGGCTGTGCCAGAGCAACTGTGTCTCCATGAACTTTCTCCAGTTCCCTCCTGAAAGAAGACATACAAGCTATTGGTTTCAAGTTACTTTCCAGATGCTCTAAGTCCCAAGAAAAGCAAAGCTATATATCAGCAACTGTGGATATGGCATTGTCAGTTCTAGCTCTGGATTAAATCAATACGCTCGCCATTCATGGGAAATGAAGATGAATTGATGGTCTTGGATCTTTTCCCAGCAGGCTGGTGTCCCCTGCTCGGTGCCACTGGAATGAATGCCACCATCTGGCTCTCTTCTTCAGAAGACACAGAGCAGAGCAAAGGAGTGACCTCCCTTCTCAGCTCCCTGGGTAGCTCTGGATGCGGGTGCCAGGGCAGGGCTGACCAGCCAAGTGCTCGCTGCTGTTTCCCTGGCTGAGCCAGATCAGCAGAGACAGGGGGACAACATAAAGACTGGACTTTCTTTGCAGCCATGAGCATGTTTCTTTATCTGTAACTTGTGTCTTTGTAAATATTTATCCCCAAATGGCATCTGAAGATCCACATTCTATATGGTATTTGTATTTTCTCTTGGTATGCCTGGAACAGTGAAAATCAATAAAACAAAGGCAGTTTCACTTGCAGGAGTTTGAAGCCATGGTGTTTCCCCAATAACCACCCCATACACAGTGCTTTACTACTTAAGAGAACTGCACCAAAGTAAAAACATTGCAGGTACTAATTCTGATCCTAGAGCTTGTAAAAAGATACAGAAGCTGAAGGACTGGGTTGTGCAACCCTTGCAGCACTGAGCACTTACCTGAGCACAGCCGACCCATTGAGAAGGCCTGGCACAGAAATGTTTCCCACAATTCTGTGATTTCAATAGAACAACAAAGTAGTTAATGAAGGATGGCAGCATCTCCAAAATGGCCTTGAATTTTAGAGAGTAGTTTTTTTTCTGACAAAGTTATAGGGGGACACAGTAGAATGGTTCCTTCAGATGAGAAGTTTTGCACTAGATTTTATTAGCGAGGAAGAATGTAGCCAGATTTTTTCCTATTCCAAATCAGCAGCAAAGAAAGAAAAAACCAAAACAAAACCTACAGGGAAGAGAAAATAAAAACTGCAGATATTGTCAAACTTTTTAGCAGGTTGAAATCAGAGCTACCATGCACAATGGCTCAAATCTGCAGTTTTCAAAAGAAGCATCTGGAAAAAAAACAAGTTTCAATTAATTTTGAATGTGAAGCCAAAGAAATTCAGAACAAACATTTTGGTAAAAGAAAGAAGTCCTTTAAGAGGACTTCTTTACCCCTTTGTGAGGGGTTAGAGTAGGAACAGTTCACCTCTGCCCCAGTTAGTGATGAAGCTCTGAGAAGCAGCCCAGGTTCTTTAGATGATTGTTTCACTGGAGCTCATTTAACCATATGCTTTGTAAGACAGAGTTTCAGGAGGTGAGCAGTGAAGAGGCAGAACAGCCTGTGAACAGTCAGCACATTGAACTGCAGGATTTCTTTGCTTTCTGTGATGTGTTAGGACCAGTTCCAAGCTCCTCATAATCATTGCATTAATCTCACAAGCTGTGCCTCACTTCAACTCTGCAACATTAGAAACAGGAAATTTCCATCCCCTGGCCTTTGACAGCCACTGCCTTTGTGCAAAACCTCACAGAAGGAAACAAGAGCTGCATCTCCAAATGTCGTGACTGCTCCAGGAGACAGTAAGACTCTCTGTCTGCTCAGTCTGAAAAAACCTTTGCATTTTTAAGTCAGCTCAAAAGAGCTCCAAAACTGTAGGCTCATTCTGCTCCCAAATCAGCACAACCTCAGCAGCCCCCAGCGTGCAGTGAGGTGGAGGAGCCCATCTGGGCCCTTTTGCTGACAGTGCTCTGGAGAGACAAACTCAGCAAAGGCAGGCAGCAGCCATCCATCCCTTCCTGTCTCTAGTACAGAGCAGGGAGGATGGGGGAATCTGGCAGTCCCTTTTCCCTTCTGTGAGCAGGAGTAGGACTCAAATATCCTCTGCCAGCAGTGACTGAAGTCCCATCCTTGTGTCCTGCACCCGAGCCCATGCTGGAGCCAGTCCTGGAAGGCCATACAAGCTCAGATCTCTCAGGAATCAGCAAATGATGGAGCAGAGGGGTGGAAAGGGGGAAAGGGATCCTGCCAGGGAGGAGCCCTCAAACAGAGAACATGTACCATCTGTTTGTGTGACACAATCAAAGAAGTACCTATCAAAGGCTGTGGCTTACACCAAGGAGTAAAGCTTCTCCCCTCGGAGCAGATGGTGCCTGTGTGCCCAGACGACACCGCTGGCTGGTCTGGAAAAAGCAAAATAAGTACGTGCTCTGAAGGACGGACAAAAACAAGACAGAGAAGGACAGGGAATTTAGCTTCCCTGTCAAAGAAAGTTATCCTAAGCATATCCTGTAATAAAGGTGTCAGGATGGAGGAATTGAAGCCATGCCTGAGGCTGGCAGCATCCTGTGTGCTCTGCAGTGTGAGCACTAATGGGAAAAAGCTCTCCACCAGGGCATTTTCTGGGAGAACCTCCCTTCCTGACAGCAGCCAAAGGAGGTGCTGCAGATCACAGGGAAATCAGGGCAAAAGCCAGGGCTATGCCACAGCAAAGGTGGTTTCCATGTATTTGCTAATCTCTTGCTCCATGGGAGTTCTCTCCCATGAAATTCCTTTGCATCCTCTTGAGACTAAGAAAACTCATATCATCCTCAATATCCTGTACCAAGGGATTTCACAGCAACAAACCTCCTCAACAGCACCACAGCAAAATACTTTTGTACTAAAATGAGTGTTCAGAGTTGTTTTTCTTCCCCAAAATGTGCAATTCAGAGTTACTGACAGGAAGAGACACCCCTGCAGGCACTGGGGCTGCTGAGGGCCAGTGATCTTGGGGCTCAGGGCATTTTTAACCCCAGTCCTTGTAAACAGCCCAGCCCACTACACACCACAGCATGGGAAATCCATCCCAGGCACCTCATCTGCTCCCCTCTCACACACTGAGGAGCAGCAGCTCACACTGAGCTGTTAAATTAATTAGCTGTTAAACACTGCAAATGCTGAGGCCAGAAGGATAACAAGTGGAGAACCAGCATCTACACACTTTCTTCCACATCACACAGGACTGATGTAGTTTTATAATACCCAGTGCCTAGTCCAGTTTGCATCTGTCCATTCATCCTTTAAGCTTCTTTGAACTCCAGTCTTGCACAGAGCTAATCACACCACCACCCTTTTGCTAATAATAGCAGCAGCCCTTCAGGCTGCCAGGAGCACTGATTGCTGCCTGTCCAAACCACAGTGATGCCACATCTCTGAGGTCTCCATTACAGACCCTGCTCAGTCTGGTGAGGAGAGAGCAGCAGAATGTAAAGCTAAAATGCTCATTTTTGGAGCCTCAGATCCTCAACAAGGCTGTTCAGTGTTTCCCAGCCCATGCTGTCTGCTGCAGCTCCTCTGGGGCACTCAGCAGTTAGGAGCCCTGTAAAGAATGTTAAAAGCATTTAATTAAACAAATATATTCAGAGTTAAAGATGTTGCTAAGGATTATCAATGCAAGAAGAAACACAAACAAAGCTCCAAAGGCACAAGGACCTGTACACAGGGCAGTAACCCTGCCTGTCTTCCTCTGAAATTACCTTTCACAGTGGGTGTAATTCTTCTGTGGGGCAGCTCCTTCAGAGACACCCTGGCTGGGAGCACACCTGCTGTTATGGGGTAGAAGTGGCCAAGATTCACTTGGCTTCCTGGCAGGGAGGAGGAAGGCAGGTTTCAAACCATGCTGTAGCTGCTGCCTACATGATTATTTTACAGTCTTTTAATTACTTCAGAAAAATGTTTTAATTAAGACCTCTTCTGCAGAGTTCTAGTTCAAAACTGCAGCCTGTCAGTTTTAGTGGTCCTAAACTGAAAGAAGAGGAGGTGCCTGAGAGAGGACACGTTGAAGCTCCTTTGTGCAATGCCTATGTGGAGTGCTGGAGCTGACCTGCCTTCCAGACACAACATTGAATCACTGGGGTTTCAGAACAGCAGCACCTGGGGAAAACACCCCTTCTCTGGGGGAAGCTGCAGCTCAGAAGGTTTGAGGAACATTCCCAACTACTATTATTCATCCACACAAGTGCTGACTCGCAGGGACAGCACCACCACACACACACTCAATTTTAAAGCAAATTTAGTTAACCAGATTTTAGTACAAAGGCAGCTAGAAACGTATCTCATTCTCCTGGGTCAGATCATGCTGGCATTTTCTTAGGTCTCAAATACACAAATCGATAGTGACAGTAAGCAATTTACAACCCAGCTGGCCTTTGCCTTTTGTTAGGCACATTTCACAATTTCAATAGCTTAAAACCCAAGGCCCTGAAAGGCTGGTTTCCAGCTCTGCTGTGCATTACAGCCCTGCAGACCTGGGTACATTCTCAGAGTCTCCACTTGCCAGCATTTTACATCCACAGGACACCCTTCCAGCTACAGAGTGGGAAGAACTCCACAATAAAACTCTCATGATAGGTAATAACCTGGAGGGCTTGGAGACCAACCACCACCTTTGGATGCATCCCCTGCAGCTCAGAGAAGCCAAAGAGCAAACGAGGGCAGCAGACCCTGTGCAACACCCTGCCACTGCCTGACCAGCCACCAGACCAAAGGCACCTTGCAGAATGGCCTCTGAATTCCTTCTTTCCTAGGAGGGCACCAGAAGTCATGGCTGGGTGGAGGGCTGGGCAAACATGCCATTGTGTGACACTGCTGCTCCTGGATTCTCCTTCTGACTGGGTGTCCATCCTCAGTGTCAGGGCTCCACCCTGGGAGGCCTCAGCCCACATCCCACATCTCATTACAGACACCACTGCTTTATCAAACTTGGTAAACCGAGAGGGTTGAGAGGAGAGAAACAGGAGTCACAAACCATACCCAAACAAGAAAGAAAGGCAGAAGGAAGAGGTTTAACCCAGGGCAAAGAGAAAAAAAGGGTGGAGGAGAAGCACTCACTGCAGGAGAGGCTGTGACAATCACCAGGTGTTCCCTGCATCCTCTGTGAACAGGGTTAGAAACACACAACCCTATTTCCAACAAAGATATGGGAGGCTCTTGAGACACAAAACTGCAGGAGCCATGGGGATGCCTATGGAAAATGCAATTTAAGGATGTTATGGCAAGCTTTTCCTTGGAAGGCTGCAGGAAGAACGTGGTTCCCAGCAGCTGCACGAGCTGGAAGTGGACAGGACCCTGCCTGCCCCAGCACTTCCATGCAGCAGAGTGGAGTGGGAGGCTGGGGGGAGCTTGGAGCCCTGCTGTGCTGGCAGAGCTCTGCCCCAGGCGGGTATCACCTGCCAGCCAGGAGGGACAATCCCTTCTGGGGAAGCTGCAGCTCCCAGATTAGACTCAGGCCCCTGATAGTGCCAGGGTTTCCCTGCAGGGCGAGCACGCAGCAGGGCAGGGGTGCAGCTCGTGCAAGGGCCCTGCTGGGGAAGTGCCAACACGAGCTTATCACAGATAGTTGCACAGGAGAGGAAGGAGAGCATGCCCTCTGCCTCTCAGAGCACACAGATGTGAAGAAACAAAATAGAAAAAATACAAGTGAAGTCATTCAGTGCCCTGAGAATTTGAACTTAGCTCTAGGCAGGAGCATCTGTAACTGCATTCCAGATTTTACACTATCCTTCTGAAACTTCTGAAACGTCAAGGCAGAGGTCTCAGGACCATTTATTCCCTTTTTCTCCCACTTATTCTGCATTTCCTCCTATTATCACAATCCCCATCTTTCAGAAATATTGCATGTTTCATTCAACAGTATTCCCTTTATTTTGTGGTTAAGGGCACAATCTTTCTTGTACAGCATCTCCCACAGATGCCTCAGGAGGAGTGAGGTAAATCTGGCTTCCCCAGAAGAGGGGACTTTCCGTGGGGTGCTGGCAGCAGCCACAACACCCAGAGAACCTCCAGCAACTTTTGTCTCTGGAGTTGTTGCAGTATGGTGTTAGGGAAAATGGTTCTAAAATCCATTTTTACAAACCACGTGAAGCAGCAAAAATACCCAGAACTGGTTAGCAGAACAGCAACATGTTCGTGCACTTATTTTTAATGGTCTACACAACCCAGTCCTAACTTGAAATTTTATTGTTTATGGGCACAGCATGTTCATTTTATGGGAACAGACCTGCTCTGTGCTGGAAGACTTCCTGCAAGCAACTGTGGTGTTAATTTAGAAGATGGCTTTCTTCCCAAACAGTCATCATTAAACCAATAACCCTGTGTTACCTCCAGCATCAAGGGGCAGTGTGCTGTAGGAGGCAAGACAGAACAAATGTCCCAGCGATAGTAATTGCAAAAGGGCTTAGGGGCTGTTCTCTTCAGGGAGAGAGATGCAGCCTGGCCAAACTCCAGGCTGTGTGGTTTTAAAGATCCTCACTTGAGTTGTATTGTGTTAATGTGCAGCATTACAGAACTGCCACTTCTGCACCCATGCCTGGCTGACTTACAGGAACTATTTTCATCATCTCGGCCAGAAATGACATCTCTCATGACTTTTATCGTGGAATGAGTGCTCGTTTGTAATCTGCTTGGAAAATCTGTTTCTGAGCTTAATTCTAAAGGCTCATCTTTGCTACAGAAACAACTGTACTCAGTGACACAGTGTACCCTCCCTTGAGCAGCATGGGGAATGATTTGCTGTCCTGGGAAATTGGTCACAGCATAAACCCACAGGGTTTTGCAACCTCAGTGTTTGATGCCTTTGGTTTAAGTGTTGAACACACTGTATAAGCACAAGTGAACAGCCTGAACTAGGAACACTTCAACAGTGCTGAAATGCTAATCATGTGGGTAATGCTGCAAGTTAATCATTAGTTTGTGCAGTAATTTTATCAGTTCACGGAGGGAGGCAAGGGATTAATGCCAGGGTCAAAATCACAACAGAATTTGTCTCAAATCTTTCCATTTTGGTAATCTTAAGGATCAACTTGCGTGTTGCCACAGCAAACTTGCTCAAGAAACTTTTTATTTAAATGCCTTCATAAAATGTCTTTCTGAAGAAACGAAGCACCCAGGCTATGCAAGGGCAAGGTCTCCAGCCTAAGACAAGGCAGACCAAGCACTGCACCGTGCTTGGCCCTGCTGTCCCTGGAGAACACAACTGCCAGCACTGCATCTGTAACTGAACTGATGCAAAGTGTCCCTCAGGGCTTTTTCAAAGGAATTCCAAACTTCAGTCCTTCCAAGCTGCTTGGGATGCAACATATCCACACCTCTGCAAGCAAACAGGTCAATATATTTCTAAGCATTTGGTTTGGCTTGAACAGAGCATTAGCAGTTGTCTTGCTGTATTTCTACAATGAAATGCTTAAGTAAACAGCTTGCCTAGAGAGGAAGAATTTCCATCGCTGTCTAGCCCATCCTAATATTGACAAATCTCTGGCAGGAATGAGTAAGGGAACCTTATTTCTGCTTGAGGCAGGGTGGCAGGTTTAAAGACATCCTGAGGTATCTTCTAGTCCTGCCCAGACTGATGATGATTTGCTGTCTAAATTAAATTGTGCAGGGATCACACTTTAGAAACACATTGACAGGGCTCTGCCATGCAGCTAATGATGAGACTGTCCCTGCCTCTTGAATCTTTCTATGTGACAATTTCTGCATGATTTGCATTTTCCATCATCATTCGGGCATTTTAACTCCCTTAAAGAATCCACAGCTTATAGACAGGAAAGTGTTTTCAATATCCTTTACCCCAGGTGAGGAGAAGGCTGTACCAAACCTTAAAGTAGGTGTCAAGTCAGAGGCTTAGCCTCCCTCCTTGCTGTGGACTGAAAAGCAGTGCCATGCTCCAGAGTGGCTTTGAGGCCACTATGCATTATTAATTATTGCATAGAAAATAATCCCATCACACTGGGTGACAGCTGCCCAGATAAGCTCCCCTCAGACCAGTGCCACTGTGCCCCATGGCTCTGCTCCCCTCACCCCCTGTGCCTCATGGCTGTGCTATCAATACCACAATCCCTCACCAAATCAAAGACTTCTGTTCTCATGTTTAGCACCCTCACAGGGCTGCCACCCAAAGACAACAGAAACCCTGTTTTTCATGTTCACAAAAAGTTGCAGAAGGTTACATGTGGGACTGTCAAGTTTCCTGCTCAACTCTGTCTTGAGAGCTGAGAAGTCTGAAAGCCAGAATCTGCAAGAAATGAGAATGACAGTCAGCACCACAGCTGGAGAAGCATCTGCTTTGTTTGACTTGACTTTATGTAAAGGAATCACAATCTCATCCATTGCCTTCATGTAACCATACACCACTGATTTCTCTGCACACCCATGGAAACACAAATACAGCTATTTCTGTAAGATTTTTATTAAACATGCAGTCCACAGTGCAGAAGCCCCATACTCAAACACAATGCACAGTGCCTGGGCATCCCACTTTGCTACCAGAGAGGGCAGCTCAGGACTGCAAAGCCATTTGTGTAGCAGCAGAGAGCCCTTTATGAGTGCCAGCATCTTCCCTTACACCAAGAGGCTTGATACCTGCCCAGAAATGCCATAGCTCAGTCTGCATCATTGGAAACAGTTTCCAAAAGGTCAATTAATTGGAAAACTAAAGGATCTTTCCCAAAATGAGTTACCATGGCAGAATCAAACAGAATGGGCAATTTCCTACTTCCTCTCATTTGAACTAATGAGGTTTTTCTTCCAGGACCATACATGTGTTCTGCAGAATTGAACTAGCCAAATAAAAACAGTGGTAGGTCATTTTAATAGTGTGCATGGAAAAAAAAAAAAAAAAGTTTCTGAAGTACAGTATTCTAGATAGAAACATACCTACAGGACTTACTGGGAGCAGCAATTCATAGGTCTTCCTTCTTAGAGTAGAGGCACCAGAGAACAAGTTCAGCATGAGGTACTTGAAATCAGACCTTTTACTATGCAAACACACTTTTCACCCATTAAAAAAATAGATTAGAGGAAGATATAAACATCTTATTTATTAAATCAAATAGAAATGCAAAATATATTTCACATGCCTTACATGGAAAAGAGATGAACTTCCAAGACTTTAAAGCAAAACTGTGTCAGTTGACACGCAGGAAACAGGAACATTATAAACAGTCACAAAGAGGAGGAAGGACTGGGGGGAGGTGACATTGGGCTGCTGGGCAGTTCCTCCTCACTCTGAGAAAGATGTCCTAAAAACAAGAATGGAGTTTATGCTAAGCAAGCATTAGAAGCCTGAAATTAATTTTAACATACACTTATTTTGGAGGAAATTGTCTAAAGAAGTACAGTTGGCTACTAACTAGTTAAAACAGTGGTCTAAGTATATAATGGTATGTATACCATACTCATTAAGTGGACATGGGTTTAATTTTTGAATATACCATTGTCATATGAAATAGACATGAGTTTATTTTTTGAACATCAGTAGGGCAACCAGGAGAATCAGAAACACCAAAAACACCTTTTAAAAACTAGATCAATACACAGCCACGTTCTGAGCGACTCTGCTATTAAAAAAGGGAAAGAAGATGAAAAATAGAACTATTTTCTAAATATTTTAATAATTTTGTCATCCTCCAACTCTTCCTCCCTCCTACATACAATTTCTTGGAAACTGAAATGACACTCAACAGCAAATACAAAGCATACACCAATAGTATAGTCCACAGTTTTTCTAAAGAGTCAATAGTCCAGCAATTTTAAAGTGATCTATGTGCAAAAAATTAACAAATGAAAGAGTTTCTTAAAAAAAGAAAAGTCTGCTGCAGCCCTAACTTCTACTTTAAAAAAAGAATCTGAGGATTAGCACTAAGTTTCCCAGTGGAGGACAGATCAGTAATTCCAAGTACTCTGCCTAACCTGTGACTTGGTGTTGCAAAACTGTCAACATCCCAAGTTTACTACCTGCTGGCAAGTGGAAAACAGACTGTATCCCCATGAGAAATAGGAAAACCACTATTCATAAACTGGTCTTCTGAGATACATAAACATATGGTGCAGGTATGTATTCAGAGACTGCTACCTACAGCTGAGAACAGTCCTCCCAGCATGACTAACAGTAAATTATTAACAATAAAATGTGCAAGACCTCTAAGAGCAGTATTTGAAATGTTCCTGCCTGCTCAATGCCTCTAGGCCTAAACTATCTGCTCGTTAATAGTGGTGTAAGTCAGGGCAGCTCTGGTGAAGTTACAGTAGAAATCACTGTGCATGAGGATTTCTGTGTGAGAAGAACAGTCCCTTGAACTACAGACTAGTTCAGTCCTGACCACACTACAATAGGGAATTGTGTTTAAACCATGAGTAATCATGCAATCATCTCCCAGCATAGTACTTCTTTTCTGCACACATGGAATGTAAATGACTGAGATTTACAACTGATGATTTTGCAGATTTAATGGATTATATTTCTCTAATGGTTCTGGCAATGCAAACTCAGTTAAAAAAAAAAAAAAAAAAAATCCCAAGCTCACTGCTGTCTACTTCTTTCTTTATTGGATGACTTATCTGGTACACAGTTAGGATTTCTAACAATAAGTGAGTGTTCAAAGACATCCAATTAGTTGGGCTGGGGTATGGTAAAGTCCAGGTGTGGAAGACACCACAACAGGCGATAAAGCTTAAGCACAGTTGAGTAAAAAAGCAGATCTTATGTCTGTTACTAGTCCAGTAAATGGAGATGATGCCCCACATCCTAAGAAAGGGCTGTGAAACAGAACAATCACCAACTCATAAAATGCCTTGAGTTTTCCAGATAAACTCAGAAGAGCAAAACATGAGCAGTAAAGTCACTTGGTGTTTAATGGCTTTCAAAGTCACCTTCCAAAATGGTTCAAACATCAAAACTATCTCCAACTTGAAAGCCAAGTGGCAATATTCTCCCTTTTGCCACCACTGCTGCATGGGACAGAGGAGCATTATGGAGGCTGAGGGACACCAGCTGCAGGAAGGTGCCCAGCCTTGGCCAGTGTGAAGGACCAGCACACCAGTCCACAGAAAGAATCTCAGCCAAAAACATGAAGCCTCGAGGAGGAGAATGAAGGCAAACACACTTAGGCTGATGCAAAACATTGAAGGACTGCAGAGTGTCCAGAGAAGGGCAGTGGAGCTGGTGAAGGGTCTGGAACACAAGTCCTGTTAGGACTGGTTGAGGGAGCTGGGGGTGTTGAGCCTGGAGAAAATGAGGCTCAGGAGGGACCCTTATCACTCCCTACAACTACCTGAAAGGATGGTGTAGTGACGTGGGGGTCAGTCTTTTCTCCCAGGTAACAAGCAATAGCACAAAAAGACAAAAGTTGTGCTAGGAAAGGTTTAGATTATTAGGAAAATTTTTTTCACTGAAAGAGTGGTCAAACATTGGAATAGGCTGCCTAGGAAATGGTGGAATCACCACCCTCAGAAGCTCTCAACAAAAGCACAGACATGGTGACTAGGGACATGGTGGACCTGGCAGTGTCAGGTTAATGGTTGGACTTGATGATCTTACAGGTCTTTGCCAACCTAAATGATCCTATGAAACCACATACCTTAATGCAGGAAAATGGTGGTTGTGGTGCAGTTCAAATCACAGCCAAACTGGTTTAATTTGCCAAGGACAGCTGAACACTAACAACACAACTCAATGTGTATTTCAAGTGCTGTTAGGCCCATACCACATACAACATTTAGCCTTGGTTTGTCTCCCCATAATGCACTAAAGTAAAACCAGACCTTAAGGAATAACTTGCATAGTAAGAAAAGGTCATCAATTTAATCATTTACTTTAAGCAGGCAAGCAAATTTGTAAACATTCAAAAGCGGCAGCATCCAAGTTACAAACAATTTAAGGAAAAAAGAATTGAGATTATTAAGGTTCTTTATCCTCTCAAAAATTTTGGAAATGAACTTTTAAAACACTGCAAACATTGAACACTCAGTTGCACTTTTTCTAATCCTGCTAGTAATTCTGCCTTCCAAGGAATTCTGCTTTCTAAAACGCATGATCTCACCATTGCCATACTTTTCAGCAATTGCTGTTTGGAAGTCAGCTACCAGAGCATTCCACCTCAGTCTAAATCCCATTAGCAAAGGGAATGCCTGTGTCTTGATTCAACACCTCTTTAACTTCTGAGGGTAAAGTGTCAAAGAGGTGATCTTCCACTACGAGCCCGCTTTTCCTGAGAAGCTGACACTGCCCCAGCGTGGCTGGCAGACGGTCCAAGCAGTTTCCCTTCAGTTCCAGGTAAGTCAGCTGCAACAGCTGACTTACTTTATCTGGGATTGAGGTAATACAGTTTTGTCCCAGACTCAAAGTCCTCAATTTAACACATTTAAACAATTGTTTTGGCAAAACGTCGACTTTGTTTCCCGTGATGTGAAAATGCTGAAGATTTTGAAGCAAACCTATTTCTACTGGAATCACCGCAATGGAGTTGTAGCTTACATCCAAACACCTAAGCTTCTGTAAACTGAACACTGCAGCAGGTAAGGTTTCAAGCTTGTTATTGGAGAGATAAAGAGATTCCAAATTCTTTACGTGGGTAATGGATGAAGGAATGCTGACTATTTTATTGTGCCACAGCTTTAAACAAGTCAATCTTTTTAAATGCTGGAAACTGATGATTTCTTCGATTGTGCGTATGCTATTTGACTTTAAATCCAGTTCCTGTAAGTTAGAGAGACTGAAGATGGCATGAGGAATTCTCTCCAGTTCACAGTTCTGCAGTTCCAGCTCTGCAACATTTGTCATTTTCTTAAGGCTATTGAGTACCACAAGCTTAGTGCCATCATTATGAATGACTAGTTTTGTCAGATGTGGTGCTACATCTGTGATATTGGGGGGAATTTTGGTCAAATTGCTCTTCACGTGGAGAATTTTAAGGTGTCTCAGCTCTCTAAGAGATTCGAGCCCTATCATTTTATTATTTTCAGAGTTCAAGTTGCCTATCAAATACAATTCACGGAGGGTTTTGAGCAAATACACCCAGGCAGGGATTTCTGCAACATCTGTGAATTTCACATGAAGGCATCTCAAGTGGTCCCGGAGGAAGCTGAAGGCAGTCTGCTCAACCTTCGCAGGGCAGTGGTACAGATGAAGCTCCTGAAGATTCGTCATCTGGGAAATTTTGGCTGTAATTTTGGCTTCAGGAATCAGCTCCAGTTTCAACACATCCAGATCAGTCAGATCAAACACTGCATCGGGGACTCCTGACAGCATGAAGAGATGCAGCTCCTGCTTGTCCTGGGCGTTGCGGGAGACGTGCTGCCGAAGCTTCTCGTAAGTCCACTCGTGGTTCAGGCTGATCCCGCGCAGTTTGTTCTCGCTCACCTCTGACAAAAACACACCAAATCGCTTGGAATACAGCTGGTCATACTGATCCACCATGTGCAGGAGAAAGGCAAAATCGTTTTTGACGTCGGGGATGTCGCTGAAGCTGCTCTCTTCTCTGACCTTTTCAAAGGAGTATTCTTTTAAAGGTATTCGGAACAGCCAGAAAAGCGTGTAGAGGCAGATGAAACCATAGACACAGATAAGGGAAATATAGCTGATAAGCAGCTTCTTCAGCATGTAAGCCATATTGTGTGTACATTCAAACTGTGTGTAGCCAATCAGGTGCTCCACTTTCGGGTTGCAGATGTGTTCAAAACTGATGGTGTTGACAAAGTTTGCAGTATAGCAGAGAATAAATATGAACTTGACAGTCTTGATGACAGTCTGGCCAACATAGAGCTTATAAATCAGATCACTGTCCTCCACGTGAGCCCGGAACTTACGGACCTTCTCAAAGAGCGCCTTGGCCTGTTCTCCATCTTTCTTATCTAAAATTGTGACACTGGGAATCTCGATCATCGGCTTGTCGGCTGAAAACTTGAAGCCAGATTTGGTTATCATGGGAGTGCTAGCACTTGGGCTTCCTTCATCACTGCTAGTGGAAACATACTTGGGAAGGGACTGGGCACCAGTTAACCTCTGTTTGTTCTCCTCAGAGTCCTCACATGCCGTTTCAGACAATGCTTTTGTAGTCCAAGGAGACTCAAAGCACTTCCCCAATATAGATACAAAATGCTCAATTTTTGAGCAAGTCTTGGGATACTTGAACCAAAAATTACTGCTGACTATTAAAATGATAGTATGGATGAGAACAAGATAGGGAAAATACTTTGAGTACCAAGGAAGAGCCAAATGATAGCACATCTGGTTAATAAATACGTACTGCTGAAAATCCAAATTGGTTTTACGGCCTGAGGAATCTTTTTGTTCCTTCTTCAGCTCCTGGCCTGATTCAGTGGGTTGATACTGAGAGGAGGTAGCTCTGCTCAGAAGAATGTCAGGTGCTACAGTGGTGGGACTTTCGAAGGAAACAGTTCTCATTGATGCTTCTTCTTGAACAGTGGTTGTTTCAACAGTGGTAAAGTCAGCCTTCCCTGCTGTATCAGGCTGCACTTTTGGACTTACAGTAGACTGCAAAACTGGCAAGCAGACCACCTGGTCTTTTGTCAGCTGCATGGTTCCAGCAAAAATGGCAACCATTAACATAACGACAGCGAGATAATCCATAAATACATCCCACCATGGTTTCAAGATACGGTAAGTTGGCTGGATGTCACTGAGCGATGCAACTTCTGCAAGGGTAAACATTCCTACAAGAGAACAAAGACAAAATCAGAATTGTTGACTGGGACATTAATTTTACCATTTAAAAACAATCCCAGCATGACACACATCCCTCAGAAGGTTTCATTTTTTCTTACAGCTTTTTGCTTGTCACATGCTAGCCACCATTCCGCTTAGCAGTTTTTCCAAAGGATATGACCAAACAATGAGGTATTTCAGCAAAACAGAAGACTTCCCACTTCAGGCTAGATCATGTTTGTGTATCTTTGCCACTTCACAGCACCAAAGCTTGCTCTGTGCAAGTGAAATGTCTGAAAGGTATAATACTGTACCTGATATAGATTTAAAAAAGGAAGAGCAACAGTAGACTACACAGCACAAAATCCAGTTCTGTAAAAATGATTGCTTCAGTCTGAGCACATAAAATCCAATACTAACAGTACATTGCATTTAAGCAAGCATTTAAAATAGCATTTTTCTAAATGCTTTGCACTCTGCTCATGACTTGGACAGCACACTTTGGGTCCTGTTGTCAACAAGGTTTCTCTTTTTTTTTTTTTCATCTAGCACAAGACAGTATCTTCCACTCCTTCCTCCTAAGCATCCACAGGTGACTTACCAGATTGACTGGTTCCTTTTCATTTTAAGTATCACTGCACAAGTGAAAGCCTTGCAGCTACTATGTGAACATTTGGCACAATCTCTTCTAACATACTTGGATGGTTTAAAGTAAAAAAGTTGGATGGGGCCCTGAGCAACCGGATCTAGTGAGTGGCATCCCTGCCCATGGCAGGGGTGTTGGAACTAGATACTATTTTTAGGAACCTTCCAACCCAAACCATTTATTCTATGATTGGACCAAATATTAGTTCATATTGCAGTCCAACTGTAATACAAATATTACAGTCCAACTGTATACATTTTTCTCCCCAATTGATCTAACCCAGGTAACCAAGAACAAACCCCACAATTCTTTCTTAATATAAAGGGGAAAACATTTTTTCAGACTATCATCACATCCTAGTGATCATAGGAAGCCAGTTAGTACAAGTAGGACAGGAGCTGACTGGAAGGCTTTGACTTTGTCTTAAATATATGTGTGTGAGACAAAGCAGCAAACTGACCACATGAGAATCCAAATCTCTCTGCAACTTTAAATAATTTTGCTTTGCTTTTTGTTTTGACAAATATGGAGGAATCAACTTATCAGCTTTAAAAAACTAAGCTTCCTGTGCAAGCAGGATGTGGTAAAATCATCATTTTGACTGCTGAATGTGTGACCCAAATTTGCCATTTCTGAAGAAAAATAGCTTGCTTGTGTGCACACATGCAGCTGGGAAGGAGACAGCATGTACACTATCCCACAGAGTCTGTCTCCCTTCGCTTGGGTGAAGAACAGCTTAGCAGAGCCCAAGGAGATCAAAGCAGGGAGCAACAAGATGCATTAATTTATTATTTTAAACTTGTAACATAACAGTTCATACAGATCTGCACCTTACACACCCTAAAAAACATCACAGGCAACATATATACAGTGTGATAATGAAATTATTTCTAGTTAAAGACATTTCTACACACAGAATTCAAATGCCAGCAATTGCCTGTATGATCAGAGCCATGCACTAGCACCCCTCCTTCCCCACACCAGTGCAAGCAGCTCCCACTTCTCAGTCTGTGGGAAAGGCCAGAACATGTCTGCACCACTAGAGAGCTCAGGAGCCAAGTGTCTCCTCCTGCACAGGGAGCCAGCCAGCCCCTGCCTCCCACACTGCTCCCAGAAGCTTTTACACACCAAGCCTGGGATCTGGTGGAGCAGCCAGAGAGGGAAGGACTTATCGCACTGCAGCACTCATCTCCGAGCTCTTGGCACAGCTGCCAAAATTTAAGTTAGGGCTGAGTTTCTCAGGGAGTCAGCAGAAGGAGCTTCCAGTTCTCACCTTCTTTATTTTCCAGTGGGCATATGAATGTCAAATACTCCTCCCCATCACAAGTTTTTGAGGTCTTACAGTCCCAGCTCCACAAGGACCTCCCTGCTGAGAGGTTCTGAGGCAGCCCCTCACCTCTGCAGGGTGCAGCTGCAGCTCCAAGGGCTGAGGGACAGTAACACACCCCAGCTAACACAGCCTGGCAGTGCTTGGGTGAAACTGAGCTACAAACTCCCATCTTAATGTCCCCAGGGCTTTGCCTAAACCCAGTCACAGCATGACTGCTTGCCCCAGATGGATATGAAGGGACCCTCCTAACTCCTAGGGCCTGACTGCCTGGCACCTGCCCAGAACAGGAGAACCACAAACCAACAGAGAGGGGATTTTTTCCCCTGACTGGATTTTTTTCTTTCCAGGAAGCTCTCTGGAAGGCATTCTGTCGATCTCCAAGCTGTTTGCACTGTGGTCTCACCTCCCTTGGCTGCCACATGAACTCCTCTCCCAGCAGGAGAGCACAAAGCCAGAGGCAGAGCAAGGACAAGGCCAGCCCAGCTCACACAGCCATGGCTGTGCAGGGAGAGCAGGGCAGAGGCTGCAGAGGAGGAACAGGATCACTGCTGGAACAAACACAGCTCCTGCCACTGCTCCTTCCTCTGGGGCCAGCCTTGCCCCCAGCTCTGCACTGCCCAATTAATGGGAAGTCACCTCACTGCAGGATGGGCTTGGCATCCAGAATGCCTTCCACACATGGGTAATAAAACACAGAAACCCAGGCACTGCAGACCTGACTGCTCTGAACAACTGAAATAATGGAGAAGAAATGACAGAGCAATAAAAGAACAGCAATAAAAGCAAAAGTTAAAAATTGCCTCTACCAGACCTCTGTCTTGCACACACAAAATCCTTCCCAAAAAGGTTAGGGGACACAACAGAGCCTGAGTAATCCTCTTTGAGACTGCAGGCAGCATGGTGTAACAGGAGCTTTACACCAGGAAGTACCACATTCAATGCTCTGAACACATCTTTTCTTTCAGGTTAATGATACTCAGAGAAGAGCTCCTGTTTTGGCAGAGATTAGCAGTTATAAAACACAAAAATCCTCTGTGGGACTAACACTGTCTCATAAAAGACAGACCTTTTTCTAGCTAGCAAAAATATATTCCAAGACTTGAAAAAGGATTTGCCTCCTTTCACGTCCAAAATATTCTGAATCTTAAAAACCAAAACAAAAAACTATAAACCTACACACAGTATAAAACACATTCTGACAGGCTACAAATAAATTAGGTATTTTCTCTTTTAAATCATAACATGTATTGCTGTTTGATTTTACTAAAGTAATAATCATAGAAGTTAACTCCTATTTCTGTGCACACTTAGAAATCAAGCAATTAAGAGGCACTCAGAACAACCAGTCTGTACAGTATTGTAATGGGTTTGAATTTTCTTTATTCCAGCTGAATTTAAACTATTCAAAGCTTTTAAAACCTACTGTCTGGAATAGTCCTTAGAGTAGGTGGATAGTATTTTCACTGCTAATTTTCAACTCCTTTTAAGAGTGACAAATTGAGTTACATTGTAAGTTACAATGGAAACACAGAAGCAAGGGAAGAAAGAAAAAAGAAAGATGCAAATGTCAGTCAGTGTCTGGCAGGCAGAGCCTGCAACACCTTGCCATAGGTGGTGTCCCCTCAAAACCAGTCATGGCATCTCTACCCCAATGCAGAAAACATCTGAGAGCAGGTAGTAGTTTTAAGAAGCATAGATTTTAATTCAAGCCTATCAGTATGATCCTTAGGGGTGCACAGCTACATTTAGGCTTTAATTTTAACAAATAACCTTTTTCCTTCCAAACCCTGTCTCCAGTTCTGTAAATGAATGACATCCCAGGATAGCATCAACTTCTTTCATCTCCATCTATCACTTCCAGCTACCTACTGGGTGTATTCTTTCTCCTGAAGCAAATAAAAATTATTTAGCCTAAATAAATGCAACTGTTCAGCACAGCTGTTTCTTGCTACCTTATAAGATTTTAGGTGGAAAAATCTGAGGTTCTGAAAGTAGTGCAGTAGTGCAATTTGGAGCTCTAGAATTAAACCTACTTTGTTTATTTTGCAGTTATACAAAATACAGTGAAACTGGAATATAGAGAGAAAAAAACAACAATGACAATACAATTGTCATAGGCCCACATTAAATCAGCAAGGGTAGCAACTAATTTAATAAATCATTCTTCTTAATTATAATAATTTCATTAGTCTTAAAAGCTGTAATAAAAAGAGGTCAGAATGTGATTAGCCAGGTGAATTTCTGACAAATTTCAGACTATAAATGCTGAAATACAAAATGGACATATTTGGGATATTTCCTAAGAAACTGTTCTAGCTTAAATACAGAAGTTAGCAGAAAAGGAAGCAGCAGATTGGTATGTCACTAATGTTTATTTACATCCTACTTCTTCCTGTACTTACAGATAAAAACTGCCTGTCCTGTAACTCACTGGCCCTCCTGTCTTAAAAGCATATTTAAAGTTAAAGCAAATTCAAAGTCAGAACAAACAAATAAAACAAGAATTGTAGCACATGATACACTCATTTACTCTCAGGTTCCCAAGACTCCAAACAAGTCCACTTTGTTTCAGGAAACAAAAAGATTCTTGAATTCGCCTTGTTACTGCATCTGGTAAAGAATTTCCTAAAAAAACTCAACATTTCTAGCTGAAGAGAAAAAGTGCTACCATGAACAAAACTGTTTTCTCCCTTCCCACAGGAAATGAAGGGGAAGAAAAGTTTTCCCATAACTAAAAAGCTTTGCTAGCTTGTTTTGATCAAGTGACCATAAGTTTAAAGTTATTTCTACTGTATATTTTGTTGTCTCTTTCCACCAACCATTTCTACTTCTGCAGTATCCTAATAAAGCAGACTATGAGACCTTAATGTGATAAGAATGGATTATGAGATTCTTGTTAGCCAGGATGTTAGTCAGGACCCTGTCAATATCAAGTGCTCCCTGCACAATCTGCAAAGGTTCAAAAGATGGCATTATCCTTTCCCCCCCATCCCCTCTTTTTCTTCTCCACAGAACCAAGTATAAGAACCCTTGTGAAATAATGCACAAAGACATCCAGGAAAGTCTATGAATCAGGTTAGGCATTCTGAGCATACAGACACATCCACAGCTGCACTGATTATTCAGTTTCTGAGACAGGAAGTTTAAAACAAACTGAAGGTTTAACCATCAGCAGACTTTGTAACTGAGTAATAGAGGGAAATTGCCCTGCTAAACTAGGTGGGAATATTACAACTATCCCTAGCCTGCAGCTCTTAAGTACATTGGCTAAGAGGACTCAGCTCTCAGCTGCTTTACTTCACAAGGGATTATTGTACTTTATGTGAGCCCACTCAAGCTAAAAAACCAGCTGTAGGTACAACAGTGACTACAGCTCCTCCTCTCAGCCACCCTGCAAATGAACCCCCAAAGTTCAGCTTGTGCTATGAGTGCCTCTACTGCCTGGAAAATCCAGCAAACATTTCACAGGAAGATACAGCATGGGTGTTTTTATAGTATTTCTCTGCTATAGGAAATGTTTTGGTGGTAATTGAGTGATGGAAGGCATTGCAGAACTTGTATATATACTCATTATTTGAGAAACCAAAAAGCAACCAAACAAACCCCTCCACATCTAACCCATCTCCCCAGTTCCCACTGCCCAAAGTGCACAGCTATAATTTTGGACTTTCCCTTAAAGTGGATAAATAATATTTCTCTATATATATATTTATATACATAATACATATCATCTCTGATATAGTCTGCAAATACATTCTCCAGTTAAGGAAGCACCAGCTTTATGAACAACATGAACCTGACAGTGACTTGCAAAACAAAAAATTATCAAAATCTTACTTCTCTTAGACTACATAAAGAAATATTAGGCTTCAGTAAGTTGGAGACAAAAATAAGATTCTTTACATAATCAGTATCAAATTAGCACCATTTACAAAAATGAAATCTATAAAAACCACTTTTTTCTTTTTTTTATATCTTCAAAAATGCTGCCCTTCAAAGCTGGGCTTTTTCAGGTTGTGTAACACTCTAACCTACTTTAGATGCTGCTATTTAAGTGTTTACACTGAATCTTCCTTGTTTACCAGTTCTTTGAAGGTCTAGTGCCATACACCACTCCTACACAAATGGTTTTGTAATCAATGTGATATTTAAAAAGCAGTATTAGCAGCCATTGTTTCCCTAACAATAAACTGTTAAATCTTACCTCATTCTTGCCTTACTGTAAATGACCAGAGAGGTCTGTTTAAAGATGACTTTCAAAACAGGAGCCCATTCTTATATTTCTGAACAGTTACCCAAAGCATCCAAAGATTACCAACACAATTAAAGCTCCCCAAAGCCCACCAAAATTAATACAATTAACTCTGAATTGCTGCATGCAAATTCTGTGTCTGCAGAGCACAGAAAATTAACAACTTCCCACTCTACCTAGTGCAGTACTCCTGAGCATGCTCTTATTAAAGAGCTGCTTTGACCAGAAGTACAAGCTTCAGGTTTTATTGCCATTTACCCCCAAGCTCAGAATGCAGAGCAGGTGCCCAGTATACTTCAGACAGCTCAAGGAGACCCTAAGCTGGATGTTCAGCAATACTGCTCCATCCTTACTTCTCTCAGTTTAGCAGGGTCAGAGGCCACAAAGGGCAGGAGAGAAGAGATGGAAGAAGCAAACAAGACTGGAGAGACTGGTCCTTGAGCATCCCTCTCCAAGGGTCTCTGTATCTGGTGAAGAGCTCAGGATAAGGTGTGTTCCAGTTGATGTCAGTTAACCACATGTGATTTTACAGCTGCAAAACAAACCACCCAGCAAGGCAACATGCTAGAAGACAAAAGAGGTGGTTAATGAGACACCAGCAGGGTAAATACTCAACTTAAGATGCTTTTCATACCTGTAAGCAACATTCCATGAAAGCACAGGCATTTCATGGGCACAGAAATCCTACAGCAGAGTGGCAAGGACCTGGCACACCAAGGCAAAGATCACACCTTGGATGTACCCTGGACATGCACTCCCACAACCCCTCTTATTCATGCAATGCCAGTTCATCCTCCTTTTAGCTCAGGCAGCAGATCCCAGTGATCAAAGTCACATCCCTAAGGCTGAGTACCAAATTTCCAACAGCATTTCCTGCTTCACCTAGCCAGAGAGAAAAAGCAGTGAGCAGACACTTTGTATCCTGTTTCAGAGAATTCCCAAAACAGCCAGGCCAGTGATCTTGGAAAGACAGCCCAACTTGTGTGTGCAGGACTCCCAGTCTAACAGCAAGCACTCTGGCTCAAGTGCAGACACAGCTGAAATAGATTTAACCTGCACTGGCATGGATGTAAAATGCAATTAGAAGTTACACCATACAATAAACTAACAGCTGCTTGTGCTCGAGTATAAATATTTAATCCTTTTGCTATTTCTAAATCTGCTGTTCCCTATCCTTTAGGCCGTGAGGTTTCTGCAGTTTTCATGACCACTATCAGAAGCAGAGGGACACACAGTAAACATCTGTCACTTCTCCTAACCAGAGCACTTTGGGAATTTATCAAGTTGCAAAAGCAAGCTGCACCAAAATAAAAGCACATCTGGTAACTCTTGTCCCTAGAGGCTGCTTTTTATCACTAAAAACAACCCAGCAATACAATTAAAAATAAATTTAAAATAAATTAAAAGGATTGGAAGAGGAAAAAAAAGTAAAAAAAATATAACAAACTTTTATTTCCTTTTTAACTTAGAAACCTGAAAAATAGAATAGTTACAAATGGATTATATCCTAGTTACTTATGTAAAAGCAAATTTGAATACGTCCACATGGCTACAAATCTTGTTACATGAAATTGCTTTATCTCAGATAGAGACAGCACTCAGCAATTCATGCAATTCCTCTGAAAAATGCTCCTCCCTGATGCACAGCCACACACACTGCCAAGCCCCTCTGTCTCCTTTTTCTGAATTCACTTGGAACTGAGGCAACTGCAAAGTGGTAAGAAATTGAACCTGGCATACATGGAGCTGACAGTTTGGTGATTTTAAGCCACAGAATGTAAAGATAAAAATCTTATTACAGAATATAATAGTAACTACATGTATCTAAATGTACCTAAAGAATAAGGAGGACTGCCTACCAAGGAGAAAGAAATGTGTTGCTGAAGCTCACTTGGCTGAGAATTTTAACAGCCTCTCTTCAGGGCTATTAAACCTTAACTCATGGTACTAAAGTCTTGTTTTACCTAATTTCTAAACTGCATTCCCATCCATATGGAAGCAGGTTTATTGAGCAACTGAAGTAAATGATTTTTAATTAATACTTTCTCCTTCCTTTTATTTTTAATGGACATGTCAGCAACCTTGAACTGGAACATTTACAGCATCCTCATGGAGATCTAGAGCCAAGAACAGACAAAAAGTTCCTTTAACTAAAAAACAGGCTCCATTGTTCCCTATCTAAGCTGGTTCATCTGTTCAGCCTGCAAACATAGTCACTCTCACTGGGTTACATGTTGAACAGAAGTTTCATAAAGATTTGCACACATACAAGCTACTGTATTTTCAAACATCTACAGTGGCACTTTCATTATACCCATTAGCTAAAAGCAGTGGGTAAAAGGTCACACTTAAAAAAAAACACCATCAAAAATACTTAAAATAACAAAAGCAAATTACACATATGCACATACACAAAAAAGTGCCCAGCACACAAGAAGCTACATGTAAACATGAGCCTCCTACTCACACATCAGAGTTTCTCTGTTTCTGCCAAGATCTCTTCTGTAGCAAGAGCAGGAGGAAGATGAATTAAATACAGTTGAGAATCAGAATATGAAAAAACACACTCCAAGTCCACCTTTCCTTTTATCCACTCTGCTGCTTTGATAAAAAAATTAAAATGCTAGTTTACAGCTCAAAAACTAGGCTGCACCCTCAATTTTCAAACACTGTCTCTCCACTCTTCATGGGACAACAGTCTAACTTTGTTCCTACTTAAATGTCACATAGCTTTTTATCCCCAGGGAGAAGGGGATACTTCCTTGCCCAAGCCCAGGTCCAGCTGTCCAGCCCAGTCACAGGAACCACTGGGGGTAGAGGCCAAGCAGCCCCTGGCAGCCCCAGCAGCCTGTGGATGCCCCCAGCCAGGGCAGGCAGCACTCAGCTGACAGCCTGCTGCCAGCTCTACCTGCTCCTTATCTAGCACAGAGATCTTCTACACCTCAGACATCCTGCCAGATGGGTAACAACTATGACTTCTCACATAAAACCCTGATCAGCAGATGAAGGATGAGTTATTAATGTTACCACATTCCTGCCAAGCTTCCAATAGCTGAACCTCCAGTGGTTTCATGCCAGGAAAAATGCCTGCAGCTGAAGCATTTATCCTCAAAGGGATTTATTTAAGTTTACTATAATTCTTTTTCCTCTTCTAAACTTCAGCTGCTTTCTGTAAGAGATAAGCTATTTGCTTAGTCCATCTAGTCCCATAATTGTTTGGTTCAGGGTGTGTACTTCAGTACTTTAATATCAAAAGAAATTGTGCTGCAACACATTTTTGGGGGCTCTTTTGAAATTTTGTTGATGAATTCAGATCACCTCCTTCCTTTCTTTTTATGCTTTATTTTCTTAAAACCCCTTTCAAAACATTGCCTTAAGAACAGAAAGAATGTTCCAAGACTTGCTGTCCTCCTGGAGATTGCAGCATTCCTGCTCTAACAAGCAAGCTTTCAGTTCTGCAAAAAGTTTCAGTAAGTTCCATTTTATTGCTTGATGCCATTCACCAGGACTAACAGATGTATTGAACCTCTAATTTCAATATTTACTATTGCTAAATTTATATTTTGATTTGACTCAAATGCTCCAGCTGGAATTGTAACCTCTTCACTCAGGGCCCTCCAGCAGGGAGTGGGTAGACAACCCTTGCCCCTGAAGGCTCACAATCTAAAAGTGATTATTTGTTAGGCAATAATAAGCATGTTTGTGGCTGTAACATTCAAAGAAAAAAAAAAATCAAACTCCCTCAGGCTTCCAGAAAAAGATAAAAAAATGTGGGATAACAGCCTGATTAAAGTATAATCAAATTTAACGTTTTAATGCACTGCAATCTTTGAGAAGGCTTAACATTATGTCCAGATAAATCCATTTACAATTACAGCATTACTATATACTTAGCCATACTCCTTCCCACTGCTTTCAGGACAATGCTATCTCAAAAATAAGGCACTGAACATAACAGGTCTTGAATCTTACCTCTCCAGTGAAATGGACAATGAAGCTTTCCTTCCCAGTCAAATTTGTTTTAAAATAGATAATGAAGCTGAGTGTGTACTTCACTTCAAGTAAAATAAAAATACAGAAAGGAGAGACTTTATTCAATCCCATTTACAGACAGACACCACTCCTGCTCCAGCACGTATGACTTTTCCATGATTACTCCAAGCTTCCACATGAACATGCAATGAAGTTTTTGGCAGCCACCTTCACAGACTCCCATGCACCATTGTCACTGTCTGTCTGACTATCACTGCTGACATCTGATGATATCCACATCAGAAAATCAGTGCAGAGGCAGCTGTTTTGTTCTGCTGGTAGCTTCCCCTTATCCCAGGTGCTCTCCATTTGAACTGGTTTTAGCAAGTTTCACATCACTTAAGGGTGGCACAATAGCTGCTCCCCAGCTGCAACAGAAATAAAAGCAGAGTGCCTTCTAACAGGAGGAAAACAAAACAATCAGGTTTTGTTGCTGCTGCTGTAAGCAATTTTCACATCCTTCATCAGGCCCCAGCCAGGTCCCCAGGAGATTCTGTGCAAGCTTGAACAGCCAGCAAGGCAAGCTCAGGACACAGCACTACATCACACTGACCTGCTGGAAGAAGGGTCCTCACCTTCTTAATCACCTTCTAGCCCTTCCATCAACATGCCAAGATTTAAAAAATAAAAAAGTGGAAATGCAAAGTCTGAGCTTTGATTAAGTACATCAGTGATTTCAGAGTCCTGGCTCTCATTGTGACTTCCATGCAGCAAAATGCAAGACTTTCAGAAAGAGGTGCAGTCCAGCCCCCCCAGCTGCCCTGGTGTCCTGAGCAGAACAAGAACTTGCTCTAAGGCAAATTCTTGACATCACATGCAGCATATTTCTATAGACATGTGTGATGGACTAAGCATCACCTATGCACAAAGCAGGAATAATGGAGCAAATGATGTTTTTATCTTGCAACAGCACCAGAAAACACCTGATTTGGTGCAGTGGTGGTGGTGAGAGTGAACAACTACAGTGTTCTCTCCAGATACTCACAGTGATCAGGTGGCATGGGCCAGCAAACAGCCCTCTCAGCACAGGGTATCCTGGAGATATCCTACATCTACCAGGGCCAGCAGGGATTATTTGAGCTCTTGGTTTGCATTTCAGGTTGTTGACTCAACACAAAATAAAACACAGAATGACCACAATTTCCCACACAGTGACCTGTATCACGTCACAGCTGAACAAAAGTCATCTTCTATACAGACCTATTTGTAAGTCTGACTGGCATTATTTTCACAAGAGTCTGCTCAAGAACATAAGGACAACTAGCTTTATTTACATTTTCCTGTAATCTCATCGCACACTTGGACAACTGCCTGTGTGTGTGGGTGTACAGCAATAATATACATATGACTACATACCCATCAGATATCAGTCAAGAGTTTAGGATTTGTCATGGCCAGACTGAAATCATCCATTTAAGATAAGCCTGTCTTTGACCAAGAGCACTGCCTAATAAATCATGTCTGAAGTACATTCTTTTTAAAATGAGAAAAATTTTATCAAGGCCTACAACTCTGATAGTTTTTGTTCCTTTTTCAACTAAACAGCAATTCTAATCTCATTTTCAAGTTCCTCAAAGGCTAAAAGAAAAACTCTTTCTCTTAGATATAAAACCATCAAGCAGCTTTGGATTAATGAAAATTTAAGTAAAATACTCCTTTCAGTCTTCATTCGTTTCAATTTCCTAAGAATAGATTTGCTTTAGGAAGCCAAATGAAGTACTGTTCTCTAACCCCATCACAAAGCTTGGGACATCCACACACAGCAGCAACTGACCTAGCAGGTAAGGCCAAAATGGTGACTTAAAAAAAGGCAGGTGATGTGGAACTGCTGGGAACTCTGAGCTCTTGCACATGGACACAGCCCTGGATCCCAATGTCAAAGCTGGATCCCTGCTCACCACACATAAGCAGGCACTGCTGTTGCAGCCTGTCTTTAAACATGGCTCGTGGCTCCTGTGCTGCTTGCTGTGCTCTGAGTGGCAGAGCTCCTGCTGGGTTACACATCCTCTGAGACAGAGCACTGTGACAATCCTGCTCCTGACTCAGCAGGGACACTGGCTCTGTCTCATCGTGCCATGCCTCACAGGTCACTCACTACCTTCCACAATACTTGATTCTATGTTCCATGTGCTTTACATCCCCAGATCCTGTGTCTTGGTCAGTTTCATCAAATTGACACAAGCAAAAGTGATATTTGAACAAGACTCAGACTCTGCTAGCATTTGGTACTTATAGTGCATAAAAGGTTTAATACTCTAATCTATATCAAAGCCTTACTGCATTATACACTGTGTCATCCTGTTTCAAAACGATTATGGTCCAAAAATTCAGTTGAATTTCATCAGATTTCATACTGTATAACACAGCAGAGTGTTTGAGGAAGGCCAAGTTTCAAGACTGATCAGTTATTAAAAGGAAGTTTCTGCTACGGGCTAGAAATTGGAATAAATCTTTTATTCTTTACATTAGCAATACTTTGATCACAGGAGTAACTACAAGGTAAATTCATCCTAAAAAAATTTTTCAAGTATTGGCAGTGTGCTGGAATTATTCCTTACTATGCAACTCTATTGTGAAAAGTGATTGAACTAATGTATCATTGAAAGATACAAAGCAGCAGGAAATTTTGGTATTTCCATGCAGGTGGACAATTCACAAATAAAACCATTTCTCTCAGAGTTACTGAAACTCTTCTTTTGGGAGTGTAGCCAAGTTTTCCATGAATAGTTGATCTGGATATAGTGCTTCTTAGTGCTCTGCATAGACATACCTGATGAAGCTGGCCATATTCACTGACACTTGCTTTGTCAAATTACAAGAAGAAAGTTGTAAATAAAATTTTACTTCTACCCTTAAAGGGGGGAGAAAAAAATGCATGTATGAAATGAGTAATCATGAAGTGGTTTAAAAAAGAAACAAAATCCCCATTAAAAATTAAAATAGTCATGGAAGTAAAGGCCAACAGGATTAGACTACAAGATTTCAAATTATATAAATAAGAGCTATAATGCTATTATGATTCATTTATTAGAGAATCTTTATTGCTTTCAGTTAACAAAAAAAAAATAATGTGATGATGGCACCACTTGAAATTAAGTTACATAAAATGATTTCTTGCCTCTGAGTCGCTGTTTGTGAATAGCTGCAATTTGAACAGAGATCTCAATAAATCTTCACTATAACACAGACTCAAAATTGGAAATTTCTTAGCAATGAGCAAAAGCATCATCCTATTAACATAAAATATTCAATTTTTCCCAGCAAGGCTTTCACTTGAGTTTTTTAATTACAAGATCTACACCTCTATCATCCATGGCAAGGATCAGCAATGAACAATCAAGCACATCACAACATCACAGCCAGCTACTCAAGTTTTCTGCAGTCCTCCTCTGTGACATCTGTCACTGTCAAAGCCACACCACACCACAGGGTCTGATCCTCCAGCTCCTACAGGAGGTCCCTCTGCCAACTGTAACACCATCTCACCAACCACTTCAGGGCAAACTACTTCTTCTTAGTAATTTTAAGTCACTGAAAACCCACAGGACACAAAATTATAAATCACCATAACCATGCCAAAACCCAGCATGGCCAAAATACAGCAGCAAAGTGTAGCTATTTCTCTGCAGATGAAAGCCAAGAGATTTCTAGTGTTTTATTTCCTCTAATGCACAAAACCGAATGCCAGCAGCATGCTTCTTGGTAGAAGTCCAAAGACTACTTAAAAGCCAATTTTCAAGATGTCTTAGACTACATAATTTATTTCATTACTTTTCCCCCCTTAAAGTACAAAAGCAGCTTCAGTTTCCTCTGTGATCCCCTCTGACTCTTAGAACTCCTGTGGGTAGACAAGAATAGCAAGAGTTATGAATACAGCTCGTATTTGGCATTAACTGAGCATCTTTAATTTATGATTACAATTACATTACAAAATGCACATATACACAAATGTGTCTTACAGATCAAGCCATCTTTCCACAGTCAGCAAATGATGCAATTTATTCAGTCATCACAGTCCAGATCAGACCAGTGACACTGTAAGACATCACACAAACAATACAATAGCATGTACTGAAGAACTACTGAAAACTCATTTAACAAATAAAAGCCATCTCGTAAAAAAATCCCATGAGAGTCTTTTGCTGCAGTATATCATCTGTATTTCAGACTCAGCATTCAAAAATATTTAGCTTTCCTACAACAAAGAATTTAACTTGTGTTGGAACTACTGCATGCAGGGAAAAATATGGCAGTCATACAAAAGCCACAAAATATCACAACTCACTGTGTTTCTTGATCCAGCTCTTACGAGCCAATTCATAGCATCTGTGACTTCAACGTGGTGTTTTCCTCTGCTCACAGTCCAGTATCCTTACTTGACTCTCTGCCAGATTAGCTACATTAAGCTAGAAGGGCAGCCTGTAGAGGTAAGACTGACGTGTTCCTTTTATCCTTGCAAAGAACTTCCTTGGAAGTCCGCTCACTGGTCCCCATCTTTGGGCCACAAATGGCATGACAACAAAATAACCATCCCCATCTACATGGACTGCAATGCTAAAATACTTCATTTTTTCAACCTGATTAAGTTTTAAAACTTTAACTATATCACCATTTTTTTCATGTCCTTGTTCTAAGACTTCCCTTTCTGTATAATCCTTCAGATTGCTTTCCACCAAGATTTGGGTGGTGAACTGATGTGTGCTGCAAGACCCATGCAGAACTGACTGGTTTTCCTTGACCATGTGCATGTGCTTGTGTGTGGACACAGTGACAAACACAGAGGAGCTCTCTGCTCTTCGTGGGGCATCTCAGGAGCACTCTGAGCATACCCTGCCAACAGTGCTGAGCCATCCCAGGGCTTGGAAACCATCAAAGGGAAGCAGCACTGAAATAACCCTCACAGTCATTATGCCTGTACCTGCACCTTCCCACCAAGACTTTCTCTCCACTTGTATTTACCAGATGCAACTGTCACACCAAATAAAGCTGTGGCTGTGCCTGTCTCACCTACATGTAACTTGGGAAGGAAAAAAGGGAAAATAAAAAGTAATGAAAATACAGCATTTGTAACTCTCCATTTAAGAACAGAGAGAAGCTTTCTCCAAAACAAGTGTCAAGAGCTAATGACAAAGGAAATTGAAGACTTTGCCTGACAAAAACACAGTTAAACCTTCTTCTTTCCATAACTTAAATCTCCTAGTTCTCTCTCCACTTCTGACGGTATCAATCCTCAAAGATGCTTCATTTTCTCAGCAGATTAATTACTTTAATACAACAAATACTGTATAAGTGCTATCACTGAAAAGCTGAGTATTCAAAAAGCAGTTTGCTACTGTGATCCATGCATATTATGTTTGTAGATCAGCATGTATGCCCTGCAATCAGAGATACAATGACACATTTCAGCACACAGGGTGCGTTCTCCCTTTATCACCACCTCCACTCCATACACACACCCTCAGTCTTCCTCCAGCCCGAATTACGCTCCTTCTCTTAGCAAATTTAGAAACAGAACTCTGAATCACTCTTTCCTGTTGTGAAAGTAGCTAGAAACAGATACAGCAAAAGTTTCCTAGTAAACAGCTATAGAATAATCAGTCCACCACATTACACCCCATTGTTACCAATTGTTTCATAAGTCCAGAACAGAATCATACAGATTTACATGAAACTAAATAAAATAATCTCCTGGGTGTCTAATCCATTCTAGATTCCTATCAATTCTTATCTGTAATGGTACCATGCAGCAGTGAGTTTCAGAAATTAACTGTTCACTATAAAAAAGAAAAGAAAAAATAAATCACCACCCCCCTCAATATTACTCTTGTACTCATTGCTTGTGAGCCTGCTGCACTTACTCCATTCTGTTCTACTTCTCAACACTCCTTTAGATGCACTTTCAAGAGGAACAGAAAGATCTAAGCTGCTGGTTTGTGAGAGAAGAGCAGCACAAAGATCCCAAAAGTCATTATATTCAAGAAAGGTCAGTTCTAGAGAGAGAAGAGTTCAGACAGCATTACACATAAGTTAGTCTGCCCTGCAGAGAGCAATTATCCCAGCATAAGCAGAGTGGAAATGCACTCATGCTTCCCAGTCTGAGTCCATGAAGAACCATATGTATGGTTAGGAAACTCTTGGTCACCACTTGTGGGTTCCAGTTTTTTCAGTTGCTCTTGAAACATTTAACAGAGAAGCTCGATATCTCAGGCCAAGAGGTACCACCCATGTTTATTCCTCTCCTGTAGTATACACACACATATGCTATATATATACATATATACACACACACTTTCCACACTTTCTAGCAGGGAAGCCAGCCAATGCTCAGCTGTGCAGCACACATGAAGAACATTTTGGTTTGCAGGTCTGTATAGTCCCATCTATGACTTATTCACTAAAGTCAGTTTGACATCACATACCACTACTCTCAATAATTCCTGTAGCACATAGGACACTTTAAGAAAATCTTTCAGCCCTGTGAACATTTTGGGTGGAATCCACCACTTTCCTCTGTTATTTGTTCTAGCACTTATGCTCTCTCACCATTACAAATGCACTTATTTCCAATTGCCTGACTGCAGCTCCCAGCCATCATTCTGTTATGCCTGCTTGCATTTTAGCCTCCAGCGTGCTTCCCACCAATTACCAAGTTCCTCCACTTATCAAAAAACAACAAACCCGCCAACAGAATGAGCGTTTCAGGCTCTCCTTGTGGAACACCAGTCAGCCTTCAAATATCTCCTCTGACTTATATGAATTCACTCCCATTTTCAAGGCTGCTCATGACCTCAGAATTGTACACAGGTCACCTTCCTTCACCCACTGCCCCTCCCACACACAGGTTCTACCCCTTTGCTGCCCCACAAAACAGCAGCCACGTCCAGCTGCTGACTCACTGCACCCCCAAGCAGCCTTGTCCCCAAGCTCCTCTTCTGTCACTACACTGAAGGACAACACCTGCAGGCCCCGTGATATTGCAGATTATATTAACTGCACCTTTGATTGATACAGTTCACCAGGCTGTGTAAATTCCATGGTACAGGCTGCCTTGTCCTTGTTTCCCACACTGCCTAGTGTGATATGGCCTGCCAGTTCTATCAGTACAGATCCTATCCTTGTCTCCAGCTACTTGATGAAAAGGTTCAATGGAATCTTGGCCTCAATCCTTTAAGCAAGATTTCTAGAATCATTCCCATTTGACAGTGATTCACCACAAGTGACTAACTTTTAAACATCAGTTAGTCAGTTCTTAATTCGTTTACTTTTGCAATATCAGAGCAGCAACATGCCAGGACAGGAGTCCCCAAGGGGCACAGCAGTGCTCACTGACTACCTCTGCTGCTGCTGAGAAAGGGAATGAGAGACAGGACTTGGAAGAGCTAGGGAGTTGCAGAGGACCACAATGGGTTGAACTGTCTCCATCCCCCTTGCATCAGATGTCTTTGAAGACATAGTTTTACTACATCTCAGCGTCCTGGTTGCTTTAATTTTTCCAGTGTTTTGGTGACTATTAATGTCAAGCTAGTTGGAATATGATTAAGCCAGTCTCCCACGCCTTCCTTGTCTATTCTGTATATTTCCTTGTCTATTTTAAGACCCCCCAATAACAACAGTTATTAAAAACTGTCTGCATGCCTACAGACTTTTCATCAAGGTCTTTAGAACAATCAAGCCACAGCACTGCTGGTTTACATATGGACATCCCTAGAAGAAATCTACATTTATTAAATCAGACTTCATTCTCTACTGGAACTGCAATGATGGCACCACATTCTACACTTTCCCAAATATGGAAGAGTATTAACAAATATTTCTACTTTTTTGCATGAGCTACTTTATTATCTCTGTCTAGTAATTGGAATTATTTCTAACATAGTTGAGCTGTAGAAAATATTCAGTTAATTCTCTAACATACTTCCTTAACTTCCAACTTGCATTTTCCCCTTAATTACTGTTTTTTCTCTGAAATTTCTAGATCTGTCCTTAAACCAGAGGGCTGTTAGTATAGATGTCTTCTTTCTTTAAACCAGAATTTCAGCTTTTGGACTATTTAGTGTCTTCTTACAAGGATCTGTTTTCCATACACTTTTTTTTTTCCTACAATGACATCAAGTTCTCTATGATGACAAATATGCTCTTTTGAAGCACTAAGTCTAATTTCTTTGGGGCTGTTTTCTGTTTGTCCATCCTTTACACAAATGGGTCACACTCGATGGTCCCATGGCAACCACCAACTTCTAGCAGTGTGATACCAAAGTCCACAGCAGCTTTCACAGCTGAAGACCTGAAACAAGAACTGACCTGCAGTGGGCTAAATTTCCATGGCACTGAACATCTTTCCATGATGCCAACAGGATGTTCAGCACTCTGAAGGCCAAAACAAAACAGAGTATACAAAGGGAAACAAACCCATATATTTGCTGATCAGCCATCTCTAAAAAGCACCTCAAAATCCAGTCCTTGACTCTAGGATGAGGTATTTACTGAGTAACCAACTTGGTTAGTAACCAGACTGGACAACATACAAATTCAGACTCTCACCATCAGCCTGACCCTCACTCTGGTTGACAGCTTCTGCACAGCCCAGCCATCTGCTGCTTGTTTGATCAACAAGGCAAAATGAGCTGATCTCAGTCTGATCCCAGTGGGACACTGTCACAGAAACTGCACAGCTCCTCAGCCAAGAAAGGCAGAGCAAAGCACACTCAGAGTGTACACACAACATCCCTCCTCTGCCCAAGGTGAAGGCAACTGTGCTCTACCTGCATTTCTCCATCCTGTCAATTAAGCCTTAGTACTGAATCAGTCCTTAGTCTCTAGGACCAAGTCTTTCACAGGGCAATAAAATAAAGCACTCAGCAAGAAAACTACATCCAACTTTATAATTGCCTCAAAAATAAGAAAAATATCCAGAACCTTCCATTTTCACAACCTTATTTAAATAATATGCTAACTATCCACACAGTGATGTGTTATGTGTTCTAGATGCATGGCAGTAGCAATCCACAGATGGAATTCTGCAGTTCAACATACATGATGGACCTTTCCACCTAATCTCCCATGGCTGCTGGAACATTAAAATGCAAAATGGAGAGTTCTGCCCATAACTTCTCCAACTAATTCCCCCTGAATTAGGCAGCAAATATTCAAAGCTGCCAGTCTGTGCACTTCAGACAGAACTGTCTGTGCAATCTCTGTGCCAGATTCCCCTGTCCCTTACCCTTCAGGTAAACTATGCAAGTTGCCAAAAGCCCCAGATAACAGAACAGTCAGCCTTTTCCTACTACACAGATTTTGCTAAAGGTCCCTGCTTCACACACACATCTGAAAAAAAGACTTTGTATGGGATGAGAAGAATTTCAGTTCGGGGTGGAAGTCCAAGAGGACTCCTCCAATGTCCTTCACCCTCCTTCCACCAGCTTAGAAAATCTTAGAAGAAATCAGCAGCTTTACCCACTAAAGTGCATTCCATCCACTATAAAAGATTAAATATGTAAACCAGATGTTTCTACTGAAATTACATGACTAGTGACAGCTTTAAGGATGCCACTAGCAATTCAAAGGTCTATTGCAAAGACTAAAGTCAATTCACATCCTTTCATAATTTCTGCTTAAGGTTAGCAGAGTCAGAAAGTTGAAAAATTGAAAGATGAAAGTGCAAGGTGACTTTAAAATACAAGTGCTATTCCTGACTAGCAACACATCTGCATCCACATAAACCCTCCCAAATCCTCAAGAACAGCTTTCCTATATAATACAATCCACTTTGAGGCTTTATCTGCATAAGGCACTTTGGATTAATTCTTAAAACAAAAACCACACAAATTTAAAAACTGACTTGATTAAACTGCTTGAGACCTTCTTCAGATGCTCTTCTTCAGAATCAGAGCGACCCTCAATTATTGTGCCTCAAAGATGTAGAACAGTTGAAGCAATTCACTTTAAATTCACACCTTCAGCTGACTTGAATAATTTCTAAATGGCATGTGAAGACAAGCCCTTAACTCCAGAATGACACACAGAATTTACTTGGGAGTAACTGTCCAAAATATCTCCCTTGGGAGACAGGCCCAGACAACACAACACATCAGGATACTGGTTCAACCCCAAACCATTCTAAGAAGAATGCAAGAAGCCACACAATCAGAAAAGCCTGAATCTGGTAAATGGAATTCCTGGCTGTGTATTTCCCAGGTTTTAGAGAAGTATTTCCAGCAGGCACCTAAGCCTTGGCTTAAAAATCCTTTTATTCTGACACAATTGTCCATGATTCCTCCCCATCCCTACCCTTTCTCCAGGAGCTGCACTCCCCAGCTGCTCTTCTAAACCCCAGCCCGTTGCCCTAACAGCTGACACATGGGGCACAGTCTAAGACAAAATGTGACAGCCCCTTCTTGACAAATTTTAAGCATCACCTGCCTACAATGCAAAGCAGCTTGGAACAGAAACTGCAGGTGCAGAACCAGCAGAGAAGTGCTTTGACTTCAGGTGCTCCCTCCCCCACAACTAGGCTCTCATTGTTTTTTCCTGGGGATACATCTTCAGATCAGAGCCACAGCCTGCTGCAGATACAGATCAGCTTTGCTCATCCCACCATTCTCTGTCACCAGCAAAAAATAGCTCTGGAGGGAGGGGAGGAGGTTTTCAGCTGTTTCCTTCTCCACTTCTCTCTCTCCTCCCTTGCAGTGAGGGAGAAGCCATTTTCTCATGTTCATGGCTTGATGTCAATAACTGTTTTCTTACACTATAGAGCAGTAAATCCCCAGATGTGCCTGCAAAAGAAATTTAATAGTAGCCACAATGCTCCAGCAGCATCCTCAGCAACACAATCAGCAGGCTTTTCATGGAAGAGCAGAAAGGAGCTGGCTGGCATATTACTTGTCTCCTTACCAAAGGCAGCCCGGAGAAGTGGCTGGAGCCAAAAGGAGAGGTCTGCACAGATGCTTGTCCCAGGCACCACTAATACTCTCACAGGGTTCAAAAGAACCACAGGAGAGGGACATTTTCCTAGAAGGGTCAAAAATAGATGGAGGAAAAGCATGTAATAAACTACTCCTTAATTTTCTCATAAACAGTAACTTTATTCTTCTCGAAACATTGATTGACATTTGATCCTGTTATGAACAATTCTGAGGCCTCCCCCACAGAGCATCTAAGCTGCATCACATTAAAGCTGTTCCTTTCTCCTTGCCTCTAGCATATTCCTAACATGTAAACAACTCTGCTGTGCACATAGGCAAAGGCACTGCTAGCTAGTGAAAGCTGCAGCACTTAGGGTGCCATAGGAACCCATCCAACCCTAATAACCCATTAATTTCACAGGGCACTGTATTTATTAACCAGAAGCCAACTGCTATTAATGCAAATGTACATGTGAAAAATCATCCCAGTGGAAAAGCTGAAGGAACACTGCAGACTTATTTTTCACAGACTGTCATGTTTCACAAGCTTTGTTACCCCCATAACCCAAACATATAAGAAACACCAGTCTGAATGGTGGAACAATTGTGACAGACTAGGAGAAAGGCAAGTGTCGGGAAATCCAGCAGCCTTACTGTCTGAGGATTCCAGCTGATGTGACACCACATGATAAGTAATGTTCTTGTGACCAAGCCTCCAAACCCATAGGGACTGTTTCTAGGTCAGCTTAATAAAAAGAAAAAAAGAATCCCAATCTTACTTCTCACCTATTCAGCAGTGAGGTAATTAAGAGGAGATACCTTACAGAAATTACCAAAGTTGATGCAAAAGGGTTGCCCAGCTATACTCTGTGTATTAAGCTCCCAGCTGACAGGCTCTGGGGAGCTGCCCTGGTGAGGCTGGCTCCTTAGGGCAAGTTCCAGCAGCCACATTTACCCACTCTGCCACAACAGAATCCTCTTACAGCTCCATTGCTCAACACAAATCCATCTCCGCAGGCAGATCTGATAAGGTCCGGAGGAAACACCAATCCATCTCTGACCCCTGTCTCATCCATCCAGGAGCTCCACAGTGATCCCAGAGAAAAAGCTAATGAACTGCAACGACTCCTCTAAAGGGACTTCTCTGCCTTAGGATGTTTCCAATGGCAAGAATCCAGAGCAAAGTGGCTCCCAAGTTGTGAAATGAAAACAGCTGCAGTGCCAGCCTCCAATATCAGGACATGAAGCAGGCTAGGGTGCCCTGGGTGACCATTCCATTGGCAGTCTCTTACCCCTTCAGCTAAAACAAAACCTGGTGATTTCTTGCTGCCCTTCTGATTTCTGCTGTCCACACCTACTTTGCAAACTGGAGCAAATCAGTCATGTCCCAACACCCACCAGCTTCCTTTGGCTTCTTTCTCGCATTCAAAAATGTCAAACTATGAATTCCAGACCCTGCTTCTTCCTTCCAGAATGCAAAGTATCACCCTAGTCACACACACACTTCTCCCCTCCCACTTCTTGTCAAATTCCACTGCCCATACCGACACCAGAGCAAGTTTTATACACTTCAAGCTGTGAAATCATCCACTTCTTCCTAGCACTCCTCAAGAGCAAACTGCTTTCCTGTCCCTCTCTCTGCAAACCAGCAGGTGAACACCCACTCAATCCTGCACTTGCATTTACCAAATGAGGCTTTGCTGGAGTAAAACAAGCATTCAAGAAGGTCTAGTTTTTATTATAAATCAGATTACTTACTCTTCCCTGCAGCTAAAATCTCATCTCCCCATTTCTTATTTTCAGTGCTTTTAACACAAATTAAAGAGGTAGTGGGAGGGAGGGAGAGCTTTCTCCTTCCATATTCTGTGCCCAGGCAAATGGTGATTTCATCACAAAGGTCAAAACACAACCCCTTTTTACAAAACTTCCTGAAGTCTAACTCTAATGCTGTCCTTGCAAAGGCTAAAATCCTACTCATAGAAACTCTGCAGTATGCAATAATTATACAGCACTTATAAAGCAGTGCAACTAAATCTTAACTTTTGACTACAGTAAAATAATGTTCACAGCTAAAGGAGGCCAAAGTATTTCATTATCTGCAGGCTGGAAAATTTAGACAAATCTTCAAAGCTTGAGGCTTTGCAAAGTGCAAGGTGTCAGCTCCTGTACCTTAGATATCTGACAACATGCAATGTCTCAAACACCAACACCAGAAGGTTGTAGCTACATCTTAGTACCACATATCAGGATTGTTCTTTGTCAGAAGCCTGATCAGAAGAAAACATCCAAGTCATAGTTCAGAATTAAGGGGATCATTACACTAAAAACATGAAGCATTTAAATTATTCAGGTTTAAATTATGAATGATAGCAACAGCTCAAGGTAAGATTATTATGCATTTTCATTCACCTTTCACTCTTATAAATAAGTAAAAATGAAAGTTTGGAGAGTGGCTTTTTGTACACTGTCAGCAAATAAATGCCTTGATGTATTTTCACCACACACTATTCAAGATTCAGCACCTAAACTGCCCAGGATTGCACACAGTGTGCTTTTAATTAACCAAAAAGACAAAACACTTCTAATATCAGAGTCACAAGACCTATCTTGTATCAAAGATCTGCCCCAGACAGGAGCACTCAAGAGGGTGCTCCTTTTTGGAATCTTAAAGGATTCCAAAAGGTTGCTGAAGCTTCCATGCCTTTCATGGATGGGTTTTCCCTGATCCCTCATCTTTGACCTATTCTATTCAACGCCCCCTCAAATAGACATTATTTATGTTAATTTAATTGAATTCAAAGGGCTCATTTTGAGTCATCCTTTCAGGGTCACACTGCAGCCAGCAGCATTCTTCCCTTTTATGACTATCACAGCATAAAGGCAGAAAGCACCCTGGATCCAGGGTTTCCCATTAGACACCCAGCTCAAATGCAAACCTGTAGAAAAACAAATCCTTGACTGACAAATGTCTACTGAAGAAAAGCAAAGAACCCCTATGTGGGAATTTCTGAAAATCATCCATGCCATTATCCATGAAGCACTTGGTACACCAATGCACCTCAAAAAGGTCATGAGGCAAGGATAACCCCAGCACACCAAATGGGAACATTTGGCTCCTTCTAAGTGCTGTAACCTCATCAGAACACTTGAATCAAATTCGACATTTATAACTCCATAAATAATGTGTGAGCAAAAGCAAAGACAAAGCAACATTTGCAGTTCAGGGAAAGACATCAAAATAAACACTTCCCTAGCACTCAAATGTTAAACTACATGTGGGAATCTGATGATCTTTTGAATGGCTGAAAGCTAGGACACAGAGGAAAGGGCATCTTGTTTTTAAATTAATTATTAATCAATCTTTTCAGCCATCAAATCCCTGCAATGACTCATCCACTTGCTTTACCAAAGTCTAAACTGTTATGGGGAGACTGCAATTCCACTGGAACATTACCCTCCTGAGTGTGATACTTAACCCTGTATATATGAGAAAGGATTTTAGTAAATTCATTCCTCTCCCACAAGATTATCAAGCCCTCATTATACCTGGAAAGAAAAATTATCAAAAAAAAAAAAAAAATCACCCAAAGAAAATGAAAAAAAAAAAAAGAAAAAAAAGAGAAGGCAAGACAGTATTTAGAATTTTACACTGAGAGAAACAAAAGATAAAGTCCACCTCAGTCATTCATGGAGAGCCAGTATTCTTCCAGCAAGAGTATACACTGTAAATAATAAGAGGATTCACATAATCAGAAATCCTCAATTAGAGGATTCACAATCAGAAATCCTCAATTATCATGTCATTGAACTGTACAATTCTTCTACACTCATTCAGACAGTTTCTACTGTCTGCAAAGAAATTTAGACAACTGTGGATTGACAGAAGCTACTTCTTAAATTTACAAAATTATGAACTTGATCCTATACCCCACATCCATGCAAATCTCTTTTCAAAGTTTGACAGCTGTACTAAATAAGCTGAGCTGCAAGACTGGAGCTCAGTTGGTGATACCTATGTACAGAGCTTGCTCTTTTCCTGTGCTAAAATTATATCAGAACATTACAACACATTTGCATATCTCCCACACATGTAACTTTTTGCCAGCAGTAACAAGACGACATCAGGGCTTAGAAAACGTACCAGAAAGAGATAGAAGGAGAGGGTGGAGTTTCCTGCAGGAACACCCAGGCTGAAGTCCAGCAGCTCCCAGGGAAGGTGCTGCTGTTCTAGGGCCGGATGCCTTTGGATCAGGCTCCCACTTAGCAGTGTCCAGCGTGAAACTGCACCCAGGAAACAAAAAGCTTCCTTTTGTTTCTCTCCTCTCTGCAGCCTCCTGATTATTACCAGGAGAACCAGTATCACTTCACCCTTTTCCCATCAGAATGGTTTACATCTTTCCCTTTTACTATGCTCAGCCTTGGAGCTATCGCAGAATACAAGAAACAGGAAAAAAAATTCTCTGCTGGGTTATCTCCCCTAATCTCTCCTGCATGGTTTTTCTGAAACATTCCTAGCAGCAGCCCAGAGTGCTGCTGTTGATTTTAATCATGCAGAAGTAATTCAAAATTCACATGACTACTGTCAGTTTTCCAGCCACACAAGTTTTGCAAAAACATCAATTAAAACAATCTGATCTTGCAACTTTTACCCAGGAAAGCTATAAAGAAAAATTACAAAGGTAGCAGAACTTTGGGAAAAGTTTGGTTTACACACTGGTGCACAGTTATTTTCAGAAATAAAGTTATTTTCATTAAAAAAATAGAAATTACAACAGCACTGAAGATTTCTGGCACTTTACTTCCTCCAAAGATGCCAGTGCGGGGGAAAAAATAAATCTAACTGAGCCAAGTAAAAGCAAGTAATAAACTCACAGGAAAACATCTGACTTGCCTTAAATAAAGTGTTACTAAGGTGTGAGAGTGAGTTTAAGTGATTTTGAAGTCAATAATGAAATCCAGAGTTATTCAAGGTATGCTACACACTAGAAATTCTAACTTGAATCTCAAGTTATAGGAAGCCATGGCCTCCCTTCTGTATCTTTCCAGCGGTTCGTTTTTACCATTCCCACCCTACCACAACATCCCAAAAGCAAAACACAGTTAAAATGCAAGTAGAACCAGACAATCTGAAACTCAAGCTAGTCAAATATTGCGCAGGAAAATTTGAAAACAAACCCCTACAAGTGTGACAGTGCAACAATAACTAACAGACCAAATACAAGTCCCCACAAATCATTAATACTTGTTTTTCAATGATTGTGTTAGCTGCAGGGAAAGTGCCTTTGTAACATAACGTGATTAAGAGCCAACTAAAAAAAGGTGAAATTATCAAAAATTGCTTTTGTTAGTATCAAATTACATGCCACATACATGGGGGTAACATTTACTCCAGGAAGCAGGCTTTTTAACACCAGCACACTTAAGATCTAAATTACCACAGACTGTGGAATGGAAAAATGCAGAACCGCATAAAAGGAAGGCAAACCCTGCTTACAAAATAGCAGTGAGTCAGCTCCTGAGGACTGGTCTGTGACTGCTATGAAAGCAAGATGCACATTCCTTATGTGCACTCCGATTGTACAGAATGAAAACAAGCCCATCCCCTAAATATGCTGTTAATAGATTAGACAACATTGCAGAAAAAGTGTCAAGAAACATTGATGTTTAACCCATACAAACTCCAGAAAACATTTTCAGCCAGTGCTGGTCCACAGAGCCTTTTACCATGCACACATCTACTCATGCTCTGGGCATTTAATAAGCAAGAAACACTCATATCTGTGGCCTCAGATCAGTAACAGCTTATCTTGGGGACACCTCTAACTCTAAAAGGTCCTTGAGATATTCTTTGAATCTCCTTCTAAAACACCATGACCTTTTAGCTTGTCTAGTTCCATCATCTGTAATCAGACTATCTAGAAAACCAAGAATAAACACCAAGGCCTTTTGTGACAAGCTGTGAAACTATAAATATTAACAAGCCGTTTATTACTGCAAGGAGCAACACATAACATAACTACTCCACACATTTATTTAGAGAACACGATTACATTTTCCCCATTCAAAAATCAAAGATAAATGATGGGCTTTTATAATCTGTCTCCCTCTTAGCAAATGCCCTTGGCTACAAGTAGCTCTGTCCTTGACCAAATTATAGCTCATTTTGTTGTTGCTGTTTAGGGATATCTGGGGGCTTTCTGGTCTTCTGCTGCTTTTGCTGTTTTCAGATGTTATTGGTGAATTGGGCTTTTCCTGGTATACTGATTACTTCTAGGAAAAAAAAAAAAAGAAAACACATTCAAAGAATTAATGCAGCACACACGCAGGGGGAAAAAAGCCCAGTAAATCAGATCTATCAATGTTACTTGGTTGACAACTATTAAAAAAAGGTGTTGGCCACTGAGTATCATGCCAGCACACTCTGAATGGAAGCTCCCTGGCCAACCTCTCTGAAAAAAGAGAAACCTGGAAACCAGCTCATTTCAGGGAAGGATTAAAGGTTGTTTTTTCAGGTGTCCTTGCACACCAAATCCCTCTGCCAGACACTGCAGTTTATCATTGCTAAACACTTACACTGCAGAAGTACGCAGAGACCTCAAACAGGCCAGGACCTCAGCATGCAAAGTACAAAATTGATGCATAATACTTGACAGCCCTTGCCTCATCATATTTTTCAATTTCAAGTGTTTGTCTTCCCACTAAGATAGCTATTTGAACAACCCCCATAAGGAAAAGAAACTCAATGGCACTGCAAAAAACCCACCCAAGTTCTACCACCAGTGTATGAAAGTGCTATCCAACATACAAGGAAAACAGAAGTAGCTCTGCCCCTTGTTAGGGTATTACACATAAAGATCTAGCTGAAAGTTAAATAAAAGCAGGTTTGGGGTTAGGGTTAGGTTTTTAGGTTGGCATACCTCCAACCATTCTAAGAAACACAGAAGAGGTTGTTGAAATAAACTTTGTTCAATGTTTATGGATAAGAGCTCTGATTCTCATTTTCCCATCTCCTACAACCTAGACAAACCCTTTCAGTTGCTGCCTTCAGACTGAACCCTGGTTGAGACAGAGCAGGGGTGCAAAAGAATCAAAAGAAAAATTAAATTAACTGCAGGGAGTGGAACTAGTGCGCTAAACCTCATGTTTGCATCCCCTGAATTAGTTCCATTAAAGGTGAAAAAATATGCAATAAATCTGAAATGAAGCTTAACAAAATGATAGAGTTCTTGGCAACCTGATTATTTTAACAAGTTGACAGCCAGTTATTTCAGATTGTCTCAGTTTAAATACACATACTAGTACAGCACAATCCAGAGGAGTGGGCCAATACACTCCTGCAAGATTAGCTGCGGTTTATGTTCCATGTTCTCCCTTCTGATACCTCCCAGCTCCACCACCACCCACCTCTGCCTTCACAAATACTCACCCAGGTCCTGCAGAGGTTACCTGCAGCTCCCATCCTGTTCCCTGAGCTGAAAAGGAAGAACTGGTATTGCAGTCAATTCGACTGCAAGTTACCACCAATCAGTGACTTCCCAAGGACTAGAGAGCACAGACTTAGAACAAAACAGCCCTGAGCCATCAGCCAAAAGGTGGTAACTTGAGAGGCAATTGTCTGGTTCTATCAGCCCATCACATCCTGCATCTAAAGAAAAACCCATGCAGCACCCCTATTTCCAGTCCTTCCCATCTCACCCATGGCACAGGAATGTCTGCTGCTCCCAGCCTTTGGCAGCATCTCAGCCTGCTGTCATGTCACCAAAACACACAACTTGCCAAAAAGACAAAGCATCTGGGACTGCCAGATCCAGCTGCAAACTGAACAGCTGGACACCAGAGTGCAGCTCAGGTATGAGCAACAATCTGGGGTTTAGGGGGGAAAAAGTGGAGTGGCATTTGAACTCTGCCTCTAAAGCCTTAAACTACAACTCTTCCTCCACACTAAAGACTGGAAAAAACAAACCAAACCCAAACCTGGGCAGTGCTGCCCTTAAGTACCACAGAATTTCAAAACAGCACGTGGCGGGGCCAGGGCTGCATGGCATTTTTCTTTCTCAAAAATTTATTTTAATGGAATTGCTTTTCCCCCAATGTTTCAAATATCAGTAATGCAAACAATCATTACATTCCTTACAATAATTACTTGAACTGCCCATGAAAATTGTTTTGCAGACTGCTGGAAAAACATTTTACCTCAAAAGGTAGCAGATTCAGTTTATGAGCAAAAAAAAAATATCACCTTTTTTGCCCAGCTCCTGCAGAATGAGAGTTAATGGAATGGAAAAGAGACTGATGCTTTATTGATCAAAACAATTCCAATTATGCATAGAAGACTTTTCCATGTTTCCAATAATACAGTGAGAAAACCTACAGTCAGATAAACAGAAAGTTTGGGAGCTCACTGCTCAGCAAAGGCCAGAATTTTATATATGCAATCAGAGGCAGTAGAATGTTATAATTTCAAGCATATTCTAGCACTTGAAATAATAAATAAAACTAGAGAAATGCATTATTTATGCAAATTTAGAATTTTTCTAAAAGAGGCCCATAAAAAGCTGTGGACAGAGTAACATAATATAACAGCCAAACCACAGAACCACTAAAATAATTGAGCAACAAATAGCTGATTGTTCATTTCTTTCCCTTGCAAATCTCTCTCTCTTGCCCCCATCTTTAGTATCTGAGGTGCAAGGCAATAATGTCACCAACATTTTACTGCATGTCTTTACATCATGTGCAAATACAGCACTAGGAGAAATGTTGGGTGCATCTACACAAGGAAAACCTGGTGTTGGAAAGGTCAACTCTTCCCCAGCCCAGTCTCTCCTGTGGTTTCTCAATTGCTGGAAGTATTTCACCTCTCCTGAAACCAAATCATGTATGGACAAGGACAGGCAGACCTCACTGCAGTGCTCACCCAGCTGTGATGGTGCTGCCTTCTTCAAAACAGCATCACCTACCCAAGGCAACAGACAAAGCTTGAGGGAGCAACATGGTGAGAAACACTTGCCATCTATGCAAAAGGCACCTCCTGAGATTCCAGCAGAGAACTGAGAGCAGGTAAGTATTTCAAAACAACATCATAATATGTCAAAGCACAGAGCAAAGAATGCTGCAGCCCACTGAGTTTGATATGTATCCAGTAGGAAACAGGTCTGTGAACACAAAGCCATACAACAAGGCATTACTCCAGGGAAGGCTGGAAGAGAGCAGTGCTGCATTTTGACCCTGCTCAGATTTTTCTCTGCTATAGAAAGCCAGTGCCAAGCCCTGCCAGTGCCACCTCCTTCCTCCCCCGTGCTGTGCTGGTGCCACTGCCCATGGCCAGGCTGGGGTCAGGCTCCAGAAGGACAAGCTGGAAGCAGCTCAGCTCACTGACTCGTGGCTATGGGGACTGGCTTTTGGCATCAATAATGGACAAGTCACCTGCCTAAGAAAAGAAATATGAGAGTAAAAACAGTGAAAAAAACCACCAAATTGAGACTGTTTTCCGGAGAGGAAGAGGAGAGGAAGAGGAGAGGAAGAGGAGAGGAAGAGGAGAGGAAGAGGAGAGGAAGAGGAGAGGAAGAGGAGAGGAAGAGGAGAGGAAGAGGAGAGGAAGAGGAGAGGAAGAGGAGAGGAAGAGGAGAGGAAGAGGAGAGGAAGAGGAGAGGAGAGGAGAGGAAGAGGAGAGGAAGAGGAGAGGAAGAGGAGAGGAAGAGGAGAGGAAGAGGAGAGGAAGAGGAGAGGAAGAGGAGAGGAAGAGGAGAGGAAGAGGAGAGGAAGAGGAGAGGAAGAGGAGAGGAAGAGGAGAGGAAGAGGAGAGGAAGAGGAGAGATAAACTAACATTAAAATTGTAACATTTAAGTGAGATATACAAAAGTTCTTCTCATTGCAAAGAATTACTCAAAACAACATCTATATCAGCACTAAGGAAAACATTGCTTCTGCCTTGAGGTAGCCTGGGCAGTAACACTGATGCAAGCAAAAAACAGCTTATCATCTTTTGAGGGCCTTTCCATTCAATTTAATTTATATGTCAGTTCATAACCTTCTAATTACTACTTCTGCTGTTGAAACACACAGAAGGGAAACAGCCCTTGCTCTGAAATCCCCCCACCATACCTGCCCCTGGCAGTGGGGCAGCAGGACCAGCAGCCATTCTGGCTTCCTGTCACAGGTCAGCATTGCTGCTTACTATGTGAGTATAGTAAACAAATAGCTTATACAGACAAGTTGTTCTTAAAACAAATCAAAAGCACATCAAGTGAAATGTGATCTAAAATAAGCCAGCAATGTTTCAGAATATCACCATTTCCCCTGGCACTTCATGATGCTGCAGCTGCAGAAATTCCTCTAAAACAATTCAAGACTTAAAGCTTATGCTCCCATAAAAATAGTTTTCCAGACAGAAATGTATTATAAATACACACACACACACACTCTCCATCACAGTAACCAGACCAGAACACTTGCACAGGAAAGCCCCTAGCCACACTTTAACATTTTGTTCATTGAACTGTATCAGCCAATTTTTTTTTCTTGCTTCCCAACTACGCCAGCAAAAATCTTACTGCAAAAGCCCTTCTAGTGATTGCAAAACTTTTCTGCCTGCATAAACCATTCCTTTCACAGGACATGGTATAAGCAGTACTAGCAGAAAGAATTCCTCTCATACCAGCAGAGGAACCTGAGAAGGAAGTGGTGAGACCAGGTAACAGGAGTGTGGGAGTGGGAAGGGTGAAAGCAAAGGTGAGCATTGCATCAGTGCAGCTAATGTGTACAGAAAAAGGCAGGGAGCAGTAACTGCCCTCACACCACATCTGTGCCAGCAGAAACTACACTGCAAAGTCACAACACTGCTACAACAAATAACAGCATGAAAACACACAGGTCAGACTGACCAACTTGACTGTGGTAGACCTGGCATTTTGTTCTCTATTTGGATTTTTGTGTCCTGTTTTGTGCAGTGTATAATCTTGAGAAACAAACATCACCTAGAAACTGAAACATAAGCCATGCCATTTATGTCAAGTGGATATTAACCCTATTCTCCCCAAGAGTTCAAGTGTCAGTTGTGTTAACTGTTTCACTAAGGAAGATAAGATACTTAGCATAACTTCTTTGCTAAAGCCTATCTCAGAACTCCAAGCCATCTGTAAAAGCCTCTTAGGAGCAAAACCATCCCCGTATTCCCCACCCAGGAGTAAACAACATCTCCACTTTTCCTAATGAGCATCCTTGTAATACAGACACATTCTGGATATGTGAAAAATACTCAATACTAAGAATAGAGAAATATGGGCTAGAAAACAACAAAAAAAATTAAGACAAATTCAGTACAATTTTAAAGATTTGTCTGTGTTTCCACTCAAATACAAATCTCTGTATTCCCTCTGTTTGGTTTTTTTTTTTCTTAAACCCCAGATCTGCTGCAGGTTATCCAGCCTGCCACATCACATCAACACAGAAACCAGTAAGGCCTGGCTGCAGAATTTAGGTCAGCTCGTCTGTGGAGTACATAAGGTCTTCCACACAGCCATGAATTTCCTAGTAATGCTTCAATAATCCCTCTTCATCCTCTATGCAGCTATTTCACTAGGAACTGCTAGCTTTCTCCAACAAAGACTCTCCACAGGAGGGATGTTTGCAGGCAAATGAGCCACTATCTCTTCCTTGGGAAGCAGGAAGCTGGTTGTTGAATCAAATAAATGCTGATTCTTATTTCCCAAGACAAAAAAAACAAAAAAAAAACCAACAAAAAAAAAGAAGTGAAGTATTCACAATGGATGCTAGAAAAAGAGTCTGTCTTTTAACCACACTAGGAAAGATAAAATGAGAGCTGGAAATTGCCTTTGGAACATTAGGAATCATTTTCTTAACAGATTTTAAACAAATGCTCACTGCTTCCACCCGGGTTAATAAATAAAATAACAAAAATGCGACTAATAAAATCAGTCTAAGCAACAGAGGCTGGTATTTCTGGAAAGAAAGCATCACTTGAGATGAAAAAAACACTGCACCTCTTCAAAGAATGCTCCCTGTAACAGTGAATTGCATGCCACTGCCATCCCAAGCATTGTACAAGTCCACATTAGTAGCAGCCCTGTTCTTAAAGGATCTCTAATGGCCCATAAAAACATGCAAAGTCTTTTCAAAACATGGTCCTCAGAGCAGGAGTTTCACCTAAACTGGAAGGTACAAAAGACAAAAAGTTACAAAAGAAAAACTGAATGCAATAAATCAAAACCTTGAACTTCTCTGTCTTCATAGAAGATGAACCAAACTAAATCTTCTCAAGAATGACAGTCTGAAAGATGTGAATGCAAGAATAAATACCAGTTTCCAGGAACTGTTACGGACATCTCAGCATATAAAATCAGCAAGCAAGCTGACAGCTGGTTTTGTCTTAAACCCATCAGTCTGCTACCTCTCTGTTCTGCTCTACAGTTCCCACATAACATGCTGCTCATCAAAAGCTTGCACTGCAGTCTCCCTACTAGAACAAAGCTGAGGAAAAATCTTTCCTCAAGACATCAAATTGCTCTTCATCGTTCAAACTTTTGGTACTCCTAGCCCATTCTTTACAACTTACATAAACCATGAAAATGGTATTGGCAAACACATACTGAGCAGTACTGCACAGTAATACCCCAGAAAACATGTTACATTTGTTCATGTTCACCTCAGGTCTGTTCCAGAACTCAGATATCAAACATGCAGCCATGCCAGGCCCACAGATGTGGCTGTCCTTACTGGGCCTCCACTGCATCACACACCTAAACAAGATCTTCTAAGGAATGTAACTTTTTATAACTAATGATCATCTATAACTTAACTCTGCATCAGAGAACTTTTCCCATTACTGACTCAGTACCTGATCAGGCTGTGCTTCTCCACCCTCCTCCTCTGGCTTCAGCTGGGCTGAGGCTGGCTCCTGAAGGCTCCAGCAGCAGGAAAACCAAGCCAGACTCTGATGATCACTTCCTCATTTTGACAAGCGCCACAGATTCCTCCTATACAAAAATAAACTGCTGTGAATCAAACTGGCCAAATAAAGTGGTCATGGCAGCAGGGGTCAGAGGAATGCCACTCTGCAACACAGAAGACAAAGGTTACTCATCCTTTTGCTGACAGTGCTTCATCTCTGGGGAAGACTGAGCACATCCTTTTTTTAATAACTTTGGAACTACTCTAAATGAGCCATCCTATTCTTGAAGAGCATAGATCCCAAATGAGCAATTGGTCATTTCCCACATATTTTCTTAAACATACTGGCTCATCCTAACTTAACCAAGAGCACTGCTATTTCTACATCATCACCTCCCTACACCACCACAAAAGCCAGACCAGACCCCAGTGATGTGGTAGCTGCACAGTGCACGTGCTCCACACAAACACTTCAATTGCTGCATTACAGCCGGATGCCAGGCAAGCAGACCACCTTGAGTCAAATGAGCTGCTTGGAAAAATCTCAGGAAAACACCTCTGTCCTCTGGGATGAACAAAATAGAGAAGGAGTGGGATTGTCCCCCTCCTACTTCAGCCAAAACTTCCACCAGCTAAGACCCAGCACGGCAGCCTTCACCTCCAGAGACCCAGAGGCTCCAGGGCTGTGCAGAGCACACAGACAGAAAGCAACAACCCAGCAAAAAGAACAGCCAGACTCCAGCAGGTAATTCATTAATATTTATTTCAGTTCGTCGCTTATTAAGTATGCCTTGTTATAAATCAAGTATTTTACAGTAATTGCCTCCAATCAACAAACACAGGGAAAGCTGCTGTGTAAACCAATGTTGCTCCATATCCAAAGGAGTCCCTTAGCAACAGGCAGGATTCTACAGGGCTGTGTGCAGCCCGCTGGCTGCCACTGCCTTGCTGCAGCCCAAGCAGCACTGCTGTGTGCCCAGGGCGTTCCTGGCACTGCCAAGCACAGCTCACAGTGCCAGGTGCCAACACCAATGCAGCAGGCACAGCTCTCTGCAAGGGCAGCAAGCCCTGGGCACACGGGACAGGGACAGCCCTGCAGGGCAGAGGATGCTCCACAGGCAGGGACAGCAGCTGCATCCCCTGTTCAGCCCCCAGCCACTGCCCCCACCCCAGCAGTGCCTGCAGCAGAGCAGCTCCAGGGTTCAGCAACCATAGGGGTCTGCACCCAGCACCAAGAGCAGGGCACTCACCCACCTGAGCTGTTCCCAAACCACTGCAGAAAAAATGCAAACCAAGCCCCCCCCCCCCCGCCCCCAAATCAACCTCTAATTTTTTTTTTCTGAGGTTTTTCCAGGGGTGGCACCCACTGGCACTCAGAAGCACACAGGAACAAGTCCTGTGTCACGCTTCCCACTGAGATCATTTTAAAGGTCAGCAGGAACCTGCTGATCCAGGTTCTTCTCAGCACTAGAGACCCAGGATAAGGAGATGGGGAAAACACTGTCAAATCCTTTAATAAAATATGCCTCATAAACTTTTCTCCTTGAAAGGGCTTGGGGCTGGTCAAGTGATCTCAGGAGAAGCAAATCTTTTCATGCAGAACTGGAGTTTTCAGAGACTCCAGGTTTCTAAATACAGTGGGAAAAAAAAAAAAAAAAAACCACAAAAAAAACCACCAGATACTTTCCAAAGGTCTACAGCAAGCAGACTTCAGAACAGACCTTTGGATCATACCCGAGGTCTAACAGAAAATGCTCACAGCCACGGGGCCATTCACCTCGGCTGCTTCTGTAACCCTTTTTGTCATGAGGTCAGGGAGCCATGTGAGAAGAGCCTAAACAGAGCTCACCATGCCCTGCAATCCCTCCTCAGCACCACCCCAAAGCCATTCCCAAAAACAGCAGGCAAAGGCAGTTCCCACCTTCGAAGTAGGACTGTGGTTTTTGAGAATGTACCAGCATTTAAGGAAAGGGGCCAGCAGAGGCTGAACAGCACCATCACCACACCTGGAAAGGCATGGAAGAAGAGGAGAGCTTGTCTTCAAGAGCTGAACCACAATCTGAAAGACTGCTGAGGTCCATCACTGCCACCCTCCCCTTCCCAGAACAGGCTGAACACATGGATTAGATCACACCTGGAGGAAATGTAAAGGATAACAAACGACAAAACACTTACATAATTTTGGTTTAAAACAAACAAAAGAAAACAAAAACCAAATCAAAAACCAATTTAAAAGCAGAAATTCTTACATAAATCATAGCAGTGCATAAGTAGATGTTTGGGCAATGCCAAGACTAGTGAAGAATTCTTTCCTGCAGTTCTTACCACAAAAATTCTCATGGATTTTGTTCCAAATCCCACTTGACAAATTCTCACTTTATGCTACTTCCTTCACCTCCCTCTCCCATTTTTGAAGTGACAACCTCAATTTATTAAAACAAAGCAACATCTTTCTTACAGAAACATCTGCTTTGATACAAGAATACATGCCCACTGGTATAGTCAGTGTGTGGGACTGTGGCTATGAAGGAGATTAAATAAGGAGCACATGCACCACTTCTCTTTTAACCTCGTCCCCTCTGGTACTCATTCACTTCAATACCTTCTTTTCAGGGCCCTACAGCATAGGGAAAGACACCACATTTACACTGGGGTGTTGGCATCAGCCAGTGCCAATTTCATCTGAATCACAGCCAGGCACTTGGCACTTCAGGCACAACACGTGCAACCTCCAAATGCCACGTCCTACATACAGTAGCCTACATGTGGCTGCCTCCATTTGTACAGTCACTTGATCAAACATCTTCTCTATTAAGGAAAACAATACTTCTGATGCATTTAACAAGGAAATAATCATTGTTAACAGAGTGAAAAACCCAAACAATTCACTCAGAACAAAACATTATGAATTCTGTAGAGAAAGGAAAGGGAGGGAAGTATTTTGGGGAAGAAGTAGAGATTTTGAGGAAAAAAAAACAACAAACAAACAACAACCTCAGCTAATTAAATAAGTAAGCCAATCCAGTCATCAGAGGTTTAATCTCAGCACAAGTGAATAATTCTCAGTTCTACATATATCTCCAAGTCCCCAAACAACAGCAGACATTTGACAATCTCTTCAGTTAAAATGCCATCCTCCTCCCTTGCTGCTGCGTAAGAAAAACAACAAACCAGCTCACAGGAAAAGTGTCATGCCATCAAGAGAGAAAAACCCCAGCACAGATACCTACTGTAGTAACACTGTCAAAAGTAGCATGTAACCTAACCAGATAAATACCAGATTTTGTTGCTATCTCTGAGTAAGTTTTGCAAGTAGCTGAGAATTCTTTGTGGCCACCCTGCTACTTAACATTGCTGCTCTCTCCATGGTGTGTGCCTGGGAAAGGCATCTTGCCCAAAGCAGAGGGTGGGCTGGAAGGCAGGACTCCCCCTTTCAACAGCAGTGCAAGCCCAAATGTGCTCCAGCTGCTCTTGAAACCACACTGCCCTTGGAAAGCACCTTAGGCATTGCTCCTGCTGCATGGGATCCAACAGGATCCCACTGCCACTCCCTGTGGAGTTCATTGTCCATTCCAGGGCCTTGCTGCAGCTTTTCACATGACACCCAACACCCAGTTTAATCCGGGAGCTATCTGTAATTCCTCCCTTCTCTTGGTGGCCACCTCCTCTTCCCCCATCCATGAGCCAGAGGCTGTGTGCAAACTCCTCCCCACTTCCTCTCTTCTGCTGCAGACAGCAGGAATACAGCAGAGACATAAACTAACCAAACCTTGCTGGTCAAGCAGGCAAAGCTTCTCCCTGCTCCACCTAACTCACTGCTTGGCCCACAGGCAGTAGGAGGGGGCTGCTGGTAGCTCTGCTATTACACACTTTGGCAGATGGAAACACAGACCTAAGACTTTACAAGTTCAAACAGCAAACAGGTAAATAATCAGACACTGAAGAAGTCTTAATATGAGAGTGTGGAGGCCACCATCCTGTCCTGAGGCACAAAAGAGCAGCAGAGCAGGGGCTGTCTGCTGCTCATGCTGGCCAGCTGCACACTGCCTGTCCCCAGGCTGCCCTGGCCCGTGCACACGGACAGAGGACAGCCCTAACATACAAATGAGCCACGTGCAAACCATGAGTCCAAGCCAGGCTTGTACTAATTCAACCCACAAGCTCCAGGTACCCATTACATTTCATGCAATGCATTTTTTCAGACACTTTGCTTTCAAGCTGACTCCAAAGAGAGAAAACTTGGCCATCCCACTGTGAGCATGAAAGCCTTGTGTCTGGAATGAGGCACCCTGAAACAAACAGAACTCATAAATTTTCCACTTGCAGAACAGTAAACATAACCTCACACTTTACAATTTTATGTTATATTTACTCACACTTTACAGTTCTGTTATCTCCTTTCCTATGCCTCACTATTACTATTCTCTTTTGTAATTTTGCATGTTTCTCATGTTTTTATTTTCAGACTTTACTATATTTGTTCTCCTATAACTCTGGCCTAAGGGGTTTCTTTCTTTAAAATCTGTTTGGGTGAAACTGATCAATGCTAATAAAGACACTCTTAAATTCACCTTTCAATCTAAGTACATTTTAGTTAACTTTCACTAAAAATAAACATAGCATAAATACAACTTTTAAACACTGGAAAAAGAATCTTGTTTAAACCTGCACATTTTTCACTTTTCTGGATGATTATTAACACAATTTTGTTTCTCAGTCCACTTTTTTTTCTAAGAACACTTTTCTTCTCTTACTCTTCTGTTAAAAACTTTCCTATCCACTTTTCATGGGGACATCAGCACTGGTTAAACTCACAATTTCTGCAGCACCAACAAGCCTTTATACATCTGCATTCCTCCACTTCCTTGTTTCCAGAGCCAATAGATTTGTTTCAGAGAGGCAGAAAAGGAAAGGAGCAAAACTATCAAGCCAGTTTTCTCTTTCTCTCTACTATCAAGGCCAACAAGGCAAAACTGCAAAGAAATTTAGTATAGGTTATAAACCAGCAAACATTACTTAAACTCAAGTGCATGAGAAGTTTCATTTCCCTTTTGTCAGTTCCTCCACTGAACTAGGGAGGTTAGGCTTTGTTTCTTAATTTAATTAGTCAGAAAGTAAGTACATAAAAGTTTCTGGATGGCAGCCATTGAGAGGACCCCTGTATGTGGGCTTCTCATTTGTATTTTTTAACACCAGTCAGTCTAACCATGGAGCCTGGTTCCTCCCTGCATCCCTGATGAAGGCAATTGCTAATGCATGTGGAAGGCGTGTGTAACCATAGTGGTGCCTGGAAACAAAGCAAGCCAGTGCACTACCCCTAACACTGCTCCCTCAGCTTTTAATGCACAGACTGTCAGACCAAAGCAACTCCCATCCTGCCTCTCCACGACCTGTGCACAAACCACCATTTACAAATCTGCAATGTGGACTTTCTTTTCCCCATCATTCACTGGTATTTGCATTGGTTTAGTGGACAATTTTATACAGAACAATCCAAACTACATCAGCTTAACACCGTGTTCCTCTGTGCAGGACTGCAAAGGCAACAAAATGTCTATTACATAACACTTCTGTATAAAATATTAATTTTCACAGAGGAAGCCCTTGAACCAAAAGGTTATTTTCAATGATTACCCAATCAGTGTTGTATAAGCTTGGTTATTTAATCAGTTTATTTGTGACAGACAACAAGCCATATATTTTATTGACATAACACAAAAAAAAAATCAACTTTTTAGGTGTGCACATCAAAATATATCCATCCCCAGCACACACAGATTCAGCAAGCCTGCACTGGGATAATTGCAGGCATCCACATTTTTAAATCAAGTTCTCACACCAGCTGAAAGCATGTAAGTTTCCTTTCTTTCCTATCCTGCAACAGATGAAGAATAGGTAATATTCAGCCATCATATTCATATATACATCCCATGCACTTGTTCTGTCCTTAAAGCTATAATCACAGGTTGGAAAACCACCAGAGCAAGAGTAAAGTGCTTCAAAATCTTTTCCATACCAAAAAAAAAAAAAAAAAAAAAAAAAAAAACCACCAAAAAACATGTTTTTAACAGGCATGTTGGTATCTGTGCCATTGGCCAGACTTGAAAACACCAAAGGTGTGGCAGCTCTGGCTTCTGTAGGACCCAAGGGCAATCAGGAATACCTTTCATAAAGAAACTTATCTCAATGCTGACTTGTAAAGAATGAAGTTCAAGAGAGGAAAAAGCTGTATCTTGGCTGTGACTTTGTAGCCATTAGGTTGCATGAGGACAGGTAGGAGCCTCTCTCACTGCCTCATCAGAAGGATTATAAAGAGCCTTCATGCATGAGGTTTTTCTTTTCTCTGTGTATCTTTACATAAGGAGTGCAGGGAGGGGGCTCATCTTGAGCATCACTGTCTCCAGCAGATGGGCTCATCATATTTACCAGCTCCATGTGAGTGTCACAGGTAAGACATCTAAAACAGCAACAGACACTTCATCCACCTCATCCATGGTCCAACCATGCAGGGGAAATCATCTGGAGATACAACTCAGATGAACAGAGAGATCATGAAACAGTTTGAGAACTGCACTTTAAAAAAAAAAAAATTATATGCACAGCAAACAGCTTGAAGAGATATCTGACAGGAAAAGGTAACAACAGCATTTAATTATCTGTAGTGCCCATCCCTTAGGTCTGAGAAAATTCCACTGAGAATCTCGTCTTCAAAGTAGACAACCATAAGATAGAACACCTGAGATGCCTAACTTCTGACAAGAAGACCATATACAGAGGGGATTTGATTTTGGGGTTTTTTGATTTGATTTTGGGTTTTTAGCACTAACAAGGAGCAAGGCAGATCACAAGAATCAGACTATCTTCTTCTACTGATCACACACTACAAAAAGCAAAACCATGATGATTAAACAAATGCTATCCTCACCCACTGCTGGATGCCACATGCTTTCAGCCTGGTTATTTCTTTCTGCTTCTTAATCAGTTATCTTCAACAAAAAAGGGCCTTCAAAAAGAAAAAAATATCTGAGCAACAACTATCCTTCTTCCTCCCTAAGGGTGGCTGTATTTTACACCACGATTGCTTCTCAAGTCTTGGATGTTGCAATTACTTCAGTCTCAGAAAAATCACTTCTGAGGAAAGAGCTCAAGTGGAAAGAAGGAGTATTAGTTTTGAGGCTATGAGAACAATATGGTTTTGTATCCTGATTTATACTTGAAGAGGGAGAACAAGAAAAACTAAGGTATTTCTTTTAAAACAGTTATAACAAACGAGTCCTTGGTGCAGCCATACTTCCTATACTATTGCTTGCCTCCAAATGTTGGGTAAAAGTGGCATTTAGTTGGCTTGAGTTCATGAAAACATGTTCTCTCCTTCCAAGGATATCTTTCTGAACATTCTGGCAGCTGCTACACGAATATCTTTTAACTTCTCTTCCTATCAATTTCCTGAATGGGGACAAGAACCTGTTCTTGCTACAGCTAAACGGAATATAGAAATAAATTAAAAGAACTTCAATTCTTTTAATTAAATAAATTTGTGGTAAGAGAAAGATTGAAGAAGTGTCAGTTAAAATTAATGATGCGGAAATTAGTATTACTGACAGTATTAGGTGCCAACTTGACTTGTGACGCACTTTTCTTTCTAACATGCCAAAACCAAGATGAGTCTCAAGAAGTTAGACACTAGAAATCCTGGCTTTGTTCTTTCTTAAATTTGTTTGTAACCTCTGAGAGGAGAAATTGTTTGGCAAGCAATTGGTACCTATTCTTTGTTATATGGCTAAAAGAAAATTGTACTCAATTTGCTCCGACCAAATGATCTTGAGCCAAACCCAACCCAATGCAAGCAAGTCAAAAAACGTAGCTCAAAGTGTTCTCAAGGTTAGAGGAACAGGATAGCTTTGAAACACTAATTACAAGTGCTTTCACAAAACATAATGCTAGTGGCTGCTAGAAAACTGCATTTCACAAACACCTTTCTTCATATTTCAGCCCTGTGTGGACCCACAGCAGCTCATCATCACAGCCAAGAATAAACACTTCCAAGATCCAGCAGCACTAGTGTGACCCCAGAGAGCCTCCTGCATGCAGGTGGACTCATTAAACTATATATACATGTAAAATCAGTCATGGAAATAAGCCTTTGCATGGTGAAGTCTACAGACTCTTCACTGCTTGTTAAAAAATTGTTTAAAATGTCAGTTATGCAAAAGCACAGACAAATCTTCATCGAAATGTAAGGTTTCCAAGGAAAAATATTGCTGTTTTTCTTAAAACAGCAGTAGCTTTTTCTTTCTATACTGGTTAAGATATAATCTTCCCACCACCAAGAGACAATAAATAAATAAATAAAACAGAAAGAAGAAAAACACAAAAGGAGAACTGTGCAGCCCTATTTTGATGCTAGCAAAAAATGGAAGAATTTAAATAGCAGAATCTGAAATAACAGGTTTTGTTCTTTCCACTTAATGTTCTGTGCTATTATATGTAACATCTGAGTATAACAAATATTGCTAATTGTACTTTATGATATTTAGAGATCTACAGCAACTTTGTGAATTGGAAGATAAAGACTGCTTTTTTGAAAGGAAATGAAAACCTTCAGAGTTCATTATTTCATGCAATACTTACCCTGGAACTCCCGGGTTTTTTTTGGCACCCAGTTGAGAAACTTGTTTACTGAGTTCCCTCATGTTCCCCCATTTGTGACTCAAGCTCCTTCTCAGCAAAGCAGCCCTCAGCAGCCACACACAGATTAAGTGTGTGAAGTCTCAGGCACTAAGTCAGTGATCACAGCATCCATGTAGCTGCACCAAAACTCCCTGTGGCTCTCAGAGGTGCAGGACAAAGCAAAGGCAGCCCCTGGGCTGGGGACTGAGGCAGCACCCGGCTGCAGGGCAGCCCAAGCCTCGCACAGGAACAGGACCTGCTGCAGCCACCGGCGCGCCAGGGAACGCACAGCAGGCAACAAACAGCCTGTGGACAGGCCCTGGGTCAAAACCACTTACTGCCACTGGTTAGAACAGACCTTGAATGGGACCTCAATACACAGAGGAAATGGGAAGACCTAGAGAATTTAAAAGAACCAACGTCAACCCAGGAAACTTCAGTCCCTTCTTACAAAATTGCGCCAAGCCACAGCACACATAGCTGCAAGTGCTTTTGACCACAGGGATGGACAAACTTTTCTCCACTAGCCTTTATTCTCTTATCCTCCTGTCACTGACAGGATTTATTGCAAGCCCAGCACAGACAGCATTAGCTTTTTTCCTGCCTATTCAGGCACACAGGCAAGAAAACTGTCCATAAACAGGAGGCAGAGCTGTGGCACCCTGTACCACCACTTATGCATTGGGAAGGCGGCAACAGGCACAAAGGGATATGAATGCAAGAACTACATTTCAGGTGTACAGCTATCTGTTAGTACAACGTTCACTAGTTAATCTCTGCAGGGCAAGCACCCAAGTGCTTTCCCTCTCTGCATTGTTATTATAGAGGTTGGCTCCTATTAATAATTACCTTCCTCTGACTGCAGCACACAGTTTTTCTTCATTGTTGGTACTGCTCTTCAGAATTCCTTTCCCAGATCGCAACACACCAGATTACCATCCCATCAAGGATGTCAGGACTGCTAGAGATCTAATGTGCATACCCAGATCTTACAAAACAAATGACAGCTTAATGCTGCTCCCTTCCCCACATAACCTCACACAGCCATTCTAAACTTTTCATCTTTTGTGTTGAAGTAATCACAATCACAAATAACAGTAACTATTTAATATTCCTTGCTATTATGTGCAAGAAAACAGACACAGCAAACAGAGAAGTGTTTTTTGACGCTAACCAAAGCACCAAATGAGTTTAGTATAAAGGCAATGCCTGTCTAGAGACACAGGAGAAAATTGTGTAAAAAAATATAGCCACAGAAGCATATTCCTAGGTCAGGACCTCATAAATCAGTTCCAACTAATAATAAAAGGTTTATAGGGCATTTATAAGGCACAAAGAATGAATAGGATCCTGGCCCCAAGTAAGGCTTGGTGAATTAATTTAAGACGGCAATCAAGAGCAAATAACACAACACTAACCTTACCCTAAGTTTGAAGAAAGATGGTTTCCTTTGCCTCCAGGAAGAGGTGAGGGGAAAAAAACAAAACAAAATACCACCACCAAAACCAACAAACAAGACAGAAAAAGAAAAAAAAAAATGACAGCAACAGAGAAAGGGTCGTAGTTACCCCACCAGGCATGAGAGTGCTTTTTTGATAGCTCAGAGCTGTGTGTTTAAAGTCTCAGCCCCGTTCACATAAATTTCTCCCATCCTGAAGCCCTCTCTCCCAAACAAGTGGGCACTGTCACTCCCCACCTTCAGTTTCAGAAGCAGAAAATACTATCCTTTCCTATCACGGTGACAGACATAACGCTGAAAAAAACCCAAATACTTCCCTATAGCGTTTGAGGATTTTTTTTAAAGCTGTGTCAAAACTTATGAGTAGCAGGTACCCTAAAGTGCTCTCTGCACCGGCAGCTAAGTCAAGTAAAACACCACTTTCAGCACCACCATTACAGGAAGTACTGCTAAGACTTATCCACCAAACAACACCACCACCACTACCGTCCTCCATTTTCAAGTCTGAACAACCTATCTCATGGCTCTGACACACTGGGAACGTCCAGGGGAGAAAGTGCCAGGGGCTGCGGGCGTGCTGCAAACGCAGAGCCTGAATCCCCCCGGTGACCGCAGACCAGCTCCCTCGGAGGATGCTGGGCGAGTCACAAGGCTTCTGCGCCTGAATTCGTGATTGTTTAAGAGCAGTGGCAGCACTTGTGACGAGGGAAATGGAGGTTGAAGACACGAGCTGCTGTGCCAAGCTCAGGGATTCTAAAGGAGCGGGAGTCGGCATTGCCACATACTGGGGAGCAGGGCGAAGGGAGAAGACGCGCCTCGAAAAACAGAGATGGTTATCTGACAAGGGCTGGTTCTGCCCTGAAGATGTGCTTTATTGAGTGGCCTGGGCCCCTCCAATCTGCGTGTGCTGCAACACGAAGCACAGCTGACCCCACACAAAAGCCGCACAGCTGGCGGCCCCCGGAGGGGCCGGATCCATCCCCGCTGGCCCCGAGAGCAGCTCGCGGTTCCAGCCGCATTCCCCAGCACCGCGCCGCGCTCCCGGAGCCGCCCGGGCCAGCCCCGCGCTCGCCGCTCGGACACGTCCTGCGCGGATGCGCATCCCGCGGAGAGCAGCGCCACGAGCGCAGCCGCCCCGGGGCTCCGCCGGCACACCGGCAGCAGCACCGCGAACCGGCCCAGGCCGGTCTGCGCGCACAGAGATAAAGAGAAGCGCGACGGAAAGCGCGGGGAGGGAGCGGCGGGGGCGCCGGCGAAGATGCCGCCCCCTCCCCGCGGCCCCTCCGCCGCCTGCCCGAGCGCCTCCCGCCGGCCCCGCGCTCGCCTCACCTCAGGGACGGCTCTGCGGGCTGCGGACCCCGAGAGCCGCCCGGCCGAGCCGAGCCGAGCGTGCGGCAGGGGCGCAGAGCTTCTGGCGGCGGTCAGTCCCGCGGCGCTGCCATGCGGGCGGGCACAGGCGGGGCGGGCTCGGCTCCTAGCAGCGCCCTGCAGCGCGCACCCGCATGGCTCGGCGAGCGGACAGCACCGGCTGCCGGCGGCGGCGGCGGGGCCGGCGGGCGGCGGCCAATGGCTCCCGCGGCGCCGCGCATGTGAGGGCCGGGCCGGCCCCGCCCGCTCGCCCCCCGCGCAGCCGCCGCGCTCAGGTGCCCGCGGGCCGGGCCGGGGGCGGCGCCCGCCGGGACTGTGCCGGGGTCGCGGCGGGAGCGGAGCGCCGGGCGGCCGAACCCGGGCGGTGCTGGCGGCGCGCAGGTAGATGGATCGTGCTGCGTGAGCCAAAGAAAACAGCGACAAGTTCAAATTGCGTGTCTTAATTATTAAAATACTACCGTGGGGAAGGAAGAAAGTTATTTTATTTGTCTGTCTTGAACCCCTAAGGGAACCCAAAGTCGAAGGCAGCGTTAGCTCTGGCGGGGGGCGGCACCGCTGGGATCGCAGGGACAGACTCCTCCATGGGGCTCCAGAGGCTGAGTACAGGACACTGAGGAAGAAGCCGAACTGACCCTGATCCTCGCCCCGAAATTCACTAGAAAATTGTTTCCTACTTGAACTGAAAAGCCACCGATATTCTTAAATATTTCTTGAACACTCAGCCGACACGTGACCAGACCTGCGGGTCTTTTGAACTAGATGTAATCTATTGCCTTTGAAAGTATATTGGTCTTGATCAAAATGGAATTTAAAAAAAAAAAATACAAGCTCATCTTTTTCATATTTTATTTCCTCCCCACGTTTTCAAGAACTGGAGGAGATGGAAAGTGATCTTTTGGTGCTTGTTCAGAAGACCTTTATGTCCCTTTAAAGATTGAGAATTTCCCCTCTATATTTTTAGATGCGTTTTTAATCAGACCTTCTGATCTAAATGACTGTATGATGTATCTAAGGTTACAAATGAAAGCACTTCTTAGCAACAATTCACTTCTGAGACCAGAAAAAATCAGGCCAGCTTGTCCTGCTCTCAGCTGTTCGGCACTATTTTCATACTAGAGTTTTCATCTGGTGGGGAATTTTAGCAGAGCTCAGATTTAGTCTAATGAGCTGTCAATTATTTTAAGCTTTGATTTTTACAACCTTCATTTGGCCTTTTAGTTATTTTCTTCCGTGAGATCATCATCACTTGTGTTATTTTTGTCCACCATTTTCGACCTCACGGTTTTCTCAATAAGGTGATTTTATTATCTGTTTACTTATTTCTGCTCTGACCCAGTGGCCAAGGCACATAGGGTGTGTAATACTGGGGCTCCACATTGACGGAGGGTTAATAGAGATAAAAGCAGTCCAATCTGGTAAACATCAAGGCAAGTGAAAACAGATAATAACAAGAGCTGCTGGCTGGGAAATCCTGAGTCGAAGGCAGCTGGCAGAGAAATTCAAGCGGAAGAAAAAAGGATTTTTTCAGATGCCAGAGCTGGTCAGAGCTGGCTGAATCCACATTCACTTAGCAATCAAGATACTTTGCCAAGCTGAGGCACACCAGCAAAACAAACAAATGGCTCTGGGGACCTGAGAGAGAAGACACCTGGAACTGGGCAGATCCGGATCCAATTAAGATTCCCTTTCTGACAAGGCAAACACAAGTGTAAAGGACTTACCTCCTACAGAACATATGCTGGGTTGCTTGGTTGGTTTTTGTTTTGGTATGAGTTTGTTTTGGTTTGTTTTTTCTCACTCGTTTTGGTATTTAAGGTAAAGCTAATGGGTTTTAATTTAAACCTCTCTACACCCTCTCTTTCAAGCTTCTCTAGTCAAGACTTCTCCCACTGTTTCAGGTTTGGTCTTCCCCATGCTCAAGTCTGAGTATTTCTGGGCAGCTCTTTCTAGATTGCTGTTTCTGGCTCTTAGCACCTGGGACATGCTGAGGAGGGACAGAAAAGAGAGGAGGGGAATTATAAATCTGAAAGAGCTCAGTTCAGGGCAAATAAAAATCCCAACGGTTCTGTTATCTTGCTGTAGTCCATAGGCAAAAATACAAGTCAGCCAACTCCAAGTTACTCCATGTGATAGAAAAGATGCCAGAAAACAGAGGCTGTGGGGGGAGAACTGCTCTTTTCCACTTGCACAGTTTTGACATTGGCCCTTTACAATTAAATAAACTAATATTATTATTTTGATTTGTGGCTCAGAAAACTGAATTAGTGATTACATTAACAAGCAGTAGCAATGCAGCCATATGCCTCACAGGATAAACCAATCCTCTCTGGTTTTACAACTGCATTTTAGTTTCAATTTTTCAAATTCCATAATCTTGAGTAGCCAAATATGTCGTATTTTTCAACCTTATTGTTATTCTCATATCATTAAATTTTTTTCTGAAAACATCAGCTCTCCAACAGAGTTATGGTTTTGGCAGGTTGAAAGCTGAGATGATTTCCAGTTCTTACCTTCTTTCACTCAAACTGCCATACTGTGCATTTCATATATACCTGCATAACATTGTTCAGCAGGTGTCCAAGTTCAGTCCAAGGGAACCAGGTACAAAAGGAAAACCAGCAGAAGGTGAACTTAAGGAAGGGATAGTGTCAAAAATAGTGTGCCAGTGGTTACTCAGAAAACAGTGAGAAAATTCCATACTGGGAAATATTTCAGTTCTGGCTTTCAGTGGGCTGACAAATTTGTCTCCCAAGCAAATTTAAGATGAAGGAGAATTTTTATATTGTGGATTAGACAAGATAACCTTTAAAGATGCCTTCCAACCCAGACTATTCTATGGTTCTATGATTAAGAAGTAGATGAGGCTGTAGTTACTTGGGAAGAAGTGCAGATGGCTATATAAAAGAGGCAGGGAATTAGCTTTCCCCTTTCCAGAAACAGGGCAATTTGGCTTCATGGAGTGGGCAAAGCATGCAGGGGAAGACTCCAGTTTAAATAAGGAGGAGGATGCATATGAGTCACTTTTCTTGGCTACTGGCCACCTGTTTTCAAGAAAGAGTATTTCTAAGTGCTGAGCAGCTCAGCCTGTGGTGTTGACCCAGGACACCTGGGCAGGAGGATGGGGTGGGGATGCAGTCTGGTCAGCCTGATGTGCCAGTGCCACCCTGTGCCACATGCCTGCATGGTGGAGTGAGCCTTTCCAGGCAGAGCTGGCAGCTGTGCTGGCAGCTGGCTCATTGTCCTGCAAGCAGATGTTGGCTCTGGACATGCCCTCAGCTGGCATGGAGAGCCAGCCATGGGGTGTGGGGCCCAAGGGCTCTGCTCTTCCAGAGAGGGGAGAAGCCCAAGGACTGTGATCCCATGATACCAGACTGCTGCATCTTAGTCTGCCCTATCACCAGGACAAAGTGCCAAAGCTTGCAGAAAGTCTAATCAAATTATTAGACAGTCCTCCTTTAGATACATTTTTACTGACAACCCCAAAGATACTGAAGAAGAGAAAAAAGCATGTTTTTCCAATATAAAAAGCATTGCAAAACCCTGTCCCTTCTAGATTCATTTGTAGTTCCATCAAATTTTTTTTTAATTCTTGCTAACCATCTTTCTTTGCCATTAGGTAACTCCATTATAAACAATTATCTAGACCAAATTACTGCTTTTTCTGAAGATATTTTGCTATTATGCTTGTCTTCCAACACCTGGCACAGCAGCCTCTGCATTAAAAACACAGTGATTCTTGGAGGCCTTGTGACCATTCTCCCAACTTCTGAACTTCCTGGATGGAAAAAAAAATCATTGCTTACCTTATCTTTGAGCTGAAAAAGGAGTAAATTACTGTTTTAGGTAAACAGCAGTTTCTCCTTACATCCAGAAGTCAATAATGTGCTCACCAGTTGTTTTATTTCATTTGTGATGTCAGCCACCCAATGTGCAGTTCAATTTCTAACAATCTGGGGGATGAGGTCTCATTCTTAGCAAGTACCTTTGTATTTTGAAACGAGCAGCAGCCATGATGGTGAGCATTGCAAGCAGCCTGTGTTATCACACTGCAGCTCAGCAAAGTTGTTCAAGTGATGGCAGGAACACATGCTGGCTGCTGCTGATTACACAGAAGACCTAGTTTTCATGAGTTGTCAAATTTAATCCAGTGGATATACAAACAGATGGCCAATCTCTTTCATTCTGTACTAATCAATAAAGGACTACAAAGTCACAAAGCACACAGCTTTATAGGAGATGGGAGGCATGACATGGAAGGCCATAAACTGAGCTGCAGGAAAACCTGCCCTTCACCCTGGCAGCTTGCCAGGGCAGGACTTTATTTTAGCAGAAGCAAGAATATGGTTGTGCATTGCTTGGCCAGCCCAAGATGAAGTCTGTGTCAGTCAAATGCAGTGGCTGGTAACATGGATCTGTGTACTCAGATCAGAGCCCAGGCAGGAATCACCTCTGAGATGATGAGTACCTTCAGATCTTTAGAACCAGCAGGCTGGGAGGGGGCGTTAGTCTTTTCCAGTCCACTTAATCTACTTAGATCTTCCTATTTTCTTAATTTTGCACTTTACTGCTTCTATGGTCTCTGCCTCTTCTGCTCGCCACCATTTCCACAAATACTAAATGCTAAACATGGAGACTGAATAGGAAATAAAAATTAAAAACATGCCATAATCAGAATTAGCAGGATAAGACCAAAAGAAGCTTTCAGGTGTCACGCTTTGTCCAGCCCTGCTCTCTGGAACAATTTTCCTGCTTTCCCTAGGACATTTCAGTCTGTTACTTCTTTCTTCAAATCATGCCTGAAAGCCCCTCTTTCCCCTTCAGATCTCAATTGGCTTTCTCAGTGTAATGGCTGTGGCTCCACGTGCAAATGGAGTGACACAAAACCTAAGAGCTCTACCTGGATCTAGGACAATGGTGGCCTTTAAAGAAATGGCAAGCCAGTTATCCTCAGAGTACTGAGCTGTACCTGTGCCAGCACTTAACCTTTACTTCCCCAATCACGCAGGTACAATAGTTAGACCTTGCTGATTTTGTTATTCTTTTGGAATAAGTTGCCTTAAAATAGCCTAGCCACAAGGGCATAATGAGGTGCACAGCTGGGCAAAGCTTTCTGAGCAGCAGGAGGAAAAAAGAATGTATGTGGGACCAAAATGCTCTGAGCCTGCAAATGATTGATATCCAGTCATTCAAATGGCTAAAGATTAAGGACTCACCCAACTAGATCAGAAAAAAAACCCCAGGCAAATAACCCTCTCCCCAAAAAAACTCCAAACCCAAAACTAAAAAAAAAAACCCCAAAAAACCCCAAAAAACCAAACAAAACACAACCAAAAAACCCCCAACTACCAAAAAATTGCCAAATTTGGGGAATACAAGGCAAAAACGGCACGGGGGGAAAAAAAGGATAAGAGAGTAATATTTATATCTTACATACTGCATTTTCTCTTTGCCTGCCTATTTTACCATGGAGCAAAGAAACCACCAGTCATTCTGCAGATGACTATGGAATTCTTATTTTAAAATGGAGCTCCTTAATCAGGGACCCAGAGGTACTTAGAGCTCTTTTCCCACCTCAAGAACTACAAAAGGCCTGCTTTTGTTTCTGTACCTGGGAGCCTACAGAACCCAGATTTGCCAACACAGCACTAAAAGAAGTTGATTTTGTTTGAAATGGGTTATATTAATTTTCTTACTTTAAATGCAGCACATTCTGCTAGTTATGTGCACATATTATAGATCAAACAAAATCAATTGCTCCATTCTATCAATTCTACCCAAGGGAAAACATAACAACATGATATAAATTCACCTCTGAAATCCTCTTCCAATATTTTTTTTCAAATACAAGAACAGTAAACCAAAGTATTCCAGTCACTAAAGCTTCCACAATTAGATGTCCACTGTCAGTCTAGCATCACACTATCCACTCCAACATTACACACCTTAGAGATTCCAAGTATTCCTGTGATTCCTATGCACAGCCACCATGGCATTCAGCATGCTAATTTGAAAACCTGCTTCATCTCCTGTTCCAAAGACTGATACAAAGGAGAACACCTTTGCAATGACATGGGAAGGAGGACAGCTTTGCACACACATGCAATGACAGGGAAGAGGATTATTCTAATGTCCAAATAATCTGTTTTCTCTGCATTTAACTTAAATATAAATTAATTGGAGAAAGCACTAGTAATATTTTTATATATTAAGGGGAGGGCATAAGAGCATCAAATTCACTGGCAACACTGTATAGCCACCCCAAAATATATACCTCCCTCAGCCTCAAGCACCTTCAATTATTACCATTTAGAAATAGGTAGGGGGAGAAGGAAGGTCTGATCACGCCTTAACCTAAAATAACGTTTTGCTTTGTCAGGTTAATTATATGTTCTGACATCAGAAGCTGAAATTAGCAGGCGATTTTCCCTTGGGTTGCCCAGAGACTGTAGAATGAATCATGCCTGCTCTTGTGCTGCACCCAGGACCACGCAGAACAAGGGATGGAAAGACCAACATATTTATTTCCTTACTCTGATCTCTGTGGCTAGAGAGTCCCAGCCACAATCTGGCTTTGTAGGGGCTGTGATGTGGCTGGCTGGCATTGCTGCCATCCCAAGTGTGGCAGAAATGGCCATCAGCCTCCAATGGCTGCATCTCCACTGCCACAAAGGCATATTCACTGCTTTCCTTTGATCCTGGTGTGAACCCGTGGCACCAGAGTTTCTCCAAGTGTCACTGAAACTTTCTGAAATTAATTTGACGTGACAACGGTGTCCAATAAAGGGCATTCTCGAAAAAAATACAGCCAGAACTTCTAGCACTTAAATACACAGAAAACTCTCCAAGTTACTAAGATACCTTCTTCCTCCTTACAGCTATTTAGCACAAGATACCCTGAAGTTAGCCTAAGTCTTAAATCTTAGAAAGAGCACCCAGACACATCTTTCGCTTGTCTCGTTCTCTTTTTTTATACCTAAAGTTCTCCTGGAATTTTGTTTCCACGGTGGCTGCTTTTCAACCGCTCCCGTTCTCACTCAGGCCCCTTTCCCCTCATCCATTCATGTTCAAAGCTCCGTACCTGCAGCAGAGCAGCCTCGGCTCCCTGCGCCCAGCCCTGCCCGCCGCCCTCCTCCCGGGCTCTCCTCTTCCTCTCCCGGAGCTCCCTCTGCCGTTGGACGCGGGGCGAGCCCGGGAGAGCCCGGGAGAGCCCGGGAGAGCCCGGGGCGCTGCGGGACGGGCCCGGGAGAGCCCGGGAGAGCCCGGGAGAGCCCGGGGCGCTGCGGGACGGGCCCGGGAGAGCCCGGGAGAGCCCGGGGCGCTGCGGGACGGGCCCAGGAGAGCCCGGGAGAGCCCGGGGCGCTGCGGGACGGGCCCGGGAGAGCCCGGGAGAGCCCGGGGCGCTGCGGGACGGGCGGGAGGAGAGGAGCAGCAGCTCGTCGGACGCCCCGCAGGGCTGTTCTGTTTCAACAGGAAAACTTGCCTTTCTGTTCTGCCTCCAGCTGTTTAGCTAGGACATGAGCACAATGCGTGGAGTAGATGCAGACCCAAACTGCTGGTTAATTAGGGGAGATACGATAGGGAGGGAAGGGAAAACTGCCAGAATTACTGAGTGAAGAATAAGGCCCCAGCCTGTGAAAGCCATGTGCTTTCTCTGCTGTAGGCAGACTGGCCTCACACTGTGCCAGCCCTGCAGGTGCCGGGAGGTTTGTGCCAGCTGCAGCAGGACATGCTGAGCCAGGACGTGGGAGATTCCAGCCCCAGCCTCACGGCACACGGGCATGAGGAGGGGATGCTCACTCCCCCATGGCTCCCTGCAGAGCTGCCCCTCCCGTGTGGCACACAGGCGCCTCACTGCCGGCAAGATGCTCAGCAGCTCCTGCTCTGCTGCACTTTGGGGTTCCTGGGATTGGAGAAAGAGAGCACAAGACACACATTTAGCAGCAGTGAGGGGGCCAGGCCTCAAAACCTGCCAGTAACTCGTGCTGGTTTCTGCAGGGGCAGAGCCCTGGTGCCCAGGGATGGTGCATGGCTCCACTCCCACCCTGAGGAGGGGCACACAGAAATGCACAGAGCTGTCCCTGCTAACGCTGCCACGGTGACACACTTGCTGCATTTGCCTTCGGATGTTGCCATAGGAACTACAGCCCCGGCATCTGCTCCTGCTCCTCCCTGCCATGTTTCCTCTGCACCCCACTGGGCTCAGCCCACTTCTGCTCCTCTGCCAGCCTGATCATGCCTCCCCCTCACTCACGAACTCCCTGCCTCATCCTCTTTTTTTGGGTGACAATCAGATTACTGCTGTAGCAGTTAATTATTGCATTAGTTATAATTTGCCTATTCATTTGCCTTTCCCCTTCCCTCCCACCTTGGAATAGTTCCATCTCTTCATCCTTTCCACCTTCACACTACCTCTGCTGTCTGACTCCCATCCCCTTCGCTCTTGCACTCCTCAGCCACACAAAGCTTTGCTGCACTATTCTACCATTTCCTTCCTCTTTATCTCCCTACTACTCACATCTTCTGTGCTCTCTCCTAACACCTCTTGCTCCATCCTCTCTCCCAGTCCTCCTACAGTTTCCTTCACTTTAGACCCACTGTCTACCACCTCAGGTTACTGTTTGACATAGGTCTCCTCTGTTTTCTAACCCCATGCAGGGGTACTTCCAGCTTCTCCCAGGTCTGAGCCAGGCTTGTTCCTCTCCCTGGCTCTTATACAGTCAACAGCATTACCCATTCTCTGCTCCTGTTTATCCAAATACCTCAGAAACTGTATCTTCTGCCACCTTCTTTATCCATACTCAATCCTTCACAGCTCTAAATCCTCACTTTCCTCCAGGCTCCAAGGTAATCACCTTGTAATTTCCCCTTGTCCCTAAATCCCACCCTTACACACCTTTCTTATTCTTTGTCCTCTGAATGGGAGAATCCAGCCAGCACCACAGCCAACTCCATCCCCAGCTTAACAACACTGATCTATACCTTTATTCCAGTGCTTGCACCATGAAGTTTCACAGCCTCTCACCTCTCCATCTCTATCCCCATCCCTCTGGTTGTGTTGCTGCTTCTGATGCCATTGATTGCAAATTCCCTTTGAAGCTGTATTATTCCTTCCTGTATTATTCCTGCAATTGCTTTTCTTCTCTGCTGCCTTCTTTCCACAAAGACCATTGGATCAGGACCCCAGTGTCCTCCTTCTAATCCCACACCAGGCACATTATTCATCCTTCCTTGCCCTTATCTGTTCCCTGCCCTCCACATGGGAGTCTCCAGTAACCGTATCTACTGATTCCTCCCATGAATAGGACACAAATGTCTCCTGGGTGACCTTCTGGAGACCAACTCATCTGCCTGGAGGTCTTCAGCTAACATCTACAGGTCTGCTGGTCCCCATTCCTGATGGGTGTCTCTCCACCTTGCATCTCAGCCAACCCCACCATTTCCTAGATGAACTGAGTGCTGCTAACACCACCTCCTTTAATTCTTTTACTTTTCCTCACAAGTCCCTTGCATTTGCACACTCTTTTTTGCTACTAGAAACATCACTCTTTCTTGCTCTGTTTCTTTTGCTTCCACTTCTCCAGCCTTATTTCATCATCAGCAAATCACCAGTGGTCAAGAAATCGTAACATTTAAGCTGTTGCTGCAGGACATACAGGAGGTGTGCATTATCAGAGAGCACATAAGGATGCTTTAAAGGCAAGGAATTTTCCACTTGTTATATATGTATTATATTTTCAGACATACTTCTTACCATCTGTGGAAAACTGTAAAATGACTAGTTGAAAGCATATTATAAAATTGTGCTATTTTGCTTAAAACATTAATTTAGCAGACTCAGATCTGAAAACTCAGCAAAATGTGAACAGTTTTCTTGTGCTTCCCAATTTTGCTCATCTTTTAACAACAACGAGGTCTCTTAGTTTAATGTGACCCAGAGTCTTCCCCTAACATCTCTGACTCTTGAACCCACATTTGGCTGCTAGCTTGGCATGTGTTAACATTTGTCTGTAGTCTCAGGTCCACATGTGGTTGTTAATGCAGCCTGGAGTAATTTGCATGTGTGTTCTCAAGTAAGGAAAAGTGAGGTGACACTTCATTATTTTGTAATGACACCTCTGGACCCTGAGATCAGTACATTACCAAGTTGGGTTTTTTTTGCAGCGTTCTTTTAGCTGCTTTTTGCACACCACGTTGTCCTGCTATCTATATATTTGGACTCAAATTTCCAGCTTTGAACACTCCCTGTCCATTTGAACAGCATCCTGAATACACTTGAAATTAGTATGTCACCATCTCTTTCCTGTTCCCCAGTATTTGGGAAAGCTTCTTATATCTAGTTTCTAAATGCATTTTGTGGCCATTCTGGCCTGGAGAAGACTGGCAGCATTATATTCCTGGTTTTCCCTATATGAAATTTCTATACTTTAGTTCCAAGGTATTGGAAAAAGAGACTGTCTGTGCTGTTAGCCCTCAACTGCCTTTTTTTTTTTTTTCTTATATAGAGCAGCTTGTCTTACCTGTGCTTACTGCAGAGTTTCTTCTTCATGTCTGAATACCAGTTGTTGAATGTGTCTTTAAACACTTCTAGCACACCCTCTATGCTTGAGCCTTTTCCTTGTGCTATCAAAAAGTTCTCTTGTCTTTCCACTTCAAAACCAGCCATTCATATATTTCCCATATGAATTCTATTGCAAAACATATTCAGGTTAGTTCAATAAAGGATGAGGGATGGGTACCCAAACTTTCAAATTACACAACCCTATGCTTGATGCTGCTGTGGCATGAGCTCTACTGGTACTCACATATATTGTCCTCCTGATCTTCAGCTGATTCCATTGCAAACCCCTTTGCTTGGATTGCTATTAAAAAAATCTGAATATTTATAAAATGACAACTTAATGTTACTAAATCCACTGTAAATTCACTGAAAACAGCCTAATTTTCCAGTTTATGTCTACTTACTATTGCCCTTTTTCTAGGTTTTCTGTAGTGGCAGTGGTCCATCACGATGCCTCCAGAGACACAACCTTCACATACGTCGAGTTCCTGCACATTAATTGTGGTGGCAGTAGCTGGCTCCAGCAGGCAATATTTTCCACTCAGAGCTTGTTTGCAGAACAAGAAATTAATTGCCAGGGGTTTAAGACAGTCCCACAGCCTCATTCCCAGCCCCGGGGAATCCACATATTCCCCTTTTTCTATAACTAGGTTTTGTTTCACACATAACCCTCTTGATAACAAGCAGCAGCTGCACAGAGCAGTGGCAGCTTGTGAGTGAACCAGGATTTTCTGGTGCAAGTGGGAAGAGCCAAAATGCACCTGAGGAAGAACTCCGGGAAGGATTGGACAGTCAGTGTCTTGTGATTAAATTGTACTCCACATCAGGACTACTCAGATGGCAAGCACTGTCTAATTTTGGAAGTTCTGGAAATTGGGATTGGGAATAGAAAACAGAATGACTAGGAGAGGTGCTGTGACTAGTACCCTCCTCCAGGGGGAGGAGTGTGCTGGAAAAGAACAGAAAATTGGAGCGTATGTCAGGGAACTGATAAGCCCTTCGAAGCACAGGTTCTATTCCTGCAATATTTCCAATGAAAGATTCCATCAGAAGTCAAATATTTCTATGTGCACTGACAGATCTTTGTGGTAAAATCAGACATCAGGCAAATGTTTCCTTCTATTGTCTTTGCATGTCCCAAAGGACCTTTGGTTTGAGTTTCTTTGCCAGCAAATAAGCAGCAAAAGCAGTTGACAGATCAAGATCAGTGATGATGGTAGGAATGAGCTGACCATGTTGGTGGTTGCTGTTTATTCTTCTCTGAACAAAGCACTACCAGTTTTCCCAGAGCTGCATGAACAGGAAGGAAGAGCTGATCTCTGTTTTAAGCACATAATGAATAGGGATGAAGTACCAACTTGAGAAACTGGGGCTGGGGGTAGCTGAAGATCCCTTAAATTAAGACTAATTGCACTATTTTTGTGTTACTTACTCCTGTGTGGATTTTCTAAATCCAGGTGAGATTCTTCCCCAGTCCATTTACTTGAGTTTTGTGGATGTTTTCTTACTGTTCCAATTCCAGGCTGTACAGGCTTGAAAAACACTTATGTAGATCTTTGAAAACCCCGCATGCAACTGATGGAGAGGATTGAACTGTCCCATCTGGACAGACATGATTGTGTATTGACATCTACAGACCAAAGCTTATGAATTCATTTTCTGTCTCTTGGAATTTGAAGGTAGGATGCAGCATTTTACTGCATCTCTGGTAAACCAGTGCCTGGCACAGCTTCACAAGGGATATGGGTCAGCAGCCAGAAGGGCTTGCAGACATGACACAGGACCATGAGAGACTTCTCTTCTGCTGGAATAACAACTGGAGGTAAATCAGGATATTGTCAACACCAAGACTTCCATGATCTCTGTGGAAGTAGAGCAAATCTTGAGTTGCACTGAAAATATCCCATGACACTGTTTATGAGTTGCACTTGCAGAAGCTCTACCTTTAAGAAGCACAATGATACTTTTATTACAAACCTGGAAAAGCCCGTGCTTTGAAAGAATAGCTTCTTTTAGGTCTAAAAAGCTTATTTTTCTTCACTTGGGGTAGCTGTATGCAAAAGAACCACAGAAAACTGCATGGCAAAATGATCCAGATAGATCACATGGAGAGCACTGAAGGGAAATACAGGCCTCCCTTTCTTCCCATCATTGTGTTTGGAATATGTTTCCAATTGCACTAGTCACAAAGCAATCAAAGAAACTTGTCCACAGTGGCAAACTGAAGATGCCCTATCAGACCACATTACAGGGTGCTATACAGTATTGAATCCTTAGTCAGAAAAACATCCACATGACTGTAGGCCAAAATGCACTCAATTTCCATATGTTTTAACAGAAAAGAGAGCACAGATCTTCCAAGAAAATGAAATCTGTCTTTGGAGGATGCCCACTAACACATTTCTTCCCCCTCTTACATCCTTACTTCCCTTGCATGAAAAGGGGAAGAAGGGAGGCCACCTTCTGCAGCACCCAAGAGACAAAGAGCTCATCAGCCAGAGATCCTTGGCCCTTCCCAGATTCCCAGCAAGCTCCAATTCCTGCAGCCAACCTTCATCATCCATCACCGGTGTTAGTAGGCTGGTCCCTAGGTTTGAGGGCAAACAAACACTTCACTCATATGGTTTTGAGCATGCAACATTTTGCATTCCCAGTCTTGGTCTTCTTGCCTGAATGTCTGCTGGTTTTAACAGTTCTGCAAAGGAAGACAAAAGCAAAATTATTAAACAATGCAGTCATGGCCTCATAGTACACAAGAGCTGGGGCTGGCCACCACCACAAGGAGCAGCCTGGCCTAAGTGGGCTCAGGAGCTGCCATGGGGGCCCTGGCTATGAACAACTTATCTGGAAGAGCAAAGAGAACCAGCAACAGATTTTCTGTCATGCTCCAAAATCCATCAGAGATGACTGAAGCCTGCTACTGCTATATTCCAGTACTTGTTATAAAATGATTGATGTTATAAAAATGCTGTATCTAGCACTATGAAACACTCTTTTTTTTCATGAGGTCAATCTTGCAGCACGAGTAGTAAGTAAAAAAGAAGAAGTAAAAAACAGCAAAGTAAAAATGTTTCCTTTTTATTACTGCAAAGATACTTCGAAGATGGTCAGGTCAGGGAAGTAAACTCTCCTCAAGCTACAGCTGCTCTCTGACCTAAATGAGGGCTCCACGCAGAGCACCCCAGTGGGTGCTGCACAGCCGACTGCCGAGCCTCGGGAAGGTGTCTCTGCAGAAATTTGTCCCTTTGCTAAACGGGCCCGGTGCTCAGGCGGGCGGAACTCCCGCTGGGAGGGTTCGCCATCCAGCCCAAATCCCATCAGAGCGCGCTAAACCAAACGCTGGCAAATGGCGTTTAGATCCCGGTGCTGCCCGGCCCCTACAGCAGGTGCGAGTGCGGGCCGCTGCCGGGCTCCGTACAGCCCCGCACAGCCATGGGCTCCGAGCACAGCCCCGCACAGCCATGGGCTCCGAGCACAGCCCCGCACAGCCATGGGCTCTGAGCACATCCCTGCACAGTCATGGGCTCTGAGCACAGTCCCGCACACGCCGGTCCCCGCACATTCCCGCACAGCCCGGGGCCGTGACCCGTGCGGGCTCCGGGAGGCCGCTCCAGCAGCTCCGGTGTGCGCTGCGGCTCCGCTGCCGGCCCGTCGGCAGGAGGCTCCCGGGAGCCGTGCCAGGGCAGCGACACGGGCACAGGGCAGCGACACGGGCACAGGGCAGCGACATGGACACAGGGCAGCGACACGAACACAGGGCAGCGCTGGCCCCGCCGCGCCGCGCGGGGAGCAGAGCCCGCGGGCCGAACCCGGCACCGCCCCGGTCCGGCACCGCCCGCGGGTCGGAGCGCGGCTCCTTTCTTGGCGGGCTCGCAAGGCTTCGCACCTTTAAAAATCACCTTGGCGCTGCACTCCTGGACCGTCATCGTTACTCACAAGGAGTCATGATGACGCTCTGGAAAAAGCCAGTATTCTCCTGTTTCCATGACCAGCAAGAGAGGCAGCCACGGGAGAAAGTGTGCCATGCTGTTAAAGCTGAGTCTTTACACCCACTCCATGAATGAACTTCAGAATAGTGGCAGGCTTTTAACTTCTTATTGACATTTTTGGTCAGGAAGGCATTACACACCAGAATATTTTAAAGTCTAGCAATAAGAGAAGCAAAAGCAAGCACACAGTGGGGAAACCCCACCGAAACAAAACCAAAACCAACAAAAACCAAACATGTAAATGAGGGATGAAAGAAGTTGCAAGGACTTCTCATCTCACGGAATTCCTTCCCTCACGGGAGGCTCTCTACTGGACCTGCCCTGTTCAGACCCTTGGCCTCACTCACCTGGTGGGGCTGGATAACCAGGGGAATCAAAGAAGTGACTCTGTGCTGTGCCCCTATCTTCCACGGATAATGAAAATTGCTTATGCCAGGTATCTGAACCCCCACACAAGAGATTCCTTCTCCCACAAACACACTTTTCGAGCTGATTGTTTTCCTGCCACGGAGAGGAAGAAAATGCTCTCTCAGTGTCCCAGTGAGCTATGCAGTTCTCAGACACAGCACCCAGCTCTCTGCTTTCTTCACTGCTGTAGTAATTGTGTCTTTAATGTGGATTCTCAGCAGTCACAACTCTAGCAAAATACTTGAAATTTTGGAGATTATTTTCAACTTCTTGGTATGTCTCCGAGGCCAAGATGGGAGCCAAAGTGGAAGACAGGAAGGGCCCATAGGAAATGGAGGAGGTACTGGCAGTAGGGCAGATAAGCAGTTGCCCACCCACCACTTTAAACACCCCAAGGTGCCCCAGACTGCACAGAGCTTCCAGACACAGTGTGGAGGCTCAGGAGACTGGCCCATGCAAAGCAGCCACCAGAGTCCAGAGGAGCATGCAAGGATGTACTGGAAACCTTCAGTCTTAGAGATGGGAATAGAGGACAAGAGATGGTGAATTCAGAGATCCATCAGGAGGGAAATAAAAAAAAAAAAAAAGAGCAAGTGCTGTGATTGTGTAGACTCTCTTTTTTCTCTCTTTAGAATCTCTCTGTACTTGCAAAGTGACAGATGAAAGCTGGGCACTACTCCATGCTATCAAAGCAGATTTGCTGTGAGTGAGCAGAGCAGCATTACCCCCTCTAGTGCCGTGTGAGGGATCTCTGACAGCACTCACCTGCTTACCCAGAGCATTTCATGATGAACTGATGCCTGCCCATGTCCTTTACTGTCTCACCAGCAGCACCCTCTGCTGCTGGCCAGGTTTCTGCAAGTGCATATTCTGCCTGTGCTGTCACCTGCCTCAGCTATGTCTGTCTTTCTTCTGATGACAGCTGGTGGATCCCTCAGTACTTCTGATATCCTCCTTGGAGTCACACAATGCTCAAGCTTCAGTGTCCCCTGATGCTTTCTGTAAAGGGAACAGCACAAGCAGCCTCCTCTGGACACACCCAACCAAGAGCCCCCTTCACCTTTCCCAGCACTGCTGCCTGCTCTTGCACCCAGCCTGGGGAAACCAGCTCTCCCCACCAATTCCCCCCTGTGCATAGGCAGGTGAAAGGGACTCAGCAGGGAAGGGGCAGGAAGGTGCCATCACACACTGGGGTGCTGGGCAGGCTGCAGTTTGCAAGCACAGTCTGCCCTCAGCACATGGCAGAGTAACAGGAATTGCTTCCCTGCCAGAAATGAGGGTGGCAGAAAGAAGGCACCTGTCAGGTTAAGCCACAGAGGGATTGGTGGCAGCATGGCTACATGAAAGGACTTTGCTCTGAGTATCACAAGAGATCTGGCCTAGGGTTCTGCTTTTAAACCAGCTGACTCTGATGTGTATCAAACCCAGATAATAATAACCAGGGTAAACTTGCTCTTTATGCCCATAAACACAAACCAGACAGGAATCTCTCTAGTCACTCCAGTGCAAGGGCATCCACACGAGGGTTTGCATCAGTAGAGTTCTGATGGTGTGCTGCAGCCTGTTTCAAGGCTTTTCTGGACATCATGAACACACACTCTCCAGAGAAGGAAAGTTTTTCCTTTGTAGAACTGCATTCAGACCCCCCCACATTGTTGCTAGAAATCTCTGTATCTCCCTATATTAGTGGCTTCATTTCAAACTACTTCCTTTTTAGCAGTAAAGAAAATCAATAGTAGGTGCCCATATGATATGATTACATGTAAAACTGACATATAATTATTGAATGACCCAGTTCCTACTTAGTGAGGCTACACACAGCAGTCCATAGAGTTAAGGCACAGCTGAACTTAAGGTGCCTTCCAATCCAAATCATTCTATGACTTCCAGAGCAATGTAACTGTCTCCACCTACCTTGGCCACATGTTGAGGTTTGCCTACTGGATTTGCAGCTGTGTCTTGTCTAGCTGAGAAATTTTCTGCTTGTTCACCTGAATCATTTTCCCCAGTATTTTGGAAAGCCTCAGCTATTGTCCAGCTCGACCTCAAAGTTGCTCCCTAGAGAAGTCTGTTCCTCATGCCTCTCCACTCTGAATTTCCCATTAGTAATTACTCAGTCTGTCAATCAGGTTTGTGGGTTTTTTTGGTTTGGGTTTTGTTGGTTTTTTTTACCTACAAGACGTTTCTGTGTTTTTCTTGCTTCTCTCTGGTTTTAATGTGATAGCACACACAGATTGCACTGTGAACAAGTGAAACTGCATGTTCAAACTTCTATGGAAACCACTGACAGGCTCTATATTTTATGATTTGAAGGTATTCATAATTCAACAGGAAGCTTTCAAAGTGCATGCATATGTACATATATTCTCCTTTTTCTTTGATTTTTATATTTTGCCTGCTTTTCAGAGAAGTGGCTGCTCATCACATAACTGAACCACTACAATTTTTAAAGAACTGGAAACCTGAAATTATTTGCATTTGTTTTCTCTTTTTTCTACTCACCTGTTTTAAAAGTTACATTCCAAGAATCTGTTTTAAATTCCTTTTTCTACTGTTTAAAGACTCATGGACATCTGTTCTGCTCCTTCTGTGCTATCTGTATTCCCTATTGATGACTGGAATCCAAATATCCCTCTCTCTGGAGAGTCCAAAGTCACTGTAAGATGGGCCTGACCTCTGTTCTGTAATCACTTCCAAAGCATTTGACCTAATTTTACAGCTATAGATAACTGCACAGTGCTGGCAATGCTAGCAAACCCTTTGCTGTACATCAGCAAACCCAGTACAAAGGGTGAATGGAAAGGTGAGGATGATGGTGGAGGTCTAAAAACTTCTATATCTTCCTGTATTCTGGTTCCCAGTGCAAGGCAGAGCAACGGGTACATTCTGGGATTGCCTGGGACACTTGGTCAATCTGGCTGAGCCCCAGTTGCCTCTGTGCTCACCACTGTCCCCAGACACTTGTCCCAAACCTGTAGGGAGAGGAGGGAATGGCAGGGCTGTCCTGGACCATGCTGACACCACAGAAATGCCCTGTGTTCTATGGGGATGGTGGCTCTGCTCCCCAGCTCTGGAGGCCAGTGCTTTCCAGGCTGAAATCCTCATGCCACCATGGTTTCCATGCCAGGACTTCTGTGTATCAGCCAGGAAAACTTGCGCAGGAAAGAAGCTTCCCCATGCTGAGCCCCCACTGCCTCACCTCCTGGCAAGTCTGTGACAGGATTGGAGTTCATCACACTGGACTTCACCAGCTGAGCTGGCCAAGTGCCCAAGCAAAAGGAGCTAGAAAAAAAAAACCAGAAGATATTTCATTTTGTGGACAAGGACACATGCTTATCTCCACAGTGCCTGCAGAACATTGGTCCATCTTTTTTGTTTCTTTTTTTTTTTTTTTTTTTCTCTAATTCCTAAGAAAGGAAAACAAACACAGCACACCAAGAAAAACTGCTGCTGCTATTATAATCAGCAAGATAAAAAGAAAAATTTATAGTGGCCTTACAGCACAGGGCTACTGAAAGAATGCTGATCTGGGGCTAATTTCAGCCAAGTTATTTAAGGAGTCTCTTTGCCTCATGCTGACAACATTTTGTGCAGTGGTTCTGGGCATTGGAACCACATCCTGATACCCTGTGGGTACCTGTTATTTCCATTTTGTCCAAATGCAAACTCTGGTTGAAGTGAGTGGCATTTTTCACAGCTGAAACAATCTCCCCATTATAGGCAGAGCTGCAGCACAGAAGCTGTAACTCAGACTTGCTTTCTGTGTGCTGGCTGTTGTCACTTGTGCTGTGCCTAGCATCCCTCTGTGGCATTTTCCCAGTCCATTCCTGGCTTGAGAGCAGGCTGGGAGTCCCAGCTGATGGAACTGGCTACCAGCAAGGGGCAGGAAGTCTGGGTGAGCACAGTTCTCTTAGGAAACTGCCCTAAACACTGAGGTGTCACAAGTTCAGTCTTAAAAAATAAATGTGGCTCCTCAGTACTAGAGAATATTTCTGTCACTTGACTAAAACCAAAACAAAATGCCACCAAAAACAAAGAAACAAACAAAACAAAAGAGCAGAGAAGGAAGGCAGTGGGAACCCTCAGCTGTAATACAACATGTGCAATGTCCCCAGCCCCACAGTGCCCAGGGCTGGGGTGGACTCTTAGGGGACATCACAGGTCTTCTAGGGGAGGTGTCTCTGTTTTAATCCTGACATCAACTACTGAAATCTGTAATTAGGCAGAGTGCTTTTTTGGAGCTGTCCCTATATCTGTAGTAAGGCTGCTCAAAGTGTGTAATTACTCAGACCCAAGTGTCCCACAGGTGCCAAGTGAAGGACAACCATGGCAAACTCCTCACAGCCATATTCCTGCTCCAAGGGACTGGCAGTGGGGAATGCAAGCACCCAGAATGCAGCCTCAGGTGCTCTCAGGATTTGGGACACTGCTGGCACCATGCCCTGAGTCCTGCTGGCAGCTCCCAGGGCACTGGGAGCAAGTGTGATGAACTTTGCCACTGCACTGCTGAGGATTTTGCCTGTATGGCCCTGCCTGTGCCAGCTCTGCAAGGTGCCTTACTGTGCTCTGAGTACATCTACAGCCTTGAGAGGAGCAAGAAAATTCCACTTCACAGATATTTTTCTCTGACTCCTTTCCATGTTCTCTCTGTTTTGATCCTCTCTCTGTTTTGAGACTGACATGTGCTGAAGCAATTTGCAGTAATGTCTAGGTATTACATTGCCACTAAGTCCATTAGTTCATAGATTTCTTCTCCCATGGAGTTCCTGCAGCTGCTGCTGTCTTGACAGTTAATTTCTCATGTATTTCCTTTCAAATCTGAATTGAATTAGTGAGCATACACAATGAGGCACAGTAGGGAAAAAACCAGCAGATAAAAGCTGACACAGACCAGATGCCTCTTCCAGCCACTGCCACACCAATGGAGAGTGTGGGTAAATGCCAGGTGAATGAGAAAAATGAGGATAAAGACAAATAACTTGAAAGGATTTGATAATCAGCTACTTGTACAGGGGTTTCAAAATTCCCTGCCCTAGAGCATCAGTGTCTCTCTGAACTTCCCAAGCATTGTGCAGTTCAAGGGAGACTTTGAGAAGGAGCTCATTTACATTAGAAAAATGCTGAATACTGTGGGAACCAATGGCTGAAAGAGTTCAGCAGACAAAACTAGCACAGCACTTGAATAGCAACAGAAAAAAAATAACCAAAAACCCAGACACTGCCTGCTTAGTCAGGCTCCTTCCACCTCCTCAGCAGGATACCCTGCCCATCCTTGGGACTGCTCAGCCTCTGTTTCATGCACCTCTATCAGTCAGTGCCTGCCAGCACTGCAGCACACACACAGAGCTCTCAGTGCCCAGGAGACATCAACTCTCCCCATCAGCACTGCCACAAGCTTGTAACTACATCCTCCCTTTTCTGCTCTAGCTTCCTGTGGAAAATCAAAGCCCTTACATTGAAGGTAGCCAGCAGCAGGGACTCAGGAGCTGCAGGGAGTAATGCAAAGAAAGAGCCTGTCAGTGGGAGGTGGGATCCACAGGTGGGGGAAGAGAGTGCCCTGCAGCAGGAATATGGAACACATTACTCTGGAATAGGATGGGGACCCAGAGCTCATCCTGAAAAACACTCCACAAAAACACTCACCAGGCTCAAAGGGCCCTGTTTGCATGGACTGCAGATGCCATGTAGGGCAGGGAGCTTGGCATCAGCTCCAGGGAAGCACTGCACTCATCCTAGGCCAGTGTCCTACCCCTGCCAATTGGGCTTTCTGATTCAACCTGCACCAACACAGCTGGTCCTACAGCTCTCTCCAGCAAGCAGCACCTCAGCACCTTTAGTGCAAAGGTACTCATTCTTTGTAAGCCTTATTGCAAAGTATATATGAAGGAAAATAAGTGCACAATTCGTAAGTATGATAGAAACACAGCTCTTTAAATCCTTCTCACCTTCTTTCATGCTTCTAAGGATCAAGGTCCTGCATATATTTAAAATATACACAAATAAACAAATAAATGCACATATTTTTCTCCCAGGTATTATTTTCCCTGAGCTGAGAATTGCAGCAAGTGCTCAGGTGAGCACAGCTGCCTCACTGTTGCCCTTGTGCTGCCTGGAGGAGACCCAGGGGCTGCCAAAGCCAGGCAAGTAATGGCAGCCATTCCACCTGCTGCCTCCAAACCAAACCCCTGTCCTGCCCTGCCAGGCCACCAGCCTTCCTGGACCTCTCAGATACCCTCAACTGCACTTTAAACAATTTTATTTTATTAGAGAGGAACTTGGAAAATAAATGTAAAGAGGAACAAACCACCCACACATTCTCTGCATCCTCCTCTTCCCAGCCTCATTCAAAAGCACTGTGAAATGGTGTGTGAGTGTTGATATTCATCAAAAATATCACCTTCACCAAGCAATTTTATCTTGTTTCAGGGCTTTCTCAAAGAAATTCCCACAGTGAGTGGCTCCACTGGCAGCAGCTTTGCAGACTGCAGTGGAAGAGGATTTACCCTTTTAAAGGCCTCTCCCCTCTTTATTTCTTTGAATCTTTGTTAAAGTGATGTGAAGTTATCTTAGAAGAACTGGGGGTATTGGTTTTTAATGCCAAGAAATAAGTAATAAAATATTTGCTCAGAGAGTTTTAGCTTGAATGTTTATTTTTCAACTCTGAATTTCCAGTGTCCCTTGATGGTATCCCAGGGTGAGCAGAGTCTACAGTTAAAGGCTTGTTGAAGAAGTGAAAACACAAAATTTTTAACATAAATGGTTTTATCACCTCTGTTTGCCAGCTATTTTATTAAGTGTTAGGAAAATAAGCAAATTAGACTTCCTACTGGTTTTATTATAAATAGATCAGACTCTTGAAGCCCTCCAGTTGTTTGCAATTTATTTCACAAACAGCAATATGCCCTTTCAATTCTAATGTTCCTCTGCATAGTAACGGAGGAGGAAGGTAAAACCCTTTAGTCCTGATTTGTAGTTTGGTTTTTAGATCCACCTTCTTCCTTCTGCATGAGTCACTTGTGGCAGCTGAGAGAGATTTCTCCCTCTCTGTGTACCAAGGAGGAATTGCATGATACCTCTCAACAGCTTTTGGAGGAGAAGCCATCCCTCTGGCTAACCCCTCCTCCAGGAGCCACCTGTGTCCCTGGTGCCCCTATGAATCATTTCATCCCTCTGCTATTCCTGGCCTCATCTGAGCTGAGATTCCTATAAACAGTGTCCTGCAGGCTTTTCAGGAGGCTTTTCTTTCCAGCTCAATGGTGGAGGAAAGATGATGTGTTCAATCCCCTTTGACTGCAGGCTCTCTCATAGTTCTCCAGGGAGGTAAACAGTAGAGGCTGTTTATTAACAGAGGATCCAAGTGCAAAAAAGCTGCAGAAAGCAAACTGGAGTGAGGCATTCACTGAGTGAGCCACGATAATCCTGCCTAAAAACTGGGTTTGCAGAAAATAGGAACCAAAAAGCAGAAAAAACCCCATGTAGGTAAGCACTTAGAAAGTTGGAGAAATACAGTATTTCCTTATTTTACATGTTAGTTGTTCCTTTTTATGTTATCAGCCTGGGAATACAGCACTCCCATTAAGGTGATGTGATATCAAGCTGCTTTTGTGGCACAGTTTTTTGGGTACTCTGATTCGGTGAGAATTTGAGCTACTCCTTGTGTACCCCACTCCTATAAGAATTTCCTGCCCAGCCATAGTAATTCCTTTGCTTTTCAAAGCCAGCAAAATCCTCCCTTTCCCCATCCCTGGGGGAGAACCCTGACCCCAATGAGGCAGCAAGGTTAACATGCCCAGGGGGGTCCCTGCAGGCTCCCCCTACCCCTCCAGCCCTGCCTGTGACTGTGACCAAGCCAGAGGGGGGTGGCAGGAGACACTGGGCATTGAAGGAGGCAGAAATAAAGTTAGGCAGAGGAAGTTCAAAAATAGACATGCTTTTCCTGTAAGTCTGAGTTATTTATTTAATTTCTTGTTGTTGTTGTTGTTGGTTTGCGTTTAGGAACTTTTACTTTTTTTTTCCCCCTCAGTGATAGGGAAACAAGGAGCGGGAAAAGCTTTGAGAAACAGGCAAGGGAACAAAAAGCTTTCAGAGCAAATGTAGGGAGGAAAGAGAAGGATTTAAGAGGACCAATATTAAGGATAAAACCTTCTCCTAGATACCAATTACATTTTAATTCTGAAGAAAGAACAGAAACCAAGACAGTTGGAAAACTTCCTTCCTCTACTAGTCAGGCTTTCAGCTCTGCCATTTGCAGCTGGGCCCCTGCAGCCCTTCCTGGTGCACAGCCCAGGGCTGGGGGTGCTGTGAGACCTGCAGCCAGGCAGGGACACCCTGAGGGGTAGGACCTGGGCTCCTTGCCCCCAGAAAAGCACAGAGCCCTGCAGCCTTGGAACCATTCAGTCTGACCCAGCAGCTGCTGCCCCCGGGATCCAGCACAACCCCTCAGCTCCATGGGGCACTGAAGAACAGACACGGACAGGATTTCAGCAGCAGAGGCTGAGGGGAGAGGAAGCAAGTCCAAAGCAAGCAAACCAAACTCATGCATTGCTGACAAAGGGTGCATCTACACTGCCAGGATCTCCTGCAGTGCAGCTTCACCTCTGGCTTTACTCACTTTACTGATCAGGAGCTTCACTCAGCTATAAACTCCCAGGAGAAACACAGAATAATTAATATCTGCTGTATATTTAACTGCCACCAGGATCAAATCAGCACCTATTTCACCTGGAAAGAGGAAAAACCCTTACCAACCCTGCATACACCCCTGCATTACTCACATGGAACTGCCAGAACGACTTTCATGGAAGTCTGATGAGATGCACAGCAATAACAGGTTATTTCATCTGTGGATTTCACCTGAGGACCTCAGAGTATTTTACATCACCTCTTGTCAGCTTGACAAACTCCTTCAAATGCTCCTCCCATGCCAAAGGTGGGGATGGAGAGACCAGAGGTCACAGAGTTTTAGCTGTTTTAGCATGCTGGGTACCAGGCTCTAACTTCCATACATAGTTTGAGCCCTGGCAGGAATATTCTGGGATGCCCCACCTGGCATGGGTGCCCCCACCTGGGGCCAGACACTGCCCCTGTCCTGGGGCAATAGCTGGCATCATGCTCAATGTGTGCTTAGCAAGTTAATTAGCTAAGGAAAGAGACAAACTTCCCCAGCCTGTCCCCAGCGAATTCTACTTTCTTCACTACAGAAAGGGGCACAATCCAGAGAGGGAACATTGCCTGGCCCTGCCACACCAGCCAGCACTGTGTGAGAGCTGAGGTCTCAGCTCCTGCTGCCTCCAGCAGCTCTGCCCAGTGAGCTCCTGCCCTTCACCCTTGGCAGATCTTGTCTGGTGTGTTCCCAGTTTCCCCCAGCCTCTGCAGGATCTGCTGCCTGTCAGTGACACTGCCTGTTAGTGTCAGTGGTAAAAGCTCACATTCTGAGCTCTCACCTCTCTTTTTCACAGCCATAAAAGGGAAAGCAAAATGTTTAAATTTGAATGCTTTGAAGTTTTACAGAATAAATAAACTTCTTCATGAAGATTGCAATGGGAAAAAATTCACAGTGTCTCTCTGTAAGACGTAATAAATCTGGCATCCATTGCATTATCTGTGCATCCATGGCAAATAATACATTAAAGGCCTGAAAACAAAGTGCTTAGGCTACCATGTAACTAAAAAAACCAGGGAAACCTTTTTTTGATAACTTGGAAGGCAACTGAAGCATCCAAGGAACATGTAAATATGGGATCAAATCCTACTGAGAGAGCTGCAGGACTCACAGAAGCATGACACTACTGGAATTCACTTTAAAGGCTCCTGAACTGGAAATATTTCTTATATGAGAGTTGTTTTCATACAGGATACCCTTGGAGTGACTGTAAATGTGTACTTATGGAGTGCTATGGGCCTTCTATGCTGTAGAGAAACAGGGTATGAAGAATGGAAATATGTTTGGCATGGAGGCAGCTTTGGGCCATTTGTCTGTACACTGTCTGAATTCCTTGCTTGCCTTGTTTCTAAATCATCATTATCATCACAGATCCCCAACAGCTGAATGATCTCCAGTGGAATAATGTCAAGGCAGGCAATGTGTAAGGAAAACTCTCATACATTAGGCAGAACTCTCAGGCATAACTTCTTCTAAACAAGTACTGGATGCTCAAATGGATGGATCCAGATGCAGTTTTCAGCTACTTTTTAAACTTTTCTTGGATAGCTGGATAAATGAGATTTAGATAAGGCTAAGGCTCAAATGTATTGCTGTCAAGGGAAAACATCCACACACATTATAAATTACTGACCTGGAGAGACATTGCTCATTTTTGTTTGGATGGTGTCTCAGCTGATATCAAAATCCTGGCAAAATTTTTTGAGCTGGCCTGTGCTGTATAGAGCTACACTCAGCTACTGGGATCAAGCACCCTTGAACCCCCAGGGCTGGTGGAACCTGCTGTAAGTCATTTGGGTAGGGAACTTCCCCCCTCCTTTCAGCTGCTTGGGATTGAGCATCACACAGTTGTTACTGCTCATCTTCCAGCTCCTGCCAAAGGATGCAGAAAGGAGCTGGAGGAGGAGGCAGCAGCCTGTGCCACATGAGGGATCTGAGGCAGAGTGACCTAATTGTACCACTGAACATCCTAGCCCTGGAGCCTACTGATTAGTTCAGCAGTGATTACTCCTCTCCCTCTAATCCCTATTTAAAATATCCTGGGACAAATACTAAGACAAATACTCTTCCTGCCAGGACTGAGCACACCTGCAGCATGGGGAGGAGAGCTGTCAGTGACACAGGGAGCACCTCAATTGGCCTCAGCTGGCCTCTGCCACACTCCTCCCTTCTGCTGCTTTAGACCTTGTTGCCCTTTCTGGTGAGATGATGCATAGGGACCCTGGGTGCCCTGTGCTCCAATCTTGGGGTTCAAGGAGAACAAAGGGAAGACCAGTTTTGGGAAACTCACCACTTCAGTTATCTACTGACCCACTAAATTTTTTTTCCTGAAAAGTAAATAAAAAAATATTTTGCAAGTCCTGGGACACAGAGATAATAAGTTTGGAATCTGCAAGTTTTGAGCAGACACATTTTTTGTATTTAGGTGTAACTTCCCTCAAAGAGTCTGACTTACCTCTTGCTCCCTTGTGAATGAGGACTCTTGAAGCCTACCTAAGGGGAATTGGAGCTATGAACCTGAGTGAAAAAAATGACATTTAAGTAAATAAACAAAAGTGTTTTCAGTGAAAGCCCTCAGTGTCCTACTGGCGTTCCTGGTGCTGGTGGGTGGCAGGGGGAGCCTGGCTGGTGGTGTGGGTGCTGCACTGCCCAGGGTCACTGGGGTCAGAGGGTGGCTGTGGGGCTGCAGGGCTGATGTCCCTCATGGGGGCTCTCAGTGTGGCAGAAAAGGAGGCTTGTGCCCATGGCAGCTGCTCCCTGCATTGCCATGGCAACACATCTGTTCCCTCCATTTCCCCATTCCTGCCAAGGGAGAGCCCTTCTGGCATCAACACAAGCCCAGGAAAAATCCCAGTCCCAACAAAACACCTTTTCACTGGTCTCTCTCTCCCCAGGCCACAGCCCTCTCTTCAATGACTGTAAAAGCCTTTACTCTGCCATGGACTGAACATTCAAAGTTTGCCTCACTGCTGCAGCCCTGTTTTTGAAAAAGCACTGTAACCCCTGAGAGCTTGGAGCAAAAGGGCCAGCAGAACCCCAGCACCACTCCCCACCCTGGGTATCATCACAAGATGCAGCAGCCCCCTGCTTCACCCACCTCACTTTTTTTTAAACATGCAAGGTTTTATTTGCCCCCCTTCAGATGCTTGATAAGCACTAAATTATCTCTTCAGGTCCTTTTAATATTTCCCACCAAAAAATCTTTCTCTTTGCAAGATTTTTGGCAAAGCTCCACTTGCAGCAGGTACAAGCTCAAGCTTCTGTTGATGCACAAGTTGGACTCACCAAGTCCCAGCCTCATTTCTCTGTAGAAAACAACTCCAAGTACCTGGGTGCTCATAGGAGAGTGTGGGTTATGGTGCTAAGGAGAGAGTCCCAGAGCTGTGGAGGAGCTGTGAACAGCACAGGGGCTGTGGCAGAGCTGGACCATTGATGCTCAAGGTACCTGGATGCTGGTGCTGGCAGGGAGGAGCCCCTTGTGCAGCTGGATTCTGAGAGTGGATGCTATCAGCAGCCTGGAATCAGTACCTCTGCACTTTGACAACCTCTGCAGAAATACTTGCTGGCAAAGGCAAAGCATTGCTCGGCAGTTCCCCCAGCAGTTTGTCAGGGTGTCCATGCCAAGCTCCTGGGAGGGGCTGCTTGGGCAGGAGGAACCAGCCCGACCTGCTCAGCCCTGAACTGGCAGGACCACATGGTTGCTCCTCCACTGTGCAAGTGCCAGGCCTTGCAAAGCCCTTTCCATCAGCTCAGAAAGTTAATTTTCTTGTCTATTCTTCTGATTTGTACTCCTGATAAGCTCTCTGGTTTGAAAAAAAAAAAAAAAGTCCAGGCCCAGGCTTTGTAGAAACTTTCAGGTCATTGATACCACAGGGGTAAAACCCCCTAAAGATTCAGCAGTGTTTCCAAGGAGCATTGTAGGAGCACATCTGTGATGGGATTAATTTACCAGGTCTTACTCCACACAGAGTATACATGTGGGTTCTGATGTGCTGCTGGTGAAGGTGAGAAGGGTCAGTGTTTCCCTGAGACCTTGCAGTGAGGATGTAGCAATAGATTTCTAATATTTAAAGAAAATAATAAATTCTGTCCCTTTGAGGCTGCCAATTCTCCTCAGTGCATCCAGCACAGAGATGCTGCAGTCAAGTTGGCAAATTAGCAGCATTACAGGTAGCATCACCTTCAAAAGACAGGTGAGAAGTGCTCTGCTACTTTGTCTTGCATCCAACCACAGTAAGGATGCCTCTCTCACTCTCCACCCCTGCATTGCAGAGGATCATGTGCCTTGGGAGAGGGGCAAATGGGTCAATGAGGTCACAAGTACCCCAGGCACTAATCCCACCTATATTTGCTCCTCCACTTCAGTTTCCCTAAGCTACTCTGCTGAGGCTATTACTTTGTGTTGTGGTTTTGTTTGCAACTTGTTCTGAACTCATCTAACTTCTAGATGTAGCCAACAACTTGATCCTAAGGGTAACCTTGTGACTGTACTGAAGTTTTGTGCTACTTAAACTACTTTCTTCTCTCTGCTCACAGCAAGGAAACAGGATGCCAGAGCTTTGCCAAAATATTTTACTAAATAAATAGAACTGCAGGCAGTCTCCCAAGCCAGTCCAACAGTGCCACATGACCCCAGCTGGGAAGAGACAAGGGTTACATTTAAATTCAATTTTAATTCAGAAAAGCATCAACACTTATTTACCACAGTTCATAAAATTCATGTGACAGAATTCCTCTGACAGACAGTTTAGTAGCCCTCTTACTCCAGCAATGTAAAAGCACAAAGAATCAAGTCAGCCTATGCTCCAGCATACCAAACCAGGCCAGCAGCAGCACATGCACTACTAAGAGACTCCTTGATGAAATCTCTGGGTGCTTTTGGTGTATCTGGAAGTCTTGAATTCCCTTGCCACCTCTGTCAGGTTCCTGAGGAAAGGTACAGTTGTCTGAAGTAGCTCAGGTCTGGCTTTTGAGTAACTGTCAAGGGACATGCCCCTCCTGTCCCATTTGGCCCATTGAGAGGTTTGGAATGAAGCACCATCTTGCCATTACCATTATCAATGTCCATGTCACTGCCACCTTGTCACAAGAAGGACTCTGCTGCATGTGGTCCCCATAGCCACTGCTTTAGGTGTATCTTCATGAGCCTGGCAGCAGGGGAGAGGGTGGACTGATAAAATCATTCTTGACAGTAGAATGGTTCAAGCTTGCCTGGAATGCAGGTGTTTTATTCCACACCCCTGGGATCACACTCCTTGCCAGTGCTGCCCATGGTGGTACCTGGGAATCTGACTCACCAAAAGCCATCAAACCCCTTTGCTCATGATTAATTCACTCCTTGATGGTATTGTATTTTTGAAAACTACTTCCCTGCCAGCACAAGCTCCTTCAGATGTGTGCCTGGAGCCAGAGGACTGGAGTGAGGTCCTCATGCTGCTCTGGGCTTCCTTTTGTGGAAGCTCTGGGGCCATTTCCATGCACTGCATGTCTGCCAACCTCATATCCCCCCATGACACACCAGCCTTCTCCATCCCAGAGGGAACAGGGCAGGTCCAGCCCAGAGTTGTCCCCCAGGTCCTCAGCACCCTGTGTATCAGAAAGGATCATGATGATGGGCAGCCTGTGTGATGGAAATCGGGAGCTGAGCCTGGCGGGCCAGGCCCCCACGGCTGGAGCTCAGAGAGCTGCTGTGCTGAGCTGCCCTGCTGCTGGGACACTGCCTGCCCACCCTGCCTGCCCCTGCTGCTCCTCACCCTCATGGCAGAGCCTCTCCTGCATCCACACTCCTGCAGAGCTCCCAGCCTTTGCCTGTGTGCCATTGCTCCCAGGCACCTGCTCCTTGTGGGGATGGAGGCTGCAGGGAGGACCTGCACCCTTGGTAGGAGGGGTATTTCTGAGGCAATCACAGAGGAAAAGTAACAACAACAGAAACTGTTTTTCATCTGAATCTTCAGGGCTTCATGTACAACCCAAAGGGGAAAAGAGGACAGACTTGCCTTTTTTTTTTTTTTTTTTTTTTTTTTTTACCAAAGCATATAGTGCATTTCTCAAGTGTAATACATGAAGATGTACAAACTGTCATGGCTACAGGGAATTTCCAGCACCTATCTGGCATGAAGGACACATTGGCCCTAGCACTGCTGCTTGCTGGTAAGGAGAGGACATAGCTGCTGGTGGAGCACCTGCTCCAGTTAAATCCCATCCCCAAGCACACATACTCAGGGAAGTGCAACAAGAGGTTTTTCAGGGCTCAGCTGCCTCAGGCCATGAACATCTCCTATTGCCAGCACACTCAATAAACAGGGTGACATCTTCACCAGCAGCTGGCATTGCCACAGGGATCCCCTTGGCAGTGACACCTGTGCCATGGCTCCCATCCCTCTGGATGTAGTCCTGAGATGGCATCTCCAGTGGGTTGGTGGGAGGGAGCAATGCTGCAAAGAGTGAACAGCTTTCCCAGCCCTCCACATTTTCAAAAGGAACAGCCTGGAGGTAAAAGCAGGCACTGTCAGGAAATCTCCTTCAACTCTTCTGGGAGTCCCACCATGCCCCAGGGGCAGCATGTCCCCAGGCCAGCTCCCTGCCAGGGCTTATCCAAAGGCAAAGGTGACTCCAGTGCTGTGTTTTACCACCCCCCTCCCATCACTGGGACCACAAGCACAGAAAGAACTAATGCCTGCTCCATCTTGACAGGACAGCGCTGCCTTGGTGTGAAACACCAAAACTGAAACACATTATTCCTTACAGCTAAAAGAAACAGAAATCAGGAAAACATCCTATACCAAATGCAGGCAGCCCAACTGCCTCTGGAGGAATCTCCAAATCTTTTCATATTTATAGCAGGCTATGTCAGAGGCAAGGGCTAACAGTGCTATTTCCCTGGCAGAGCAGGCACAGGACAGGGGGAGCAAGGAGCCCTCACAGCCCTGGCTGCAGGCTGGCAGGGCTCCCAGAGCACCTCCCAAGCCCTGGCAGAGCACAGAAACAGAGTGGAGGAGTTGCTCCAGCAGGAATGGCTTTTTTCCTGGCCATTCTTCTGGCTGTTGGAGTCAGGCAATGGAAGGAGGTGCACAGGAAGCGAGGCCATGCAGCTGTAAATCCTGTCAAGCATAACGATGTTTTTTAAGCATGATTTCTTGATTTCCCTCCCATGGGACCAAACCCAAAAGATGGTTATGTTTGATCTTTAGGTAACCCAGAAACAAAGTGTTTCCCAAACAAATAATCACAGTGCAGTCTGATAATGGTCATTATTACAAAACAGCCTTTTATTTCTTTTTTCTGGGTGTACTATATTGCAACATAACACTATGCAGGTCTATTATCATATTAAGATTCTTGCTACAGAATTAAGTTTGTCCATTTGGTCAAATTTCAAAGTTTTTTTCTTGGCATTTCTACAGGATTTGTCACCACTTATGCACATGAATTATTGACGTGCCAAAAAAACGTGATGTAAGACTTGGAGCAGGCGCTTTCCAATCAGAATTTGCAAAAGTTGTTGGGGCTGGCTGGATGCACGAGGTCAGCACAAATATCCATTCTAATTTTGACAAGTGGGGAGATACACATCTCCAGATTTTGATCACAAAGCAGATTTGCTTGTCAGGCTCAATGTACTATGAAGGTTGTCTTCTTACTTTTGATGCAATCTTTGTCATCTCTAATTCTGTCACCAAAGATTTTCATTATTTTTGAGCAATGATGAAAAAATACCTTGCTTAAATTCTGGAACTGTAATACTTGTTAGGCACCTGATTAGTATAAGCAGTTATATAAACTCTGTATATATACAAACCATGCTAAAGTATTGTCCACAAAATGTCCATCCATTCAAAGTCAAATACCATTGGTCACAGAAAAGTCTAGTACGAACCACATGTGAACATACATATGAGCAGTACATGATTCACTGAGTAAATATGGCACTTTTACATATTTTCCTGGATGTTACAGAGAATTAGGAAACAATCTTCCCTCAGCTGACTAATTTCTAAGTTACTGTAACATGGGTTTGGAAAATACACCCCAGAATAAACAGTAAGAAGTTTAGAAAAGTCAACAGTGCAGCTACCTGAGTTTGTTTCATTAAGAAATTAACAGTAATGTGGTATTTTATCATCCACTGTGAGCCTGAGGGCTGTCTACTCACAAAAGCCAAGCTGCCTAACCCTGCTATACATAAAACAGCACAGTCCTCCAAGCACATGGCTTGGCAAGAGAATGAACTGACCTAGCATCTCCAAAGGGACTTGGCCGCCTTCTCCTTGTACAGACCCCAGCTGCAGAGTCCTGTCCCCATCCTAGTGTCCTTCTAATCCTTTAGAGAGCTGATCCAGCAGAAAATTACTCCCTTTTTTAGACTGGCATAGTTTTCTGCTGGCTTAAAAAGTTGATTTGTCCTGTGGAGGGATCAGACCAGCACCCGACCTGTAAAGGGACATGAGAAGCAGCTGGAACGTGTTGGCAGGAATAGGGAGCATGGGAGGAGGAGGGAGCTGCCCCTTTTTGGTGACAGTGAGCTGTCAGACTGAGGAAGCTGTCCCAGCTCACCAAAACCTTGGAGAAGATACAGTTATTAGTGTGAAAGTGCTTAGACCGGTATAGTTTATTCCTAGCAAAGTGAATAAAGATATGCCAGCACAAGGCACTTTATACTCATGTAACTGTGTCCACATGAGGGGTTGCACTGGTATAAATATAAACAGTAACAAACAAAACCCCACATCCCCTACATGATGTATTTACAAAAATGGCATAGAACACATCTCCAACCTTCAGTTACAAGGTGTGCACAACTTCCATTCAGAAACTAGACCACAAACTACACATGAAACAACATTAGACACAAAATAAATTAGGGATTTCAAATGCTACATCTAGGAATATAAAGACTTTTAAAAAACCTTTTAAATGTAATCCCATATTTAAAATCTAAATAAGAGAACTATACAGCTCCACCAATTACCTGGACACTTCAAACAGTTTACATTCATCAGGGACAACAGCACTTTGGTTTACATAATTAGGTTAATATGAGCAATGAAATGTTTCTCTTCCTCACATAACATCAAAGTGAAATACATTTAGAATATATATACTGCCAAGCTGTTCCAGTAAGTGCATTCCACATACGAGTAAGGGTAGCTCTCAAAACAGCTACTACAATTAGAGGTCTTCAATAGAACTAAATCAAACCCCTTTAAAAAAAGCTTGATTTGATTCCTTCATGCCTGAACCATTTTTGATTAATCACATGGATTTTCTCCAGAACATAGCCAAACACAAAAAGTAAGTCTGACCTGGTACTGTGGCAAGCTCATACATCAAATTGCATAGCACATCCTGGATTAATGAGGAATTTCTCATTGTAGTTTGTCTCCCCACCTTTGTAAGTCATCCTCTTAAACCAACTGTATGCTTTTGTACCAAGCTCCAGAACTCAGATTAACTGTAGCTCAAGACACACAATGGCACTCAGAAAACATTTATGAGCAACCAATCTGACAACTGTCAAATATTTTACATACGTTTAAACAATCAGCAATTCAACCTCTGCAATTTATGAACAGCATTGACTCCTAGAGAAATAAGGATTTATTCCTAGATACTCTAGTGAAACATTTATCGAGTGCCTGCATCTGACTCAAATATGTGTTGCTGGATATGATGAAGAGATCTCCTCCCAGCAAAATGTTTTACTACTTTTGATTAGCTTAAATTAGCTTGTGAGCAGCATATCCCTTTAAAACCTGACTAAAAGAAATCAAATGGCTGGATTAGGTAAACAGCTGAACATGGCTTCAGAGGATAAAGTTCCCAATCTGATGCACAATCATCAGAGATTACATTATTTTAAGAAGCAAACTTCCAAATGCAGCATTTCCAATTTAATTATTCTCTGGGAGATGAAAACACAGCCTTCATCACTGTCCTTGGGTATGCAGGGTAGGCTGAGACTTATGAATATATTCATTTAATCTCATTTTTGCAAATCTGCAAACGTTCCTGTGCTGATCTTGGTTTTATGCTACCCAAGCTAAATCAAGGAGCACATTAGAGGCTATTTCCTTGTCAGAAGCTTTACAAACTGAGCATGATTGCACTTTTTCTGGATCCCATTTCCAGAAGGTGCAAAGCAATTTAGTGGGGAAGTGGGCTGAGGGGGCAGAGGGCACTTTCTGTCTTGCAGCACTAGTGTTTAAGGGAGGATGGGGTATTTCAAGACAGCATTCCATCTTGCTGAGTTGACATTTCCAATAAAGTGAGTTCATTGCACAATTTCTACTCAAGTTAGTAGGAAATGGGCAGCCACATCTCTTTGCACTGCTAGGAGAAGCTTCAACATGAGTCACTTTGGTCCTGATTCCACTGTGAACTGTGACCTCACTCCTCCTGCACCAGAGAGGAAATAGCAGTGAGTGCCCCCTGCTCAGTGCAGTGTGTGAATGGGCAGCCAGACTTGATTGCCAACAGGCCCTGAAGTAGCTCTGAATGCTCCCTCTCACCTGTTAAAATACATAAAGAACCTTTTCTACTTGCTTTGACCATCTGAGAAAACCCTGTTGTAAGTAAAAAGGGATTGTCAGCCTAGATTTGATCTTGTTAGATGTTGAACACCTTCTACTGCCACTGAAGAAAAGAGGAAACAAAGGCATTCAACACCTGCAGCACCACCTGTTGAAGACCATGTCCTAAGGGATTAACAATAACCAGGAAGACAATATAATCATCTATTATAAACTATGCAACCCAAAACATACAATTTAAACACAGGTTCCCTGGTGGGATTAGGAAATGAAAAGAAAAACCAGCAAACAAAATCATTTACTTTTACCGGTAAAAATTAAGTTACAGATGCCCTTGTTCTCAGGGCAAAACAAACTTAAAAATATCTTAAAACAGTGAAAAAATATGAGAAAATTTTATTTAAAAATATATGTACTCCTTACTCCAAATTTGTTTGTACAGAAAGGATTCAAAAAAGCAAAAAGTAATGACAAATCAAATGCATATTCGGAGTATGCATTCTCTAGAGTGTTTTTGGTAGAAGTGTTATTTCTGTAAAACTGAGAAAGAAGCTATTCAGCTTTCATCTGCTCTCTGACATCAGAAGGCAAAGTTTCAAACAAGTTGTCCTCTACAGTGAAACCAGTCCTCTTCAGAGCTCTACACTCTCCGAGCTCAGGTGGGAGGATTTCAAAGTGATTGCCTTTAATATCCAAGTAGGAGAGCAACGTCAAATTACCAATTTTAGGTGAAAGGACTGACAAGTTATTTTTCCCAATTTTTAGAGTCTTAAGTTTTTTGCAGAAATATAGTTCATCTGGCACACTCTCCACTTTGTTGCAAGTAATGGAAAAGTACTGTAAACTCTGCAGAACTCCTATTTCAGGTGGGATAAAGCGAATGTCATTGTAAGCCAAATCCAAATATCTGATTTTGTTGCATAGGAATAGGTGGGACGGAAGAACCTCTATTTTGTTATGGCTGAAGGAAAGTCTCTCTAGACTGGTGAGTTTCTTTATATGCTCTGGGATGTAGGTTATACTGTTGTACCACAGCTTTAGAATTGTCAATTTTCGCAGATGTTGAAAACTTACTATTTCTTCAATGGATTTGAGGTTGTTCTCCTTTAGATCCAATTCCTGAAGACTGAGAAGGCTGAAGACTGCATGAGGTATGCGCTCTAAATCACAATGAACCAATTCCAGCTGTGTCAGGTTGACCATCTTCTTCAGGTTGTTGAGCATCACTAACTTAGTGCCATCATTATGGATACACAATTTTTGCAGGTGACTCGAAACATCGACTGCAGATTGTGGGATTTTGGACAAATTACTTTTTACATGAAGAACTTTTAGGCTTTTAAGCTCCCGAAAAGACTCCAGTGTAATGTTTTTAGAAATATCGTGACTTAGGGAGCCAATTAAATAGAGCTCTTCCAAATTTCTGAGGCCATACATCCAATGTGGAAGTTCTCTGATGTCATCAAACTTGACGCTCAAGATCTTGAGATTCTCCTTCAGAAAAGCCAAGGCAGCACTGTGGATCTTCACCGAGCACTGGTGCAATGAGAGCTCCTGGAGATTGTCCAACTGTGCAATGGTTGCTGGTATCATTACATTATTAATTATTTCAAGTTTTAAAGACTGCAGCTCAGTAATTTCAAACACTGTGTCTGGTAGTCCGGAAAGCATGAAAAGCTGTAGCTCCAAATGGCTGTGGGAGTTTGTCTGTAGCCTCTGTCGCAGTTTATCTGCAGTCCACTCATTGTTCAGGTTCAGCTGTTTCAGCTTATTTTCACTGACTTCAGACAGGAAGACAGCAAAGCGCTTGGAGTAGAGAGGATCATACTGATCAATCATATGAAGCATAAAAGCAAAGTCATTCTTGACATCTGGGATATCATCGATTCCCGTCTCTTGTCGAACATACTCAAAAGAATATTCCTTCAGTGAACGGTAGAACAGCCAGTACAGGGTGTAAAGGCATGTCAGGCCGTAGATGCTTACAAAGCACAGGTAGCAGTAAGAAAGTTTAGAGAACAGATGTGCCATTGTGTGATTACAGCAAAAATTCTTGTATCCTGTCATGTCTTCAATATCAACATTACAGACTACTGTAAAATTAACCTCTGAGACAAGTGCTGTGTTGTAAGCAATAATAATAAGGAATTTAATTACCTTAAGTACAGTCTGGCGAACGTACATGACATAGAGAATATCACCCTCTTCAACATGCAGTCTAAATTTCTTCACCTTTTCAAACAGTGCTTTGGCCTGTTCACCTTCTTTTTTATCTAATGCCCCAGGTGTTCCTTTATCCACAACTAACTTCTCAGGGATTGATTTTAAAGACTGTGTCTTGACCAAAGTGCCTTCAGTGCTTGGCTGAGCAGTATTAGACTTGTTAATGTTGTTCTTCCTGTTATCCTTCTCTTCAGAGTCTTCTCCTGACACTTCGGATAGAGCTCTTGTTGTCCAGGGAGAATCAAAACATTTCCCAAGTATTGAAATGAAGTGTTCAATTTTGGAGCTTGATCCAGGGAATTTGAACCAAAAGTTACTACACAGCATGAAGACCAGTGTGTGTATAAGGACAAGGTAAGGGAAGTACTTGGCATACCAGTGCAGAGCCCGTTCATAGCACACCTGGTTGATAAAGCTGTACTGCTGAAGGTCCAAATCAGTCTTGAGTCCTTTCATCTCAACTGTAGCTGGAGGGGTGGATGGCTTCGGGGGTGGAAGGGAGGTGGTATCTGGTATTGTGTTAAACACATTTGAACTATTAGATTGGTTCTGGCAAGGCTGGACACGCTTTGGAAGGCATATTATCTTGTCCTGCATGACCTGGAAGACACAAACAGATATCTTTTGAGCTGATGTACAAACAATGGTGGCAGCACCAGTGGGTAGCTGTCCTTGGAGTACCTCCAGCTCCAGGCATTCCTCCGCATAGCCTGCTACTTGGCCCCACAGGCTGTGCTATTATTATGCTCAACAAGACACTTGTTCTACATGCCAGGAACTAGGCCACTCCTTTCTATATGTATGGTTAGCTTTCTATAATTTGAATAAGAGGGCATTGAGATGATCCAAAAAAAGGAGAAATGTAGGGAATGCTTCCGGAAAAGACCAGGGATCTCCTGCTCTGCTCTCCCCAGAGACAGGCTATTACTGCCAGGTGTAATCACCCTGGCTACAATGTTCAGAGACAGGTTAGGCCTGACAGCAGCACAACTGCATTCATGTGGCTGTACTCTCACACTGTGATGTCTTATCACACCAAAAATGGCTGACAAAGGGCTAAAGTGAGCACATCTCTGCTGGGACATTATTAATCTTCTTAATAAAGACAGATAAGGACAGTTCTTTGATGGCATCTGTATGTGCATGGACATAAATTTCATTTAGTTTCTCATACATATACATAGAGTCCTCATAGAATCACAGAATGATCTGGGTTGGAAGGGACCTTAAAGATCATCTACTTCCAACACCCTGCCATGGACATGGACACTTTCCACTAGACAAGGCTGCTCGGAGTCCCATCCAACCTGGCCTCAGACACTTCTACAATTTCTCTGGAACTTCAACCTGTTTCACTGCCTCAACACCCTCACAGTGAAGAATTTCTTCCTAATATCTAATCTAAACCTACCCTCTTTCAGCTAAAAGCCCTTACTCCTATCACTACACACCCTTGTCCAAAGTCCTTCTCTATGGGGGGCTACTGTAGCATGGACTACACATGTTGGGGGAAATCTAGCTCTGTTCTTGAGTTTGTCTATATGAAAAAAAAACAAATAAGAAGTCTTCTTAATTTGGGGTGGTCATCCATGTTGACAAACTGAGGTGAGACTGCCTTTAGGGACCTTTGGTTTAATTTGGGATAACAGCCCTGAGTTCAATGCAAAGCTCCTTACAGGCTGGAATTTAAAATGCTAGTCCATGTGATAAACCAAGGAGCGCTCTTACTTGCCCTGGATGACTACCTGGAATTAGCCCAAACTAAGAAGGTGTGTGTAGTTTAGATGTACTCTGACATCATGGTTGCTGAAAGCATCAAATATAAGGTATGCAACAAGAGCTACCAAAATCAGATGATACTTGATGATCCACCCTGGTATAGGGAGATGCTGATAAGACCACGTGTGTTTTGAACAGTATCAGTGCCATAACTGTTGACACATCAAAAACTTCTGTAATTAATTTGTGTCTGTAAACTGTCTGCTACTGTGATATACGCCCTTAGTTACGTCCTGGATTTATGTATCTCACAATAAGTTGGAATAAAAACAATTTGTCTATTATTTTCCTCTTTCCACACATTATTTTCCAGTGTGCTTCCTCCAATCAAGCAGGTAAACTTACAACAGGTAACAGATACAACAGAGGATTTACTTTGTGTGGTAAAGCAAACATCTACTAATGTAAAATTCAGCTCTATATAAAGATATTTTTAAACACGAATGTTGTATCAACTGAAAATTCTTGGGAATGGAGAATATGGACGAGACTACAGTTGATGTAATGTGAAATTTGAGACACAGTATATCTAAATCCTAAGCCATGTAAGAAGTGAGCAAATTCCTCTGAAACAAGAGCTCTCTCAATGTCCCTTTAGCTCCATTTTAAAGTCATGCCAAGGAATGGGAGATCCATCTTTGAACCTGTACTGTAACTTTATATTTTTGTGGAGTCATCCCAAACAGTATTTTTCATTTCTTTTCTGCTTTTGGCTCTTCAGCAAAATGTAACTAATAGTGACTGACAGTAATGTCAATTGTTTATGTGTAAGCATCCTCAGAGACATTTTGGAATGGAATAGACATAATACCAATTGTGGGTGTTGTTAATAAAATTAGCACATTAATTTAAAATCTCTTTAAAGCATAATGACAGAAATAATATTAACATTTGCCAAATAAAAACGGGAATTAGAAAATTCCATTTTTAAACTTTCAAATAGCAAAATAATAACAAGTAGGAACTGAAGTAGATAATGTTTTGTTATGCCAAACTGAGCTGAAATTAGTGATCCAGACACCAGCCAAACCAACAGCTCTTATCTCAGCTGGCACAGTTCCACCGACTGTAGCGCAAGTCTGCTGATTCACAGCTGCTAAAGTCTGGTCTCTGTTATTTGATGTTGCTACTTAAACAGCTTTAATCCTGAGACCAGCGCATTTTTGCTTTGTTCAGGGTGAGCCCAAGAGATAAAACCAGACGGGCCATCATCCTTCCCGGCCCGCGCCCGTGCGCTGCTGCCGCTGCTGCCGCTGCTGAGCCCGCGAGCCCCGCCGTACCTGCAGCGTGCAGCCGAACACGCCGATCATCAGCATGGCCACCGAGAGATAGTCGGTGAACACATCCCACCAGGGCTTCAGCACGCGGAACGCCGGCTGCTGCTCCGAGAACTGCCGGAACTCCGTCACGGGGATCATCCTCCTGCAAAACAGCACCGCGCTCAGCCTCCTGCTCACCCCTCACACTGCCGGCAGCTGAAACACCTCTCCGCATCAGCTCCCCCATGTGCCATAGAAATCCCCAGCTACTGACACCCCGCTCAGGAGAGGGATGCTCGAGGTGACACTGTACAGCTCCTGACGGAGGGAGAGCTGCAATGCTATCCATGCAGGCAGGCAAATCCCTCTCTGTTGACTCCAGCATCTCTGATGGGTCAGTGAGATCTCCTGCATCCTTGAAAACCAGCCCATTCTGCAGATAGAGATGCTCAGTGTCACACGCATTAGCCTTGATCTCAAAGGTCTCAAATGCTTGTCCTGCATTAAACCTTCACACACTTTTTTAGCTATCATGTTTCATTCACTTCCATTTTATTCACAGTGGTTTCAGGAATGCTTTGGAATATTTTTGTGCATACTCACTGCAATTTTAAATCTACTGTGTTTCAAATGCAAGTTCCTAAAGTGCTTTAGGTAACCAAAACTACAGCCAGATCAAGGCCTTTATCATCACCTCAGATGTGCAGGCTTACATCATTATGTCCTCTGAAAAATCAGCTAAGACATGAGCATGTACAGGCAAAGCAACTGATATTAAAGCCTACAGCATACTGTGTAACTGAATCCCTGAGATCAAACCAGCATTGAAACTCCTTAGTAAGTTACCGTGGAAAGATAAATTCAGATGGGAATGTAACAAAAATACTCCCAAGAGCAATTAACAACATCTGTCCATTAACTAACATCATAAATGCTCACCACAATCAGCTCATATCACAGTAACACTGGAGGCCTATAATCCTGATTCAGCTGCACACTGGGACCCATTAATGTGGGTTTGGTGACATGCATTTCTGTGCAGGCTTAGTGATAAGCACACACTTGCTGAGAGGCTGCCCAGGAACTCAGGGATTCAGTTCATTCAGAGCCAGGGAACAGGAAGGGAATGCTTCAAGCCCTAATGGCTGCAATTGATTGCCAAGTGTACAGCCACCCTATGGATTAAGAACTGACCTCCACTAACTGGCCATACATGTGTGGAAGGATGCTCACTTTGGCACTGCCAAAGTCTCTGTCTCTGCCTGCCCATCTGATGCTCAGGAGATACTGTAGTTCCCAAAGGCATAAGGTGAAGTCTGTAAATGAACTTGTGCTAGCAGCTAGCCTGGGGCTTTGCAGCTGAGTAGCACAGAAACTTTTGTTCCTTGCAACCTTTCCATATTGCTTTAAACACTACTTGGCCAGACAGGAGAGTCGCTCTCTCAGCCTCCTGTCCTTCTAAAGCCTGTCCCCAGGACACAGGCCACAATGCCAGATGAAACCACACACACCTCTTGCACAACTGGCAATCCCTAAGATGAAGGCAGGCTGTCCTCCATAGCACTTTCAAATTAATAGACCATCAGTGAAAATGATGGCCATGCAAGCCTGACTTCACACAGCCAGGTCAGAGGCCTGGCAGCATCCTTGCCAACAGGCCTGAATTGCTGCAGTGCTGGCAGAGAAACACAGCATTTGTTATCAAATGGCAGGCAGCCAGAATCCACAATTCTGCTATTTGTGTGCTTGCCTTGCAAATGTTAGCAGACATGTCAGGGAAGATATACCTCTACAGCAGAGAAAAGCTGGGGTGGCTGCCGGGACAAACCTTTGCCTTTCACTCTCCTTTTATAAAAATACTGGTTGAAAAAGTAGTTCTCATCAATCAGAAGTGCCCCATGTAGCTTTAAGTCCATGCCCAGCACTCCTTCAGCCAAACCTCTGCTGGCAGCTCCCAGAGGCACCTGAGCTAAAGAACATCATGCACAATCTCTCTTCCATTCCCATTGCATTTCACTGCTATTGGTAAGGAATTACCATTCTCTTTTTCATTTCCACATAAAACGCAAGTGACTGAGTGACTGAGTAGCTGCTGGTAAGCTTTTTTTTTTTTTTTTTCTTCAATCAAGCACTGAAAAACTTAGAAAATTCTCAAAGGAATCCACTACTACAAATGTTAGCTAAGCAGTTGCCATGCAACAGTCCTGCTCAAAGTTTTGTAACACATATAGTACTGTTGGCTCAGGTTTTGAGGCCAGCTGGCTGACTGGAATGTCATCAGTACACTCAAGAATACCTATCAACAGATTGCTTTAAAATCACAACATTTTCTACCCACCCCTGCAATAATGGCTTAGGAGTGTGTTTTCATATTCTGATGGCACAGTCTCTTGAAATCCTGTTTGTAATGTTTTTTCCCATAAGGATAAACAATTTGAGTGTCAGGTAAAGACAGAATTATGTTTCCTGCAGTGGAGATTCTTGACAAAGTGCAAGTGCTCACATGCACAGAAACATGTGAAGACCCAGGAGCCACTGGTTAGACACCCAAGCAACAGTGGAGCTGAGCCACAGCGTTATGAAAGCAGCAGCACTGAATCAGGGGCAGTGCCTGACAGCAGATGGGACTGGAAACTATATTGCAAATTACTGTGCAGGGACAGCTTTCAGACCAAAAAATCCTTAGGCTGTTGTTTTTTATAGTTTCACTATGTATTTTTAGGGCTCACGTATTTGCTTTATTTCTCCTAAGTGATGTGTGGGGAATTTAGATGAAGGCAGATAGGTTCTGATAGCAGGAACACATGCTGCCCTGATCCCTTGTTCCCTTCACAGGCTGTTGTTTGCATAGCGTGACTCCTCATTAGCAGAGTGCACATACTGTTACCCAAATTAATGGGCCAGGCAGAGGGAGAGCTGCACACAGAGAGTCCCACTGAGCCATCCTAGAAAAGCCATCTCTGGGGGTGGAGTTCAACACCAGACATCAAAACCTGTCTGCCAGTAATGTTTTCCTATATCTTTAAAAAAGAAAACAAACATTACTGAATGATGACAATAGTACCACGCATAAAATAACAGTAAAAAAAAGGTCTACTGACAGATTATATTTTTTAGCTTTGGGGAAAAAAGACATTCACAAGAAACTTTAAATGGCAATTGAATATGATGAAGTAGGAAAACCATTTTCCAACACTCACTGGAGGAACCCTGCTGCCTCTCCCTTTGCTGCATTAAGAATCAAGGAAAATGCTGGAAAGAACTGCAGAGCAGCCGAGGCTCACCAGCACTGCTGACATCTGCACACTGAACAAAATGACACCAAGTCGCTTTTCATTTGTCTCCCACTTCCCTCTAGCTTTTTTTTTTCCATTCTGGCTTCTCCAGGGATGGAAAGGACATCTATCAGAGAAGACACAGCAAGTCCACCTGGCTCACAGCAATCCTGAAAATTCCCTTCTGGCCACATCCAAAGTCCAGATCTTCTCCACTGCTACACCCAAAGGTGCACCACTGCCTGACTCATTTATAATCACACACAAAACAGGTTTCCACAAAATAAAATTATTTAATCAATCACCATTTTGAACAAACCAATGGGTACTAAAAAGTCACACTGTAGTTTCTTCTCTCTCCTTGTAGCAAGGAGATAAAAGATAAGGAGTTGAACATTTCAGCTGGTGAAAACTGCATTACTAATTTGAGTTTCCTCACATTCAAAATGTTATTTAATTGTACAGCACTTTGTAGCCGAAATTGGCATCTGACTTACTGTAAAATATTATTCTAACCTCCATTAGTAAATACTAGAGTTCTAAATACTGGATACTCATTTCAATTAAAATCAGAACTTTTTCCTTTTTTTTCCTCTTTCATTTTTAATAATCCTCAGACCCTAGAGAAAATAAAATGGTACATGAGATAAATCATCTGATATTCAGCTACCAGAAGGAAATAAAAAAGGTACTTGGATTGAAAAACAGTTGTACTGGCTGTTAAGCAGTGCTGTAGAACAGAGCTGTGGGTTTGCCAGATTAACTAAAAATAAAAATAATAAAAAAACTAACCTGGAAAAAAATAGTAACACAAAAAATCCCAAAACAAACAAAAGGAAAAAACCCCACAAAAACACTGGCTGGGAGAGAAATCAGTAGTGATTCTTATTTAAAAATTTCTAAGAAATGTAGAAAACTTGGTCATTGGAAATGAGTATGTAATAATAAGATTAAATACTTGAATCCAGGTACAAGTGTGACACCTTCTCCATCAGAAACCCCAGCTACAGGAATCAGCTACTGCATGGGAGATGAGGGGCGAGACACAACCAATTAATGTGACCTAAAAGAGTCAAGGAGAATAAATAGATCCAAGTTAGAGACAAAAGTATCAGAACCAAATTAGACTTAATAATCAGCAGATTGAATGAAAGGCTGATTGGGAAATGCTGCAGCGTGGAGCAAAGCAGCCTGTCAGGAGCTGGTTTGTGCCAGAGGGAATAAAGGGAAGCAGTGGGGACAGCTGGGAAGTGAGGATGGCTCCTGCCAGAGCGGCCAAAGCCAAATCCCAGGCACGGCAATCTGCGTGGTGTCTGCGCAGAGTACAAACGAAATCCATCCACGAACTTCGTGCCCAGGAGCTCGGGAGGCAGCCGGGGGGTTTGAGGGCTGTGTGCCACCAGCACAGTGCCACCAGCACAGTGCCACCAGCCCCAGGGCCCAGCGCGCCCTGGCCGGCACTGCTCGCTGCCACAGCACGGCCACAAAGCGCTGGGACAAGCCGCGGCCGCGGGCAGCGCTACCCAGGTGGGCACCGAGAGCTGCTCGCACGGCTCCGTGACCATCGTGCCCACCGTGCCCACCGCGCCCACCGCGGCCACCGCGCCGCAGCACGCACGGGACCCCGGCCGGGGCAGCACACACCGCGCCCGACGGGCAAACACAAGGGACGTGAAGTGGACACGCCCCCTCATTAAGCCGCATTCATCTTGGGTCTTGAGAGACTCTTCACAAAGCAAAAACATTCATGTTCAGAAAACTGCCCCTCTGTACAAGCCTGAACAAAGACGCTTTTGGCCTGCAGCACCTGCCAGGCCCCAGGCGCAAGCTCTTGCTAGGTGACGTTGCTGTTTTCAGGCGGATTCTCATGGAGTCACCCCATTCGTCTCACGTGGCGGAGCTGCGCGGATTGGCGGCACCCTCAGGACAGCCAGGGTCGGGCTGCTGGGGACGGCTCACCCCAGGAACAGCACCTGCCACTGCCACTGCCCCTCAGCCTTCCAGGCACGGCCTGTAGGGACACGCGTTCAGGGCACCACCGGGAGCAAAGGAAGGACTGGCAGTGATCCTCACTGAGGCAGAGCCCTGCAGCTCCCACCACCATTCCCCCCCACGACAAGCTGAGACCTGCGCCGTGCCCCAGGAGAGCTGCCACTGCTCTGCACCTTCCCCAGGCGCTGCTCGGTGTCACAGCAGCCACCCTGCGCCCTGGCTATGGCCCATGCCCTGCACACCCAGGAGCCTGTCTCTGTGCCCTGCACACCCAGCAGCCTGTCTCTGTGCCCTGCACATCCAGGAACCTGTCTCCATACCCTGCACGCACAGGAGCCTGTCTCTGTGCCCTGCACACACAGCAGCCTGTCTCCATACCCTGCACACCCAGCAGCCTGTCTCTGTGCCCTGCACACCCAGCCTGTCTCCGTGCCCTGCACATCCAGGAACCTGTCTCCATACCCTGCACACACAGGAGCCTGTCTCTGTGCCCTGCACACCCAGCCTGTCTCTGTGCCCTGCACACCCAGCAGCCTGTCTCTGTGCCCTGCACACCCAGCCTGTCTCCGTGCCCTGGTGATCCTCATGTGACAGGAGTGGAGTCACTGCTGCTTTATGTGCTCAGGCAGGACACCAGGACTTGCCAGAGCTGTTTGCCATGCTACAGGTGTTACTCACCAGGAGTCAAGCCCTTTGCAATCTTGTCCTTCCACTAGTGGTTACTCAATCATGCCACATGTTGAAGCAATCGGTGTCATTCATTATTGTTTTGGGGGAACAATCAAAGCTGGGCACCAGAATCAGGGGCCCTGGATGTTAGACAAGCAGCAATCATCCAAAAAGTGTCAGTTTGGCAAGGGCAGGCTATGAATTATACACCAGAGGGAAAAAGGAGAAGGAACACAGCTGGAGGAGAAAGAAATAGTGATATTGACAGTCGGCAAGCACAAAAAATTGGTGGGATTTCTTAAGCTGACTAGAAGAGATGTTTAAATGATTAGCCAGGCAATATTTAACCTCATTTCCCTGACGTGCCACCAATCCTCCTCAGATACAGGATCAGCATCACCACCTCCCAAGAGTGGCACAGAGTTCAACCAGGTGGTACAGGAAGAGCCCTGATCCCCACCAGAGAAGGAGCTTTCTTCTTGGCATGAGGAGCCTTGGGCTGGAGGCTGCAGGACCACAACTGCAGCCCAGCTGAGTACAAAAGATGGTCAAAGCTTGGATATCCTCAAGAGCCAATTCAAACTGGCACTGCTTGGTCTTTCACATCAGAGATCTACTGGAAGGAGAAAATGCTAGGCCAATCCTGCTCTCCTGGCTGTTTTAAACATGCTGCACATTAGGATAAATTATGAAATGCCTTTCGGGAATAGCACTGCGAGAAGGTCTCTGGGTTGGTTCCCATACATGATTTATTGCACATTCATCTTCATTAAGGGAACAGAGCACAGCTCGTATTTAACACAAAACAAACTTGTGACCTGGCAGCAGGACTCAGCAGAGCCCAAGGGCTGTGGGCCACGTGTGCAGGGGCTGCATGCCAGTGGGGTTTTATACAGGACAAGGCATTGCACACCCCAAACCCCACCATCCTTGTTGTAAACATTTGTTACTCTGCACAAATACCATAAAGTGACTTTTCAAGGGTTTTGTGCTGCTGGGCCTTGGCTGCTGTGGGCCAGAAGGTGAAGTTAAGCCGGAGTGCTTTTCAGCAGAATTTTGCAATTCTATTTTACCTGCTTTGGTAAAATAGACACAGTTAAATAAGCACAAGTACGGGAGTTTTGCAGACAGGATGATGGAGATGTATTCTCAAAGAAGATATTTAAACAAAATCACTGGTCTGGGCAGAGCCCCAGGGTTTAGGGCAACAGACAGCTGATAGACACAGCCTGGCCTGAAAATGGCCTGGTGCTATCATCAGTTATATATTCTGTTGATTATAACTTTGCTAAATTTGTATTTTTAGGTGGGACTGAGTCCCCAAAACAACCATAAGGAAAAACCTGTGTCATTTAAAACAAAATTTGAACTAAGATCTAGACAACAATTTTTCAAACCATTCTAGAAACAAGCTTAGGAAAAAAATTGAATGTCAACCCTACAAAAATTGCGGTCTTTTTATTTAAAACTTTTCACATCACCCATGCCCCAAAATTTGACCTGTCTATTGGGAACACAGTTTTTACTGCAGTATGAACAGGTGCCTACAGCTGGCTAATTTATAAACCTTTGGAAACTGTGGGTTTGTGTCCTTTGAACTTAGCAGATGAACACTTCATTTTCAACATGTGCCCACAAACCCCTCACAGCTCCTGGCACTGCCTGTGCTGGCCACCACAGATGGCAGATAATGGACCTGATCCCCATTTCTTCACCTAACCAGGAGAGGACTAAAAGTAGATGCAGGGACAAGACACCAAGCCTGGGAAACCGAGATTAGATTAAGGGGGAAATATGATGATAAGGGCTGGAATTAGTAACTCCTAATTCCCAAGAGGTTTATGTTCCATTCTTATCTGTGTATTTTCACATTGTATACACAGTGAAATAACATGAACTACCTTGACATTCAGTTTTGGTAATTATTTTCCCATGTGTTTGCACTGACCAAAATGTCCAGCATTTTGGTAAGTGTAGGTGCTTGGTCAGTTCCCACGTAACAGATGATAAAATCTCTGCTACTGACTTTTTGTACTTGCAGCACTTCAGGAGACCAGTTTCCCTGTTAGGTTTTATTGCCACTGGTGTTTCCTGTAATATAAATTTTAATTGAAAATTGATTTTTAAAAAGGCATAATTTTTTTGGACTATGAACACTGCCTTGTGTTGCCACTATTTGAAAGATGATGGCTCCCTTTTTGTTCCATTGGCTGCAGTAAGAAGTACAAACAAATGATTCCTAAACATAAATCCCATGTAAAGGAACTGGAAGGACATTAAAAACAAACCATTTGCATCCAAACAGTTATTTTTAACAGTCCATGAGTTTACTGTATTTTCAAACAAACTCATGTCCTTGTGGCTGAAGCTGGTGAGGAAATGTGACCTGGAGGAAGAACAGAGAGTGAGTCAGGAGTCCCCACTGGGACATGGACAGCCTGTGCACGCCACACCAACTCGCCATGCCACCACTTCTCCAGCTGCAAAACAGAAAGGTATCTACTTTCTTTAGTACATTTGGAGGGAAATGTGAATGAATAGTACTACAAAATCACAACACAGCTTTTTGCCATTTTTCTGCAATGCCTGAATCCAAACTGATAGCATATCACAACTCCCCTGAAAAGCCACTGAACTGAATTTGATTTCATACTACACATTACCAAAATTAAATGTTGGTATTAGTTCACCAGTCTGGGGAACAGACAAAATACAATTAGCTCACAGATGACATTATTCCAGTACCCACAGCTTGATGGCTCTACAAAATGTGTGCTGCCTGTGTAACAGCTGTTCAGAGTAGGGAAGGGGTTTCATTTCCAGATGCACTGACTGAGGACAGCTAGGCTGTGCCACCTGAACTCCAGCAAGGTCCCAGCCAACAGCTGGAAAGCTGTTCCATGATGTCAATTGCCAGAACTGAGCTCCCCCAGAGCCGCAGCTCGTCAGGACCACAACCGTGGGCAAGACGCCAGCGGGGGATTTAGTGCTGGAGAGGACTGCAAAGGGTGGAACTTCAGACACATGCTGAATACCTAGTCCACTCTTTTCCCTCCCTGAGGCTCACACTGCAAGCATCCCGTGTACATCAGCTTTCAGCTGCCCCTGTGCCTAACAGCCAGGAGGGAGCATTCAGAGGCAGCAGCAAATTCCCCTCCTCTGCTCTCGGTACCATCTGCTGTGGCAGTGGAAGCTCAAAGACCTGAACCCAGAACTCAGAGGTGACATAAGGGACATAAAAGGGAGACATAAAGGACATAAAGAGGAACCACCTTTAATAAACTGCATTTCAAAATATATGTTGCAATTTCCACCTACACATACAGTAAGTGCTGCTCTGGCAATGAATCCCAGACAATAACTTTGTTGTTAGTTCCAACTGAGTCATAGCACTTTTTCATGTATTACACACCAAAAAGACTTCCTATTGTCAGCAGCTCTTTTGACTTCAACTTGGTTGGACTAAAGACAAAAAAATGTTCAGTGCAAGACTCTGCCAGATAAAGTCTCAGTGAAATCAGTTGGAGTTCTTTCCGTACCAAACACATGGGCCTGTGTGGAGAGTTGGCTTTGCTGAACTATTTCTCCAAATCTAAAGAAAAGTACACTCGACACATTACCATGTCAAAGACTACTTCAAAGGCAATACTTACCATTTTTCAGCTCTGGGAGTAACATTCTTTGTTTATCAGGGCTATCACTCAAGATGCCTGCCCTCTTTCCAGAGCTGCAAAATGGTTTTAATGTGAGTGAAAGCCTTTAAAAGCAAACCAAAGCAAGTAACTATCCAGTAAGTAATATTTTAATATTTCTGAAACTCAGGAATTTAAACGATTGAGAAATAAAATCACATCAAGTTTTATTCAAAGTTATACCAGGTTTTCTACAAACACTATTTGACATACTCAGATGAAGACAGAAACAATGCTATTAAAATGCCTCATAACAGACAAGACAATATTACATGAATCAGTGCCATCCATCATCAAAGAAATAGGTGCCTGAGGCTAATACAAGCACTCATATTTAAAAATGTTAAGCTGATATAATTAAAGATTAATTCCTAATTGGGACAGGAAGCACAAAAGGTCCATTCTGAGTCTTAAGCAGCTCAACCATTGACAAGTTAGTTAAAAACATTTTATGCAGCAACTGAGCCAAAAACATTAAAGAATTTTGGTTTTCAAGATTTGGCAGAGTTTCTCATATAAAGAATCTTTTTTTGCTCCCACTTGCATGCAACACGGAAGAGCTTTCTAAGACTACATAATAGTCTCATAAAACATGGATCCCAAAATGCCTTGGTAAACATACAGGTGTTCTCAGCCTGAAGCAGCTGGTGGATTATTTTCCCCCAAACCATCCTTTGTTAGAAAAATCCCTGACAATAAAAATAAACTCATGGGATCATCCATACTCCTGAAAGAATAAGAAAGACTAAAACAGATAAATTCAGGCACGTAAATTGCATGTGATCTACACAAGCTCGAAGAGATACACTAGTAACTACAGAATGAGAATTGGTATTCACATAGGATGACTTTAAAGATCATGATCTGGAAAACCAGGACTACCTTCTCTACTACACCTTTTCAGGACAGTGTCTACCCATAGACTCCCAAAGAAGGATTAGCTCTAACCTCATTCTAACAAAAAGTCTGTTGCTGCTTAAAACAGAAAAAAAGACTGTTCCATCAAGCCTAAACTATGAGATAAAAGCAGTTGCTGGGGGGGATTCTGACAATGCCATAGCAGGTGTGCAAGTCTTAGAAATTAAGTCATCATGGTTAAATGACTGCAAAGAGTAAATACTCCTTTTAGTCACACTTAAAAAGGGGCTTTTGCGAGAATACTGTCTGTGAATACTGGTGAAAACTACCCACCTGAGACAGCTCATCAAACACTCACATCAACTGTAAAATGTGATCTATAATGGTCCTTGCTCAGAGCACCAAACCCTCTGACTTCAGAGCTGTTGCATTCTGCTGTAAATGGCACATGTATCAGGATCTTACACTGCTGCATGCTCAGCCAGGGCTTGACCTGTGCTCTGCTTCACCATATGCTCCAGAGCAAGCAATTAGTCCAAACTCCCACTTTCTTTTCAGTGATAAGTAAATAAAATTGGAAATGTTCTCAGCATGTTGGCAGTCTTACTGCTGAGTTGCTGAATTTAGGATTCCTATCAATAAAAAGCTACTATGTACCATTGCCAGAAGGGAGATGTGAGTTAGCATCTCCATTTTTAGCAGATGTAGTTAACCCAGGATTAGAAGCTGGTATAAAAGGTTGTATTCTGCTCACCTGGAAGTCAATGGAAAAGTTAAAGTTAACAGGTCGCAAGACAGCTCTAACACACTTTGCCTGTCTGGGATGGGAAGGCAGAAGGGCCTGTCTTGTGTTATGAATGAGCAATGGAACAAATGACATAGTCACACCTGGGCAAGAGGCTGAATCAAACCTAGTACCTTCCTAGCTAGAAAGAGATCCTAGAAACACAAACCCAGCAAAAGTCACTGCACTATTGACTGAATTTGCAACAGAGTTTTGTAGCACAAAATCCCAGGGTAAACAGCTCAAAGATGAAGAAGAGAGTAAAGTTTCCATTAGGTTGAACATATGAAATCCAATACTTGTTAACAGTCTTTTGACAAATCACTTTGGAAGGAGAATGGCTTCTCTGCTTTACTAAGTAACGTTTCAAAGTATTTAGAAAGTTTCTTTTTTCTGACATCAATTGTTTCATTTTCAGTGTTTACTGTATAAACAGTCCTCCCCTGCCCTTCACAACTCTGACAATGAGGACAGCATCTTTCTACCAGGCTTCCTTAAAGAGGAAAAAGCTATAAAATTAAACTCTAGCCCCTATTATTGTGAATTGTTTGGATGGCAATAGATTTTTTTTTCTCACTTCCCGCAGCCCTCGAAAAGCCTTGGGTTGGGAAGTGCCTCTCTGCCGGTGAACATGGCCCACTTCAAGCAGCTGCAGCTGAGGTCAGCGGACAATCAGGGGAACTGCTCCTCCCAGCACTCTGACCCAGTTCACTATTGTGGGTCTCAGTGAGCTGTCCCTCCGGCGCTGAGGCCACCTGAGCACTGCTGAACGCTCCAGCCTGCCCGGCCCGGATGCTGCCCCCCTCCTGCTCAGAGCTCCTTGCTGTGGCCTCCAAAGGCAGATACCGAGGAGGGATGAGGCTGCCTCAGGAAATCAACTTGAACTGCGACAGGAACTGATTGCAAGATAGCACCAAGAACCGGGAGAGCACTTGTAAGGAGAACTTAGCAGTGTCTGATTTCATTTTTCACTGAAATCCAGCACTAGCCTTTTCCAATACTGGGCATACAAAGGAAATAGATTTTTAGCACTTCCATAAGAAGGCTTATTTCTAAAACTGCTTACAAGAGTAAATAATAACAAGTAAAACACACAAAACGTTGTACTATGGCAAAACCTCTAGCAGGGCCTGTCTGTATTCAGACTGGAAGGAAACAGCAGCATGGCTGCCACAAATTTAGCAAACTCAGAAAGTAACTGGAAAAGGAAATGATTCAGAAACCACAGGTGCTCAGCACCAGCCTACTGTGCCTTGCTGGCAGCCCTGGGACACAGGCACTTGTGAGACAGCAGGAATACAAGTCCAGGTTAAAATTAGGGATCATCTTAGTGCTCAGTCAAGCTCTCCACATTGATCTGCACCAAAGGAGCAAACAGGTTTTTCCAGGAGAATAGTGAGCCCAGGGGAGTGCTACCCTCTTGACTGCTTTCACCATACCAAAAAGAAAAGTAAAATCAGTTCCAACATACCCCGGGGCAGGACGGGGGGAGGGGTAAGGGAAGAAGGCAAGACGCTTAATTGGTTGAATTGGGAAGTGAGATTTTTAAATTATTATTTATTTCCAATGGTGCCATGTTTTTCTCCACTATCTTGCACAGTACTTTTCTGCCTGTACAGCATCATTCAAATCTACAGTGCTTTGTGGGAGCAAACATTACATGGTTGTCTTCAAACAGTAGTGCTAGTAATATGAGTCTCCTGTCACAGGAAGTACTAACGCCAAAAGTAAAAGGAAAAAAAAAATCATTACAAAGCCAAACCATAACTAACATACTTATCTGAACAATAACATTATTTTTAAACGCTTTAACCCTCCTGAAATTCTGGTGGGATACATTCAGTGGTCTGGCATAAGCCTCTCATTTTGCTTGGTCAACTCTTTCTAATGAACAGGACAAACTGCACTAGGTGAATAATGGGCTAAACTGCCCATCACTCTGCAGAGCTGGTTTTAAACCGATTTAAAATCGGGGTTTTTGTTGTTGGTTGGTTTTGGTTTTGATTTTTTTTTTTTTTTAATCTCTTCAAAAACCGAGCTGTGGATGCCGGTGCCTCGTAGTGCCGCCGGGGCCGCGCTCCCGGCAGAGCCGCCAGGACGCTGCGAGGGCTGGAGAGGCTGCGCAGCCCGGGGAAGGACGGCGGAGGCACCGGCGGAGGCAGCGGCTGGACCGCGCCTCCCCGTCCTGCTCGCATCCTCCCCGTCATGCGGGCTGCTCTGCGCCTTGTTTTCGGGGAAAATAAGGCCACGGGCTTTCTCCAAGCCCTTTTCCCTAGAGGCTCGTCCAAGCCGCCCGTCTCCACGGCGACTGTTTCCCACCAGTGCCCCCTCGGCGGCCCCGCTCCCGGGAAGCCCCGCTTGGCTCCGGGCCACCGCCGTGCCGGGCGCCCCCGGGGCTGCCCCGCCCGGCAGGGATGCGGTGCGATGGATGGGCGCGGGGGGCTGCCGCGGCCGCTTCCCGGCGCCCCTCGGCGGGAGAGGAGCGGGCGGCGATCCCAGGCAAAGTTTGGCTCCTCCGGCGCTGCCCAGGGTGGGAGGCGGCACGGCCGGTGTCGCCGGCGGGCAAAGCGGGGCCCCGGCAGCCGCGGGCCGGGCCGGGCGCGGCCTCTTCTCCCCACGGGGGCGCAGCGCCGGGCTCTGCGGGGCGGCTCCGTCCCTGCGCGGTCCCCCGGGGCGCCCTCCCCGGGGCGATGCCCCGTCCCCGGCGCGGACAGCGGAGCGCCCCGGGAGAGGCAGCCGGGCGCGGCAGCGCTTACCTGGTGCGCGGCCGGGCGGGCGGCTCGGGGTCACGGGCGGCGGCGGCGGCCGGGCGGCAGCGCGAACATCCCGCGGCGCGGTGCGGGGCTCGGGCGGCGGGCAACGCTGGGCAGGGCCGGGAGGCCGCCCGCAGCCGCGCTCCGCCCGCCGCCGCTCCGCCCCCGCAGGGCCACGTCTCCGGGCTGACGCACGCCGCGGTGCCGGGGGGCGCCGGGTGGGCTGTGCCCGGCAGCCCCGCGGGCCCGGCGGCGGCCGCGGGCGGGACGGGCCGCGCTCCGCCCGCTGCCCCGGAGCCGCCGGGAGCGCTCCCGGGAGCCGCGGGCTCGGTGTCCGGGCGCGGCCGCGCATCCCCGGCCGGAGGAGCGGCTCGGCGGGGGGCTGGCGGGCAGCCGCGGCACGGGCGGGCCGGGGCCGCTCCATGGCCCGCACGGAGCGCGGGCCGAGCCCCGGGGAGCGGCGGCGGGCGCGGGGAGCCGCGAGAGTGACAGCGCAAATTGTGATGGAAAGGTCTGGACCTCAACACGCAGGGCCGTGGAACGACTATAAAGAGACCGGGCTGTAAAGCGCCTGGGACTGTATTAACAATGGAAAAGTGTCTCAGAGAGTGACAATTGGAAACACAAACTTCTGGCCCAGCAATTCAAAAAGCGCAGTCTGAAAACTGCTGCTGAAAGAAACCACATGTTTAAAGGGACTGTTGTCTAACATTTCCAGGAAGATTTACATCTCTGGCAGAACAACGAGACAGGACAAATTCTGCATCAGAGGGAGGTACTTGCCCTCCAATAACTTGCCCCTAACCGTAGGGGTAGTGTGTGTATACCCCTAGGGACGCTACAAGTATGTAAACAAGGAAATACAAATATATAAGCCCACTGGGGAGGAGTTAATGAAAACAAACACAACATGATGCCTCACAGCTGTTTTGCTGCAAAAATATTAACTACATTGGGATGTGAACCAAAGGTCTGCCAGGGATAGCTGTGGGGAATTCTGACTTCATGTATTTTGTGACTGTCTGCTTCAGGGACTGCTGAGGGCAGACTCAGGTTCCTCATTTGGGAATCATGGATGTGATTTATAGCTGTGGGAGTTTAGTTCATCGTTTTCCTGAAGTGTTTGCTTAAGTGCTTTGCCGTGCAGAGCTGCTTTTCTCAGCTGAAACCTCAAGGCTTTCTGAGGCATCTCAAGAAGTGAGGGTTTGAGTGACAGGAGCTAGAAGAGAATGTCAGCACAGCTCCCTTACGGTCCTTCAGAGCTGCCAGCCTAAAACATTTCAGCAACATTGCACCATTACATAATTTTGAGTGTTCCATCCATGCTTTGTGGGATATGGCTAAGAAGTAAAACAGGAGAAATGAGCAAGGTTTTCACATGGACAAAAGCACTGGGTTTCTGAGCCGAAGAAATAGTTATGGTGACTGCTGTGTTCATTTTATTGGTTTCTTTCCATTACTCTTAACTTCTGGCAGCAGCTTAGAGAATCCCTCCCTGTCTTGGATGGTTTCTTCTTTCCAACATTTGGAGGCAGTTGTTCCGTTCACCCTTTCATCATCTCTTAGCTCATTTAATTTTTCCTCATAAGTCACTCCCTCCCGTTACTTAATTGTGGTGCTGCTTTTCCCTGAACTCCCTCTCAGTTGCTCATTTATTTTACAGGGACATGGTGGTCAGTAATCCTGCCATTGTTAACGTTTCCTGTTGTGAACTTCTGGGTTATTTTTATTCAGAGTTACTGCAGTACTTGGAGGACTGAGCTAAGCTTCCCCTGTGAACAATAATTACAGGCAAGGTCACTGATACTGCAGTAGAAAACAGGGTCCAGATAAATATAGCTGCTGAGTTTGGGGATGGAAGCTTAGTGCAGTTCTGGTGGAAGAAGGCCCAAAAATATACATTTGGTAGTAAACACACAACTGGGGCTCCAAATGCCTTTGCTCTAGTGGAAAAATTCTGCTGCCTGCAGAAAAGTGTAATTTATTTGAAAATTCCTGCATTATTTTAAGACCATCTAGGCCAGTGAAATCTGAAGTAATTTGTGAGTATTTCCCTTACCAAAATGGTAGACAACAGTAATTGGTTTCAACCATTTGTATGACTGCAAGTTTTTGACAAGCTTTGATTTCACTGTTGCCTCTTTTTCATAGACTCCAGAGGAATGTGGGACAGATCACATAGTCATTACTCCAAGCTTTGTACATTTGCCTTTTACTGTCAATTGGCTTATTCTGTCATTCATAACTAACAGATTCTCCAAGTGCTATTGCTGTTGCTGAGTGCTACCTTGCAGTACTTACACTGCTACAGAACCAGGGGCAGGGTTTGATTTGCACCTGAGTTAAAACTGCCACAGACCAGCCTCCAAACTTAGTTGAGCACAGGGGCAGATTGCACTGCCAGTGCTTGCATTGCAGTTATCCTCTGTTCATGGAGCCATGGGCTGATTCTCACATGTGATCCAGGTTCAGGACGCCTAATTCTGAAGTCCTTTCTCAGCACCAACTGCCATGCTACAGCCCCCATCTTCTACTGAGTCCTGCTCAGAGTTCTGTTTTGTTTCTTTTTCTCCCCTTTCCAATCCCTTCATTATTTGAGGATGCACCCTGAAAAAACACAAAGCCATCCCATACACTGGAGTCTGGGGTCCCACAAGCCATCCTGAAGCTGGGTCTGAGGGGATAGTGCTGCACAGACCCTTTACCCTGTGCTTCAGGAGAGATCAGGGTAAGAAAACCGAGGTTTGAGTGCCACAGCTCTGTCTGTGCTTAGAAGCACACCCACAATGAAAATGCTTTTCATCAGTCATCTCTCCAACAACTGTTGAAAACAGCATAATCTGCTAACACAGAAAAGCTAAATTGCTTTCAGACGAGGCATGGAAAAAGAGTCTCTGTGATTTGATTCAGCTCAAATCCAAAATGCATGATTTGACAGCTCTAGTACTTCTTAGCTGCTTAAAGTTTGTCAGAATTTATATTCTCCCTAGTTTGCTTTTCTCTCGTTTCACATTTTAACCCTTCTCTCCCCAGGTTAGTGTTTTTGAAATACGATTTTTAAGTGCACCAGACGTTTAAATAATAGCAGTGTACTGGGAATACAGACTTCTAAAATAAATTGCATGGATGATATGGGTTGAATCTGGGAAGCTGAAGCAAAGCTTCAGAGCAGGATGAAGAATACAGCCATTTCTTAAGCTCACAGCATTTTCTAAGTACTAAAACTTGCTTTAATCAGAACGAAAACACTGAAAAGATGTTTAATCTCATGAGCTCTTTTGTTTTTCCTAAGTGAAGAAGAGTTACATTCATCACTGGAATGATTACAATGAAAGCAGTACAACTACCTCAGGGAAGAATTTGCCCAAGTAGATGTCTCTAGAGGAGCTATTGACAGCTGTCCCCACATAGTGTTGAGAAAATACAGAGCTAAAGACATACCAAAAGAAACAGAACTAGCTCCCATTTTTCTGACCTTTGGCTGAACTGGAGCTCCTGGATGTGAAGGCTGCTTTACCTCTGATCATCATTAAGTTTAAGAATCATCATTAAGTTTTCTTCAGTGATCTGTCTGAAGACATCTTCCTAACTGAGGAGCTATGCAGCTGTGCCTGGTCTGGCTCTTGCAGCTCTGAGCTACTGAACCGTGCACTTCACGGGATACAGCATCTTATCTAATTTTAGATGTGATGCAACGAGCTCACATGAGGCAGGAGGGATGAAGCCCAGCAGCTCGAGCTCAGAGCAAGCACTTTATAATTACTGCTACTTTCAAAACAACAGAGGCATTTATTACTACCAATGGACATTTATGGGTGTGATTGAATAAACAAACTGTAGCAAGGACAAACACTTCTGGTGGAGGATATTAGGACAAGAATCAAGTAGCAGGCTTGCTGTCCTCAGCTGACAGCTAAGGCTGCCCCAGTGCTGCCTCCCCAGCCTTCCCCCTCGAGTGCTCTGTACTGAAATGCTGTAGCTGGATCAGACACACATCCAGGCTTTCTTCTGTATGGGAACCATCTCTTCCCCTCATCCAAGTACTCACAGAGAGATGGCTTAATTCAAGTGTTTGGTTTTCTCAACAGCTTTCTGCCTCTCACCAAATTAGTCTGCTCATAACCAAACTCATGCACAGAATCTCTATATTAGTACAAAGAAGCTCTACTTTTAGGGGAGTCTACTTGCCAGAGCAGAGAGCTCTCCTGCCCAGTATCCTGGCTCCGTGCTGCACTGGCCAGAGTCACTGTTACGTGACCTGTTCCCCTGGCTGACACCCTGCAAAGAGATAGCAGGCTGTCAGTGCTGGTCCAACTTGCGTCATGCTTTGGGCTTGGATGTTTTGAGGAAGATTCAAGTCTTTCACTGTCCTTAAACCAGCTTATAATGTCTATGCCTAGTTCCCCACCTCCAAAATTCTGCCACGGAATTACCCATCTTTTTGTTCACTGTCTTTAAACAGTTAGTTGTAGATCTTTTACTGGTGGCAAATCTGTGTCAATAAATCATATTCCAAAAAGTACAAACAGCACATTCTTAACAAATATCTTTTACACATCTAAATGATAAAGTAAATGTTTGAGAAAGAAGTCTCTACATTTTTTAAATGGTATTTTAAAACAGTCATCTCAAAATAAACAAGAAGAGATGTTTGTTAATCATCTGGAATTTTTAATTTCCTATTTTGCATGGGAACCTGAGTAATCAGACATATGGTATGCTTGTTAGCTGGGAAAGGGTAAGGATTAGAATAGATTCTCAAAATTAGAAAGCACTAAAATACAGCAGCAGTCTTGGCTGCCTAAACTTAAGCAATGTTTTGTGTTAATTGCTGGAACAGAACAGCACTGAAAAAACACCACACATCTAAACTATTCCCTGAAATTCCTCTTGATTAGCAGGAGAGGAAATCTCAGGGGATTGGGGATGAGCTAGTCCATAACTTACCTGCACAGCGGGTTAGTTGATACAGAAGTAGCTGATAAGGAACAAAATGTGTTGGTAGCTGCTGTATAAGCTCAGTAGCTTTAAGAGTTGTGAGATTCCTAAGAGTAGAGGCTGGTCAGATCAAACTATTAGTATTTTGGATTTATAGTGCTAAGCATGACTGAGGCAGCCAGCAGTGAGGGCATGTGCTGGTGTCAGTGCTCCTGCTGGGTGTGCCAGTGCAGTCCGTGGGCCGTGCTGCTGCCGTGGGGCAGGTGCTGTGGCGTGAACAGCGCACCAGTCTGGTTCTGCTCTGCTGTCATTCTTCAGATCAGGAGAATCCATGGCAGCAGGCAGCTCCCAGCGTTTCCTGTGTCATGAGACAAGGCCCAGCAGGGGGGAATGGGTTTGTGTCTTGCTGTTATCCAGGACACAGCTCCAGGGCAGCTCCAGTTCCGCCGGCGCGGATCTCGCTCTGTGCTTCCTGCAGCCCGTCAGCTCTGAACGTGGAACGCACCTGACCCACTGCAGCCACGGTGCTCTGTTCAGACTTGCCTCCGTTGCAGTGCTCACAGCTAAAAGGGGTTTTTCCACTGCTGTTTTTCAGTTGTGCATTTGCTCCTTGCAGTTCACTAGGAATCTATTTGAATCAAACTCTTGGAAAAAAATTCCACTAAAAAAAACTTTGGGATAGTTTACAATTCCAGCTCTGGCTAATTCTCTCTACTTCAGTGGGAAAAGATCATGCATTTCATTGCAGTGCTTGGGAAGACTGTTTGGAATAAGCTTTTGTGATGAGGGGGCATAAATAATAGCAGTCTGTGGCCTGCACTAATTGTCAGTCCAATGCCATGCCTATTCAGGCCTCATACATACAGCATGCACCTGATATTTTCATTTTTACTTTCAACTTCCCTCGCTTGCCAGTGGTTTGCTCTCCCCTGGGACTACACCAAATTCAGCCAAGTCAGTCACTTCACATTTACAAGTCTCTATCATTATTTCTAGAAGTGCTATTGTATTCTCCAAGTTCTGGCTGTGAGCCATTCACACAGATAACATAGGACAGTCTGAGGGCTCCAGTCTTCCCTTCTCACAGCTGGAGGTGTTTCTGGTGGATGTGATTTGCAGACTTGTCCAAGCAGTCCAGGCTGCATTGCCAAAACTTTCTATCAATACAAACAACTATCACACTATTCAGAATTAAGGCTACATGTCTTTCCATATACATACATAAAACAAGCTCTCATGCAGCTGAGATATGAGACAGGGTTATTTACTATAGCACAAATACAAGGGGATGAAACATGCATGCAAGCTGTTTTGGTCTGGCTGTTGGTTGAAATTGATGTGGTACATTGACTCTGTTTAGCAAGAGGCTGATTATATACCTACACTTGAGACATTAAGACTCAATGCTTCAAACAACTTCCCCTATAGAATGGTTAATAATAATTTAAGAGACAGAACTGTGCATTTTTCTTTGCCTGCCTTCATTGGTTGTAATGTGGTTTTAGAGCACTGTATGTGACAAACCTTCCAGGAATCTCAAACACAAATTGAAGTTCCACTGAATCACTTAAAGCAGCTGAAAAACACCATCAGAGAGGCCACACAACTGCATGGAATGTGATGAATTTCCAGGAATAGGATTGTTTCCTGGAGATTATTGTGTAAAACACAAGTATAAAGAAGGAACAAAGGTAATGCTGACAGTGTCTGCACCACTAGGCTATTTTAGTTTGTGAAAAGAATGAAGAAAATAGACATGCTGTGAGACCTTTGCTAGGCTAACAGGAAGACTAGATGTTAAGAGCAGACTCTGAAACAAAACAGAACAAAATTATCTCAGTATAAAATATAACTTCTCCATGATTTTATCTTACAAAACCAGATCCACTTTTAGCTTGAATGGAATTCTAATGGAAAGGTTAAGAACTCTACTAACATGCTTCCATCCAACAACAAAAAAGAATGACTAGGTAAAAGGCAATAATTATAAAGAAGAGGTGAAGTCTGCAGTTCTGAGGAGAAAGGAGAGCAGTGTATTTGGGGCACACAAGCAACAGGAAATCTGACCATTCATTTTCATTAAGAAATCAGTTCTGCTGACTAGGACCTACTCTGAAGCAGAGGTTATACAGAGAACTTTCAGAAGAAAGTACCACACAGCATGTGCAAAACTTTGGCCTCTGTATATAACAAAAGCAGTCCCTCCATGAGAGCTTTTGCTCTTTTCCTCCAGAGAGGAACTGCTCCAACATGCTGGAGGAGCCTGATTTAAAACCAAGTGGACTCTTACAAGTACAAAATCTGGTATGGTTTCAACCCTGGAAGTGTTTGCTACTCAGCTTTATCAAGCAGATCTCAGGTCCTGACACTGGTTATAAGTGAGTAAAGTCTGGAGCTTCTGCTTTGACATCAGGTGTCAAACTCAGGTGACATTGGGGTTATTGTTTAGTGTTTGTGTCCTTCCTGTTTCAGGTGGTACTTGAATGTACAAAGATGCTTGGATGGAACACAAAAACAAGGTATAGCACTTCATGAAACAGGTTTTCAAGTGCTCTCATCTTTCTGTTACTTATTTACTTTTTGGTGCAGCAAAAAGATGCAGGAATTAAAAAAACCCACTTATGTGCACTCAAGGATAAGCAACTAGCCACAAGCAGCTTATCAACATTTAAAGAACAAGGATATGATACCAGAGTTACTTTTCATATTGACATATTGCAAAGAACAGCCTGTATCCATACAGCTAAACTCCCTTACTGCCATCAGCAGAGCTCCACCCAAGCTGCCAGCAGGACACAGTCACTGGTGTCTGTGACCCAGGGTGTGACAGGGAAGGGTGCAGAGCAGCCCAGAGCTGTGCCATGGATGCAGCACAGCATGCAGGATGAATGGGGAGTGTGTGACTGCCTGGGCCCACGCCCAGCTTACCCGTGCAGACATTTCTGCAGAGCTGCAGGAATATCTGCAGGGGGGAAGGAGGGAGGAGAGGGCAGCAGAGCCACCTCCCTCAGCAGAACCATCAGCTTGTGCCAGCTCATGCCATTCATGGCATTTCAGCTCAGCCCTGACAACAGCACTGTATTGTACCAGATAGAGCTCCTCCAGGCTTACACTGGGAAAAATGCAGCAATGCCAGCCTGCCAAAAGTACACCAGCCTACAACAGAGAATAGGATGGGATTTTTTTTTCCCTTCACCTGTATTTTGCCATTACCTTCACAGCATCTCAGTGGTGTGGCCTTTATTTCATGCATCACAGTACAGCTCCCCCACACCAGGCACCACTGTGCAGAGTACTGAGCTAGTCCTGAGGAGCTGGGAGAGCTGCCTGGCACAGCCACAGGCCTTTGCTTATAGCCACAAAAAGTCAGGCTGCATTAGCTGAAAAGGAAGACAGTAATGCAGGCAGCCCAGCCAGAATGGAGAGCAGCCTGCATTCCCTCTTCTAGCATGTTTCTTAACAGCAGCTGAGGAGAGAACTCCTACAAAATAAAAAAAACTTAAAAAAAAAAAAAAAGTGTTAATTACTGTTTAAATTTCTTTTTCTTCCAGTCTAACAAATAAAATCACACTACTGGCTCAAATTCTGTGAATTTGACAAGGACGTTAAGTCGTCATGGAAAACCAGAAGGACAGGAAATGATGAACAACTTTCCAGCAGAAGCAACAGCAACAATGAAAACCCCTGATTAGTTAAAGCCTTGATAATTACACCCAGGATCACCCAGGTAAACTTGCTTTGTGCCTTTGGATAGGTCCATCTTTCTTTTCTCTCTTCCATCTTTGATGTTTATGTTAGACTTTGCTAATAAAGTTAAAAGCTGAATGGAGATTTGGTATCTATAGATGCACACTTGAAACTCTGATCCATAATCTCACTAAAAGTATTGCTTTCTTCACCTCTTTCAAAGTTCAGGAAATGTTGAATGGATCTGACCCAGAGGTTACTGCATTTGTAGTAACAAACAGAGTTTGTGCATATTTCTTAGGAGGACTATTTACATCATATTCTCAGAGGTAATTAGGTAAAGCATAAACATTAATGATGCAATCTCTGTCATTCCTCTAGTAAATATTTAATATGCTGGTTGACTTAAAATAAATATACCAAAATAAGTCTCAGATATACAGCAGTTCCTTCAAGTTGCAAGAAGGGAGATAAGTGGGTACCTAGGGGAGGAAGATATTATTTCCAAAGTGTTCCAGCCAAGAAAAAGGCTCAAATATTAAGTTAAAACACCAGAAAATCTGTAAAAGGGAGGTCACTTAAATAACTCAAGTATGAGGAAATCTTCAGGGACACTGATCTGTAGACCAGGCTTCATTCTTTCAGCTGTTTATGAAATGATGCAGTATTAGACTTTTCCTCCTGGGTTTCAGTTTTCTCAGCTTCCATCCAATTTTTAAATAGTTTGTCAGACTTCAGACTGACTGAATGCATCTCCAAGCTAGAAACAGAAAAACAGTAAAAATTGTCTTCAGGTAGGAATATAAAGACAATACCTGTGTCTTGAAAATCCTGGGGATCCCCAATAGCCCTGATGGTGCTGAAGCACGTGTTGTACTGACAGGAGTCCCTGGCTACACTAATTAGCTGGAAGACCTACAACTCTGGCACACAGCCATGGCTCCAGACAAGTTCTATTGCTTTATCCCCTTGGCTTTGCCACTGCTCCCCAAGGCACTCACCAAAAGATGCCTCAGGCACAGAAATGCAAATGCCTTCAGATTTATTTTGCTCCTGGTACCTTTAAAAAGCTCACACTGAAAAATTACTAACTCCTGCCTTTCATCTTCTCTCCTCCTAACCTTGGAGAGTGGCAGGATCAGGAACATGCCATCATGAACATTCAAATCATTTTGGAGTATGTTCTCCTACAAGCAAGCAACCATCCCATAATGATGTGGTAGTTGGTGCTCCAGCTGGGGAAGGTGATGTTGACCTCTAGTGACTAGTCTAGGGATACCTGGTGGCATGATCACAGTGAAACCTTTCTGACAGCAGCTAGCCAACAATTTCACTGCAGCTGGCACATGAGAACAGTCATCCTCTTCATGAAAGTGAGCAGTTACACATCCCTTCCATGGAACAGAAACACTCAGCTGAAGCAAAGATCCCCAAAAGCCTGCCTCACAGCCTCAAATATGCATGCAGAGACATTTAACTAGAGGACAATTGCATGGTGGCTGCAAACTCAAAAGAGAAAATGCACCCAGAGTGAAAGGACTGAACAAAGTATCCTTGGAGACAGACATCATGGTATGATCCAGGAGAAAAATCAGAGGGTGAGGAGTCAATTAAGAAAACAGATTTCTCAAAACACAGAAATAGAGCAAAAAGTGACAATTGGGATTCATTACAAATAAGCAAAACAGCAGAGGAACACCCCAACTAATCCTCTATTTGTTTGCTGACACAACCCAATAGATACATTTTGCCAGATTGTAATAAAAAATATTATTAGACACTTAGAAATTCGTCACCAGCAAGCCATGCAGTAGATTTTTAAATCTCATTCATTCTACATAATGAAACCATTTCTTCAACTACATTTGAACATCATGTAGCTTATGTTATATTGCACATTCATAGAATAAAGCCAGAAGACAATACACAATGCCTTAGAAAGTTACTCAAAACTTATCTACAGATTTAAAATAACAAGTGTTTTATTTTCCCACTTATTCAAAATAAATGAAGAAAAAACACTTTCCAGCAAAGCTGCTCAAGATACCTGAAGAAAATAAGATATTGAAGAAAAGGTTAAATAAGAAAAATTATTTGAGGACTGGGAAGGAGAGTACATTTCAACCTAGTGACACAGTGATGCAGTGACTGTAGTGCCCCGTACAGGCAGAGATACCAGCCAAAGGGAAATTAGGTGAAAAGAGCATGCTTCCAGATAGCTATTCTGACATGGATTAGAAGTGGGATGAACAGAATTTATATTGCCTCCAGAATCAAGCGGTTTCTCAATAGAAAATGACTTCTTATTTTCCAAGATGTTTTCCATTTAATACAACTTTTGTAACAGTAACATCCATCTTAATAACCCAGCTTTTTTTCTCAGTTTGGACTGATAAGCATCAAAACTGGGTAGACACCCTGACAGCAAAAAGTAAACTGAAAATGCACATTCTGCATTCAAACCCACACATTAAAATAAGGAATTCCTTAATGTTTTGCTGTTTGGGTAGTGCATTTGAATTGCACACAGTGAGGATAAACTGGTATTGCTTGCCCTCACATAAGCTTTCCATTCCTAGTTTCTAGTATATTCTGCTCCATGCTGCAGAGACTGGAACTCAAGGCTGTGTTTACAGTGAAACCTCAAGGAGTTTAACTTTGATTTGTATTTAATGATGTAAATGCTTTTCTCAGACGGTCTTTGGCAAGCAGATGCCGGTACCTGGCGCCTGTCAGGCAATAGCGCCGTCAGGGGGACACGGGAGGTACAACTGCCCCAGGCGGTGCAAAGGACAAGAATGCAATAGAAATGCCTTATGCAAGTTCTTGGAGCATTTCAAAGCTGAAATAAATTGGCATGTCAATAGGAGATTAAAATAAAAAATAGAAAAACAAAACACTGCAGAGCTTTACAAATGCTCGCTTTAGCTCCCTGGACAATACCCCATCATTTCTGAACACTTAACTAGCAGCTTAATATTTGAACCTTTAATTATCATACACACATACCTTTTACATTTGTGTAACTGTTCATAAATGACTGCAGTCCTTTGCTAGCGTTCCTCAGCATATATTCTCGCTCTCAACTGCAGATGTTCTCAGGATACATTATCGTTTTGGGAGGGAAAGGCACAGACATGACTTGACAAATATGTCAGCTCCCCAGCTGCACAGGATGAATTTCCCTGCTTCACCGACCATCTGATTCAGTATCTGTATATTCAGCTTACACTAAAAAGCTCTCTGATTTTCTAGCACATTAGTTTGGCTGAGAAAAATTTCAGGTAAATGCTACTCCCTCCCCACTGACCTATGGACTTAAATAGCTGCCAAAGGAGCCATTGATTTAACTCAATGAAGATGGCAAAAGAAGAGCTGTTAGCTAAACAATTGCTAAGGCTACAAGAAGAAATGCTGGTAAGGGGAGAGTAAGACCTACAACCAAAGCTTTCCCTTCCATATAGTATTTTTCCAGTAGCCTTTGCTAGCTCAATTATTTCAACATATAGCAGGAGCAGCCTCTAGAATTACTGAGTTTGTCTCCCAATCTGTATGTTTCTTGCTTCACGTTTGAGACTTGAATAAGGCCACTATGTAGGTCACTATGTATTTCTATCTACAGATGATGAAAAGTGGCACAGCCACTGAAATAATCAGCCCTACTGTGCCTTTCCCAGCTCTTTCTCTCATGCCAGCACAAGCCTGAATTCTCTTGCATACCAGGTCGTAATTTTGTCATCAGCTGGACCCTAAGGGAAAGACAGCAGCCACAGTGATTTAGTATCTCCCTGACCTCAATACAGAAGCCAAAGGAATGTTTACCTAGACACACAGGAGGCAATTTTCCCTGTCATCTAGAATCTTTAGGGGACTCCTTTGCCCTATGGAATTATTATAATGATTAAAACTCACTTAGAGGTGGGCTGTTAATGAGAAAAGGCAAATCAAATTAAAATCAAATGGCACATAGTTAAAGACAGAAACTTCTGAAAAATGCAAGAGATTTTGCAACTTAATGGAGCTCAAAGCCTTATTAATCATAGCAGACTTCTGCAGCAAAGCTTTGGTTTTTTTCTGTTAAAAACCCCAATCCAACCCAAAACACAACAAAACATCAGCTTTTTTCAGGGGGAAAAAAAATTCCAAACCTCAACTTGTGCTCTGCTCCACTTCCGTTTTGAGTCTGCAGTGTCCTGGAGCAATACTCCAAGGAAGCAAATGACTAAGATCTGAACTGATTAGGCCTGAAGTCTTAAAAGACAAGTTGTCATGCACTATTTGCTACTTCACTGCTGACTTAAGAACATTCAGCCCGTGTGCCTATTCCACTTCCCCATCTGCTCACTGCTTCAGCTTCTCTCTGACAGTTGTGCATTTCCAGTACAAACATCTTTGATATATTAAGAACTAAGTGCAGGGCAGAATAAAACATGCACCACTTTTCATCAAGGTATCAGAAGCACTACTCTATAGACTATTAATCTTTATTTGTGAGCTTAACTTATTAAAAGCCTCAATTTTAACATAATAAATAATGTAACTATTTATGGTAGCCTACTGCAACCTCAGACATTAAATTGTAGAATTTCAGTCTCCTCTGCTATGGAATATGAGACTGTTTATATCTTGGTGGATCTGTGTAAATCTATGGCAATGAAAATCAACCTGTTTTTATAAGGTGCTAGCATTACTAAATCCAGAAAAACAGACAGCTATAGCTGAAAGCAAGACTCAGTAAATTTTGTAATACTAAAATACTAATACTTAAGTTTATCAGTTTTCTCTGAAGCAATGCAGGAAAGAATGTTATCAGTTCAGACTGTTTAGTGGATTTATTTCTCAAGCCAGCAAAACCATACACACTTGGCATAAAAAGAGATTTAAGTCAAATAAGATTCCTATGTACTTGCCTTTGACATTGTTGCTTGTTTCTAGCTATTTTTCATACCAGAAAACTTACCAATTTTGTTTTCATGCATATGTTATAACTTATAATCACAGAACAAAGAAAACAAAAAAGAAAATAAAGAAAAAAATCTTTGTTTTACAAGATCCTTTAACCAAGACATCTTGAAGAACGAGTTGAATAACTTGAAAGAGTTATTTGGAATGGTACAAATACCCTGAACTTCCACTGGCTCTAAGTGGGAGTCAAATACACTCACTAAGCAGTTACTCAAAAACTCAGCACCATACAGAATCAATCCCCTGCACAGCCCTCAAGCTACTTCAGCAGTTTTCTTTAATGAGACAGACTGTTTTGAAGGAAAAACTAGCAGCACCTCTCATCAGCCAGATTAAGGAACTGATTCAGCAGTGAAAATTACTTTCTCTACAAGAGCTGGACTAGCTCCTGCTCTGGCTTTTCTCCTCTCTTCAGTTTTCCACCCACACTACACTGCACTCTGTTGCTTTGACACAGCCACGTTGTTCACCTCATAAAAAGCAGTGCCAACTTTTGGTCACCTTACACACACTGAAATACAATTCAGCAACTGCTGCTGGAGAGCCAGAATCATCCCTAAGTAGAAGAAAACTTTCTACAGAGCACAGAAACTGCTGTCACTGCTCCATAACAGAGCACTAATCTAGACAGAACACAAGCAACCCAAGGAAAATAGCGTGTTAGGGATTAATGAGCCCACATTCACCAGCAATCATGGGTTACACATCATGGAAGTGTGATTATTTTCCCTTCTGTTCCTAAATATTTAGGCAACCATTGCAGCCACAGCAACTAAGTATATCTGTTATCTGAAAACACTTCAAGACATGCTATTTACAAACTCTTGAAGAGTTTTTTTAAATCTATCCTTACACTTTCCCCTTCTTAATATTTTACTTTAGATAAACATATTTTGTATCTTTTTGGGTCCTAAGCCTGTTTAATACCAGATTGGCATTCAATATGTATGGGCATATATGTAGCTATATATATATATGCATTATAATCCATGTAAAAAAGTCATGCCCATTTGGTTGTAATAATGTCCTATAACTAAAAAACCAAACAAAACCAAAGAGGAAGCCAAGGATAATTATTCTGCAAGCAAATACAAAGTTGGACCCTAAGCAGTTATCATAAGGGGAGGTACTGATCTTTGTCCTGTTCTACTGGCTTTTGGTACTTACCAGACTGTACCAGACTCATTCAGCTTGTTAAACCAGCAGAAAACTAGTACACTAAAGTTTTGCCAGCCTTTTGCACAGAATCAGCTCAGCATAAGGTCCAGCAAAAGCCACAACAATGGTAAGACCAGAGGGCCAAAGCACAGAGCTCAGAGAGACCTCCCCAATGATGATGAACACCTTTACTATAATGAACACCTTCAAACTCCACCCATCTCATCACAATTTTATGCATTTTTGCTGCTGAGCAAGGCCAATTTCAAACAATCAATCAATTCACTACTTACTTGCAGTTTAGCTATGTTTGCAATGAAAAGTAATGACCTACATTCCTTTTTCCCCTTGCCCTCCATATACTAGAAGCCTGAACCCTGAACTTGATTTTCAGGTTGCATTGCCAGGGAGATTGCACTGACTGGTTTTTCTACATATCTCCTGTTTCAGTTTTCATCCCTCCACACTTTTCAAATACTTGCTTTACAACATCTTTGGACAAGAGTACTGTTTCTGCAATAGACAGATATGCAAGTATGAGGGATGGGAAAAGAAAACTTTTATTCAGTGTATTGTACGTAACACTTATAAACAGTAGCAGTAAATATAGAAATAACATTTTTATAAGAGGAAGCAAGCAATAGCAAGTAATAAATGTACCTGTTTAACAGCAGGCCCATGGGCACTACAGACTGATATCTCCCTGTGTTAAGCACCATGCTGCCAGAACTGTCTACAAGCAAGTTATACTTCCCAAGAGCCTTGCTGGGCTAAGCAGTAATAACAATCTCTCAGATTGCCCATTACTTGGAGCAATTATTCCTCTCCCCTCTCTCTGCAGGTAGACTCATTTTCATCCACTCTTCTCCACATCTCCAAGTGTTAAAGGTGTAAGACTTGCATGTCCATAAAACCCAGAAGACTTTTAGCTGGCTCCTACGAAGCAGAGTGCACATTTGTACAAAATATCAACAGATTATGGGTTATTAGAAGTCCAACAAAGAGGGAAAGGATATTCACATAAATGGAGTAACACAAAGCAGCAACAAGGCAAAGATGCAACGGTTCCTTTAATGGCCACACTAGACTGAGATAATGCCTGAACCCTTTCAGATGCCACTCCAGCCCCAGAGTGAGTTGCTGCTGCCCCCTGCATCACCTACATGTCCTAGCAATGGAGCCTTGGGAGAAACTTCATGTAATGCCAGGATGGAGGCTTCTCCAGACACAGGAATTCCTGAAAAATTGCTGTGTCCTGCAAGCATATAGGACCACAGTATCACTGCTTACTTCTTCCTATCAACTACCAATGTGCCTCCTTTGCCACAGCCTACATTACTCACTGTCATGCTGGAGCTACACTGCAGTCTCTGCAATCCCTCTGGGAGATGCACTACTATGCTTGTACATTTGAGGGACCTGCCCATGCAACAAGGGCAAATAAAGTGTGAGAGCTTGATTAACTACTGATCTCCAGAAAGAGAGTTCTGCAAAATCCTTCCTAGAAACAATCCACAAGATGATGTGAACTGCCTCCTGCTTTCAGAACTTGCAGCCATATATTTGCTACCACATTGCTTTCAATAATCCTGGCATTTATTGAGGTAGAAAGGGAAGAGAGAAAGAATTAATTATAAGAAATGGTTACAGAATGAACTTCAGATTACATTCCTGAAGATGAAAAAGCTACATAACCAAGTAAACATGTTAACCTGATGAAAATCTACTGACTAAAAAAAAATTAAACTATTAGAGTGACTCTAAGTTGCCATGAAAATAAAATGCACAAATCTGTAGGAGCATGAAAAGTTCTAAAAAATCATCATCTGATTTATTTTACTAACACTACCTCCTCAGGTAAGCTGCATCATTTTTTATTAGTTATTTTATTTCATATCCAAGAAGAAAGGGCCAAAGTTCTGTAGGGTCAACAGTTCTGTTGGCCAAAGGGCTGACTTACTAGGAAGCTTCTTATTTTGAAAACTGAAAAGCTAGCACTTGAATATGCAACATTAACTTGTGTGTTTGAGCTTTTTCCCTTATTTTAAGAACATGGAGGCAAACCTAAGTCTGTAGAAAAAGCCATCAAGGATCATCTTGCAGATCAAGAGAAATGAGATGTTTGAGCTAACATCCCATGCAATACTTGAAATATATTAATGATTTACCATGAGCAGCATTATTTATGGCAGTTTAACCACATGACAGCTGCAGCTGCCAAGCTAGGGAGAGAATAATTGCCAAACTGCTTCTTCCAGTACAATTTCAGTCTGCATTTGATACTTACCCAGCCCACAAAAATTAAAGTGGAGATGTGGAAAAGGTTCTGTAGCAACAATTAAGAAGGAAGCTTTGTTCTATATCAACACAAGAACTTCCCTCCTAATCCAGAATATGCAAACTGTTTTGACACCAGTCTTCACTTCTGACTGCTGTTCATTATCTTCACATTTCCCTGTAGAAGATAGAGCTGCTACCACACAGACACAGAGAGCTGGAAGCAAACTTCTGAGCTTTGCATTAAATGCAACATCTCTTACAAAAAATAAAGAACAGTTCATAGAATTGTAATGCAAACAAAAATTTAATCTTTAAACAAAATGTTCATGATACGGAAGGTCACAATACAAAGTTCTTAAACACAATACAACACAAACAAGTTGAAAAGCCTTTTTTGATTGGAAATTATTATTTATACAAAGACTAGATGCCAACAATATTATTGTACAAAGTTTGACAGTGGATTCATAAATTGATTACCTGAAAATTCCCTTGTTTTGAAGAAATAGTAGATATTAATGTAATGGCTGAAGTGAATTCAAGGAATTCAGAGTTACATTTGTTTCCATCCTCAATTCTAAGCACTTGGATTAGGTTTCATCGTACAAAAGGGATAGTAAAGGCACACTGTGGTTTGAAAACAAGGCTAGATATCATAGCCTTTAAACTTTCCAGCTTTTGTCTGGGTGTTTTTTAAACACCAAAACATGCAGCTAAAATAATCCAACTCTCCTAATGGGGTGCAGAGTGAACAAATTAGAGTCTGCAAAAAATGTAACCCATTTAGCCTTTAAAACAATATTACTATTAATTATGCATTTGAGTGATTCCTAAATCCTCTACCATTTTAGAAATGAAGTACCTTTCTCCAAGTTATTTCTGTTACTTCACTCCTGACAGAACTAGTGTAAAATGCACATTTAAGATCATTTTTCAACTTTATCAGTTTGGTTGACCATGGAAAAGGACTGATGCATTCCTAAAAAGTTGAAGCTATTCGCCAAACCAATTACTTGTTGATTTTAACTTTTTCAACACCACTTCCTAATTTAGAAAAAAAACTTTAAAGAAAATGCTCACTTAATCTGATATAAATTATTAGACTGCAAGTCTTAAGTGTCAAATTCTGGCACCAAGTATTCTTTAATGTTACGTTATGAAGTCCAGACAGGCCTATTGCAATTATTAACACAAGTCTTGTCACAGGGGTAAAAATCAATGCATTGTGGTTTAATCACATGTACCACAACTAGCTCTGTTGATGAACCATTTCAATTCCTATGAGACTGTAATGCAACTCAAAATTAGTTAACAGAGTTTGGAGGAGTAACATATGGACATTATGAAACACTTTTCCAACAGCATTGGTCTGCACATAAATCCAACTAACCAGTTTAAACTAAACATTTCTAGAACTACATAGAAAGCAATAGTTTTACCACATTTTGGTTCCCTGAGAAGAAAAGTGCTCCAACTGCAAAGGTCTTTGGAATGTCATCAGGACAGTGGATAAACATGCTCCTCTTGCACTGCTTCTGTAAAGACATCTACTTTGATGTTGATCAGACTTGTTTGGACATTTTCATTCAAAATAAACTTTACACTGCACAAAACTGGCAGTGGAATGGGAGCAAGAGATAACTAAAAGTAGTCTAGAACTAAAACTAGTTTTATCTTGGATGATTTGTTATTACAAACTGGAATGCAGTTTGTTAGCACACTTCTTGAACACAAAGTCATTAAGGGCACAGTTTACTTCATCTGCTTAACCCATAGCTATGACTGGCTTTTGAAAACTGGATGTTAAAGTTTTAAAATATGTTTTTGGAAAGCATGCTAACCTCTTCTTTCCCCAGGCACATAACTTATGTTTTTAGTGAACATGATAAACATCATGAGAATTAAGACTTAAAATATAATAAAACAGCGCACAGCAGAAGAATGAAGTCAGGAAACATTTTATTTCCATCCAGTTTTGCAAGTATTAAGGATGGCATAAGAGCTTATCCCACCACTATGATTTATGAAATTATTACATCCCTAAAAGAGGCAAAGCTTATAATGCTTCCTGTCTTTTCCTCCCAAATGCTTATAAATTGTGTGATTATTTAGTTTGCTTCATCTGTGTCTTTCTGTCCCTATCTAATACAAACCTCAAACTTCCTTCATCCTCTCCCCAATAACTGGGTGTGGAGAAGCTGCACTGAGGCAGTCAGTAATGAGAAGTTATAAAAATATTAATCAGCAACATACACTACACTAACACCTGGGATGCTCACAACATACAGAAGACAACTTTGCAACTATTCTGTTTTCTGTTTGCCACCATTCCTTCTGAAGATCAGTAATGTAAGATTGGTTTTCTAGGAAATGTGTACAACAGTTACTTCAGATTCTTCTGATTCCTCCCAATTTCTAGGCAACAATTAATTTTGCATTTACTATTTTTAAGACAAAATGCTGAAACCAGTTCTAGGTATTTAATAGCAAGATTCAAATGGCATCTTTCACATTTATAGAATTAATGCTTAGTACTTGACAAAAGCTTTTAAAAATTAACTTATGTTGAAAAATTAGTTTCAGTATACCCCATGCAATTGAACTGCTCAAATAGTTTAAACTCTTAATTTAATACATCCTAAGTTAGAGAAGAGTTCATATTTAGAAACTAATTCCATACAGTTCTTAGACCTCATATGGCAGGAGATAAGACTATTTTAAATCATCAGTATGAACAGAAAAAATTCTCATAGTAAAAAAGTATATACACTCTCACTATAGCCAGGCAATCATCTCTTCTTTTTCAATACTACCATAAACATTTAGCTGAATTATTTCAATCAGTAGAACCTAACCAACAATTCATGTTCCAAAATTCAAACATGTTTACTTGTAAAAGGCTGCATCTTTTGTTTGAATAAATTTTTCTTTTACAATACAATCAACTCAGTTCAACGCATTAAAGTTTAAGATCGATTTGTAAATTGCTCTCTCTCTTTCATTCCTCTCTATACATACAGATCTTTACAGAGATATTAAGCAAGACTTGTGGAATGCAACAATGCAGTGTTTCATTTTAAACTTAGGACTTATCTGAGCATGCCTGCAAACGCTCTCTTACACGAGGTGGAAGTGTTTTTAACAACCTTTCTTCTACAATTAGATTATTTCGTTTTAAGAGCTGACATTCTTCCAGCTCAGCAGGAAGTGATTCAAGATAGTTTCCAGTGAGCTCTAACTGAACAAGATTCAGTAGCTGACCCACACAAGGGGACAAATTCATCAGACTGTTATTTCCCAGAAGTAGAAATTGCAGCTTTTTGCACTGAAATAATCCATCAGGCAGCATTTCAATCTAGAAAAAGGAAAGAGAAGAACAAAAATAAAGTACATTAGAAGTTGTTAGCCTATGTGCAGCTGCATGCTTTGGCATTTACCTTTTTTATTTTAGGGTAAAAACCACTCTTAGTTTATGAAAGGAAAAGGAAGACTGTAATTCTTCTATCATTATGTGATCAAGTGCTTGAGAGCACTACAATGGTTTTATTATCTCTGTTTTCTTACAAAGCTGCTTAGCTGCTGGCACAAGCCAAGCCTGGAAGGGGGAACATGTCCATGTGTGCACACAGAACTGCACACAGACGTGTGCAGGTGGCAGGGAAGAGGAAGAGCCTGCTATTGCTAAGAATCACTTAATGAACAAGCACAGACTGGAGAGACATTAGCAGCTCCTGCGTTGTGAAACCTGTACAAGGAGTTATCTGTGCAGTACAGTCATCCTGGCCCATTCTACTGACATGTAACATCCAAAACCAGCCTCACCAATGAAAACAATATAAACCTCAAAAAAAGTCACAAGCCTGAGCTCCACACTAACAAGCCAGACAGTTTAACACCGATTGTGAGGCTACCAACCAGAATTACACTTCCCTCTTCCCAGTCATATGCCTGAGCTCCTCATCAACCAGCTGTTCATTCACTTTAGCTTTCCAGCTTGACATTTTAAGGTAAACATTAAACACTGTTCACTTTCACTAAAATACTGCATAGGATTGACAACTGCAGAGAAAGGGAAGATACATTTCTGCAGCCATGTTAACCTATACCATCTCTGGATCAAAGCCCTTAAGCTGCTACAAACCAGGATAGTACTTATTTAGTATTATGTGAGCTTTGCTTATACCAAAGCTTTAGTAATTAAACAAGCACCACCCCTTTTTTCTGGATTTACTTTAATCATGAACACCACAAAAGCTAGAGTCTGCTCCAGAAGAAATAGCAGCCTAAGTCTATTTTTGTTTTTGAGCAGTAATTCAAAGTTCTACTCACGTGGTTTTTTGTCAAAGCCAAGTACTGCAGGTTGGTCAGATAACCGATTTCTTCAGGGATGGAGGTTAGCTTATTGTAGCTAAGATCCAAATAGTGTAACTTTCTACAAAGAAATAGCTGCAATGGAACATGCTTAATATTATTATAATTTAGATACAACTGTTCCAGGTTTGATAATGCCCCAATCTGCACTGGGATATATGAAATACTGTTGTGCCACAATTTTAAGCAAGAAAGATTCTTAAGATGTTGGAAACTAATTATTTCTTCCACTGTTCTGAGATTATTTTCTTTTAAGTCAATTTCATGCAAATTGTTTAGGGTAAAAATGGAATGGGGAATGCGCTCTAAATCACAGCAGATTAGTTCCAAGGTTCTCAGGTTTACCAGCTTCTTCAGGTTATTTAGCACTATCAGTTTATTTCCCTCATTGTTGATAGACAAGTGTTGTAAAGAAGGCAGAAGATCTGTAATCACTTGAGGTATACGGGAAAGGTTGTTTTTTAAGTGAATTGATCTCAGATTTTTTAGCCCCTGAAAGCCGTCATTGTATATGGAGTTGTGATGATCGAGCATGAAATATCCTGTTAAGCACAATTCTTGTAGGTTTTTTAGATGAAAGACCCAAAATGGAATTCTTCCCATCTCACTAGACTTCAAACGCAAAGTTTTCAGGTTTTCTTCTAAGAAGTTGACGGCTGGATAATCCATCGTTAGTGACGAATGATAAACATTGAGTTCTTTGAGACTGACAAGCTGGGTCACAGCTGAAGGAAGTTTGGCTTCAGGAATAAGTTCCAGGCTTAGGACTTCTATTTCTGTCAGTTCAAAGACACTGTCTGGAAGACCATTTAACATGAACAGGTGAAGTTCAGTCTTGTCTTGGGAGTTTCTTACTAGTTTATTTTTCAGTTTTTCCACCGACCATTCATTGTTAAGATTTATCTGTTTGAGTTCATTTTCACTCAAATCAGACAGGAATATTGAGAATCGTTGGGAATACAGAGGATCATACTGATCTGCCAAGTGAAGAATAAATGCAAAGTCATTCTTCACATCAGGTATATCAGTGTAATTACTTTTCTCTCTCAACTTCTCAAAAGAGTATTGCTTGAGTGAACTTCTTAACATCCACCACAAACTATAAGTACAAGTTAATCCATAGAAGATCACTAAAACAACATAAAATGAAGCCAAAACTTTAAAAATTTCCGCTAGCGAATAAACACACTGGTACCTTTTGTAGCCTGTAAAGGCTTGAACATTAACTTCACAATCAATTTCAAGTGTAATAAATGATAAATAGTAGGGGACATAAATTACTATTACGACAACTACAAAGACTTTCACTATAATCTGTTTCATATACACTGTGTATACAACATCCTTTTCTTCAGCATGTACTCTGAATTTCTTCACTTTTTCAAATATAGCTTTAGCTTGTTCCCCTTCTTTTTTGTCAAGAACACTTGAATTTTCTCTTCCAGTTGTTTCCAAGCCATGCTGCGAATACGGCAGGGACTGTCTGCTGGCCCCTATGTCTCCTGAACACTGAGGTGATGAAATCACTGTTTTTGATTTGGCTGCGGGCAACTTCCTTGCAGACTGCTCAGCAACTGTTTCTGAGAGGGCACGCGTTGTCCAGGGAGAGTCAAAACACTTCTGAAGAACGGCTACAAAGTGCTCAAGCCTGGAACTTGTACTAGGATAGTAAAGCCAGAAATTACTGCAAGCTGCAAAAATAAAGGTATGCAAAAGCACTAGGTATGGAAAAAACTTGGCAAACCAGTGAAGCTGTCGCTCATAACACACGGCATCGATGTAGGAATACTGCTGCCGATGGAGATAATTCTGGATTTTAAGTGGGATGATTATCGGTGCTGTCGAGCTAGCTGACATGTTAAGGTTGGCTTTAACTAAATCCCAAGGCACAGCACAATGATTGTCAAATTCTAGCTTGCAAGGAAGACAACACAATACTCTGGTTTGAGTAAGCTGGAGAGCCCCAGCGAGGACAGCAACTAGCAGCATTATCATGGTGAGGTAATACCAGAAGACATCCCACCATGGTTTTAGTATGTGGTAGGATGACTGAGCATCTGCTAAGCATTTGAGTTCTGTTAGCGTGATCATGACTTCACCTGTGAGAGAACAGCAGCTGGTAGAAAAAAAAAAAAGAAAATACATCCTGTTAAAAAACAATTTATCTCACCATTAAATACTTGAAGTTTATTACTGTTTTCACAGTTTTTAATGTGTGTAACATGTGGTCTGGACTCCAGAGCATAGCAAAAGGATCCAAGAACTTCTGGGACCTGACCTCAGCCATCATCTCATGGATTTATTTTAAGGAAAGGTACTTAAGAGTGCAAAACTTTGAAGAATGAAACTAGCACGAGAGAAGGTATATTTTAACCAAACATTTGGATAGTGCTCCAGTAAAACCAACAAGCAGGTAGAAGTTAAAGAAGTGGCCGATGTACTATTAGCAGTCCTTCACTACCATCATAAACTTACATAAGCCATTTCTTATTTATGGAGAATTCCAAAATCAGAGTGATACATTAACATTATGGCTCTTGTAGTTTAGAACTTTCTATCAGATTAAATAATTCTACCCAATTAAAAGTACACAAATTCCCAAAAAGCCCTTGTGTATTACATGTTGTTATACATAATTCCCCATCTTCTCCCATCAAGAGAATTAAATTAGAGTTGAGGTAGCACAACATATGATTGTTCAATATCATTATATATGTATAAAAATGACACATTTAAATCCCAGAAGCATAGGTTTGATTCATACTTACTTTACTAATTAAAGAGAATAAAAAACAGCACTGCTCAGTCAGGAGGTCTACATCTTTTAAAATTCCTTGGACATGCCATCTTTACATTTGTCTTCATTCTAGATGGAGAAAATATTAAGTATACTTATTTAATGGCAAATAAATGGCTAATTAATAAATAAAGAGCAAATATTACAGCTTTTATTAGAACTGCTGCCTCATTATGCCTCCATTAAGCTCCTCATTGCTACAGCTACATGAAATAGAACAGTATGTGTTCATACGTGATTATGCAGCATGCAAAGCCAAAGTTTTGCAGTCACAACACAAAAATCCCCAAACACCCAAGGAAACTGCCTACAGATAAGCCCTATTTCAACAAGGAAATTCAAAGTATTTTTTCCCCAAATAACTATGAACTTGTTACTTGGGAGACTGACCCCCACCAGGCTACACCCTCCTTTCAGGCAGTTGTAGAGACTGGTAAGTTCCCCTCTGATCCTCCTTTTCTCCAGGCTGAGCTCCCCCAGCTGCTCCTCACAGAACCTGTTCTCCAGACCCTTCCCCTGCTGCACTGTCCTCCTCTGGGCTCACTGCAGCCCCTCAATGTCTTTCCTGTGGTGAGGGACCCAGATCTGGACACAGCACTCGAGGTGTGGCCCCATCAGTGCTGAGCTCAGGGAGGCAATCACAGCCTGGGTCCCCCTGGCTACACTGCTTTTGGCACAGACCAGGATGCCACTGGCCTTTGTGGCCACCTGGGCACACATTGGCTCTTGTTTGTAATATATTGGTAATGGCCATTTCAATTTTAAACAGAGCTGACAAACTGTTATAAAAAGTCAAACAATAGCTGAACCTGATTCTTACTCCTCATCCAAGTGGAAAGAATAACAGAAAATAAATTAACCCTTCTTGCAATGACAAAGCTATTTATAATAGAATCCAAAAACTTACCAGACCCACCCAAGGGAAAGCAGCTGAAGAAGGACTGGATGGTTACAATACACTCCTGTAAGGAAAATAAATTGTCATAAGATTCTGAAATACTTGGACTCCAAAAACTGTGAGTATTAGAACAGCAGCTCATTACTCCTTCCACAACAGCATTTCAAAGAGCCAACATCAATGAGAAAAAGATCTAAGGATCTACAAGATGCCACCCCCTTCAAATTATTTACCTGTTCAAGATCTGAAAGTGGCTTTACCAAAAGTAATGGCTTCTCTCATTGTCCCCTCTCTAAGAACTAAAAGCCATTTAAGCTCAACAGTTTTGGCATTTACATAAAGTTACAAGTTCTGCAGCTGAGATGCTCTACACAGCTGAAAAATAGCAATTTCTTCAATCACTCCAACTTCCAAAAGCACATCTCCAATGCCTTTAAAATGAGTTCTTTTGATATAATTCTTGTGGTTTGAATATAAATTTGTTGGTATAAAAGCACAAAGAGATAATAAACCCATTCAAATTAAGGCTTTTGTTCTGCAAAGAATACCTGGATCAAATCTTGACTCAAGCCAAACATGCTTGATTTGAATGTAAACAGAAGAAAAGCAAAAACATTTTTTTCACTTCCTATTCCAAATGAAAACCAGTCAATTCTTCTTGCTTGAACTTTATTATAAAAATGAAAGACTTGGGACCTCTGTTAAAGTTGTAAAGAGCACACTAAGAGACTAATATATTGAATGATTAAACAAAGCAAGACCAAAAGGTAAAAATAGCAAATTTTTAATAAAGAAAAATATTTGAAAGGTCAAAATTATCACTAAATTGGCCGAGAGTTTAATATAGTGGGAAAGGTCTAATGAGCATGAGGATGGGAGCAATTCTTTCGCTTACAAACATGCAAACCTCATCAGGACTTGGGGAGATACCAACATTTTAAAATTATTCATAGAACTAAATGCTTACTGGAATATTGTTGGGGAATAAGGCATACCTGTTCAGTACAAAGGACAAAATTCAGAGTACAATAAAACAGTAAACACTCTTTGATAAAGTATTTTCCCTAAAATTTACAAAAAAAGAGAACATAAAATGAAACTTAAGCCAATTCTGTGAAAGTCATATTGGTATACTTGAGAGCATGCATCACTTAACACATAATTTTCAACCAATGTCATAATGCTAAAAAAAAAAAAAAAAAAAGTGTTTTGTTTTTGTACAGATTGAGAACTCAAGGTGAAGCTGACCCATGCAACTTTGTGAGGTCTGTTTCTATAAAATGCTTTGTCACCTGTCTGCCTTGCAATGGAAAGCTGTTAGTCCCCATCAGAGATCCCAGAAAAAAGACTACATTCTTGCTATGGTTTTACAACACTTTGTAGCAGAAAGCAAATGTCACAATATTAAGTATTTAAATACTTGAAATCTGGTCTGGTGAATGGCTCTTTTTGAAGTCTTCCACTGAAGAATGTGTACCCATTATAAGTTTATGTTTATGAAATGAACTTTCCCATCAGAGGAGTACATGGTATATACAATTGTAACATAAACATGTGAATTATTGATGATAATTTTGCTGAACACATTTTTCTTTTAAATCCTATCTTTATGCCAAGAGTGACTAATCAAATGGAATAATGCTGAACTGTAATGGACTTGATAAACCTCATCTCCAGTAGCTTTAAACCCATATCAAAGCCATAAAAGCTTTTCAAAGTGGCCTAACTCAATTGGCAATCTTTCTTAGAAGGAGAGAGAATGAAGCTTAGCCCCAGGCAAAATGATGACTTCAGGAGAGTTACTCCAGACCAATACAGAGACACAGGCCAGAAAAATAAAGTGATAAAGATCACTATTATCAAGATAATTTTTTTGTTACTTCAAGACTTATTAAATCAGAACAACAGAAACATATCCAGAATGTGAATAAAAGGCTCTCATTTCAAAAAATATTATCTATACGCATTGGACACCCACCACCACCCCTAGCTGCCAAAAGGGTACTTAGCATTGCATTACTATCATTTGAACATTGCTTACAGAATTTTAGGCACATTTAGTCAGGAATATCTTTGCAGCAAGGCAAATTACCTTGCTTGTCCTCCCGAAAGGATATTCAACTGGTGTTTCTGACATACTAATTTAATCAAAATAGATTTATAGAACTAAAACTTCCTACAACTACTTGACAGGTACTCCTGTGGCCCCTCTTTCTTTTTTTTCCCTTCCTTCTAAAGAAACACATCCACCAAGTTTTCAGGCAGACTCTTTAGACTCTTGCAGTTGCTTCTCAGCCTAGGTAAGGAGATGCTGGCATACTAAGTAATGTATCTGTTTTATTAATTTTCTATTAAAAGTCATTCCTGAACTACAGTATCAACTTAGCTCCTAGCTAGTTTAAATATATCACTATTTCTTCTCAAGTTTGGGATAGAAAATTAAGTTTGATAATAAACTAAACACATTATAGGTTTTGCTTCATAGGCACTTTTGAGACTCCCAGTACTTGCTTACGGTTTCACATGAAAACCTGAGGAGTGCAAACAAACCCTCATGAAAATTCCCAAAGGAACAAAAATAAATAAACAAACTTAACCCATACACACATTCATCACCCAAACCAGATCTTTCCTGGCAAAAACTTCTCCTTCTATTGGCGTGTTACTGCATCCTTTCTTAAGTATTCTGTAAACAACAGAGAGGTACTGAAAGAGCTCTGGTGCAAGGGACTCCATAAAGAAGGATACTGCCATAGTTACTCTTAGCAGAAGCATTTACATGACTGCCTCTCCCTTTTTCAAGCAGTAATTCTTTCACAATCTGTACTTTGGTCACCTCTGTGCATAGGCAGATTCGGTTGTAGGACCTTTTTGATAGGGATTGTGGTTTTGAATCTGTGTTGCATTAAATAGTGAACAACACAAGATTAGAGAAAGTTTCTTTCCAGCTCGTTCTGAAGATCACAGGTGACAATTCAACGTGTAGAAGTGCTTATCCTTCTGTATTTAAAACAGAGCCTTACCACAATTAGAAAAGGCAACAAAACCAGAATCACAACTGCAAGACAAGCAGTGCTCAAAGGAATGGTGACTTGAGAAAGCAGACTAAAGGAAGGGGCTTTATGACATAAAAGAAAGAAGAATAAGGATATAGTGGGGATGGAGAAAAGGTGAAAGAGTTGTATTGGAAATGATTCTGCCCTCTTAGGACAGACACACATAGTCCATCAATGCTCAGCTAATGCTAATTTAAATCACAGGAGACAAGTCTCTCCAGAGATGACTGCAGGCATGCCAAGCTGTCAAGCATTCCAGCCCAAATGTGTAAAGGAAGATGCCAGGAAATTGGCACAGATTACACTCTTAAGTGATATGTAGAAGAACAGGCCTCCTTTGTTGCTCCCCCATCCCCAATTAGGTTTTAAAGTCAGTAACTCAGTTCTAAAGAGACTACAGTCTTTACTTCCAAGTTCCAAAGAAATCTTGGAGCAAGATTGGAACATTAAATATAAAAAGTCTCCTTGGTTCTTCACCTGTTCTTTCCTAAACAAGCAAGATGAACCAAAAGCAACCTCATCAGTCTCAGTCTAGATCTTTTAACTGCACCTTTGGTAGCTCTCCCAGAAACCATCTTACACAACAGTACATCAAGTCCTTCATCCCAGTACAAACACATAACACAGAGTCAGACACCTTCCAACTGCATGAAATAAGGTTTTTCCAGCTTGCTTATTACACCTTGTTATGCTCTTGTAACCGTGTTTTCTTTCTCATGCTGGGAAATATGACTACATAAGAAAAAAATATCAGCAGTAGCTCTTCAGCATTCTGAATGAGCATCAGTGGTATCTGTTTTATTTTGCATACCAAGGTAAGTATTACAATACAAAATTATTTTTTCCTCCCTTTAGTTTCCGTAAGTCAGAGATTATGTCAATTCATTGTGCTGCCATGCCCAGGACATCAGAAAGCAAAGCAAAGGGAACCTCCATTCCACATGAATTTCCTAGCTCAAACACTGCTTTCCAATAAAATACAAAACCTACTTAATAATTTACTTCTGACAGCTGAATCGCTTCATACAAATAATTTTCTTTTTTCCCAACTCAAACTTCTCAACTGTAAAATCATGGTAACATTTCTGCTCTTCTCTAAAATTATTTATATGAGGAATATTAAACACTAGTAATTTCTTACTAGGTATTTAGCTTTTGTGGATCATACTAAGCTTCTATTTGGTTCTTAGAGCTGGAAATACATACTATTCCTTTTCCTTATAGTGATCAGACAGTTCTCTTCTATCGAGAATAATTTTGGTGTTTCTAAAATAAGAACAGTTATTTAGTACAATAAATTAAAATGTCAACATTTGGCCAAAAAAGGGTACTGAAGTTTTTTCAACTTTCACAGACTGCTAAGACCAAGCAGCATTCTCTCAGGATTGCAGATGTTGAGAATGGAAACAGCAACTGAGGTTACAGAAAATAGATACCAAATGTACTCTGTCTCTGCAAGATAATTAGTACCATTTACAAATATATCTACAAGATTTAAGAACAGTCAAAAAATAGTCCTTTAGTTTTAAGTTTTCCTGATGCTGCGTAAGATTGGTGGAGAACTTTCTAGAAGGGAACATTATTACTTCCACAGACAAGAACTTAATTGCATCTAGGAAAATATAATTATCAGGGCAGCAATACAGAAACACATCTGATTTCACTCTATTAGTTCTGACATCAGAAAGCTGATTCGGATTTTGAGTAGTGGCTCACATCTCCTTTTAGAAGCAGCAGGTTTTTATTTTGTTTAACAGGAAACACAGTTACTCGTGAGTACTAGCCTGACAAGCTGAAACACTTGATTCTAGATGTGTGGTCTAAATAGCTAAAATAGAGTAATTGGAACAGTTAAATTTCCAATTGATATCCAATGCAAATTCAGCAACTCTATTTGTATGGCAGCTCTCCTGAAACCCATCTTATTATCTTTTTAAAGAATATCCCCACTCCAAAGTCAGAAAAGGAAAAACTTAAGACTGGAGTCAAATACAAGCCTGCTTGAAATGGAAATACAACAGGCTTTACCAATCCTTCAGCAGCGAGCAATCTGGCTGCACAACCCCCAGCCTCTCAAGTATCTTACTAATCATATTACTCTGCATTATGTATTTACTAATTGGACAAAGCAACCAGCTACATCTTCTCTTCTTTTAATAAAATGAACAGACTGAAAGACAAGCCTCACATTGCACACAGTGTGTGGCAGTGCATGTACAAACTGCATGCCTAAACACAGTGCACAGCTCAGAGCTGCACACGTGCATGGGAACAGGGGAGCTGAAAGCCGTGTTGTGCCTATCAGAGGCATCTCCTAGAACAATGGCAAGTTTCAGAACCACAAACAAGCGATCAGACTTGAATTCTGCTGCAAATCCACAGTAATCCTGCTTTGTTTCCTGAACAAACACTAAGTTAGTTTAGGACCTGTGTTCACGCGTTGTACTTCCATCAAACCCAAGTGTGCTGTGCAAGTCCCCAGCTGTGCAAAAATTCCTTTTCTGAGTAGCCTGTCTGAAGAGACCCATTGGTAGGGTTTTTCAGACAGCAGTATTATCAAAAACACACTTTGGTAAGAAGCCAAGTTTAAAAACTACAAAAACAAGAGTCAAGGTTTTATCATCACCTGAATCAATTAAGAACTTTGAAGTAAAAAAACCTCCAGCCCCATAGCCATAAGAAACTAAATAATAATTTGAAGCAAAGCAGACACTGCTTTTAAATCCTGTTTGGTAAAGCACTTGAGTATTGACATATCCCATCTCACTTCAATTAAGCAATAATTTTCTTAACTTTGTAGTCAGTGTCTCTGCAAAGTTAGTATTTAAAAAATGTTAATGTTTAATAAAAAGCATTTACTTGGAAAAGGCACTGGAAAAGCAACAATGAGTTTCACGCTTGCATTGGCATACATTGGAAAGTTTATCTTGTGAATAATTTAAACACAGGCTAGAAACCAACAGTTTTTAGCTAAAAATTTTCAAATCCCCTCCCTTCTTCAAATATTTTGGATTATACAAATGCACACCAAGATTTTGCTTTCATTCAGATGGAAAAATTAGTTCAAAAGACTAATACTTTAGCATTAAAATCACATTGTACTATTACTAAATTTCAGCTCACTAGATTTTCATATTTGGATGCAGATGATTTATTTAGCTACCAGAAAATAGCTACATATATATTTCACAGCCTGAAGTACTCACAGAGTACTGGTATTTCCCCAGAAAATTAAGGTAATAATGTCTGGGAAATAAGGGGTTACATTTTCTGGGATTTGAAATAAGAGCTCTAAAAATCAATGTTGCTTTAATTAAGCCTGAGTAAACTACAGGACCAGGGTTTTGTAGCTGTTGTGCCACAAAAATGAAACTTTGCTAACTAAAATCACAATTCAAACTATATCAAAGAAACAAAGTGTTTGTAACAATGTCTAAATTCTACTTGCAATTACTAGCACCCAGATTGAATTGCTACCATATTCTAATTGCTATCACTGGAACCCCTTACCAGCATTTTAAATCCTTTTTGTCTCTCACAGTCAACTAAATTCTCAATTTCAGTATAAGAAATTACATTCCAGTTTACGGCAACCAAACATACATAAGGCTGAGCCTTTATGATGGAAATGCAGTCACATAATTTATTTCAGTGTGTGCAAATACATTATTTTGAAACAGAGCAACACCAAAGAGAATTAAATTGAAAATATCCCACTACAAGTTCTCCACAATTTGCTTCTGATTGTTGAAAGACTCTAGAATCTTCTCACATCCGTATCAGAAGAGAGTTTGTCAGCACTGTCCCTTGAACTGCACTAGTAACAGCTTTACAGAAAGCTCTGTCACCTGCCTGCCTTCCTTCCAAGGCACCACACCACTACAAAGCACAGCCTTTGCACATCAGAAAGTTTAAATCAAATACCTGGAGAAACTGTTCTTAAGTATTACGACCCTTCAGTTCAACAGTGAATTACAATTTGATTCCAACTAGCTAAAAATTAAGTCCAGAACTCATTTGTATCAGACTAAGAACTCTTGGGGAAAATAATCTCCAAACTCAAGCGTAAGTACAATAAACTGAAGCCCACTCACCAAGTCTGGTAAAACTGAAATTATATAACCCATTCCACTTAAACATTAAAGACAGCATATGTAAACATTAGAATTAATTCCACTTTACATTTCTCAACCTTCTACATGGCTATCCATGATATCTGAACCAAATAGCTTCAAAACCACAGTGTAGACTGCTAATTTATCTTAACAAAGAGTAACTGCAAAAGCACTCACAGAATAACACTATCTACAAGACAACAGCTGAACAGCTGTTACAAGGATGCCTAAGGATTAATACAGCCCACAGGTTAGTGCTTAGAATACAGAGAGCAGTGTGAAACGTTTAGATAGGCAGCACAGAGACCCATATAAACCACACCTTATCCCCTTAGTCACATGAAACATCCATTTCTAATCCTAGCTGAGTAAAGCTTCATGGCTTTAGCAGTAGGTATTGTAAGCTGAAGTAGTATTATTAGTGCCACAGTCTCTTTTGCTACCTGTAGGGCATCAGGCAGAGCAGGCACAGCAGCAGCTAAAGCAAGACAAGATTTTCCCCTTCAGAAATCCCTTAGAAAAATACTTATTTGACAGTGATATACTGCTCTACAAGGTTCATTTTACAATGCTGAAATACTGGTGGATGTTCCTTTAGCACTGTTGGTCCCTCTCTAAAAATTATTCAACGTACTTTCATTAACTTCAAACAACAGCTATATTGGTAACTTGCAATAAACAAAAGGCAATTTTCTCTCCATAAAAATAGTGTTTTCATGAAAGAGGAAACAAAGACAAGCCAGACCAGCAACTCCCTCCTCTCAAAAATGTAAGGGAACTAGCAAGTTAATATTGCACAATTTCTAAGAGTTACATGAATTCCACTGAAGTTATAAGTCAATTGCATTATGTGAATGTAAAATTCAGTAAAATGTAATAATATATCCTAATGTAAAACTTTCGTATAAACATTTGTCATCTGGCTACAACAAAATGCTTTAAAACACTCACAAAAATACTTTCAAACCCCCCCCCTCCCTGTATAATATATTAACTACTGGTTCTCTGCCATAATCATTCTCATTTCCACTCCCATTTCATTTCATGTCCTTTGCACTGTTCAGGGCCACAGATACTGAAGAAAAGTTAGCTCTTCTATTCTTCACACAGTCATCTGAGCTACACAGATACTGAAGAAAACATGTTCAATACAGATGGACATTACTTGATAAATTCTGCAAGTACTGCAACATTTCACTACTTAAACCTCATGGGCTTTCCTTCACCGCTCTCTTGAAAGTTTAAGCTAAATAAAACAGATCAGTAAGGCCTAATCTGTTGCCCTACCTGCTAGGAAGGTACTTAAGAAAAAATTCTGAGACATCTCAAATAATTGATGCCTTACCTTAACCTTTCACCAAACAGAGAAAGAAAACTGGGAGTCAGCAAAATATATAACACAAATACTTTAAACTATAAAAGACCAAATAGCTTCTAGCTTGTTCAAGAACTGAGGGGCCAATTCAAGCACAGTTCACCTTATCAGCATAATTAATTACATTCTTAGCATAAAATTAAGCTTTAAGGAAGTCCACTTCAATCACTCCTACATAACTGGTCAACTGCAGCATTCACTACAGCCAAATTCTGACCCAAAGCCAGGAAGCTGCCCCAGTTTCATCCCTGAGCAGACGCGCACAAAGTCAGCCTGATGCCACTTGCGCAACTCAGCCAGGGCGCAAAGAGGGGCTGCCGCAAGATCCCTGGCTAGCTGGGACGAGAAACGCACGGCCAGACAGCAGACAGGGACACAACGACAAACAGGACGGTTCTTGTTCCACACGCACGACTGTCAGGCCTCAGCGCTGAGTTAACTCTTTTCTCCCTTGCGGGGACTCTGGGACGTGGCTCCCGCCTGCCACTCGCTCGAGGGCAGGTGCCGCCTGCCCGCCCGGGGCCGAAGGGCGGCAGCTGCCGCTCGGCCGGGCGAGCCCGGGGCGGAGGAAAGCGGCCCCAGGCGACCTGTAGCGCCCGGGTCACTCGAGGACGCGCAGATATCGGTTACGCAAACCACGGAGCGGTTCTCGCCGAGCTCCGCCCGCGGGCCCCGGGGCGGCCACAGACCCGCGGAGCGCCCCACGCCCGGTCCCTGTCAGCGCCGGCCGGGCCGCGGGGCCAGGACAGGTGAGCGGCCCCGCTGAGGGAAGCGGCGTTCGCCGCGCAGGCTCACCGGGCCGCCCGACCAGCGGCGCCGGGCACCCCGCGGGACGGCAGCGCCCTCCCGCTCCGCCGGCGGAGGGGCAACCCCGGGAAAAGCGGGGACGGCGAGAGCTGCCCTCGGAAAGCCCCGCTCCGTTCTCTCTCCCTCCTCCTGCCCATGCCGCCCTCGCACGCCGGAGCCGCGGGCACCTGTCAGCGGCAGCCGCCCCTCCCTCACCTGTCCTGCCGCTGCCACCGCCGCCCCCGGCCCGCCCGCGCAGAGCGCTGGGTCCGCGCGCTCCGTCCGCACGGCAGCCGCGGCGCAGCGCGAGGCACCGGCTCCAACCGGCGCGTCTGGGGCGGGCCCCGCCGCGGTCACCTGACCGCTGGCGCAGCCAATGGCGCGCGGCCGGCGGCGCCGCTGACGGGCCGGGGCGGGGGAGCTGCGGCGGACAAAAGCAGCGCGCCCGGCCCCGGCCCGGCCCCGCCGCTCACCTGCGGAGCCGCCTGACCGCCCCTCCCGGCACCGCGGCCGGGACCGCCCGCCTCAGAGCCCCTCGCGGCGGCGCCGCGGCCGTGCCAGCCCGCAGGCAGCAACCCCCGCCCCTCCTCCGTGCCGGCGTTTAAATAACCCGAGCCGTTGGCAGAGGTGGAGGAAGTGAGAGAGCCATTGTCGCCGGCCGTTAGCGAATAAAAATAGAGACGGTGACACTCGCGAAAGGCAATTTAATCCCACCGGAGGCTTCGGCTGCGGCGGGGTGCGGATCCCGGAGTGGCCCCGAGCCCCGCTGGGGGCGAGCGGAAGGAGCGGGCATGGGGATGCTGGGGATGCTGGGCAGCGGTACCGATGGTACCGAGCGGGTGCGTTGGGGATGAGCTCCCGCCCCAGCCGCGGCACCGCCGCTGCCAATGTCCTGCAGCACCGGGGGTCTCCTTCCGGGGCCAGCGACACCCAACGCCCGCCGCTCCTTCTGACAGAGCAGTCAGGCAAAAGTCTCTGCGGCCAGGCTCTTCTACGGCTCTTCGTTCCACTAAAAGCCTGATACCGGTATTATAGAGTCCACAAATAAACACAGCGTTTTAAAAAAGTCATAATTCATTTGACTTTCCTATTTCTTATATATTTTCACCTCCTCTTTCTCCAGTGGGCAGTGCAGCTCCCTTCTCCAGATGTCTGAAGAGGCCACTTCTGCTGGGCAAAGGCACGAAAGCCTGAAGGAAAATTTTGATTCCTACCTAGATTTCTACAAAAAACTGGGACAAATGGGCTCTGTCTCCCTCCTCTGAGTCGTGCAAACAGCTCACTCTATTCAAGTAATTGTCCTGACATATTTTCATTATTAGTAACGCCATTGCAAAGATCTAGTCTAAGCTCTATTTACAGTATAATTACACTCCTTACACTGGCTCTGCAATGGTAATGTTTATTCTCTGTCCAGTCATCAATCGTGGGAAAAGGAACTATTTTCATAATATTGCTTTTCCTCCGTGTAACACAAAAATCCTTTTCTCGACAGCTGTCCAGAACCATCTTCATTTGAAATAACAAAGATACTAAATTTTGCAAAAGTTTAACAATTTTCAAATTGTATTCATAGTTTTCAAATGTGTAGTCAGTGCACATTTAATTAGTAGCGTTAGTTTCAATTTAAAAGAGACATTAAGATATATCATACTTTTGAGGAAGCACAAGCATTGCACTGGAGCCAAAAGTGAAACTAATTTAAACAAAAGAGAACCTCACTTTTTAATCCAAGCATGTAGAAATACCAATGAACAGGTGTGTTGAAAAAAAGAAATAGACCATTTGTTTCTTTAGTTTGCAGTCACAGCAGTAGCTTAGCAGGGAACACATTTGCTTTAGGCTGATAGTTTCTACTTAAGGTGATGAACCTTGATAGTAATCTAACCTCAGAGAAACAGCTACTGCCACCACAAAGATGTCAACATGGCATTGTCTGCAATTACCACTCCAAGAGTCCTTGGTGAGGTTTGGTAAACAGCAGAGAGCAGGCCAGCCTCTTCCCAGGAGACCAATTCCCTCTTGTCTCATGACCTGCTGCCTCCTTAGCTGACTGTATCATCGAGACAAATTTTCTGCTCTATTAGGGTTTCCCTGAGGAATCATTTAATTAATTTATTTTACTGGGACTATTTCCTCTGTCCATAAGCAAAATAAATAAAACCACATCTCATTTTATAGTCTTGCTTTCTACTAACTCAAAAAGGAAAAGTCTGTCTCCAGAATCTGCCATGTTTTCTTTTTGTCAGCAATATGCTAGGAAGACAAAATAATGTTTGACTAAATTATAAAACCAAGAGCTATTTGTGCTAAGAATCAAAGTATTGGATTAAGTCAGAACATGGAAATTAATGTTCATAATGTTCATAATTGGTTGAACATAAGATTGCAGCACAATTATCTATGTTTAGTTCTTTACTGTGATACTGAGGAGCCTCTGGGGAAGCACAAGGGGAGGACTCAACCCATCAGTCAAACCACACCAATCTCTGAGCAAAGGAAATATTTTGTTAACACCTTACTCAAAAACAACACTGTTTTAGCATTGCAGCTACTCACTATATACCCCAGCAGATCTAGTTCATCTTTAAGGTTAGCTTAGTGACAAATATTTATCAAGATTATTTTTTCCAGTCTTTTTCAATCAACATTATCTGAAAAATGCTCTTCAAGCTCCAACACCCATCCTATTTGTTTGTGCCAGCCATTTATAAGATACTGAAAAACAACAGCTTGACAATACAATGAAAGTTCAGCTTCCTTTTACACGTAATGCCATCCCCTAATCCTTTTTAACAAACACAACTTTGAATATATACATATGAAAAATCATGATTTCAAGTGTTATGCTCAATGACTATTGGGTATCCAGAGCATCTGCTTCAATCCCTTCACTTGTACAATTTTGGGAAATTTCACATAGTAAGAAAGGGAAAGCTCCATAGTAAAGTGCTGTATATTTAAAAGGGCAATACATCAACATTTCACTTTGAAATATTTTCTATTGAAAATTCTTTTTAATATTTATTAATATTACAGAGATGATGATATTTTTGCCTTTTAACCCTCCAGCAGTGCTTGGAGTTGCAGGAGCAGAAGTATCTTGGTCAGTGATCATGCTGGCAGCAGTATCTAAAGCTGAGCCAGTTCTGTAACACACCCTATAACAACTTGCCTTGTGATCACCAATGCATTTCTATCTGATTCTCAAGATCCTGTCTTTTGATATGAACGCTACACCTGTGTATTTAGGTGAAGCATGAACGAGCAAATCAAAACTCTAACTCCTAAAACTCCATATTACTATTTATTCTCCTTAAGAGAATAAAAAAAAAAAACAAAACATGTAAGCTTCATAGTTATTAATATAATTTAATTTCATTCCCTGGTACATCCTGATTATTATCTCATTTGCTCTTTCTGGCATTTGGTAAAGCTTCTATGTCTTCTACTGACAATTTATAGATCACATGTTCCATACACTCCAGAACATCGATTCCTGGTGCAATAACGTGGATGGCAGTGACCGACAAAGCTGTCCTGCAGGGGCGGGTATTTTAGAGCAACACTTCCCTCTGCCGGATCCCAGGGCAGCCACAGCTCTGCCTGCACGGACCCGCCCTCTGCCTCTCGCTCCGACCGGACCCCTGCAAAGCTCAAAATAATTCATCCATGAATAGGATAATCATAAAAATTTCGTCCAGTATCAACTGGACAGAAATATCAATACACTTTTTGCTCGAGACAGTAGTATCTCAAAGCCATAGAAAATGTGAAAATTGGGAGTCTCAGGGTCTGACATTTCATATTTCCTCCAAAACCCTGACAGCTTTATGCCAGATGAAATTAGAACGATATTTAAAAACGCCTTTTACTCAAACCATAAGGCATTTTTCTTTATATAGTGTAAATACATGGGCCTCTGCAGAAAAATAAAAGAACAGTTGAGAATTGCCAGCACCTCTTGTGACTCTATGAAGACTAAAATGGTGCTACAGTGAATTTTAATTGAGTGCCACACTTCCTACCTGGCCATCTGTTCCAAACTGCTAGAAATAACCAGAGTATGACATTTTACAGAGGGCTGGTGGAAGCTACTATATTCAGACACAGCTGTCTTGCCTTCAAATCGTTCAGTGGTTAGAATACTGTCCTTAGCTGAGGGTGAGTGTTAGGAGGAAGAGGAGAGAGAACTGCAGAGACACGAGCAAGACTGTGCTTAATTCTTGCCCTTCACATAGACAGGAACTGGTCCCAGTGCAGTTCTACACGTGCTTCTAACTCACGTGTAAGAACACACTGAAATAATTAAGCATTTTGCTGAACAAAGACTCTGTTCACATACTCTGCTGAATGAAGGCTTTTGGTGGAGTTCAAAACACAGGAAGAGCTGAATAAACTGAACATAGAAGAGAATAGCAAATACAGATATAATTCTAAATCAAAATTCTCCCGTCAGTGCAATTTACTTTGAAAAGGCAGACAGAGAGACAGAGACTTTTTCTGTTCCACAGAAGAAAAGTCAAAAGATTGGGTTAAGGTGCTACTCAGTGTTGAAAGGTAGAACAGGTAAGAGTGCTGAAAGCCATAATGAGATTAATTGGAGTAAGCCACCATTGAAAAACTGTAAACAGCTAAGTGGTTCTTGATATGTGTTCAAAACAAAGCCTATGCTTAGCACACAGAAGGTCTAGTTGGAAAATGTATGAGAAGTATTTCACATGAAAAAAGAAAAGTTCTCAAAGGGTTTGGAGAAGAAATAAAGGGCTTAAATAAAGAAACCAAATGTCAGGATTAAGGATGTATTCTGAGTAACAGCAAAAGTGAAAGAAAATGAAAAGCAAACTCAACTGCTTAAGGTGGCGTAAGCAATGCTTTTCTCGGCAAGTTGTTTTCCATCATTGCCTTGGTTTTTAATGCTGAAGATTGTATCACTTCAAGAATTTCATTCTTGCCTCCTTGATCCTTGCATCTTGTCAATTAATTGTAAAGTCTCTGTCTGAGACTTTCCAAGGAAATTCTAATGTGGACTCCAAGTAGACAGCATAAAATGAGTATTTGTCTTCCAAAACCTTTCAACACAAAATAAATGTTTGTTGGCTCTAGTAGCCCTACAGGCATTAGCAACTCACTTTTGACACTTAATACTGCATTACTAACAATTGCTGTCTGTCTGCTAGAATGCTACTACCAAATAATAACCGAAAGAAAATTAGTGCTTTGGGATTCAAATACCATTCACTATTGCTCACAAATGCTTTGACTCCACTGCACAATTCTAGTATTGCAAGTACAAGTCATAAAAAAGGCAATTAAGAATCTAGCACTTGAAACACTACATCACATAATTTTCTGCAGAAATACACTTCAGTGTATTCTTATGCACATCCTGGTTTCTCCCAACTGTCCTAGGCCACTTTCACTTATGCTATCTTATTTTCACATTTCATTCACCTTTCACAGGGGTGAGAAATTTACACCTTGTAAATATTTCATTAATGCCTTCTGTTGCTCAGCACTCCTGCGAAGTCTTGAATTTCATTAATTTAGTACTTGACTGGGGACAACTTTATGTTTGCTAGAAATCAGAACTTGCTAGAAATCAGTAGGAAACTTCTGACTGTGTTATGTCATCACTGTTCCGTTACTTGTTAGGCCTCAGGCATGAAGCCCTGATTTCAACTGGGACAGCCCAAGATGGTCATTCCTTTCAAGTTTTCTCTTGTTGCTGATTTTACTCCTCAGCTAATTTTTCATCTTAAATTGCTGCTGCCTCAGATCTGCCACCTGGTTTATGTGTGATGTTGCTCCCCACTTTGGGGTTACCCAGACTAAGTGGATCAGTTAAACACTTTTGGTTACAATGTTCCCCTTTGCATCATTTTGAAACACTCGATTTGGGGTCAATCAGTAGAGGCTCTTTCCCATTTGACTTGCCCTTACAGAAAGCAGATATCTGCTCCTCACCTTGCAGTCTCAGATCCTCAGGGACGCTCTTAGACCAAAAGACCAAAGGCAAATTATTTGTCTTTCAGCAAACATTCAGTCTGGATCTTACCCTCATTCCCTTCATCTTCTTTATGAATGTGTATTTTGATGTTGGTCAGTGACTTATCTGAAAAAAGTATTCCCAATATCCCTCCAGAGAGTGTACGCATCAGTTCTTTACTGTTTGAAGCCCCTGCCAGAAAAAATGTCACAGAATCACTTTCTGCTAATTTGAGAAACCCATAAGAAAAAAATATCTCTGCTACATCTCAACAGAAACATGCTTTATGTTTGCTAGAAAGCATGGGGAAAATAATACAAGGAGGTTTGTTATACCAAAGTGTCTTCACCTCAATTTAAATACAAGAAAGGTACTTCTGGAGTCTGCCAGAAAATGCTTCCATTGTCATACTCTCTTCTGTTATTATTAATGGCATGATTCTGCGGGGGGGGGGGGGGGGAGGGAAAGCTAATTTTGTCCACAAACCCTCACAACATAAAAATATTTAATTTTATAAAGAAGTCAAAGGTACATAGACATAATATCAGCATTGGCCATATGAAAAATAACCAAATAAATTAACTGTATGTGGATACTGCTAAGAAATGCTAGAGCTTTCCAACACCTGCTTCACTCTGCAGTTACATTCAATTTTCTTTCTCATACTTTCATTAAAAATGCATGAGGTTATTTAAAATTGGAGTCCTCTCAGCACCTTCTAAGATTAGATCTTTAGAGGCAATAAAGCAAGTATAATCTGAATTTCAGGATCACATTAATTTGCCATGATGTCTTTCTTAAAACAGTGCCAGGCTTATACAGTAACTATTATCTGATAAGCAAATTATAACAGTGCAGCCTACCAGGAAAGAAAAGAAAAACTCATTATTCTTTAATGAGAATCAAAATACACGTTTACTGCACAACCTGTTGTGGGGAGTTCCTTGGCATATATTTGTAATGTTTAATCACAAAACAATGTAGTCAGACATGAGTCATACAGCTCACCTCAAATGACTGAAAAATCCTGTGCATTTGTTTAATACTCTGTACTCTGAGTAATATGGGAAATTCTCAACAAAGTATTTTCATCTTCCTAGACTTCCCTTACACAATCCAGTGTTAGTCACATAGTGTGGGAGCAGAGAGTCACATCCTTTTCTCCAATCCAGATGCTGACAGGACTCAGCCTTTAGGAATAAAGCTGGCCTTGCCAGATATTTGGGCTTTACTTCTTCATGTGTATTATCATGCATTCTTTTCAAGATGGCACACTCATTCCTCATCACCTCAAATAAGATTTTGCAAAAGACAAGATTCACACTTTGTTGAGCAGGGCTTGCAGCCACAACATTGCAGATTGTGAAGTGGCAGCAGGGCCATGGGCTGGGGATGAGGATGGTCCCTCCCACTCGAGAGATTCCAAATTATCCATGGCTGAGAGGTGTGTGGGTGTCCTGCACAGGCATGAGGACAGGACACTGAGCTGCTGCAAACACCAGCATGCCTTTCTGTGCTTTTGCTTGAAAAGCACAGCTGTGTAATTCTGAGGGAGCAAAGGAATAGAGGAAGGTACTAGGAAGAGGAATTGAGAGCAAAAAGAGTTTCTCATCTGTTGTCCAGTTGATTTTGTAATGAGAAAAATAGGCTTTTGTCCATTTCTTGTTAGTAAACAAGCCTGTGACAAAGACTTGTATGTTGCATTGGCAATGAAATGTTTTTTCTTGTTGATGAAAAAAGTCTTTAGGGTCTTAAATTCATATAAAAATGAAATTACAATACAAATCTCCCTTTTGGAACTGCCACATATAAGGTTTTATTTTTATGACTTGTGTAATAGCACTTTGGAAAGTATTGGTTGTATGCCAAGGAAAGCTGATTTAAATTTTATATTTTTCATCTCTGATTTGACCAAGATACAGGTTTATTAGAGTCTTATCTACTGCAGCTAGGGTAGAAAACTCTGATGGACAAAATACAGCTGAAGTCAGCTGATTTTTTATGGATTGTTAGTAGCATGCTTGGGCACCCAAATTCTGCCAAATAATTTTGTCCTCTTCAATTGAACCGCCTCACTAATGAGTTTTGAAGTGTAGAAATTCCTGACCTCCTTTCCTATTAAAAAAAAAAAAAAAGAAAAAGAAAAAGAAAGGACTGAGCTGGATTATATGAAAAGAAATTAGACTAAAAATGCACTAATTCTGACTTCTAATGAATGAGAATGTGTTAAGCTTAAGCACTTTCAAAATGAGTGAGATGCTTCTACACTGAACCTCAGTACAAGATATATTGGGTGCTTAAAAAAAGTCAGAAAAGTTAAATTTGGGTGATGGCAAAGTTACCTTTAAAATATAGAAAGAAATATTATTTTATGTATGAAAGATAAATCTAAAAAAGCAAATGCCTCACCAAACCTGAATTTATTACTTTAGTTGAGCCCTCAGTTTCAGGACTGATTTAATTTTATGGAAACTGTTGGATTCTGCATTCATCAGACAATGGATTTAATCATTAGGCTCAGTGTTCCTGTTTTCCCTGCGGTGCCAGAACTGCTAAAACTCTTTTAAGCTAGTGATCTTTGAAACAGAAGTTTTGGGCCTTCACACTGCTCAAAGTGTAGGAAAGCTGGACTGCTTACTCAGTTTCTCTAACACTGAGACAGGTCTCCTTCAAGACCATCTGACTGATATGCAGAGTGAGGATTTCCTGCTTAAAGAACAAAATACGATTACATTAGAATAAAAAAAGTCATTTTGGGGAGAAGAATTTGAAAAATTACTACTGCATATAGATACATAGATAACAACTACAATTTTCATAGTCGTCTATGACTACAGTAGACTTTGATTGTTGCAGAAGTTGGACCTCTTAAATGTTTTTCATACTACTTCAGTTGAAATTCAAACTGAAACTGACGCTACAGAATTGTAACTAAAAGAACAGATGTCTGTTCTTTGCCATGTTAGTTAAACTGCAGTGGATCCTATTAACTCACAAGCTCAAAAGATTGTTTCACCAAGAGTCACAATCTTGCAAGATGGAAATGTCAATGCCAGCTGGAGCAGACAAGATTCAAAACCTCCTGTATTCTTCACTATCTCTGCTGATCTGGTAAACACTGGTCATCACTTAGGGTAAGAACTCAAACAGTGTTTGTTTCATCATCTGAGGATGAATCAGGAGAATCTTACCAACATCCCTTCAGCTATCTGTATCATGGGCCTAGAGTAGACAGGATGAAGCCTGGGAAATATCACAGTTCATGGGTTACCTCATGACATCTGCTTTGTACACAGGTCTCTGAAAAATGCATGCACCAATGGAACAAAAGGCCAGTGGTAGGTTTAAGTTTATTTTTCCCCTTTTTGAATTGCCTCATGACACATTAGACATTGGGATCTGCTGCCCTCCAGTGCATGCTTGCAGATGTCCTCTCTGCCAGAGGACTGCATTTTGAAACCTCAACAATTCTCAAGAAACATAACAAAAACAAACAAACAAACAAAAAACCAAACAAACAAACAAAAAAAGAAATAAAGTGTTAAATTATTCATGTGTCTTATTTAGGATCTAAAATAATTACTGGGACTCATTTCTTAATTTTGCTGTTTTGTTTTGGCCTTGTCAGAGTATTTCTACATCCAAGTAGAGTGTTCTAGTTTGTTCTGTGAAATTGGTTCTCTTCAATCAGGTCTTACTCTTTTATTTTCTATTAATATACACAATGATTATATATGTAACACAATACATATGGTAACAATATGCAAATAGTGTATCTATCCCCTTTCATATCTGCATTCTGCCCATAACCCTCATCTTTGTGATTCTTACTGACACATCAGAGCTCTCTCTAGTATCCATTTTAAAAGGGAACAATGAAGGCTTGCTATAGAAAATATTTTCTCATTGGCTTGTACAGTTCTTTCAAAAATATTTATCTGTATTGTCGAGCATTTTTGAACAAGAAATGTTTGACACAGTGTCATGCTACACCCTTGCAAAATCTGATTTGTGGGTTCTTTCAGCTCTGCAGAATCACAATGGGACTTAGCATAAAAATTAATTGGAGTTGTATGGTCGTTCTCTCAAACAATGATGTACAATGATGCAAACAATTAGTACGATGGTGTTGATATTAAAGCAAACCAGTTTTGTAAAGATTTATAAGAGCAGGAAAAGTAGGCCAAACATTTCAAATATATTTCTAATTGAATAATCAAATTTGGTGATGGTGAGTGGTTGATTAAATAAACATATTAATTTACAAATTGAGTCTCTGTCCTGATTGTGAAAGAGAACCTTAAAAATGCAGATTCTGTGAGCTTATGTGATCTTTAAAAATCTGGACAATTTCATTATTTTCCTCATAAGTGCTTAACTTAGGCATGAGATAATTTTTTACGATTTTGACACTTTATTCCCTCTAGAAGGACCAAAGTCCAAGGCAACCACTTAGCTCAGTTTTTCCCAACAGAGCGCCAAGTTTTATGATACCTGAGAGATTCTACGTACGTGTGTGTGTGTAGCTCCATAACAAGATGTGGTCGAGCACGAAGAGATGAGGGGAAAAAAAAAAAGTCAATTCAAGTTCTGATTAAAATATATAAATATATCCACCACAACCTAGTATCGGCTAGAGACATTTCTAAGCCTTGGTTCTGCCCCGTCGCAGTGCTCTGCCCTCAGCAGCTGCTCACCCGAGCGGCGGGACCGGAGGGACGGGAGGGGAGCTCTGCGCCCCTCAGGGCGGCGCGACCGGAGGGACGGGCGGGACGGGAGCTCTCCGGACCTCAGGGAGGCGGGACGGGAGCTCTCGGGCCCTGGGACTGGAGGAGCAGGAGGGATGGGCGCTCTCCGCCCCTTAGGGCGGCGGGACGGGAGCTCTCGGGCCCTGGGACTGGAGGAGCAGGAGGGATGGGCGCTCTCCGCCCCTCAGAGCTGAGGACGGGCGGCCGCGGCCCCGCCCCATCGGGAGCGGTGGCGGCGGGCGGCGGAGGCGGTGTCGGGGCGGTGAGTGTCAGTGTGGCGGCGCCGGCCGGGCCGAGGCGCTGCCCTCGGGCCTTTCTCCGCCGGGCGCCTGCGGGGGAGGCGCTCGCAGCCCGGGCTCGGGGTGGCCGCGCTTGCTGTCCCGCAAGCGGCCGGGCCGGGCCCGGGGAGCCCCGGCTCTGAGCGAGGGGCCCGCGGGTGAGGGCGGGCGGCGCCCGTGCCCGGCAGGTTCCGGCCGCCCCAGCCCCGGGAGTGCCGCAGGCTGGAAACACGTGTGGGTGGGAGCGCAAGTGCAACACACAGCTGCTCTGCGAGGGGGAAAATAAAGCAAGAAAAAAATCCCACAGCCTCATCTGGCTCCCTAATCCGTGTGGTAAAATTTATTTCTCCACACATAAATTTGCTTCATTCCTTGTAGATTATGGAAGAAGAAATCACAAAATGTTGACTACTATGATAAATCTTTCTCATACAGCAGGTTTTAAGTTCAGTGCCCTTGCCCAGCTTCTCTGATTTTAGTAAAGTTCTCTTGGCTCCATAAGCCATCTATTGCATATGGGTGGGAGGAAAAAAAGTCCTGGAGAGCCCTCCACTGGTAAAATGGCACCATTTCCTTCTCCAAGGCTTTCATCCTCTAGAGAATAAGAAGAGACAGTCCTTCAAAGACTTGGTGTTTCTAGTAATGTTCGTCACTGAGGCTCCACAGTAAACTGAGACTATTTGTCTCAAAAATGCAGCAGCTTCAGCAGTCTGACCAAGTCATCCAAGCTCTGTGACATTCTTTTTTTTTAGATATGAAATAACTAAAGCTCAAAAATGAAGGAAGAACATCATTTGGCCATTTAGTTCAGAACATGAACTAAATGATTGTTAGCACACAGATATATTCATCTGTTTCCCCTGACCAAGTCCAAATGTGTCCTCCAGTCTAGTTTAAGTACCAAACCTGAGTTTCAACCCGATTAGTAACCAGAAAGTGCCTTTCTACCAATCCCACTATAAAACATTTACTGCACTGACCTTTCCAGTAGCCTTGCTTGCTTCTCACTCCCCTCAAAATGTAGAAAATTGTAGGAGTAGTCATTTGTTATCCCTTTTCCTCTAACGTTAATTTTCCTGTTTTCTCTGTGGATATACAAGTCTGAATTCCAGGAGGACTGACTACATGAATGCTTCAGAGCACTGAAGATTAGAATGGGATGAAAAGAATTCCTAACTTAATTTCTGGGTTTAGCAGATATGACTCTTGGCCAAAATGCTTATGTCTGACTGCAAGATTGAAAAAATAAACATTAATAAGACTAAGAAAGAAATTAATATTGCCTTCTAATTTCCCCATAAAAATCAGTGCATTTTCTGTGTTTGAAGAGCCTCACAAATTTTGAAGGGTATTGAAATGGGGTCTGCATTACTTCTCTAGCTGCCTGCAATTGTGCAACTTCCCTGAACTGGAAGAAACTTTGTATCCTAATGATAAAAACTTAGCTTAGGATAATATAAACCACCTCATTGATGTGTCTTACACATACTTGGTTGTGCTAAAACACATACAGGGGTAATAATTGAGAGTACATTCATTGTAAAAGTAACAGGAAATAATTCTCCTGCGCCTGTGGTATGTCTTTAACATGTCATATAAAATTACAGTGGGAATGTGTCTGTTTGGAAAAAAAGAGTAGGCCTTGGTGGTTTTGTTTTTGAGATTAGTGTGTGGGAGAGTATCTGGTTATATTAAGGGAACCTTTCCTTTTGCATCCTAGAATAGCTTAAGTGGAGGTACTCAGTTACAGATGAGAAAAGAGGCATTTTTAGAAATAACACAAGTCATAAAAATACTTTATAGGAGGCTTTTACATTTAATGGCCAGTAGACTTGTCTGTTTTCACTGGAAAAGTGTCACAAAGATAGAAACAGTGGGAGAAGTGTTACATGCCAGTGCCTATTCTTACTGAGGCTGGGTAGCAAAGTCATTTTCATTACATTCCTCATACAGTTTTCACAGTTTTCACATTTCTGTGGTATTAAAGGTGAGTATAATTTTTCTTCAGGTATTTTAGGCACTTGCAGAGATTGACCACGCCACAGTTACACAGGTCTGCTCTTGCTCATGCAGTGTGGTGGTTTTGTGGGATTGCCTTGTGTCAAATAATGGTTTGTTTTTCAGTGCACCATGGCACTAATGCTGGAAATATTTACATCTGTCAGTAATTTTTTTTTCTTATTTGCAATTTAGTTCTGCATGCAAGGCTTGCACATTTTTTATTTAGTTTTTCTATTTCTCACTACAAAGTGAAAGAGGCAAAGATATGCATGTTTGTCTCCCTGCACTAACTAACTACTGCAAGTGTTCACAGTGGGCTGCAAGAGTGACACTGTCCTTGCTCTGACCCTGGGGAATAGCACCAATGTCATGGTCATGTTTGAAGATAGCATCAGTATGTTGCACAAGTAGTTTTTGTAACCTTAAACAAGGGGAGAAATAGAGACCTTTATAATCTTTTTGATTTTGCATAGTTATTATCAAAGATAACCTTGAAAATGCTAGGTGGTATTATTAGCAATGACTTAAAATTGATTTTCAGGTCTTTTTTAAACACATGTATTTCTTCTGTGTCTTTCAGAGTATCTGCTGACTAGTGCCAAAGGTTTACTTGCTGTTTGCTTTTGTTACTCCTTAGACTAGCAGAGTTTCTTCTTGTAAATGAGCATCAATTGCTTGCTTGCAGATTGCTAAATGCAGTGGGATTATGGGGGTATTTTGAAGGTCTAATTGAGTTAGCCACAGCTCAGCACAGTGTGAGAAAGACACTAATTTCAGAAGTTAAACTGAGTTTGTAGCACTGGAGTAAGAGAAAGGAAAACCAACATACTTCCAAAACTTATTCATTGAGGCATCTTTGATTGGACTTTTCTATTAGTTAATAAACATAAAGGTCACTTTCTTTTTGAACTAAAAGCATTCTTCTTGATGAAAACATCATATTTTACTATGCTATTGATTTACCATTTTTCTTTCTGTTCACAAGGCTTGCATGGTTTCATTTTAAGAGGCAATGGCATTCCTTTGTTTCTCATACAAAGAGTATATTTTCTTTTTCTTTTTGTTCTCTTCCCCTTCTCAGGTAGCAAAGTAAGGGGGGAAACAGAAGTTATATACCCTTTAATGAGAAACTATGGCAAACAAATTAATAATTATACTGCTGTGGCTACTGTGTTTCTGATATCAGATTTGTGGGTTACATGTTTCTAACACATTTCAGTCACTGTGGCAATGTCATCTAATACATATGTTTTAAAGTATCTTCTGGAAATAGTTTCCTGAAGTACTAGTTCTTACTTCTTCTTTGATAGTTATTAGTTAACAGGGTGCATTTTCTCGTCTGTGAATGATCTGTTACTCTACACAAAGTGTCTTTTCTAGCTGTTTTCAGCCATGGGAGATGTTCACTGTTTGCCAAGTCACTGTGACAAAATTTAATGTAGTTACATAAAGTTCATAGGCCTCCCTCTCCAGTGTGACTGGTCATCTTAATTTTCCTGATTTCAGCATATCTGTTTTGGAACACGTGGAAATGGAGACCGGTGTTAAAGATGTCCAACTTTTTAAAAATTTGACTATTTTTCTATTCTATATTACCAATTTTAATAGCAATTTTTATTACACAAACAGATTTCCACAAAAATTTTCACAGAGACTTTGAAGCTTGAATTGCATTTAGTCTTAGCTGTAATTCAAAGAAAAGAAGATCAGTGTTGTCCAATAAAGGAAACCTTCCTTTGAGATGACACTCAGAAACTGTCAATTACAGAGTTTCATCCTCTGTGCTCAAAACTGTTACAAGGTAATAATTTAGTAGCACTTACTTAATTGAAACAAAATCACCGGCGAGAAGGGGAAGGACCTTACCTTAAAATTTGTTAGTGATGTGTAGGAACTCCTTCCTAGAATCTGGAAGGTTTTTCAGGTCACTTATTTATTATGCAGGCATGTTTCTTGCTTCACGAAACTTCTGTTGCCGTGGCATTAGAACCTGCCAGCTAAGAACAGATTTGCTTTCCAGATCCATCAAACATTCCACCTCTGCAGTAAGTATTCCTTCAGCTCATTAGAGAAAACTCTTTCATCCAATGTTTTAGAGATGCACTAACTTTGCAGTGTTGCAAATATATATGCTTTAGCTGCATTTTATTTCTTGTTATAGATAAAATAATTTGCTATCAAAAACAAAATAAGGTATTTGAATCAGTCAAATATTAACCACACTAGCGTAAAAGAATTTGGTGATTATTGCTTTGTGTATCCTTTTCAGTCTTTAAAGTCACATCTAACACATATCACACCAGAAAGATTGCCTAGCTTTTAGAGACAAGCTTGAGATACAGGAGACAGATTCAATCTCAGCTTTATCAAAGGCTTTTGGTAAGACAATTTATTTCTTTTTGTCTCAGTTTTCCTTTAATGATATGAGAGTAATGTAAATTCTTGATGCTGCAATAACAAGGCTTCTAAAATACCTTAAACTGAATTTTATATAGATTCTTCTCAATTTCTCAGCTTCACTGCTAATAAGATTGTGTATCTTCATTTAAAGCCTTCCAGTTATGTTGAGAGAAAACAGCTTTATAACATGGCAGGCAGCTGGAGGTGACACTCCACGTTCCATATAGAACACTGGAATGTAAATTGTGTTACCAGTTCATGTAGTCAAAAAATTGAGTCAACTAAGGCATATGACAGATCCTTCAAAACAGATGCTTGAATCATTATACTGGAAAGTTGCAACATATTTTGACCATGTGAGAAGTTTCTTTTAGTTTGCAAGCCACTTTGTAGGTCAGCTTTTGCCTGAGTCAGTTTTTCATATGCTGTGTGTATTTCTATTCTATTTAGTTGAGTTGAATATTCACATTAAACGTCCTCAGATTTAATACTGGCTGTTTTGGTTTGGGTTTTTATTTTATTTTTTATTTTTAATTTTTAAATTTTCTTAAGATCTTAGTTTAAGTTGTAGCTCTTGACAGTGTATTCTACAATTTATTTATGCACCATGTCAGAGTGTTTTCTTCCAATCTTATGAAACTTATTTACATTCAATTTTTCAATTAAGAAAAAGTTAAATAGAAGCAGCATCTGGCTTTCTATCAGGTGCTTCCCTGGTTAGAAAGTGTTAGGGAGAGTAGGAGGTCAGTGAGATCTTGATGAAGACCCAGCTTCTCCTACTTGACACATATCTTTGACTCCTGAAAATCCTAGTCCTGCACCTCAAAATGGATGATGATATGTCATCAGGTGATGACATAACTGGGCTGAAAGAAAAGAGTCTTAACATTTGACATGACCTTCTGTAAAAAAGAATGCCAATGAAGTTTTCATTTTACAATCTCAGTTGATTAGTTGGCTTTCCCAAAATAGTAAACTGGACGGGAACCACACTGTAATCTGAATCTGTGGAAACCTGAAAACTAATGCAAGTCCTGCTATTTTGTATTAAAACTAGTTCCAAGACATAAGAATGAAAGAAATAGAAAGACTTGAATTGTTAAATATTTAAACCCCTATAGTATGGAGCAGTAAGGTGAAGGCTTATTGTATTGTCAATACATTTTTAGCTAGTGAAAGTTACTCAATGCAGTTAAGATTTACATTATGGTTAATTATAAAAGTCCTGCAGTTGATAAGCCTTTAGCTTTTAGCAAATTGAAACAATTTTGAGAGAGGCTGTGCACAGAACAAATTTACTCATGGCAGCATACAGAATTCTCATTGTTAATCAGCAAGATTCAATGTGAATCTTATTCCTTTCTCTACAAGAAGTAATCTAGCATGTAGAAAACGAATCGTGTGTGTCTTAGTGTAACTATTACCTGTGTTTGTATTTTTAAAGCACAGCCAAACATTAATCATGTTTACTAAAACATACTCTGTAAAATAAGATTAATCTTCTAAACAGTATGTGTGTTTTTATAATAAAACAGTAATACAGATTAACTTGTCAGGATTCTCCCTTAACTGCCTCTCTTTCTGTGTGAAGAAATCTGACTTGACCTGTCCAGTTATGTTAAACATTTTCTTCCTGAGGACAACCAAAAGGTGTGTTTGATTCCTCTGGTGTTTGTGCTACAGAGATGAGGTCAGAATCAGATCTGTTGAGAAGACAGAGGAACAGAGAGGAGATTCTGTTTAATTTTGTATCTTCCCATTCTTCATATCACAACATATGAGATGGCATCCTTACTGTAAGCAGGTTGAGTGCAAGCATGGACCTGCTGCAGACTGTCCACTAGGAGTCATTTCTATGGATTCAAATTGAAACTTGACTATAATGGTAAAGCAGACATTTTCACCTCAGAGTATGCTGGCCAGACCGTGGATTTTGAATCTTTCTAGCAGCAATAATAGCTGTCAGTGGTAAAAGTAAAAATCAGTATCTTGACTCAAAGAGACAGGAGTGTCTGCAGTGCTGACACTCTGTAATTTCTATGTAATTTTTTTCTGGTGTCAAACTAATTTGCATAGATAGATATGAACTTGCACCTTTTTGTTGGCACATAGATATAAATTTGGGGTTCTTTTTCCCAAATTCTTTTCCATTTTTAGCTTAAAAATATCACAACTATCAGACGGTTTTTCTCTACCTCCATATAGAGTAGTCATTACAAACCTATTTTACAGAAGTTTTCCAATACTTTAATTTAAGGTCTGAATAGACAGAAAAAACCATATTCTGATGTGGTTTTGCTGTGCTTTAAGGTAGATACTTTAAAGTTTAAAAAATCTTAATGAAAATAGCAGATGTCTTTGCTATTTTCTTCTTACCCATCAATTTAACAAATAAAATTACATTGCAAATACATATTTTCCAAACTGAATTGAGCAGGAATTGGACTAGAAATAGCACAGTCTTTCAGATATTAGCAAATAGTGGAAAATAAAAGAAAGTATGTACAGTGTTTTTTTTCTTTTAAGGCCATCTTTTAAAGCTATTGAGCTAAATTATGCCCCTCCTCCACCCTTGCTGAAAGTTTAGTGGATTTAGATAATGATGAATGAGAATTTAGGACATTTTTATGTATTTTCTGGTTAGTCTGAATTCAAGCTATTATGGAACCTTTAATAAAAGAACATGTCTATAATTTTGTGTAACTTCTGAATTAAGCTGGCAATGGTATATTTGAGAAAGAGTAAATGGGGGTTTTCATGCTGAATCCAACAATATCATACTTTGTCTTTCCTAACAAAACCCTTCTGTCTGTAATTTAAATCTTGTAGACAATGCCCTTCAGACACAGGAATACAAGACGAATTGAAGGCCTTGATAGCAATGTCTGGTAAGTAAGAGGGAAATATCTGCAAATTTCAGAAAACGTTCTTGGCTGATGCATTTTTTTTCTAAAAAGACAATTATTGCCAATTATAAGGTACATGGCATTTTCTATCTCTGCTGGAATATATTTGGCACCTGTTTAGAAGCAGTGAATTAAATTCAATTACAAGTATGTTTAATTTTTGAGCTTTAAATATTAGGCTTAGGCTTCTTTTAATCTATTAATGTAAGACAAGTATAACTCATGGGCATGGTAGTATAGCTGATTTTCAAATTTAAATGTTAACTCTGCTGAGTAATGTATTTCACTTAACATCTAATTTGTGTTTACCAAACACATCACATATTTCTTTAAAGCCATTACACGTTTTAATAATTTAGCTCATTATTTTTAATACATATTTTTTCTAGGTATAAATTGGTCTTAAAGCAATATTGCCATCACTAATAAATATGGAATTTTCCTAGTTGGTGACTATTTTGGGCTTACCTTAGCTGTATATTTGTGCTGCATTGGTTGTATGTACATATACACAAGGTGTTTTGTGTATTTGGCCTCAAGCTAATTTTTAGCAATATATATTCATTTTTGACAGAACTGTGATGCTGTGTAGGGAGGGTTATGATTGTTTTTTAAATCTTGTTAACATTTTGGTAGGGAGGAAAGAGTAAAATGTAAAGCTGACCTGTGAAGGGAGGAAGGAAAAATTGTTCAAGGATCCTGCAGGCTCCTAGGAACAGTTAATAGGCACCCTGAAACAGTCTGTTGCCTAAAATTACTTTAAAAAAATTATAGAACTCTGAGGTGACTGGGTAGTTTAGATGACATCTTCAATTGACCGAATTTAACCTTTAAGACATTTAATGAGCCTGGCATTCACTTTCTGCCTTTATCCAGAGTAACTGTGTGTTTGTGTGTCTGCACATCTGAGCACACTTTGGCAGAAAAGTTGTTCAGTGGATGCCTTTTCTTCAGTGCCCTCTGACTCCTGTGGTCACTTACATTATTTCAGCCCTCTGCTCTCCATGTGGGCATTCTACTTAAACCTGTTCCCACCGCTGTAAATTTGGCAAACTGATATACTTGTGTTTTGCCTTCTAATGCTAATGAATAAAAAGATAATTTTATCTGGCATGTTAACTTTAAGATGTTTTTCCCTCCAGGGTTGAATTTACAAAAGTGGCAGCAGACCCCTCAATTGTTAATCTTGGTCAAGGCCTTCCTGATATATCCCCTCCCAGCTATGTTAAAGAAGAGCTGGCAAAGGTGGCAGCAGTTGACAGACTGAACCAGTACACCCGAGGCTTTGTAAGTATTGCAGAACTCCAGGACCCAAGTTCACTGGAAGATGTGCCACAGGGGAAAAGAAAAAAAATGACTTTAAATTAGTTTTATCTATAGATCATAATCTTATGTCCCAAATTAAGTTGATCTAGTAGCCTTATCTGTTACTAATGAACTTCCTCTCTGTAGGCTTCTTCAAGGCAGAATCCTTCAGCAAGAGCAAAATGGAAGAGCAGGTCTGGCATAGACCGTCTCTGAGGAGTTGATTCAGTTTAAAGAGTGTAGGTTATACATTTCCATCTGACTTTTGTCACTGGGAGTACAGTGGGAGAATGAGAAAGAAATACTTGATACCACTGAGATAGCACATCTAGGATCAAGAAGAGATTCACACACAGAACTTAGTAGGTTTCAGTGGAGACTAGGAAGGGATGAAAGCAGAAAATTTTTGTCTCTGATATAATAATGTTTTGTATAGGTATGAATATATTTATTACCCATTCTGTAAGCTGGCTTGTAGAGTTTCTCTCCTTCCTAGTGTGCAAGAAGTTTAAACCCTGCAACCTGTTAACAGCCATTAACACTGAGGGCTTGTATTTTTCTATTTCAAAATGTAATAGTTTGATACATGTGGAATAAAGCCCAAAAACAGGCTTTATACTTTGTTGGGACCACTCCAATCAGTTACTGTTTTTTGTTTGTTTTTTTGTTTTGAACAGGGACATCCATCACTGGTGAAAGCCTTGTCCCAAGTCTATGAGAAAGTTTGTGGAAGAAAGATTGATCCTCTCACAGATATCCTGGTGACTGTGGGAGCTTATGGATCTCTGTTTAGTACAATACAGGCACTAATTGAAGAGGGAGATGAAGTAAGTTTTTACTGGAAATACAGACATGAGAATCTTTCTCTTTTTTCTTATTTGTTTACTTCTAAATATAAGTTAATGTTGGGGCTTATTTCTGTCCCCATTGGTTTGATTTTTTACAGTTGTACATCTGACTTATAGTTTCAGAAGCTGTGATTAGGAGCCTATCCTTTGGATGTCTTCCTATCACTCAACTTACAAACACCTTTTTTCACAGGGTATCTGGCAGTTTCTTTATCACTATTGCTGTTAGGTGACACAATACACAGTGAATTCTTATTTCAGAAAACGTGGGCTGTTGTCTACAACAGACAACTAAGGGTGGCACAAAGAACTGTGGGTGTTTAGGTAACCACTGTGTATCAGGTTCTGTTTTGGACCATTGCATGGGGCAGCATAGGTAGCAGAAAGGCTTGTTAGTTTACTGTACTAGCTATGATGACTCAGCTCTTCACTCTTACTGATGTCTGCCTTTTTGACAATGATGTTAAAAGTAATTTTACAGGAATATATCTATCCATAGTGGGCAAAACCTTTTTGTGTTGTCATGTAGCTTGCTTTCAATGTTTTATTTGTTTCACTTGTATATTGTATTCTCATCTTGCTTTTCTGTTGCTCTGATAGTCACTTCTCTTTTGTTTGGAATAGTTCTATTAGCCTTTGCTTTTGATGGTTTGTTTTTTTCTGCTGTTGTTGTTTGTTTTGTTTTCCTATTGTCTTGCCTCCTCTGTGCAGTTTTTCTTGAGTTGTCCTCTTTGCCTGACAATTTTTGTCTGATTAAATCTGAGGACTTAAATGTTCTTCTGAGATTTCTATATACTTGGAGATCTTGGAATTTCATGGGCATAATTAGAGCAGCTGTGCTGTGGCTCAGGGATTTCCCATTGCTATTTCCCATCTTTGTATCTTTGCCTTGCACCTTCAAATGTGTGAGTAGGACTCAAAAATTCTTATTTTTTATAACTCAATAGTTGTAATGTGTAACTATAGAAAAACAGCTTGTGTGTATTATCAAAAATGAGTAGTGCTTATCATACTTAGCCTGAGGGAATTGTTGAGTTGTGCTCTAAATGGAGGAATATTCTGCAACATTATAACATTAAACCTGGAGTGCCAGAAACATTATCAAGTTATAGCACCAAGGTAACTGTGGAAATATGATGGTATCATGCTCAGTATACTCTTTGTTTCTGATACTGATGATTGTCATTTCAGGTGATAATAATAGAGCCATTTTATGACTGTTACGAGCCAATGGTAAAGATGGCAGGTGCAAAGCCTGTTTTTATCCCACTAAGATGTGTGAGTAACTCTTTAAAAATTACTAATTATATGAAGTTTCTCATCCATATTCAGTACAGTTTGATGCTTTTCTGTATCTTTTTCATAATATCAAATTACATAAAAATGAGATAGTTTGCTATAGTACAAGTCTGAGACAATGATAATTCAAAAGAGATAGAATATTTTATTAGTGTTGGAGAAGGTGAAGCAATGTTTCTTATTTGCTTTAATTTGTGTATTCTGAAAGCTGATTAAAACTGCTTTCTTCAATTTTCAGTGCAAATTATGGAAGGGGGATTCACATATCAGTGCAATTTCTCTGTCAGTTGGTTTTCAAAATATTTGGTTCCCGATCCCTGTAGCAATTCCTGCAATGACAGAATACAGTTTATTTTCCAAAATATACTTGCTAAATAAGGACTGATCATGTAGCAGAAGTATTTGCTATACATACGAGAGTTACTGTTTCCTTTATTGTTAAATAGGCTATGGGTTAATTGTCAAATTGGTACTACTGGCATTATGCCCACAGCTTGCAAGGATTGTTCTGTATGCCAACTGTGCCTTGTGCAACTGGCAGCCTTGCATGGGAAGGGCTGACGGGCTCTTAAGGAAGGACTGTTGCAGGAACACCATAAAATCAGAACATCACAGTGACAAAACCTCCAGGACTGCAGTGGGAGGAGGTGAGACTGTTCCTCTGGATGCCCACCTTCTAGGGATGTTTCGAATGACAGAGCACTTCCAAGTATTTTCTGTTTCACACCTTTCTTTTCCATCTGGCCCTCTCCCAGTCATTGCAGGTGTCAGAAGGGTAGTGTGGTCATGCTTTGTGTTCTCTGTACCAACTGGCCCAGACTTCTTAACCATTTGGAATACTTGTGTAGTATATAAACTCCAGAGACTCAGTAGTGCAGATTTTTAACTCTTTGGCCATTTTCATTAGTTTAAGGAGGAGGAAAAGACCTTGAATCCCCTGTGGTGATCAGTCTTTTCAGTCAAGCAAGCACACACTGGCTCTACAGTCTGGCAAGGCTGTAAACTCTCCTGCCATGTGACTGGGCTTTCTTCATTACACACTGTAATAACCAGCATGTGTGCAAGAAGATCCTGGAAAACTATTCCTGCTGGGGCTTTAAGACAGACTGGGCCAGGAGAGAACAGCTACTGTCATAATAGTTTACCTGTTCCTAGAACTAACTTCTTTCAGGTGAGCAAGACAGATTGGATAGGTTGCTACATAAGGTTATGAAAGTGTTTGAGGGTGATAAGTTAAGCAGCTCTCTTTAGGTTGCAACATGTATTAAAGTCATGTATCTTTTGTGTTTTTTTGTGTTTTTTTTAGAAAAATGATGGAAACACTACATCTAGTGCTGATTGGGTCTTAGATCCTGCTGAACTTGCAAATAAATTTAATTCCAAAACAAAAGCAATTATTCTGAATACCCCACACAACCCAATAGGCAAGGTAAGAGTCCTGTTTAATACCACCTTTAATTTCAAAGAATGCCTTAAATACTGTGATTAATGCATTTTCCTTTACTTTTTCTGAATCCTAGGTTTTTACCCGAGAAGAGCTCCAAGTAATAGCTGATCTCTGTATTAAACATGACACCCTGTGCATCAGTGATGAAGTGTATGAATGGCTGGTGTATAAAGGGAATAAACACATTAAAATAGGTACTGATTTTTTGTGGCATCTTAGAAGTGGTTGTAGATGATGCTTATAAGTCAGTTATGATCATCTGAATTTGTCATTTTTATTCAGCTACTTTGTTGGCCATGACAAGTATAGCTGCTGTTACTGTATGTGTATTTGACAGTGTTTTGCTGAAGAACTAGTAAAAGGAACAGGAATTAGAGCTTCCTTCTCAAAGCTTTGTAGAGATATTCAATGAGGGAAATGGACAATGAGGAACACAATTATTTTTGCTCCACTAATTATAAAAACTAAAAAGTAGCATAAAAGTCATTGTGGAGATAGTGGATGAGCATTGTCTCTCTGAAGGATGGGAGACAGGGTTAAATACTGGACATTAAATTCAGTCAAGTAAGTCCTGCAAGTGCAGTTTGAAAGCCTCTTAAATCTTCAGGTAGTGTTGCTACAGGGGTAAAGCACCCTGCAAGAACAAAGCAGTAAAACAAATAATGATGCCAGGTTCCTGATACTCTTGTTTAACTTGATCCAAGTTTCACTGAAGTTAGTGAAATCACTCCCACTGCCTCAGGACAATTTAATCTAGAGCAGATTACTGAACTCCTTTGCCAGGTCTATAATGCTACAGCTATGTATTTCTGTGGAAATTTCTAGTCCAGTGACCTCAGATTGGCTCTGCTGATGTGTTTGGACAGTCCAAAACTTCCTTCTCACATGTACAGATATTTTGTTTCTAATGTTAGCATCTTGCATGAACTACCTTGCATGAATTATTGTTGTAATGAAGGCACATTTCAATCGTGTAATAGGGACACATAGTTAAGATTAAACAATGAAATCAAGACACTTAAGTATAATTTAGACATGAATAGACTTATCTTTTTTCCTGGCTCTGCCACTGGTTAAATGTGGAATAACTTTGCTTCTAGGTTTCAATTTCATACTTGTAGAGTGACAATAAAATCGATTGGTGGGGGCTACAGCAGTGTGAAAATTGAATCTTATGAGTAATAGAAAGAAAATTATATATGAATGACCTTGCAACACTTGTTAGCTCAGCTGCACAGTTGCTGATCATCCAGTTGAAGTGCATTGATTGCATTAGCCATGCACAGGCTGTGAGTCTGTGTTGAGAGTGACCTAGTTCCATGGCTGTTGTGGCTGCCTTGATAGTGATACTATTGAATAATGAATGCTATGGAAGATCTTCAGACATGGAAGAAGGAGAACATTCTGGGTACATTGATGTGATTGCAATCTGTCACTACATCCTAACAGGTTACCCAACAGTAGCTAATCGTGTGTCCCAGTTGCAAAGTGAAGTCAGTTTGATTAAAGATTTCTACATGGGCTTAGCAGGTGTTTCATGACCTTAGTATTTCATGCAAGGCTCTATTCAGAATCAAAATCTCTGTATGGTGTAAGGTAATCCCCTTTCCTTTTCAACAGCAGCAGGTCAAAAAACATTGTCAGCTACACTTCATCTTATGGACAGGTGGCAAATTTTTAAGATGCAGTAACTCCATTGTCATCAGCATCTTAATGCTTCAAGCCAAAATATTTCCAGTTGAACAAAAGGCATTCTGTAATTTAGCATAAAATGTAAAATTACTGTATAAAGAAAATGCAAATTAAAGCCCAGAAAGTTAGTCAACTAGGTTTAGGTACAGATTCTCTAACAGATCCCATGATATCATCTTTAGTGTTAAAAGTACTCCAGAACTTTCAAAGTAACACTGTAAACAACAACATTATTTCAGTGAAAGAATTAGACTCTTCTCTTTTTTTACTTATGCTTCTCATTTTCCTTATTACTTTAAAGTCTACAAAAAAAAAAAAAACCCAAAAAAACAATAAAAGCTAGTGTGCTATTTCCCTATTTATAAACTCTTGTGTTTCCATAACCACCTCTACATATTCTATCCAATGCAGTGACACCTTTTTTTTTGTGGGAGATACAAAATGAATATTGCATTAATTTACAGGATCTGATAGTTGTTCCTTGATACAATTTAGCAGGAATTGCTAGCCACAGATCATAAAATTAGTGCAGACTTTGTGCTGTCACTGAAGCAGTTTTCTGGAGCATAGAATACTTCATCATGTTTCCCATCATCTGACTTCTGTAAAAATGTGGACTTCCTCTGCATAATGATTAGGGTTGCATTGACAGATTTAGAGATTCACCTCATAACCGAGGATTCTGAACAAGCCACTCAACAAGCTGAATACTATCTTGGGTATCAGGCTTATTACATGTTAGTTTGCACTTGATTAGTTTTTAAATTGCAGTCAGACTCGGTTATGGTGCCGTATGATGTCATATATGGTTGCAAAGTGGCATGGGGAAATTTTCCTATTTAAAACTTGTTTGTAAAAGCAATGGAGCTGCTTCTTTCTCTGTGTCTTATTACTGCTGCTACTGTTTGAAATGCTGTCCCATTTTATCTCCAAGGCTGAATTCCTGTGACTATGTGGCAAAACAGGCTTGCTAGAGCCCATTAGCTTTGAAAGCCAATTCTTTCTGCAGTCTGTGAGAGCCAGTTTGGGTGCCTCTAGGAAGTGATCTACATTCTTGGCCTAACTTAGTAGAAGATACCCTTTTCATTTCAAGGTCATCACAGAGTAGCTGAGTAGTTGAGTATGAGTAGGCTAATAGGAAAACCAGTTTCTTTCCTGATGTTTGGTTTCTCTTCTTGGTAAGTTTGCTCAAGAAATTACAATGCATGTTTTCAAATAACTGAAAGAATTACACCATACCTAATGTCAACAACTGCTGCAAAAACTTCCTTGGGAAATTCAGGGGTTTAATTTGGAAAATCTTTGTTCATTGGTCTTGCTAGTTAGGGGATTTAACAACTGTAGTGGTTCTAGTATACAAATGAGGTGAAGACAGATGTTGGTGACTACTGTAATTGCAACCTTATCTGACTTTGTGTCTCAGACTTAAATGTGTCTGGATTTATCTGTTTCTCTTGAAATAATTAAGTTGGAGTTCAAATAGAGCTTTGCAGAAGCTGTATAGAGAAAAAAAAATAGCAAACTACAGGAAGAGACCTTTGCTCTGTCATCTCTTTGGAAAGGAAACAAAGATTTTGGTCTCCTATCAGATAAAAATACAAAGACAGAGACAGACCTCTGTGAGTTCCTTAATCCTTGCACATATTTGAGCTAAACTGCTATTGTCAGTAAGTCTCAGGCCTGTTCAAATTGTACAATACTGCATAATTTATTTACTCACCCTGCTAGTTTTCTGGTGATCTGTTGTTTGGTTCTGGGCTAGAAGTCTTAGTAATTATTTTCTTTTTCTGATGTCTGAGACAGCCAATGACACTGAACAGGACAATTCTAGTAAAGCGAGTTGCAGTGCCTGAGTTACTGTTGTGTATAGTACTATTAGCAGGCTTCAGAAATAATCTGTCCTAGGGTGAATGGGTAGCCTTAGATCATATTTTTCTTATGGATAATTGTGCATTTTTGCTGAGGATAACTGATATGTAGTTTTCAAAGTGTACCTCTTTCTGTCTCTTCTTTCTCCTTTTATTAATACTTACCTTCTTTTCATGCTAAAAAGCATTAGCCCATATATATCCTTTCTCATTTGTTACAATTGCTATAATTTTAGAATGTTCTCAATATTCTTGTTTGCTTAAGAGGCAATGAAAATACAGCTCTGGGCTAGAGGCAGTGCAGTTCTTCAAACTACATGGAATATGTGAGCACACCTGTACCAAATAAATTTTATTTTTTGTACAGCTATGTTGCCAGGTATGTGGGAAAGAACAGTAACTATAGGAAGTGCTGGGAAAACATACAGTGTAACTGGCTGGAAGGTAAGAAGAATCAATACAAATGGGTTAACTCAGAGATAACAGAATGCATTTTTTACTCTAAAGCACCTCTGTTTTTATGACCTGTGTTCTGAAAGTTTCTGGCAAATCTTCATGTTTCCAAAATGTGACAATACCATTCAGTAAGAACAATTACCTCTCTTTAGCACCCATGTCTTAATTATCTTCTTGTCTCTTAATTTATAAACTCTTGTGAGCATAAATTACTAAAAAATACACCACAGTATGATTTGTTCAAAATCATAAAAGATTATTGGAGAAAACATGGATATTATGATATTTCAACTATCCAGTTTTCACATCTTGACTTTTAAATGCATGTCAGAAAGTGAAAAAAAAAAAAAATTTGGCAACTAAATTCTTCTTTATCACCTGTGTTCAAACTGAACCACAGCATATATATAATTCAGTAGTGAGCTTTTGTTTCATATTCAAACTGGCTTTGACACAGGAGCTTGAGACATGGAAAGGTTCTAAACCAATTAGAAATAACATTCCTAATAAAAGTTCAATTTCTTTTGCAACCCTTGTTATATGAAGAGGTAAAAGTTAGCTCAGTATCCTATGAGAGATAGGAGTAAGGAAAACTATAACTGTTATCTCAAATCTAACATTTTTTAAAGGTATCATACACGAAGATTTGTGTAAAACAGCTTTTTCTTAACAATTTAACAAAAAATTTCTTAAAATAATAAAAACTTGAGACATTGGCTAAATTTTAGTATTTGTTATCTTTTAGTAACAGTACTGCCTGTAATTATAATATATGCCTGCTTTCCTCCCTTAGCTTGGTTGGTCCATTGGTCCTGAGCACTTGATTAAACATTTGCAAGTTGTTCACCAAAATACACTATATACTTGTCCAACTCCATTGCAGGTAGGTACAGATGGAGCAAAAGAGATTGTTTTCTGATATAAGAAAGCTGTTAGTCTCATGTAATAAAAAAATAATCACAACAATGGATTTTTAGTTGTCAAAACACATATTCTAGGGTGCAAGAAGAGAAAACAAATTTGATCAGCTCACCAGTCATTAAAAAAGAAAAAAAAAAAGAGTCTTGCAGATTCTTTCATCTTTTACCTACAAACTACTTCTTGCATAAAACATGACAATCTTAATGGTTGCCTAGCAAATATAAGTAAAAGTTCTGTCTATTGGTGCCTAGTATTCTATGGTATATTTTACCAAACACTTAAATTTAACTTCAATTCAGATTGTAAGCCCTTGTGTCAAGGACTCTGACTTCTTTATATGATTAGTGCCTAGCAAAAGATTGGGTATTTCGGGTGTTGCCACAGCACAAAGTATAACAAAGCAGCAAACAGATTACAGATGTAGCTTGTGTAATTCCTGTGGTGATTTGTTTCATGAGGGCCAGGATTGAACAAAAATCCATGATTTCAGCAGGAAATGTGAGTGTCTGTGAGTTTACAGAGTGTGAGTACTTTGGACCTTATGTTTCAGGAGGCTCTGGCACAGGCATTTTGGATAGACTACAGGCGCATGGATGACCCAGAGTGCTACTTTTACTCGCTGTCTCGAGAGCTGCAAAGCAAGCGCGATCGGATGGCTCTGCTACTGAAAGAGGCTGGACTAAAGCCTGTCATTCCAGATGGAGGATACTTCATGATTGTTGATGTTTCCACGTTAAGTCAGTATAAAGTTTGTTCAAGAGCATGCGGAAAGTAAATTTGGTTAATCAGAAAATGCAGTTTTCATTTTAAACTCAACTCATATGCACATATATGTGTGCATAATGTTGCTAGGAGTACTAACTGGGATTGAAATTTTCAGTTTCACCTTAGCTGGGAAGGTCGATTTTATGAGCTTCAGCAAAGCATTTGTGATCCTAACTTGCTGTCCATGTTTTGCAAAGCTTTGTCAAGTTTTTATGGAGAGGATAAAGGAGGTAGATAAACATGTGTATTTTCAAAATGTCTATGATTATGAAAATGTTTGAGATCCAAGCACCTGGATAATATCCTGAGTTCATACCATTTGTATTTTCCTCTTTCTGGTATTTTTTTGTTTGATTCTTTATTTTCCGAATCTGAAGGCACACCCTAAATGCTCCTTGAAGCATTATGATCTCTAAACACTGAAAAATGCTACCAAAATCTACAAACCTTTTGAAAATTCAGGTTACAGTAGCTTCAGAGGAAGAATTCCAACAGGCAAAGGGTTTTTTTTTAGTTCCACATTTTTTCACTAACTGGTCTAAATGGCATTTGTCATTCAGACACAGAAGGATATCATAGTTTAATCATGTGTCAGGAAGTTTTAGGTACACTGGTTTCACAGATGAGAACTTCATTTTCAGGGATTATTGCTGTCTGTACAATAAATGCATTCTTTAGTACCCTCCATAGCCCTGACCCCACATAGCCCAGACTTCAGGACTTTTTGGAGTATTACATGGCTTTCTTCCAAGCTACATGTCTGAATTTGCTATGGACAGAAAGCAACTGCTCAGATCAGAAGGGAAAGGTTCAATCTGTTGGCCTATTTTACTTCTTATAGTATAATTTTTAAATTATATATTAAAATAAAAACAAGTATCTTAAATTCTTAAGTATTAACTGTAGTCAAATGCTGTTAATGAATGCCTTCCCATTGGAGTCTAGGAAATCTTACAACATATTTGTTTTACATTTAGATGTGGATCTCTCTGATATAGATGAGAAACAACCTTATGATTATAAATTTGTCAAATGGATGATAGCATCTAAGGTAAGATGTCTTAGTCATACTCTAGTTTTAGAAATTACATTCTGTTGAAAGCAAGAGCAGTGCAACCGTAGTTATTAAACAATGTAGTAGAGATGTTCCACTCAAAATATTATTTGGTGTTGCTGATAATGGTGTGACTAAAATATTGCTAAATATGTTGAAAATGTATGCTGTAGGTTTGTGCTATATCCCAGCTCTTTTCTTTCAGCATGCTCAAATGTTGGTTTTACAAAAGTACCTTTGAAATATTTCGCCTAAGAAAAGTAATTTGTATTTAGTAAAGCCTAGCTAGTGCATACAAAACTAAACCTTGTCTTTCCCTCGTGTTGGGAGGGAGAGTTCTAGAAACAGAATACAATCATCATGCTTGAATCAGATTTTTTATACAAATTTAAATAAGTAAATGTTATTTCTGGTTTATGTTTCAGAAGCTGTCAGCTATTCCTCTTTCAGCATTCTGTGGTCCTGAGACAAAGAAACAGTTTGAAAAATACATACGTTTTTGCTTCATTAAGGTAAAATTATGTCCTGATAATCAAAGCAGTACAGGAATCTGCAAGAGACTGTTGTATTTTACCCAGGACCTCTTATATTGAAAGCTTTTAGAAACATAAAGTTAGTCTGGTGTAAAATTCAGCACAAAGTATCTTCAATTGTCTTTTTGCTGATGGACTTTACACTGGCTAGGAAGGGTAACTGGCAGAAAACAACTGGATGGATAGCCCTTTTAAGCTTATTGTATTGATTTTTAAAAACTTTCTTTACCTGTGGTGACAGTGAAAATTACTGAGACAGGTAAGCTATCAATTACTGTGATACCTATAATCCAGAGCAGAGAATAACTGTATACCAGAGTGTGTGCCCCACCTGTTCAGTGTCCAACAGCAAAAATGGTGAAGAGGTCACCTTTAAATTTAGCTTGCTTGCCTGAAAATACACAGAGTTTCACATGAGTTCTGTATTACAAAAGAAAATATGTGGATTTTTTTTTTAATTGGCTGACTTTTGCAATTTTGTGAGCATCTTCTTTGCACATATTCTTCCCCCTGTTAAGTCTGTTCTTGAAAGGCTAAAAGACTTTGAGGACAGGTGTGTAAACTTTGATAAGGCCAAAGCCCTAAGATGTTTCCCAATTGTTCTTTAACAGAGTTAGCATAATGGAATATGTACTGAACTGTTCTGTGTAAAGACCAGACCCTTAGCCTGAAACAGTAATGAAGAGGAGTTTCTCCTTGTGTTACTAATTCTTCTGATGGTGTAAAGTCTATGGTATAAACTGAGCTAATAACAACCAGGGTAAAGTTACTGGTTGTACCCGTGGCTGATAAACAGCACTAGTCATTTCAAGTTAGACTGCCTGTGTGACTCACCAGGCTGGAGCCAAGCTACACAATTCAGAGGGATTATGTTTAAGTAGTTCACAGCATAATGTGGCTGCAAGGAGATTAAAAAATCCCAACTGTACTCACAGGAATTAGGAAAGTGTCTCCAAACCAGAGCTGCTAAGTTACATCAGTGCATTAATGCCATGAATTTATGTAAATATTGATTTCATTCAAAGGGATAATATGAATGCTGAGATGGTATCTCTTAAATATATCTAACAAATATTTTCAAGGAATCAGCACTGAATTCTTTGTAGAGTCATGATTTGTACTTAATAACTGTCAATGAAAAACTGGCTGAAAAGATATTTTCAACTGAAGCAACCAAATACTGGTTTGAGATGATATAATCATGACTGACTCTTTTCAGGAACTCCATGCTTGCAGTAATAGTGTTGTTCCTTGTTTTGCAGAAAGACAGCACACTAGATGCAGCTGAAGTGATCCTGAAGAACTGGAATAAACAGACAGGCTGATTTTTCTTATTAACTCTTCCATATGGTATAACTATCTAAGAGTAGGTTTGGTGTTTATTTTTCTGGAAACTTAAGAAAAAATTACCTAAGACAGTACAGAATTAATATGACATTGTAAATAACTTTTTGCTGTTACCTGAGTTAAAACAATGATTTACTGAAATATGTGTAATGCAAGTCAGAGGTTATTTTCAGTCTTTTAAAAATAAAGTGCTTTTCTCTTACAGAAACCCCAATGGTATTAATTTTTTTTTACTGAAAGGAAAGATTTATAGGACTCTGTGCAAAATAAATAAATAAATAATATAGGTATTTTAGAGCTTACAAGTAAAAAGGGGGAGGTATTTTTGGTATGAGATAGTATGGGAACTAGAGAGAGACTTAGAAACATCTTACTTTGTGAAACCAAATAACCTGCAGTAGAGGAAGACGAAGACCCATGGCTCATATTAGATAATTGCAGTGACTCTACATACCTGCCTACCTAGTCTGTATGCAGAAATTGCATCAGTTTAAAGAAACTGAAAAGTGCTAAATTACATAATTACTATTTTTTTTCCTAAAATAGTCATGCATGGTGTTCTGAAAGTATTCAGTTCTCAATACAATTATAAAAGTGGCATCTAGAATAGGAATTCTCTTTACTTATGTCTACCTATTTATTACATAGATGAATCTACAAAGCAAAATATAGAAGATTTTGCTTTAGGGGCTCCTTTACAACCAGATGTACAGTGATATAATTATTTGTGTCATTCCTTTTCTTCCCATGTTATAACACTGGCAATGTCATACAAACTTACTTCAAACTCTTTAGATCCAGGGGGCCTAATGCTATTCTATGGAGCTCAACTAGCTTGGTTTCAAGCACAGTAGATAAAGAACTTCTTTCAAAAGAAGTCAATACTGAGGATTCCTTTTTAGCTGTCTCCTTTTTCACTTCTGCAATCTTCTAATCTGTAGATGGGCTTCCCATTAGCAGAAGAAATCCAGGTAGGTGACATTTTAAGGCTGTGTGCTTTGTCCTCCATGATCTTTCTATGTTCTTCTCACGAGCTGCCCTGGTTTCAGAAGTTAACTCCCAGTTTCAGGAGTTAATTTTATCCTCAGTAACTGGTACAGTGCTGTGTTTTGGATTCAGTATGGGAATAATGTTGATAACACACCGATGTTTTGGTTCTTGCTAAGTTGCATTTATCCTAAATCAAGAACTTTTTTGTGTCTCCTGCTCTGTGCATTGCTTTTTAAAAAATCCTTTTTGTTATCATTATTTACTTTTTTTTGTTTGTTTTTTAGTTATTAAGCTGTTTTTATCTCAACCTACAGGTTTTATTTTTGATTTTTCTTCCCATTCCACCAGTCTGGGGTGGTGTGTGAGTGAACAGCCATGGGGTGGTTGTTGCCAGCTAGGCTTAAATAATGACACAGCTCTTGTGGTGCTAAGCCTCAACAAATTCAGTAACTTAGTTTGCTGATGTTTTATTCATTCTGTCATTGCATAGCTGGACTCTTAACTGAATTTCATTAGACTGTGACCGTGGCCAAGACCTAAAAAAAGGTATAGAAACTGGACTGGGAGAAGAGCAGCTAGATTTTTTTCATTAATACTTCTTGGTCTTGGGCTTTGGGGAGTCCAGTAGCTGTGACTTCCATAGTCTTTATAGCTGTCTTGCACATCTATTCCCCAAATCTCACCAGAAGATGGTTAGCTGGTATTTAGGAAGTGGTGTGTAGTCTTTGTGTAGAAAAAGCAGTTAGATTAACTTAGCTGAAAATTCAGAATTACTTTCATTTGAAATTTCCTACATTAAATTCCAGGATAAACGATTTTTTTAGACACTAAATTTCTGCGAAACCTACACTCTATTTTACAAGAAGTTTAAAATCTGTTTATGCAAGTTGCGCTGGGGAGCTGAAGTGTTGCAGGAACTAAGAGATTGCAACAGGCTATTGAACTGCATGATAGATCAACAAACCATTACAAAGGTCCTTTAGACATACAAATAAGAACCAGTGATTTGTTGTCATTAATGTACTGTTCATTATGTTGGAAAGGAGTCTGAATATCCCATTGCATTATTGTTGAAATGATGCTGGTAATATTTGCAATGTAAGAATTGCAGTTTAATTACACAGCTTTATTACTGAAAGTAACCAGTGTGAGAAACTTGGTGTGAAATTTTAAGAAACTCCAGAATGACCATTGAAGTAATTTATAGGAGAAGATAGGATTATTGTTATGACTACAGTGATGGGAAAGAACAGCTGGGGACAGCAAGGTAAAGTTTGTGTATTATAAAATCTTCTGTTGGTAGAGAGTGTTAATAGTGATACTTCCATCTGCCCCATCAAACACTTTTTGCTGCTTGAAAAATTGCTGCAGACAAGGAATAAAGAATTAATGATATATCATCTATTGTATTTTTGCAACATTTCTGAAAATTACTGTCCTTCTGTGGTGAAAATGAAGTTCTTTCAATTCTAAGTTAGTGAGGATAGGGTTAGGAGGGTTGACAGTGATTGCCAGCAGATTATCTTTTTGTAGAACAGAAAGCAGGAGAAACCAAGACAAACCTGGAAAGCTTGAAGGGACTCGTGGTGATGAGGCACATCTGTTGCAGTCATTGCTCCATATTTCAGAGGCTATGGAGAAACTCAGGAGCATGTGATGTATTTACACCAATAGTTAGAGTGATTTGTCTTTCATTACTCTTTCATCTTTTGGGTTTACTGAGCATTTCTGAAAAAGATCATTGCAAGTGGAAAAAAGGTTTTAAATTTGTATCTCAGCATCTCTATTTTCTAATAGTTCGGCTTATATTCCAAAAGGTTTCTATTTTTTTTTTAATCCTAAGGAACTTGCTGTCAAGTTTAAACTTGCCCATTTTCAACCAGAAAACAGTATTGCAGTTTGTAGAAAAGTGTTTGGAGGTTATGTGATAATTAGTTTGACTCAAATTTAGCAAGAATTAGAGAACTTTTCAATCACAGCAGATTTCTTCCTTTGAGATAGCAAATTGAAAAATATTCTTATTATATAGTACAGACATGGGCTTAACTGGTGTGAAAAGTCCTGTGTATCTGATTAACAAATAGAGAGCAAATTTATAACTCTTGAGAGACTTTGATGCTGATCACTTTGAAGCATTGAAATAATGGCATTGTCCAAAATCTTTAGGCCTTCCTGTCCTGTTCTTTCTTCTCTTTCAGCAAGGCTAGGCTTATTCTGAAGAAATAAATTTCCACTGTTTTATGGCTTGGGCTTGAAAACCAGTTTTGCTGCTCATTCTGCAGACTAATTTTGCATATGGATAAACTCTTGGGTAGTGAAATCCAGGACTCGACTCCTGTGCTGAAGGGCTTTGGTCTTGCAAAGCCCAGTTTTTGTGGTTTCTCCTCCTCTTTGACGCGAGACAGAAGGGGAGCTGATCACACCATGCAGATCTGCGGGGTGACAAGGGAAGCCCACACAAACCTTTGTGGCTTTGTGTTTGCTTCAGTCATCCCGAGCACGGCCTGATTGCCGAGGGCTTGCGAGCCACAGCCGGCCCGACACCCGCGGCTGCCGCCCCGAGAGGCGCCCGGTTCTTCTCCTCATTCCGCCAGCCCATCAGCAGGCGACGGCAGCAAGGAGAACAAACTTCTCTTCCCCTTTCTGGGAATTGGAGCCAAGAACGTGTTGTACCCCATGTACTTCTGCGCAAACTTGGGGCAGTTTTGCTCACGCTTGTTTTCTGTGGGAATTCACGAAACTGCTGGAGTGTGCACAGGAGCAGCCGAACCGGAGTCACGCCCCGGGCCGGCAGGGTGGGCTTGGCGCAGGGGGCCTGTGGGCTGCTGCCTGGGCCGAGGGGAAGGTTCCAGCCCATGTCCCGTAGCCCAGCTCCCTGCTGGCGCACAACCCGCCGCGCGCCCGCACCGGCACAGCGAGAAACCCGCCCGCCGGTTCACCGGTACCGGAACCAGCGAGGAGGCGACCGCCCGGAACCGGCGCTAGCGAGGAACCGCCCGCCCCTTCGCGGCACCCGTAAGAGCGCTCGGCGGCCCCGCCCGCCGCCCTCGGGCTTTAATAGCCGGATCCGCTGGGCCGTCCTGTCTCCGGCACTGCTGCAGCACCGCCGAGATGGCGTCCACCAGCCGGTACGGGGGCGGCCTGGGCACGGGGGGCCGGAGGAGCAGCGGGAGCGACTCCGGCATCGCTCCCGTCCGCGGCACGGACAGAAGATGGCCGCGTCGCCCCCGCTGCCGCCGGGGGACTGACCGGCGGCCATGGCCGCCCTTGCCCGGCCCTGGTGCGGCCGTTTCAGCGCGGCTCTCGCGGTGCATGGCACACCGGCCCGTCTCCGGTGTCGTGTCTGTCGGGGCCGTTCCCGGGGCTGCGGACAGCCGGCCTTCGTGCGGGCCGGGCCGGCGGGCCCCGGCTGGGCGGCCTCTGAGGGGCCGAGCTCGCCGCCTTTGCGTCTTCGTGTCGCTATTGCGGCGCAGCGCTCCGAGGAGACGGAGTTTTGGGGGCATTTAAGAGCCGAGTGCGGGGCTCCTTGTCAGGGGCAGCTCAGTGCGAACGGCGAGCCGGCCCGGTTGGTCCCCCGATGGCGGCTGCGGCCGTGCCGTGCCCTGAGGGCCTGAGGTGGTCCCGGGCTCGTCCCGCCGCGCCCCACGGGCGGCACCGCCCGCGCGGCCCCGCGCCCGCCCGGAGCCGGGCTGCAGCTCCCTGGCCGCCTCCGCCGTACCGCGCCCGGCCGCTGCTTGTGAATCCCTGCCGCACTAGGCAAAAAAACAGACCAGACGCGTTTCGGACCCTGAATTCTTTTATCCTGGAGACGTAACGAGTTTTTTTTTTTCTATTGGGAAAGGCCCGCGGAGTGACTCTGTAACTCCTGCTAAACCTGTCCTAGGATCTAGGAAGTGCTTCCGAGTAGAATTGCTGCAGCTCGGGAGTTGTTTGCTGGGATGGGCCTTTAGACACGTGCCATGCATTTTCCTTCGGTGTAGGTGGCTTAGTAAATTAAACTCATCGCGAAGCGTACAGTATACATGTATAGATAAACCGAATTGAACTGGGATGGGAAGACAGATTTTTTGCTATGTTTTATGAAGGTGAAGTCTGAAACAAAACACTGTTAGTATTCTTTGAGGCGCCTGGATTTTATTTTTTCTTTCCTTTTCCTTGGTGTGTCACTGCCTTTTGTGCAATGCCCGATGTCAGATGCTTGTGAATGCTTTGTCAGCAGTTGTCATATGAAACTTCTGGCTGGGAATAGAAGTAAAGTGGCTTCAAGCACTTTGATATAGTGCTTTATGTGAAGATCTTGTGTTGACATGTGCTTTCTGGAGGTTTTAAAATTAATAGTTATGTTGATTTTAAGTTTTGGTTTCATGTTGCAGACATTTTTGTGAACAGTCAGTGGGTTAAAATGTTTGGGTTGTTTGTATTCTAGACTCAGAAATATCTAAAAAATGAAAATTAAGATGGGAAGTATAGGTTTGGCTGAAGTGATGGAAGAAATTATAGTAGAAAATGGGATAACTCAGAGTAATTGTATTTGGAATTTTTTTGCAATTGAAAGTATTAAAAATTGGTTTTTGTTTTAATCTGATGTAGGTTAGTAGTAATAAATTTTTTGGTGTCAACTTCTATATTGTTGTGCTTTTAAGCTTGAGCAAAACAGCTTTGTGGAATACACGGATCCCAGTTTTAAACACTTTTTACTCCAACTTTGAAATAATTAGTTTCAGTAGAATTACTGAACAGATGTTAATATGAAGTATTTACTTTCAAAACATTTGCTTAGAAACAATTGGTTGTTACTTTAGTCAGCAACTAAAAGCTGCTGTATTAAACAATGCTAATGCTTTATGGGAAGTTATAATTCTTGAAGATCCATAGATGAGATCTGTTATCAGAACTTCGTGTCATGTAACTGGCTTGTGAGCTGTTTACTTTTTAAGATCTCACTATTTATTGCTTAATTGAAAATGGAATTTATTCTTCAAATACTTGAGAATAAACCAGTGTTTGAATTGGGAGTTTTCTAAATGCACATGTTGTATGTGCACTACTTCCTGAGGTAAGGACCTGGTAAATAATACTGTTCTTAGTAGGAGGAGTGAAAATGCTTGTTTGGAATGAAGAAATTGCCATTAACTTCTTGGGAAACTTCATTTAGCAGTAGTTTGTGAGTTACACTGCATGTAATCAAGTCTGTTATTTAGATTTTTGATGTACCTAAATCACTTCAAATCAAAACAAGACACATTACAAGAAAATTTCAATTTAAGGTGATCTGAAGTGTTGATTATCAAATGTAGTGTTGTAGCATTTAAATAAAAAGTGCATCTCAGGTATTCAACTTAATATTCTATAATTTAAATCATTAAATGTGTTATTATTGAGGTATTCTTATCAGCAGGGAACTCATATGCTTTTGATATGCAGCCTGCTTGTTTAATAGTAATGAATATTCTCATTTGTTTCTTAGTTTGGATGTACTTCCGAGGGTGACTTGCCCAAATCATCCAGATTCCATTTTAGTGGAGGATTACAGAGCTGGTGATATGATTTGTTCTGAGTGTGGGCTAGTAGTAGGTAAGTAGTTATTAATATTTTTATAAATTATCATGTAACCTAAATGGTTGTGTAGGTTTGTGCTCTCTTGGTGCCCATTTGTGGGTGGTAGATTCGATGGGGTGTTTGCTTATGGCTTTTTAGTGGTGCTTAGGGATTTTTGTGATTGTCTTTTGGCAAAAAGTTTGCTGTTTTGAATAGCCTGTCTTCTAGTAACTTCTTGCACTGTAAAAGGAATTAAACTCTCTTTAAGGACTGAAAATTTAAAATGTGCTGTAATATGAATTAGAGTATCATTCTGTCCAGTCCAGTACTCTGTATTTATTCATGATTCTTCCTTCATTCAGGAAAGTATAAGAGATGTTATAAAAGCTCTCTGTGAAAAAACCTGCTTACAAGAAAAAAGCCAACACAACATGAAACCAAACCCCAACCTCAACTTCCCAGTAGCTACAGGTTATCTTCTGCCCTGAAAGATTTATCTTTTTATGGTTTTCAGCATATGTGTTTATTAATCACTTGTCCCAAGGCTTTAAAGACTATCCTAAGTTTTCCCACTGAAATTTTGTGGAGCTCTTTTACTTGGTTTATGTAGCAGCAACTTCCACAGACTAAACTGCATTTCTAAGTAAAATGGAATCTTTAAAATGAAAGGCCTGTTAGGCATTGTCTTTTCTTTGAATGAGAGAGAGGAAGTTGTCATTGAAACTGCTGCATATACATTTTAATGTTTCTTTTCTAGGATGAACATCTTAATGCACCTTACTGTCTTTATTTCTTTTATCATGGGAAACTTTCCATGCTTGTATTATGGTAATCCTTTAAACTTCATTGATTTGTTTATATTTTTTAGGCTATTATGTGTAAAAAATCCTCCTTGAAGGGTGCATGTTTGGGTGATTCAGTCAGTAGTGCTAAATATTTCAAATTGTTTATACCCCTCTTTCCTAGACTGTGGTGATTTTGTTTTGCCTTGCTGAATTAAAAAAAAAATAATAATAAAAAGCTGAAAGTTAAAGCGTTTGTGGTGAAGGTAGTACTAATTTAGCCAAGCAATTAAAATATGTCTTTTTATGCAAAAGCAAGCTTCTCTATAGATGGTTAGAGTAAATATTAAAATATTTAAACTTTAGTACAAGTTTCCTTTGAAATTACAAAACTATTTAAAATCTCTAAAAGAAGGCTTATAACTCTTAAAAAGGACTGTTTTAAATTGCATATGTTCTGCTAAAGGTCAATGAATCAGAATACATTTACTGCTTAAAAATTCGAATACCCAGAGCAGTATTTCCTACTGAAATATGATAGTAAGCTGCTAAGTTACTGCTTAAAAATTATTTTGGTGCATGTTAAGCTCTTTGCATGGCTGTCAGAGACTGAGCAAAAGCTTAGAAAAGCACATTTTGATTGATTCATAACTTAGTTCTGGTATTGGGAGAAGAGGAAGAGCTTTTTCTTCACAAATGTAATTTTTTGGAACTTGGAATTTTTCAGAAGTCTCACTGCCTGTACTTTCTGTTACCTAGTGTCAAGGAATTCTTGCCTGAAGAGTTTATCCTCTGTTTTTTCTGAATTAATAGCATTGGTGAATTCTTTAGTTCAAGATGTTAGCATTTTCAATGAGCAGGATCATTAGAATATTAATAGAAACTGTTTTAATGTGTTTGTAATTGTCTTAGTGCAGTTTACCACTAACATTACTGGTAGGATAAAAAAATGCTTTTTTTGGTAAGCATTTCTGTGGATTTGTCACCAAAAGGCTTTAATAGTGTTGTGCTGATTGTTCTCATTCTGTGTTGCATTCATTCAGCAATTCAGCTTACCTCTGTGTCCAATTCCTTAGCTAAGGTATCCAGCAGGTAGTTTGGAAAACCAATTAAATAGGATGGAAGAGCACATGACCAAAGAGTTGTGTGAGCACTAAATACTTTCTCACTTGGTCTGATAAGAAATTTAGGGAAGGTGTAAACCAGATCCAATCCTTGATGCCTGTTTTCTGGAGATGCTTGTGAAGTAGGGATGTCTTAAAGGAGTGAAGACAAGATTTATTTTTCATGTGTTCCAGATGCAGCTTTTCTGTGTTAGTTGCAATTCCATGAGACATGCTCCCCTCAAAAGAGGAGCGATCTCATTTCCTGTTTTTACATAAAAAGTTTTGTTTCAGGGCTTGCGTGCGTCATGATCACGTGTGAGCAGAGCCCACTGAAAATATATTTTGGGATGGACTAAAAGTTACTGAGATGTTTCAGTGAGGGGGATCATTTAGAGCAGTTAACCCTTCCCATGCAAAAATCAATATACTGTGTAGCCAAAAAAGTGCTAGGGAGTTTTTTAGTGTTTGCAGAGCCCTGCTGGTGTAATGCTGAATGTAAATGCTGAATTTGTGGTCTTGTTTACTGCTGTAAGGTACATACTGGTATGATTTCACTGGTTTTTTTTCTTATTTTTTTTAGTGTGTGTGCAGTTTAGCTGTAGACAGAGCTAATAGTCTTTGACTGAACAAAGAGTATTTGCATTTGATGTTTTTCTTGCTTGCTTTGGTAAAGCACTGAAGTTGCTTGTTTATGGAAGGAGTGTAAGAATATTATATGTAGAACTATGTTGTAGGATAAAATAGTTTTCAGATTTGTAATCAATTTTCTGTGAATAAGAGATTAAATCAGTATTATTATAAATGATCTTGCCTTTATCAAATCTGCAGCTGAAAGGGTAAATCAATAGAAAGTTTTGGGGCAGCAGGAGGCCAGGCCAAGGAGGAGCTGATCTCTTTATCTTAGTGAATTCTATATTTTAGTACTACTTTGTAAAGGGATTTTTTTATTAGTTGTTTTCCACTTACTGGTTTTATTCTTAGTCTCAATACAATTGCAATTTAAGTTGTCTATTGTGCTTGTTTTGTTTTTTTTTTTTTTGCACAGTATTTTCCACTTGCTAGAAATAAACTGGTGTTTTGCTGTGCAGTATTAAAATAATTTCATCTTGTAATGTCATTATGACTGAAATTGGTGTTCAGTGTATTATTGTTTCAAAATACTGCTTCATTCTACTAAAACCTCTCATCTGCCTTTTCATTATTACCTTTTGTGAATTAGTTTGTGTTCTGTCTTTTCATGGTAATTATTTCCAACTTGTTAACTTTTCCTTCTGCTAATTGCTTTTTGCTTGAATGGCACTTGGAGACCTAAATTACAATTATCCATGCAATTTTGATATTAGTCTGGATTGACATGCATTTGAGACTTTATGACTCTGTCCAGGTTTATTTGCTGTTAGAAGAATTGTGGTTTATTGTCCCTACCTTTCTGCAGTCATTCTAAGCTATGTGCTACAGTAAGGGTTCATGGGCTGGTAGCAGAGTTCAAGGACAGAGCTCTTTGGGCTTATTTCTGTGTTTGTTTAAAACATTCTCTGTACCTCATTCAGGGTTGGTGGGGGGAAAAGCATTTAAGAAGGTTGCTCAAGAGCAGAAGGCTAGTTCTTTACAGGCAGATATTTTGCTTACTACCTTATAGGCAGTAAAAAAGTCTGTGAATCAGCTGATATGCCAAAAGGAGCTGAAGAAAGCAGAGTGAAAGTGGAAGACAAAGCACGGATTTTTTTTTTTGATGTTGCAAAGTAATGATGTGGATTTCAGAGGAGGATAAGAACAAGTCCTGTGGCATGTACTGCTGTGTAGTGTCTCAGGGATTAGGAATATCTCGGGGTAGGAATACCTTTCTAAGATGTTTCTTAAACTTCTATATAGATACCTTCATTAAGTGTTGTCTTACTGTGCAGGAGTTAAGCAGGGAGGAATTTATTTTCAGTGTGTAGTAAGATTTTCTCTGGTTAGCTCTGTCTGCTTCAGTAGGCAGGTGTGGCTTGGAGGCACAGTGTTCTTGTGTGAATCTTTTTTGGGCAGCCTTTTTTGATAAAGCAGAAGTTTGTCTCCAGCTGATGAAGATCCTTAGGCACATATCAACTCATTAAAGCTTTGAATCAGATGACCAATATTCAGACATTTAGACTCTGTTCTGTGTATACCTGGGTGTTCAGTTGAAGAATTTTAGGGAAAAATATTCTATAGCCTGTGGTCAGCATTAAGGCTGTTAGAAAAATCTGCCTGAGGATTTATTTGGCTGATACTTCTGAGTTTGAGATTGAAATGGTGCATTGTAAATTCAAGTGTGGTCCCTGAAGAATAGGTAAGATTTGACTGTACTACAGGCTTATTTGCTTGGCAGTATAATGAGCAAGTAGGAAGGAATTTCCACAATTGCCTCTTAGCTGGCCAGTTCATTGCTCAGGCTGTCTATCATTAGGGATGAGATCTCTATAGCTCTATATTCTGTATAGCTTCTTAGTTTTTTTTTTCTGAAAATCAAAGAATTTTTTTTTCATCTGTTTGTAGTATCCAGTAAGAGTGGAAGGTGCTTAAGTATTTCTGACTTGGATCCAGTAGAGGGCAGTTACATCCATAGGGAAAGATTTTTTATAATATGTTGGTGTATGTTCAGGTTTGCTCCTTTCTGTGAGTATTGTCAGTCTTTAAAATATGAATTCTTAATTCAAAGTATTGCTTAAAAAAGTAGACAAAAATCATTAGATATGGTTGTGTATTAGCAGCCTTTGCATGCTTGGTGTCCAGACTACTCAAAAATGTTGGACAAAAGTTGGTCATTGCAAAAACACTCTTTGCATTCAGAGGAAAGCTAAATACACTGATGCTTAAAGACATTCTAAATAGTCGATTCTTGCATGAGCATTCACAGATACTTTATTCAGGAAATTTATAATATGAAGAAAGTAACCCACTTGCCTTTCTCAGCCAGAATTTTAAATAGTCTGTTTTAATTCTAACCTTTTCAGCATTAAAGGTGAAAGGTGATGCTTCTAGGTGTTCAGCAGTAATGTTTATAAGAGTGGAAACAGGCTTCAGATGTTAAAAGTTAGCATCTTCTGTCAGGCTTCGTGAGAAGCACTGCTCTTAGCATGAAATTTCCTGGAGGATGGAGGAGGCCATCTGGTTAGTGGGTTTTGGCTGGCAACCTAAGGGCTGCCAAGCTATTTGAGGGCCACTAATAATTCTCTTAGGTGAAGTACTAGATTTTTCTAGTAAGTAATAGTAACATTTTGAATCATCCTATTTAGGGGAGTGGTTCTTGCTTCCTTTCTAGGCTGACAAGGTGATTAGGCAAATAAGGGCTGGAAACAGTCTGAACTCCTCTGATGGAAAAAGAGTCTCAAATTTTGTAATGTAGGGTAGATCAGACACAACATTTTTAATTGAGATTCTGTAGTTTGGAGCATCCTTTACAAGTATTTGAGCTGTTAATCTTTTAAAGGCCTCAAGTCCTGGGGAGGTGTAACTTCAGCTGACCAGACTTGTCCACCTGATCATTTAAGTTTTCTACTCTCATTTGCTTCCTCTGAAATTATAATGTAAGCTGATGGTTTAGGAAGCCTGTAAGTCCTTTTAGATTTGTCATCATTTTGATATGCAGGAAGCTGCTAAACCTTTGTTCTTGTAGCAGTCATTTGCCTGTGGTGTCATACTGTCTGTTTTAATCCATAATTGCCTTTTGGTTCTGGTGTGAATGCTATTGATGTCTGGTAACTAGTTAAAATCTGTGGTTTTTTTTGTTTGCTTGTGGGGTTTTTGTGTTTTGTTTAGCATTTGAAAGACTGCTTTAGTTATTTTAACTGTCTTGTGAATAGACTGGTGTTGCTGATTGTGAGGATAAATTTGTGGTGGCAATTCATTGAAAGCAAGATAAAACAAGATAACTTATGAAGAATACTAATGTCTTACTAAAGGCTGGAATTTTTTAGAAAAAGCGGTGACTGTAAAATTGTGTTCGTTTATTTTTTTTTTCCCTCCCCATTAGTTTATTCTTTAGTAACGTTTAATACATCTGGTCCTTAATAGAAGTTCTAAAGCTGAAAAGTGGAAAAAAAGATCGTGTGCTACTGTATGGGGCAGTATGTAAGCTAATAAATAGAATGAGGAGTGGATACCTGGAGTATGTGCCTAGCTCTGGGCTTCTGTGCCATGAAGAGAGACCTACTGGAGCAAGTCCAGCAGAAGGTTGCAAAGGTGATTTGGGGGTTAGGAGAGGCTGAGAGCTGCAGCTTAATCTGGCTCTGTTCAGCCTGGCTCTGTGCAGTTTCACATCTTCGTGATTGTCCCCAGCTTGTAGTCTGCTCCTTAGTTTTTTTGCTGTCATTTGTGGCAGTACTTCATTACTCTTCTTAATGAGGAGCTGACTGAAGCTTGAGTGTAATCCTTTATATACACATATATATGTTTAAATTTGGCATTGTAAAATGCTTTTAATTAAAAGTATAATATATGTGCTCACTAGATGGCAGCAGATTCCTTAACTAACTGAGAATGAAACATTCTGTACTAACAGTAGATATTTTGGGACTTCAGAGTGCAAATGAACTTATAATACTGTATTTATGTTAAAATTAAAATATTAGTTAATAATATGCAGAACTTAATGTAATGTACAGCTAACATTAGAGCTCTGAAAAGAACTTAAGAACATGCCTTCTCAGAAGTGTTTCAAGACTGGATATGAAAGATTACATTGCTCATGAATGTCATCATATTTCTTGTTTTGGTTAGACATCTTCAGTTTTAAGCTATCTTGTCTTATAACATAATGTAATAAGCAGAAGGAAAAGAAAATACATTTATTTTATGAGTTACTGCAAGTGGAGTTCAATGTTAAAATAGCTGGTATTAGTTCTCTGCAAGTATGTAACTGAAAACTCAGGACCTTCTGACTGAAAATATTTTCCTCTGAGAAATGACTTTATTTTTAGGGGAGGAGTAAACCTACATAAATTTTGATGTGTAGATGTTTCAGGCTGAGTTTTAAAAACTGCTCAAAATTCTACTTTAATTTTTGAGTCTGATCTGAGTTTGCTATTGTATTTCTGTAGCACATGCTCTTTGCATATGCCAGTTGTGAAGAAAAGTAACCTTGGCCTGAGGTTTTCTGTTCTGAGTAGCACTTCTGCATTTTACTAAATGAGCTTTTCAGATGAGTGACCTGAATCAGGGAAGTTGGCAGTGTGTGTTTGCACTAGAGCCTATGTTGGGCAGTTAGACTACATTTTAAACAGAAACTGAATATTGGAAGAGTAGTTTATGAAAAAAAATGGACCAATGGAGAAAAATCCATCAATTCAGAAAGATACAGCCTGGAGATGCATTTCACAAGGATTTGTTCCTGTAAACTATTGTTTTTGTATGTAGTTCAGAGGAGGAAGCTGGGGTGATGGACTCCTCTGTTAGAGGGAAATCAAAGGAAGGAGTATCTAATGTAACTGTCTAGTGAAAGCCTTTGTTCAAAAGGACTGCTTCAGAAGGAAGTAGCCAAGGATTATGTGGCCCCTTATTGGAGTTTTATTGGGTTGCCCAAACCAAGATAGTAATGTGAGAAAGCAGAGACAATGGCACAGTGCACTTATTTGGGAGCTTTTTTCACTCTCATGTTTGACTCTTGGACCCATATTCCAGCTTGTTTATGAAGGCAAATCAGGAGGATATGACCTAGCAAATTCAGTTTAGAACTTGAAATCTTAACTCAGGACCAGTTTTTGAGGATTTCTTATTCTGCTTTTCGTAAGTTCAGTATTTTAAAGTTTTGCTTTGACCACTCAGGGTGGGGCTTAATTGTATCTATACTAATATCACAGTTCCAAAGTGGTTTTTGTGTATTGAAGAATTAAAGATGATAAAAGCCACATTTTGTTTCTTGTTGAATGGGATAATCCAACTGATTGCTGTAGCTGACTGTATTTTCCATCTATGGAAACCTGTGGGCTTATTTGTTCCATTTTCATTAATACTTTTAGCTTCTGTCACACTTTTATAGAAGCCTTTTGAAGGTGGAATGTGCTGCCTAGGACTTCTGTATATTTTTAATGACACTGACAGTATACAGAAAACCTTCTTTTCTGCAGTAGCAGATTTCTTGGCAAAATGAAGATATTTGCATACTGCATATTATTTACACATATGCTTTATATTCAGTGATTTGTTCTACTTAATCTTTTCTCACTCTGAAATAGTAGTCTCACTCTTCTCATCTGTTTGTGATGTGTTTGTCAAAGCAGGCAGTGATATAGAAGTTTTTTGTTAGAGCAGGAATGGTTCATAACTCACAAGAGGCAGATCCCTGAGTGAGTCATTTAGGTCATTCCCACTTGTGTGGAAAAATATTACATCATTGCTCTGTACTCAGTGTTCTATTTATACCATGCCAGAATTTTAAGTACATTTTGCTTTTTTTAGATGCTGTAAACAGTATTGGGGGTTTGTCTAAAAGTAAAGTTACTGCTAGGCCATAGAAGGAGCATTACTGTATCAAATATTTACAGAGAGTCCAGGAGTCAGAGGAGCACACTGTCTGCAAATTTAAGCTTGCCAAGGGTGTGGGGGTTGACCTTTGTAGCAGAAAGAGTAAAAGGCAGCTCAGATCTGTTCTATCTGTAACCCTGTAGCTTTTCATGGTTGATTTTTTTCTTCTCCTTCTTGGTTTTTATTAGAGCGGTAAAGAAAGGTGGAGCCATAGTTATGAGCAGGTCTGACAGATATTGATGAGAACACCTTTAACTTAGTTACTCCTTTATTTTGTAGCAATTTCTTTTGGTTCATTTATATTTTTCAATTCCAAGCATTCTCCTTGCATAATTTTGTGTTAAAAATTGAGTTATTCTGTCAGAATAGATTCCCCTTGTATCCTCCAGTTGCATCATTCTGTCCACACCTTCTGCATTTTCTCCAGCTTCGGATCTTGTATTGCCTTTGTTTGCAGAGTACTTTTTTATGCTTGTTTTCATCAGGGTAAATCAGCCTCTGTATTTAATTCTAAGACTTCCATACTGGAAATTACACAGTCAATGCTACTTTTTGTGGCAGACATTTCTCTCACAACAAACTTAAATGTTTATAAAACTGAGGATTTTTTCCACAGATTTGGCTAAGAAGGGTACCAGTTATTCTGAAGTTTCTTCAGGCATACTGCACAGAGCTGTATTCTCCTTTAATACAGAACACTAAGAAAAGTGTTCTTTTTGTGCTCTTCTGTGTATGTGTTCTTAAAAATTCTGTAGTATTGCTCTGGAGGCAACACCTTTGAGATGCAGCTTTTATCAGATCTGTGAATACAATAAACTGCACTGGGTTTGGAGTTGGGGTTTGTGTTTTCTTTTGTTTCTTTTCCCCCTGTAGGTTTACTGTAGGGCTTTTGCCTGTGTCAGAATGTTGGTGAGAATTATTTCTCAAACTGATAAGTTGCTGTAGGCAAGGTTTAGGTGAGTGTGAGATTAAGAGGTCTGCAAGGAAAGTTGTTTTATGCAGAAAATGTGGTGCTTTTCCTGTTTATTCTGAATCTGTAGTGAAAATCTTCAGTTACAGCAGAGTTGGTTGTGTTTAAGAAGTAGTAGTTGAGTATATATACTATGTACTTTATGTTGATGCTGTCAAGCATCTTGAAATTGGACAGAGTCAGAACTGTCTTCAAGAACAAAAATTGAACTGCTGAATGCCATTATGGTGGGTTAGAAGGTACAAAATTGAGAGTACAAAGGACCTGGAAATGATGCAAGAGAAGTCATGTAATGGAATTGTGCATGATAGATAATTCATAATGCACTGTGAACATGTGGCAAATGTGATAGAACTTGTTAAATTGCAACAACTGACTCATTGAGAACAATCAAGAGGCAGCAGTCCTGACTTCAGCTTGAAATTGAGGCCTTGATTCCCTTTATGTATTGGAAGTGCCACGATGTTCTTCATGGATAACTGTAATCATAAAGGTGACAGTTCCCATGTTCTGGATTCTTTATTTCTTTTTTGCAGCTGTAGTTGCTTTTTTTTCACTGCTTTAACTTGTAGTTCCTGCACATTCTGGTTCATTGTCCTGCCAGTTCCTGTTGTGTTTGGGAATGGCAGCAGACTGCCTCCTTACAGTGCAGAGCTCAGATGCCTGGCTTGGTGTTTGGTGCAGTATTTAAAGTGCTGTGTCAATGCAGACTCTGCTCTGTGTTCTCAGGTGACCGGGTCATAGACGTGGGGTCAGAGTGGAGAACGTTCAGCAATGACAAAGCAACCAAAGACCCATCTCGAGTCGGGGATACCCAGAATCCATTGCTGAGTGATGGTGACTTGAGCACAATGATTGGCAAGGTAACACTGCAAGTGCTACATTTTACTGAGTCTTTTTATGCCTACTACCAGATTGTACATCCATAGAGAAGCTATACAAAATATGTATTTTTGAAGATATTTTGGCCTGAACTGAACTTGCATGTTTCAACAGTGTAAACATGTGGCCCTTTCCTGGGGATAGAAGGAAAGGGCCAACCTCTGCAAAAAGATCAAAAAGTTTGCAGTGCTATGGGATTACTTGCTACCTTTTGATATGTTGCTATAAATAGGAAAGCTGCTGGTGTGAATTTAAATGAGGTATACTTTGATTTAGCAAATGTGTTTGAGGTGGTTCTGAAATGAATGTTGAGATCTCAATAGCTAGTGCTGCCATTTTTTTTGGTAGTAAAATCCATATCAGATTCATATTGGAGGCCTGGAGATCTCATGCTGTATGTGTTCTTCCAATTATTGTTAAAGCACTAAATGTAGAATTCTTTCATGGTATGAGTGCCCCAAAGGAAAGTATTAAATCTATGCTTGGATTGAAATCCTGCTGTTTCTCCTGAGAGCAGGCAGGACTATTCACACAAATTCATTCCCTTTAATGAAGCAGTGACCCAGGTAAGTTTTAATTGTTCTACTTAATTTTTTACTGCAAGATCCAAATTATTTTTTGTGGATTTCCTGAATGTTTCATGAAAAGGGGTGCAGTTGCTGATTAAAGCATTTTGCTGCGTTATGTCTTTTCTCAGAAGTTCATGTCCCAGTGATGCTGTTAGGATGAAGTGCCTAAATATGTATGTATAGGGCAGTGTGCAGCATACTTTTCATCCAAGAATTCTTCAAAGTGAGGAAGTTGGCAAGTGAATGCTGATGGGCAGCTAATTTTCCCCATTAGTGAAAAGAAACCTCCTCTGTGAGGAATTGTCCAAGTAGATGGTTGTGTTTTGAACAACTCCAAGCATTGCTCCTATCACATTTTAGGATTTTAGGTAGCTTTTGGAGTACCTTCAGGCAAACAAATTTCTGCACTGCTCCATTAAAATGTTGGCATTGCTAAGTGGCTCTGTGGCTCATGTACAGCAGTGCTGTACATGTCACTGGAATTCTAATGCCACCTACACAGGATGGGAAAGCTTGTAGTCCAGAGGGCTTCTATTGCTGGTTTGGTCAGCTATAGGTCTATATCTATATAGGTCTTTATAGACCTTTTATAGACGGATGGAGAAATGGATGTTTGCTCCAGGTTCACATTGTTTTTCACTCTGGGATATGTAAATATAAGGTTTGTTTCTGGGAGCTCAGTTTGATTCAGTCAGTAGTATGACCTGAGCTTTAGAATCTGCATGTTGCAAAAGACATTTCAGCTAAAGATAGCTTTTGTGACCAGGTGATCAGTGAATTGTGCTGTTAGCTCCCTTCCTTTTGGAGGTTCAGATCCTAATTTAGAATAGAGAGGGATAGCAGCCTTAGTGAGAGAATCAAAGACACACGAAACTTCTATGAAAACTCCAAACTTTCAGAGATGGACATTCAACTAATGAAAGTTTTGCTGTGAACCAGAACATCCCAGAGTAGGCTACTTGCTGTAGCAAAGAATGCCATTCCATGAAGACAAATTATGGGAGTGTTAGAGTGGCATGATCTGACCTATGAGAACTGAGTAAAAAGTACTGGAACTGCCAGGATTGTGTTGGGGAATGTTGAGGGGCCAGTCAGTCCAACTGTGGGTACTTTATTTGCACAGGGAGGAAATGCAGAAGGTGCATTATTTTCTATGGGAAATTGAGAGTCCCTTTGAGAAACCAGGATGTTTCCTGTGCAAGAGTTCCTGTGTTTGTCTTGCTGGTAAGCAGGAGCTCAGGGATGTCAGTTCATTGATGCAAGCTCTGTATCAGGGGCTGCGTTTTTTTTTCCCCCCAGTCACTTGGAAGGAAGTGAATGGCTTTTATCAGAAGATGCTGAAGAAATCTCCTGTCCATGCAGAAAGGGTATAAATTTTGCTGCAAAAATAATTAACTCAAGGAAGTAGTACATTTCTCAGGCAGTCATATGAAGTCCCTGCTAGCAGTAGGCTGGGGTGTGGATTGACCTAGGATACAGAGTGGTTGAACACTAGATATGCACAGCTGTTGAACACGGGTGAAATCGGTGTAGTCTTGAAGAGGATAAGTAGTATCTGACAGAGTACAGAACAACCTTTGTGAATTCCAGAGAATTAAGCCAGCTAAGATTATTATTTTCTCAGTTGAGAGGTCCTTAAAATGGCCAGGAGTGGTCCCAGTATTTGTGTGCCAGAGATGGCTTTAACCTTTCACAGGGGACAGGACTAGGCCTATTTCTTCTGCTTGAGGTAGGACTGCAGATAATAAAATCTTTACAGCTGACCTGCTCCACCATCCCAAAAATACCCTCACCAGAAAACCTAAAACACAACTTGTATTGTGGGAAATCGAAAAGAGAAGGATCTTGATAATTCTCGTAAACTCCTGGGAACTGTAGGTGGAAATGGAGTCTGAGTGAGTTACAACAGTGTTGCTTTGTAACAGTAGAGGAAGAGGGTCAGTTCTGCTTCATGGGGTGGTTTGTCTCTTTCTTCTGGGAAGGCAGGAGGTGCTCTGGGGCCCCTTCCTGCGGGGGCGTGTGGTCTGTATGTGTTAGCACTAGAGGCTGCTCTGCCCGTGCAAAGGGATTAATTCCTAATTGGTTTTAATGCTTGAGGAACCCATCTGTCTGAGGCAGCAGCTTGCATTGGAACAAAGATTAATTTGCCTGTGAAGAGGAGGGTGAATAACATAGTTGGCAGTGGTGGAAGTGGTTTGAATTCCACAGGCAGATCTTCAGGATACTGGCACAGAACTGTAGCTCTGAAATTAGATATCGTGTGCTGCAGTTGATCTGATTACAATGCAAATCAATTGGAGGCATGGTGAAGTGTCATGTTAATTGTGACTTGACTGCCAGAAGGTTACAGTTATTTCTAAAATTCTAGCATAAAATTAAAGAAAAATAACTGAACAAGCAGCTTTGAGTTTTGTTATGAGTCTAAAAGCAAACTGTAAGTTTGCTTTCCTATCTTGTGAAAAGTCTTTTGTCACCTTTGCTAGTTGATTGATTCCTTTTTTGTAGTAACTCCAAGAGATTTTATTTTGGTTGAACAAAGATCTAATGCAATCCCTTGGCACAGAATTCCTATTCTTTGATCAGGTATCTCTGAACAAAAGCTGGCTGTTAAAGCCTGAATCTGGAAGTGTTATTGATAAGCAATGAGAAGGTATCGGGGGCTGATGAAAAGGAGAAAGGATCTATCAGACTGATCCATACGAGATGATTGTACTGGGCAAGAGGACTGCTGGATCTGGGGCCGTGCCTTGGTGCTGTGGTTAACCATAGATCTGTGGTGTGGATTATACTGGTCATACTTACACTTTCTGCTGCCCTGGGGAAGTACTGGGGTACAAAGCTGTTGAAAGTAAACCTGACCTCCACGAGCCCCTTCAGAGATTGTCACTATTTACTTGACTGCATTTTTTCACTTCAGCTGCTTTGAAGGTTGTTTCCAGGATTGTATCTGTGAGGTTTCTGTTCTGTCTGAAAGCTGAACAGGTAGAACTCCTGACTCAAAGGCCACAACAGTAAACCACATGATTTATAAAGTCAATTTCATTTCGATTAAAACTCTGTAGCTTCTGTCTTTTTCCATGAAAGAAAAGGGACTCTGAACATAGTTGTCAAGGGCTGAAATCAACAAAGCATTGTCTCTCAAAGCTCCAGAAGGAAAGTAGATGGTGCATTTAAATAACAAATGCAGGGAGAATTTCTGTGGTTTATGTAAACAATTGAGGTGGAAGAGTGTTTTCCACCCCTTTTATAGTTGTGAGTTGTATATTGGGCATTGCTCTTGAAGAGGCTCACATCAGCAGCATAAAATCCTTGTCTAGTTTTACTCCACAACACCTAATAGATGTGGGGTTTTTTAAGTTTTGGGGTTTTTTTGTTTTTTTTTTTTGTTCTCTTTAACCAGTGGACCAGGGAAATCTGTGGTGAAGGGGAATCCTTACTGGCTCCAGGACAGAGTAGTATTTCCTGGTAGAGTAGTCTCTGATATGAAGCCTGACTAGATGAGGACCTGGGGACTTGCTGTTGTTTGTGCTCACTCTTCTGGCATCTACAAGAGTTTGAGCTCATACAGTCCTGTAAGCATTTGTGCATAGCACTGGTCTAGAAGGCTATGATAAACACAAATGTAACACCCTGCAGGAACAGAGGTATGACTGATGGCCAGCAAGGAGCCTTTTGACCTGAGATTCCTGTATACTTTGGGTCAAGGGAAGTTCTGGCATAATTTTTGAATGGAAGGCCTAGTATTGCTCTTTGTGACTTGAAGTTTGTTCTGCTTCATTCTTGATCTTTGTTTGCCTTTTCATCTTACTGGGAACCTTTGAATAGTTGGAGGTGTTCATCCAGCCAAGGATATAGGATTGTTTTTTTGGAGCAGGCCTCTGCTGTGTTGGTGCCAGGGTCATATCTGGGTGCTTATTTTGTACTAAAGGATGTTTGATGTAGTAGGAAAAAAACAGGAATGATTCTGGAATCTGTTGTAGAGACCTGTTGAAGGAGCTAGGGAGACTTGTGAGGAGGATTCTGTGCTGAAGTCCTTGGTTGCCACAGTGAATTGAGGTTTGTGAGCACCACAGATGGTGTCTCAGCAGGGAGGGATCCAGTGGGACTGCTGGAAGTGGGGTATTGTGGAGGCCTTTGGCATGGGAAGGGGAACAGTGTAAATGAATGCTCAAGAGCAAGTGTTACTGCTGTCAGTCAGAGAACTGTATGAATGTATTGAATACAGAAGTGCACCTCAGAGAGATTACAGAGCCTGTGTTAAAACAGAAGGGCAATTCCCAACAACATGGGTCTGGAATGAAGAAGCTGGGCAGCTCAGAAGAAAAAGGTGATGCCAGGGCATGTTCTATCCTTTGTTCACTGTGTCTCTATTCCACTTTGTACATCCTGGACATCTCAATCTATTGCTGGGTATTCAATTTGAGAACTCTGTGTGCAAGTGCTTCGCCAGGTTATCAGTCAGTCACGGATCAAGAACTTTGTTTACTGGTTTTAGTGAAATGACAGTGTGGTAGTTGGTGTCTGCAGTGTCTTGTTTAAATGACCACATCTGTCTGTAGTGAAAGCTGGATGCCTCATCCCAGGTAAATTGCTTGAAGCTTGTTTTGAAGTTGCCAGGTTGTTTGAGGCTCTCACTTCTCTGAAGACCTCAAGCCTTTCTTTAATGAGGCCTATGATTTTCCCATTAAGTCAAAATACATGGATATTTCCATTTTCTGATTAAGGTTTGCAGCCTCTAAGAGGCATGGTATCAAGTTGGGTTTGACTGGCTCAATGGTTTGTGTGTTCTCTTTGCCCATGTTTTCACTGTGGTAGTTATTGTAACAACTGGTCTCCAGCTGACCATAAAATTGTTTTTCTGACTCACCTGCCTGCCACAGATGCAGCCCAAAGGACACATGAGAGTTGCATAGAATATCATCCTGGACCTCAGCACTGGTGACAGGAGTATTGAGATGCATACAGTGGCTAATGTAATCTGTGGTCTTGGGGATGCAATTCACTATTTGAGACTGGTGCAAAGTGAAGAACCTGTTGTGTGGAACAGTTTATTTGCACAACTGTTGAAATTGATGCCTTGAATTAAAATGAATTAAATGAAGCTGGAAGATGTTTGCTCTTGAAGTGAGCAGGAAGTTGCTTGTATTATTGATGATACAAATTTTTCTTTTCAGGGCACAGGTGCAGCAAGTTTTGATGAATTTGGGAATTCGAAGTACCAAAATCGCAGAACTATGAGCAGCTCTGATCGTGCGATGATGAATGCTTTTAAAGAGATTACGAACATGGCAGACAGAATCAACCTCCCTAGAAATATAGTTGTAAGTTCATGTCTCCTTTCCTTAAATTGTTCTGGCATTGACTTAGTTAGCATAATATAATGAGCACATGAATTTTTGATATTGCTGCTAATTAAATGGCCTAGAGTTAATTAAATTTCATCTTCTTGCATTGAAGGATCGAACAAATAATTTATTCAAGCAAGTGTATGAGCAAAAGAGCCTGAAGGGGAGAAGTAATGATGCTATTGCTTCTGCTTGTCTCTACATAGCCTGTAGGCAAGAGGGTGTTCCAAGAACATTTAAAGGTAAGTTTTCAGTGATACAGATTCAATTTTGCTGTGAAGGAGAGGTTTAGTTACTGTCACTGTAGGAGATTGGTTTTCTTATTCCTGGACCTTTTTCAAATTAGTTGTTCTCAGCTGTGGCTCACCTTTGAGGGGAGGGCAGAAGAGTCTATGGGAATCTGTTGTATTTGTAGAGTAGGCTCTTGGGTTATGGGGGTTTTAGCATTTGAAAGTTGCTTTGAGTGTTGGTGAAACATAAAAGCCATTGCTTTGATCAGAGGATGGTGGAGACTGTTGTAACTGAATTTGAGCCAGCAGTTCTCTAATAGGTTTGTGCAACTTTTCCCTAAGAAGATGCTACTCTCTAGGATTGACTACCAAATTTCCCTTACTTAAGTGAGGTGTACTAACTAGTGCCTTATGATAAATCTGTACTGACAGAAGTTTCACAAATGGTCAGAGCTTATTTAGTGATGGTGGCCTCCAGGACATGGGACTTCTTTGTGGGTCTTAATATATTGAGAATCAAATTTGATTATTTTGGGGGGAGCAAATGCTGTGAAGCCTGACTTAATTTCTACTCTTTTTTCAGAAATATGTGCAGTGTCCAGAATTTCAAAGAAAGAAATAGGCCGGTGTTTTAAACTTATTTTGAAAGCTCTGGAAACCAGTGTTGATTTGATTACAACTGGAGACTTCATGTCACGATTCTGTTCTAATCTGGGTCTTCCCAAACAAGTACAAATGGCAGCAACACATATTGCCCGTAAAGCTGTGGAATTAGATTTGGTTCCTGGGAGAAGCCCTATCTCTGTAGCAGCTGCAGCTATTTATATGGCATCACAAGCTTCTTCTGAGAAAAGGACACAAAAAGGTAAGACTTGACTGTTTTTGGGGGTTTTTTTTGTTTATTTTTAGTTTCTTCTTGAAAGAAAATTCAGTGTTACTGTAAAAGCTGGATGAGGTCTCTGCAAGCAGTTATAAGCTCCATTCTAACTGCATACAGCAAGGACCAAACCATGATCTTCCAGTCCCTAAAATGAACATTGAGTAATTGACTACACTCAATGTAAACTGAGTTAATTTTCTTCTGGTATTAGGAGTTGGATTCCTGAATGCAATGGATCAGTGCATTCAAATGAGTATATTAATTTAAGTTTACCTATGCTAATATTTTTTTTGTCCATTTTGCTGCTCTAAAATGCTCCAAACACAAACTTGGCAGAAGTTGCAGGGAGCACCTGGGCTTTGGATTACATTGAATCTTTAATCATTCCTGCAGCCAGGGAATCAGCTGCATTAGTACATGGTCTTGACTTACTGTGAGCCTGTGGTAAAGATGGAAGGTGTGGGATGGCTGTTTGTTGTGGATCTGCTGGAAGGGTAGCCTGTGGGGAGCCAGTAAGGAGTTCAGGGCTCTTTAGCCACACAGCAGCATGGATCAGCCCCTGAGGCCTACAGGGCAGCAATACTTGGGGAAAGAAGTTTGCTAAGGCTGCAGGGGGTAGAGCTTGATGTGAGAAATGGATCCAAGTGCTCCACGGAGTTGCTCAGTCCAGATCACAAATGTTGAAAACATAGTAATTTCTTATTGGAGAGTTCCTTTTGGATAAAGAATAGCTTTTATCTGTCAGGATGTGGTGTTTTGTTCTGCATTTATAACTGCTTATGTCCCTGGAGCTTCCATCCTATTGGCACTCTCTTGGGCCTGTGGGTGATCTGGAGCCCAGGAAGTTCAATACCTTCATCCTTGCTGGTTGTGAGCTACTGGATTGCATCTCTTAAGAGTGCTTGTTAAAATGCAGCTGCCTGCCATGGACACCATGGCTCCACACTGCTCCAGTGGTTTTGGACAATGCTGAAGGCTCTCTCATGCAACTCAAGGTTTAAATTCCTAACTTGACTAACTCTTGAATGAAATTTAAATGTTTTTGCATCTCAAACAAGTGTTCTCTCAGCTTGTTAGACAGTGCTCTGTGCCTCTGCCTTAACTGAAGTATTGGTTTTTGTCTGTGACTCAGTTTTTTGCTTGTTTTTTGCTTATATTTAATCAAAGCATAAAAATGAAGAGCTATAAGTTGATGATTTGTTAAAATATTGCTGGTTATATGCAGAGTTTACAGTAGGTGTTTCTAATCACTTTTACACTCTCAGCCCTCTGCTAATTTGAAATTTGTTATTCCATGATTTATAGATTAAGTTAAATTGTGGTACGAAAGAAGACAAAAGTTATGTATCCAAAATACTAGTGGCCACAGTTAAAACCATTTCTACCAGGCTTTTGGGAGAGTTGCAAGTGAAGCAAGTGTTCAGTGATAAGTTATGCTTGTTGGTTTCTTGAATACAAATAGCAAAAGCAAAAACTAATCACTTCTCTGCTTTTTGTTGTAGAAATTGGTGATATTGCTGGTGTGGCTGATGTTACGATTAGACAGTCATACAGGCTGATCTATCCTCGAGCTCCAGATCTTTTCCCAGCAGACTTCAAGTTTGATACCCCAGTAGACAAGCTACCACAGCTGTGAGATTGCAGAGGGTTAATTTCTGTTAACCTCCCCCCCAAAAAAACCCCAACAAAAACAAACTCTTTATTTTTGCCTATAATAAAGGATGTACAAAGTGTTAATATTGGGTCTTCGTGTTGTGGAACTGGAGGATATGGAGATGGAGCATAACTGCTGGAAGGCAGCATACATTCCAAGGGTAAACAAACTCATTGTGTGGCATTTTGTATGTATATATTAGTGGAAGTAAATATTTAATAACTGTTGCACCAAATTTAATTTGATACTGTTGTACTTAGATTTCTTTTGTAGGGATCTAGTAAGATGTATTTTGGAGAATTTAAAATATTGTGTAATTCCCAAATAAACTGTTTTCCAAAAAGATCATCTTGTGGGTATGACTGCAATGTGACATGCACGTACTGTTGTACATGCTCAGAACTGGAATGCAGTCCATGGAATGGTGGAGTGAGCTTCATAGTTGTGGGCTTGGTCACAAGGCTGCTTAAATGCTCATTTTCTGGACAATTTCTGATCTCTAGAGTGGTCTAGTAGTTGAAGGGAGCTGTAGTGTAGGTGCTTGCACCCAGAATGTAAACAGCTGCTGAAATGCCTTTCCAAGTTTTGCACAACTGGTGCAGAATATTTCCAAACTGGTTGCAAAAGGATTAATCCTGTCCTTGGCACAGTCTCCCTGATTCTCACTGTCTCTGCTTTTCTCCTGTGGATTTGACATAATGACAAAGCAGCTACTGAGAAACATGAGGACTCACTTTAATTGAATTCCTGGTAACTTTATGATGCCTTAGTACTGTACAAAGAAAAGTAAAAAGTATTTCTAGTATAAGTTTCTGTTAAATTTCTGGCCTGCCAGCCCACCCTGCAGTTTGGCTGGCCTGTGTTTATATTCTAAGTCAACACTTGCTGTTTGAACTGACAAGTCAGGTGCTGAGTGAAGGCCTGAAATTGTTCAGCCCTGCCCAGACTAAGGGCTTTGAGCACTGATTGCTTCCTGATAGTGTCCCTTTGTGTACAAAGCAACAAATGTGCTTAACTGGGAGTCTTGTGGTTCCTGAGATTTTGTATCACAGGTGCAAATTCAGCTGAACCACACAAACCAACAGCTGAGGAGTCAGCTTGCTGCACATCTGGTCCTAAGCCATCCAAGGGAAGGCTGTGCCCAGTGCTAACAGCACTAATTGCCATAGCCCTCACTGGTTTTTTGCTAGTTGAGCTTTAATCCTCTTCTGCCAGTAGATACTGGAAGTGTGGAAACTGAATTTTTTTTTTTTTTTGGTAAACAAACAAAAAAGGTTGTACAGTCCTGTTACACCACAGGAGCTGTTGATCGCAGCCATGAAAGATTCTGGTGCACATTAGAAGGGGAACACTCAGTAGTTGGGAGGGCATGCATTCATTGTCTGATCTATTGCCTTTGATTTTGTTGCAGCATTTTCTGTTATCTCTCTGGGCATTCCTGGTTTTGGTCTGAGCTAATCCACCTGCATCCTCTGTGGGTGAGGATGGGATGCTTTGAATGGGCTGGGCCCAACCTTTAATGCATTGTTGCAGCTTGGGAATGCAAAGGTGGAAATTATTTTACTGTGAATGCTGCTTTCCAGCACGGATGTGTGGGTTAAATCTACTCCATGAAGGCTAAAAGTGACCAAAATGTACACTGCCCATACTGCTTATACTTAAATCCTTTCAGGTATTGGGCAGGAGCACTTGACATGCACCGTGTGTGTTTGCAGCTGAACTTGTTGCAAACACGGAAGATTTCCTGGCACATCTCTGCAGAGCTCCAAGTGCGGCAGGTGGAGGCAGGGACCTGCAATCCTGCCTTGACCCTGCAGTCCCACAAGCCCTTCCTGTATTCCCGGGGTGTGGAGATGGCAGAACTAGCCATGTGCTTGAAGGGGCAGGAATATTCTGAAGGCTGTGCTATACTAGTTAATGTGGAGCATAGCAGGAAATAGGATGGCTTAGCTCTGCATTCCCTTTTAGGCAGCTCTGAGCGCTGTGGTGTCCGTGCCCGGCCTGTGCTGGCAGTGGCCGCCCTCAGGCTCGGGCGGGCTTTGGGCTCCTCTGCGGGGCTGGGCTGAGCGGGCTCAGCAGCCGGCCCGGCCCTGAGGGAACGCGTTCCCCTCACACCAGTGCACGGGCAGAACCTCTTCAAGCCTTCCTTCCGCGGCAGCTCAGACTAGATTCTTGAGACTCGGGAGCCAGCCCTTTCTGGAACCATTGTTTAGCCAGGTATGAAGTGTCTGTCTCTGGGCAAAATGGCCGTGCAAGATTCCATGTGGCTGGTAAGAGTGAAGAGCTGTGTTGTAAATGCGCTCAGAAGAACCAGGCTGAGTTAGGGTGGGTTCCACAGCTCGGTGAGGAAGGCTGGGCAGGAAGGAGGCCGCAGTGGAGCAGGCCCGGGCGGCCCAGCTGTGCCCCTGCCCTCAGGAGAGCCCCGAGGCAGGCCCGGCTCACCCACAGCGCCTGCTCCTGCCGGGACTGCTCCGGCCACACTGCTCAGAGGCAGTGCGTAATTTATTCTCAATTAAAAAAAAAAAAAAAGGAAGCCTACTGAGCTCCTACCAACAGACTGGATCCCCTTCTGATGGTAAGATCTTTTCTGAAATGACCTGTGGAGAAAACATGACCAGCTACTTCAAGAAACAGCAAAATCATGTTTGCGACACAATTTACAAATTACTCTATTTAGAACTTTAATTTGTGATATTAATGACTGCAAAACACTTAGAATGACATTTGTTAAAGGCACATTTCATTTAATGCATAGTGTACCATTCTAAAATATCCTAATTTCCTTACAAAGTGCTTGAGCAGCCACATACAGATAAAGTATAGCAAAATATATTTACAATCTAGGGTTTAAATCTTAATCTGCCTAAAAATATTTAAAAAACTACAGAGATAAAATTAGTGCTTTTTTCAGCTTAACTGGGTGAACATACCCTGCCCTCTAATTTTTTCTAATTTTTTTTTTTTTTTAGTGATTTGCTTAGATTAAAAAAAGATTTCTGTACAAGATGTAGTTACAAAAAGGTATGTTTGAGGATACTTTCGTAAGTATTAAGCACCCTTTGAGATGCTTGTGTGTATATATATATTTGGGAACCAAGAAGGGCGAGCTGACTGTACCTCAAAAGGATTGGTTTCAGCTAGATACAGGAACATAATTTGTTTCTAATCAATATAGAGCCTGGAAACAAGGAATGCTGAGGAGTTGAGTCATTCTTCCCAACATGATTTGTAGCAGTGGGGAAGGTGCCTGCCCCATCCTGTGGGGGACTGGCCTGATTTAGACCTAGTAACCATTATTTCATTTTTTTTCTCCCTTAAGCCTCTCCCCTGCCTAACGCTGCAGGTCTGTCCAGCATCTTGATTTAAAACCACCACCTTAGCATTGCATACTCCAGTGGTTTGTGTTTCTTCTTTGAATTAATAAAATCACCAGTTTTAATTCATTTGAGTGCGATGCTCACTACCTTAGCCCATGAACAGCAAACTCCTGGCCAGGATGAACCTGTGAGGTTACAGTGCTGAATAGTGCTAGAGGTAAGGACCACGTGGGAAATTTATTTTCAAAAAGTCAATGTTTACCCACAGAACAGCAGATGCCAAAAATAGATCTTGGTTTACAAATACACACAGTGTCTGGTCTAAATTACTTTTCAACTTTTGAGGTACAGCTTTTAGTGTTAAGGGGTTTATAAAATATACACTGTTTTTATCAAAAATATTTATACATTCTATTACAACATATTGCTTTTTACCCTCAGTAACTGCCAATCCAGGGGCTGGAGGTCAGTGGCCTACATGGATACATTTTTTTGTTCACTTGGCCACTATGCAACATCGGTGAAGTGGTACAGTTAAATTACTTGCCTGGAGGTAAGAATACATTACAACTTCCAAATATACATGTTCACAGCATGTATACATTGAAAATCCTTACGTTTCCTAAGTGATATGATACTGTACAGCAGACAGAGGAGGATGGAGGGGGTTGGATACACACTGGGAACTTTTCTGCCCCCTCAGGGTGCGGGAAAGGCTTGAGGCGAGTATGGGAGGGGCCGGGCCTGGGCCTTGCAGCTGCTCTGCTCTGGGCTTAGCCTGAGCACCGTCCTCCTTACATTCCTCATCCCAACCAGGGCCTTCAGCCGTGCTCAAGGAGTTTGAAGGCAAAACTGTTTGGCAAGTGACTTTGGTAAACTCTCCGGATTTTTCTGGGTTTTTCTTTGTAATGGAAGCACTTACACAGTTGTTATCTCAAAGGCAAGGTGTTTAACATTTTTCCTAATAAATACCATAGAAAATTTACAAAACAAGGCATATCTGTTCTCAATACCATTATTTTAAGAACACAAGATGAAGGTGTACATAAAAATGTGTAGTTTTGAAGACTGCACGATATTTAGCTGAAATCATTTGCCTTCTCCGACTAGAACCAGGTTCTGTGTGAGTGTCACCGGCATCCCAACTTACTTCAGTGTGGCTGAGTGCAGATTACCTAGCTCAAAGTCTGCTTTTCCCACTTGAGGCAGATACTTTAAAAAGCAGTATTATCTGCTGTGGAAGAGTGAGAGAAACTGTACAGATCCACGTGTGCCCATGTGCAGGAAGTTCAACACAGCCTGGGTCCACCAACTCAGCTTAGGAACGCCATAGACCTGCTTTCCAGTGCTCAGATAAAAAACACTATACAAAGAGGCCACTCTTCACAAGAGTGTTAAAACAGTACTTAAAAGGATCTTCATGTGATTTAAAAAAACCCAGAAGCTACAGGTGGCACAGAAAGCAATTGAAGGGTCGGTATTCTTCAGAGAGAGGCATTCTTGTGAGCCAGTCAGCTGGGGCTTCACAGTGTGTGGAAGTTAACACCAATCAGCAATGTAATCAAAATCTCTGAACATTTCCTGCTCTTCTTCTGAAAGTATCCTTGGTTCCCGAGGTGGAGTGAGGATAGGTGCTTCAGAGGTAAATTCATCATCAAAATTACTAACATCTTCTCGTCCTCTAATGGTGGGTACGAAAGGAGGCTTGACTTTCTTGGCCAGCAAAGCATGCCAATCTATTTGCTGTAAAATAAATGAACTGATGTTTAGTTTCTCTATCTCTACTCCTTTGTGTCCTTAGAAATAATACTAGTTTGTACTCACTCTGAAAAAGTGATGCTTTTTCACATCCTCAGCATCTTTCTCTCCAGCTCCAAGACGCCGCTCTGGATTTCTTCGTAGCAGCTGACAAAACATGCAGAGTTTCAGTGGAGAAATTCAGGGGGAGGGAAGGGAAGGAGGATGTAGCTAAGAGCCAACACCAAGATGAAGTGGACAGTGAAATTCATACTGCCTGACCTATGGCAGTATTGCCCCTTGAAGAAATGGACAGACAAAGCTTTTAGCAGTGCTCTTTCAGCCTGCCAGCACAGCTTCTAGTAGCAGCTAAGTCAGGACCAGTGCCAGAACAGACTCATCTGTCTCCCTGTAGAACTGTGCTGCCATGTTTGGTACTGGGCAAATGCTCAGCTCAGAGTGCAAAGTTCCTCTTTGCTGGTGAGGGTACAGATTTACATAAGCCAGTGGTTCTTGCTCAGCTCAGAGAAGAGATTACACTGCTGCCTCAGTGCTCAGCTCCTTCACAGTAATTCATTTACCAGGAGCGGGTTCAAGCTGCTTCATACATTCAGCCAAAGGAAAGGGTTTCCTAGTTAACTCCAGAAGTTTGATGCTCCCCCTTGTGAATTGCACTGCTGTGAGCAGCACCCTGCTTCAGGCAGGGCCCAGCAGCAGGTGGGTTGATATTTATGATGCAGCCATCAAAAAATAATGTCTACTATTTTACAAATTAAATTCTCTGATGGAAAGAGCATGCACAGAGCTCCAACTACTAAACTGCCAGTACAAAGTTCCTAGTACATGTATTGTGGGTGCGGGTGTAGCATCTTGTCCCCTGCGGATATTGGCATGAATTTTCACAGCAAAAACACTTTTCCTAGGTACTACCCTGAAAACTGTACTCTGCTTTCTTTCCCTAGGCAAACACTCTGTCTCTGGGACTAAGAAATTGTTTTAAGCTACTTATATTTATGCTATTACTTAGATAGTTATGTGACAGTAGTTACTGTGCTACAGCACATTGCTGAACTGGGTGCTAAACTGATACTCAGCATCAGGCATTTATGTGGAGAGTCTGATTCCAAAGGCTTTGGAACCACCTACAGTACTGCCTTTCTATCAGCTGTGATAAGCTGCTAACTTAGCTTCAACTGCCTTCCTTTGATAAGCAGACACATCTCACTAAGGAATAGCACTAACAACAACAGTAACCAAAATCAGCTGTTCTTTGCTAAGAATGGGACTGCAGATGCCATGTGTACAGTGTTTCCTGCCCCAGCTGGAATGAAACCAAAAAGATTTACAAGTCTTTGAATTCAAATATTCATGTGACAATGCTAATCTACCAAATATCTCAATGCAGCAGTGTTTGGCTAGAAAAAGAGAGCTGAACTACTCGAGTTAGATGGAACTAGGAAACTTAGTTCAGAGAGAAAATAGAGGCTTAAGTGTTTTACACTTTAAAAATAAAAACTTGCTCCTAAGAAAGTGGAATGGCATAGACAATTTTCATTTAAGGTGACAGGCAGCATGGCACAACATAATTAAAGTAAGTCTGAAATTTAATTGTAAAAAAAAATACGAAGTGCAGGTTCCTAAACTATTTTGTTCCTCACAGAAATAATTGTTGGAAACAGGACAAGAGAGAGATACTGTAATAATTATTCAAATGTTCTTACCCGTCTCATTATTGAGATGGCTTCTGTAGACAGAAATCGTGGATATCTTACTTCATCATTGACAATGCTGTCAAACACCTCTTCTTCATCATCTCCAGGGAAGGGAGACTATAATGAAAGTAATTAAAAAACACTATCAACAGGCTTAAAATCACAACTGAAAACAACATAAACTGAGCTGAATATTTGGAACTAGACTCCATGAAATGAAGTTTTCCTTCCCAGAAACAGATACATAGCTTTCCATAAGGAAGAGAGGAAAGGCAAGTTGGTATTATCCCATAATTCCTAGTGAAGGACTGTTTAAAAAATGTGCTTTTAGAGGTAGAAACACCTAAATCTGGGATCTTCTTTGAACTCAGGGTGTACATGGAAATTATCTCTCAGCTCTTTGGCATATGCCATTCACAAATAGAATGGTCAATTTGTTTTTGTAAAATCTTTAGCATGTTGCAGCTCAAGGGTTTTCAAACTATTTTGAAGTGGCTTGTCACTAATGTAGGTGACACTGTACAAGGTTTTTGTCCTTTTTTACCTGAAAGGAAGTGCAAGTCAGTAAAATGACAATTTTTTTTTTGAAAAAGAACAAAATTGTGAGTTTTTAGCATGCGCACTATCACTGTGCCACGTGGGAGATATTGTTACAAAACAGACCAGAAGGTAGAGCAGTATATGCAATGGCAAATAAACCTCTCAATAGTGATTTATTTATACCAGCTCATTTACATGGAACTGAGGCTTTCTATTTTAGTGTGCTTGGCATAATCTTTCACTGCTATCCAGTTTTATGTGTTAAAGTTCACTTCTGTTCAAGGTACAGGAGTTTATGTTTTCTCCCAAAAGCATTTGAAAGCAGAAGACTGGTATTGCTGTTCATATTCAGACTTGGTAGCAGATGTGTCCTGGAAACCTAGCTCCCCAGACTGTAAGTACAGATGTACTGTGCTCTTACTTAGAGACACTGATATTAATATGCCATTACTAGAATTTAAGACATAATGATGTAATTAATTAGAAATTAGAGCAAAGCAAAGATCTGCTTCAACTTGTTGACTTCTACAATTGCTGATAATTCAAGCTCCAGACATGACTTGTGAACTTCTCCAGTGTTACAGCAGCCAGTATCAGGTGAGTAGCTGCTCAGTATTTCACACTTCTTTTTTTGATGACACACATTAAAATGCTCACTGTAAAGCTGGGCATACCTATGCATGCTGTGTAAGGAATACTAACACTGTGGCAGGTAGGGCATATGAGTTAACAGGTTTGTAACCTTTAAACATTGCTTTTTATGACTCTACTGTACCTTATTAGAACTTACCTCACCCACCAGCATCTCATAGATAAGAACACCAAGACCCCACCAGTCTACAGCTCTTGTATAGGAGGTTTCTGTCAGCACCTCTGGAGCCAGAAATTCTGGTGTGCCACAGAATGTGCTTGTTCTGTCTCCAAATCCCATCCCTGAAATTTACAGATAATTAAAAGCAAGCAGTATCTTCTGCCATTCCGCAACCTATTCCTCCAAGCAGAACCTCTCTCCAAAACAACTTCAACTGATACTGTAGATCCAGGGCCTGTCCTGAAGGCTCAGGCCAGTGAGGTAAAACATTCCCTCCTTCTTCCCCATGCCTTTGTTTCACATATACTTCTCTTGAAATTCTGCTATCCCTTGATATATGCAATGAGCCAGATGAAGGTTCCAGTTACACTCTGTTACCCAGTCACCTTTGTTTGGAAAGATACAATCTTATGCTCCATTTCTACCAGTTAGCAAAAAAAAAAATGCAGTATACACTAGTTTATCCAAATGTGCCCCTCTGGATGCTTCTGTAGCACAAATTACATACAGTAAAATAAAACACGCAGTGTACTGAAAGAATGTGGAGCAAAATAAGCCCTGTGGATTTGCCAGAGGGGCACAGTTAGGGACATCAGCACCACCAGGCCTGATGTGACATGACAACAGGAGCTGCTGCAGAAAACTTGAGAAAACCATTTATTGTAGCAGTCAGTAAAGACCTTTCCATCTCATTTTGTTTTGTCATTTACAGAACTTATTTGTAGCTACAGTCCCAGAACTTGCCCTGACACTCATGGTTGAAGACCTACTGAATTTAAGCAATTCCCTCTTAGGCTACCTTAAAGAAAAATACATGGAAGACAGGCTATATAAACTGAAAAAGGATCCTCGCCCACACAATAAGCTTTGACAAAAACACTGTAATAGCTACCTCTATTTGATATTTGCCAGTAGTGAGATGCTTGAAAGTAACTTTCTAAGCTTTCCTTTTGGGACAATCTCTCAATTTTAACTGTACTTGGCACATAATTTCCATATACTCAGAGTTGCAACTGTTTCTGAGCTAAAAAAATATATAATGAATCTGTAAAAAAGCAAGAGCTCAGGATGGATTGCAATGGCACTTGATTTTGTTTGCAGTGTCAAGTTGTTTAGAATGAGGAAACCACCTAATGCTTTTTCTACTCACTTGTAAAATGCACAGTGTGCCTTGTTAACAAGCAGAGATGTGATGAATTAAGTCAGAATAGGTGATGCTCACAACTGACAAAAAATAAGTAAAAAGAACAGGGCAATGCTCACATGCTCCTGACATTTCCCTACCAAGGAACTTCCTCCTATCTCCATATTTGTACAATCAGAGATGTATTTTTTTTCCTTCAAATGACACATAGTAAATAGAGCCTATACACATCTTGCAGTCCAAAATTCTCAAGGAACAATCAAGTCTAGGACAAATTATAGAATTCTCTTAGAAAGAAAATTTAAGAGCCATTACCTTCTTTGCAAAGACCAAAATCAGCAATTTTCACAAAGCCTTCTGTGTCCAGCAATAAATTATCCAACTTCAAATCTCTAAATGAACATTTGAGAACAAAATTGCATCACTTGATGTTTCTTAGTACTATTCAGAACAGCTGAAATCCATCTGCTGGAAATGACTACTTACCTATACACTATTTTGTGCTCATGTAAATACTGAAGTCCAAGAACCACACACGCAGCATAAAATCTGTTGAAAAAGTTATAATTTCAATGGAATTTTGTCTTGCTTTTCAATTATTATTGATTTTTTTTATGAGCCAACCTTTCAAGATTACCAGGTTTTTTTTGGTATAGTTTAGTTTTATACAAGGCCAGAACTTTAAAGCCAGATGGGAAAAACGCTTTAACTTGCATCTTTCAAACTGTAACATGTTTGCTTGGGCTGGAAGACAAATTTTCTGTAGTGTTCACTGCTACAACATTGGAGGTTTTCTAAATCAGCTTATTCTTTCCCTTGTTAGCCTTTTCTACTATTTTAACTCTTCATTCAACTTTTTAACATAATCTTAAAAAAATGTATCATAAAAATAAAATACTTGTATATAGATTTTGAATTCAGTGTAGATTCAGGCACATTAAACCTGCATGTCATCTAACATAATCAGTTAGAATCTCCAACCCTCTTTAAAAACTTCAGCAGCATTTACTGAAGTGGCATAATGTGGTGGGATATGGTGATAAAGCCCTTAGTTCTTATTCACTGAGCAAAGTGCCCTTCATTAAATGCCACAGGAAGGGAGGGATACTTACACTGCTCTGGGTTCAGAGAAGACATCAGTGTGAATGTGCATCATCAGGTCCCCACCAGCAGCATATTCCATTACAAAGCACACGTGATCTTTGGTTTGGAAACAAGCAAAAAGGTTCACCAAGAAGGGATGTCTTACACTATTCACAGTTTCAAATATTCGCTTTTCACACATCAAGCTGCAAACAAAATCAGGAACAATATAAAGCTCAGTGCTGAACCACAGTTTTTCAATTCTCAGAAATTACTGGTATTTTTATACTTAATGTTTTTTTTCTCTATTTCTCAGGACAAGATAAAAACTTTTTTTTTTTTTGTTCAAGAGAGATTTTAATATCAGGACTTCATGAATTTATATTTAGCTTTCTCAAATGAAAAGAGGAAACCTAGCAGTCCATGAAAATTATGCTATCATGACATTCATTTAAATAAATTTTTGTTTTAATTGTTTACAAAATGTAAAGTGGAAACACAGTAACAGTATTACAGGATCTCAGATATCTATCTATAGTAACTCCTGGTTATTTTTACTCAAACCAATTGTTTAAGTTGTAGGCTATTGTTAATACACCTATCCTTCTTCCTACAAATGGATACAGTCACTCTTAAGCAACCGTAAATACATCTTCTTGCACTAAACCCAACCAGTTTTGTAATGGCCCCTACATGTCCAAGCACAAAAAAAAAAAAAAAACCCAAACCCCAGAACCTGAGTTTTGGGTCAAGAAGATTGAAAAACAGCCAACAATGGAATATTCAAAGGGAAAATATGATTGACAGAGCATGACAATCAGAAATAGCAACAAGAGTTCTGCCAGTAAAGCAAAGTCACTGTTGTCCCCTAGTGTGATGGAAGTAATTAGAAGTAATTAGAATTAATAATTGTAAGAGAAACTGAAAATCAAAAACATGATTTGAGTCAGAGCTGTCGTTCAGGCATAAGAAGGTCACTAAAACAAACCAGGAGTTTCTCTGTGCCCTCCTTGCCCCACAAGAATACACATCTACAGCAGCCAGCTAGACAGAGAGATGACAACAGACTTTGCTCTTCTACTCAATTCAACAACTCCCTGAGAGATCACACAACTCATTTATGGAATACACATTATATTGTACAAACTGACCTGTCTACTTCATCACGAGCCACAATATCTCCTTTCTTTAAGGCTTTAATAGCAAACATCTCATTTGTGTTTTTGTATTCTGCCAACAGCACCTAAAAGAGAGCAGATACATTTAAGAGCTGTATGTAGTTTTTGATAAAGCCTTGACATTTGAAACAGCCTTTTGACATTTACCTTTCCAAAATGTCCTCTGCCCAATACAGCACAGCATCTGAAATCCTTCAGACTGAACTGAAATCTTTGTTGTGATCTATGTAAATAAAAAAAACAAAAACAAAAACCACAAAGCTTCTAGATGGTTAGTTTAAGAAATATTATTCAGCTAAAACCAGGAAAAATCACTGCTTTTTACCTTCTATCTTCAGACTCTCTGATGTTGGTGTATTTCATGTCTGAATGGGGAACATCAGACTCACAGATTATTTCAGGCTGGAGTTTTGGAACAATACTATTTCTGCCATTTTCAAAATCAAATGTTGTTACTTCATCCTGTGAAGAACAATAAACGTGAAAATTTAAAACTGATTGTGAAGGTAAATGAATGCAGAAATTTTACTATAAGCACATGAAATTCTTAATACACCCATTACCTGGGCTAAAATGGCAAATTTCCAGATGATACAGGTGAGTAAAGTTTTAACGGACTGATGAAACCTACTGCTCCAGTCATTCAACTTTTTGCTAATAGAACCATTTTATCCTGAATACTCTACTAGATTTGGAGCTTTTTTTTTTTTTGAGTTTTTTGCTGTGGTGGAACCAATGACATGGAGTGTTAAACACACCAACCACAGAAACAGTTTGCCACCAAGAGCAATCAGAGCATTCTATTTACACAATTCTGTGCGTGGAAGTTAAGGGAGCATGTGCTGATATATAAAGGAAGAAATACATCATAAAGATGCCAATATTACAACCTTGTTAAACTGTATAACCCAAGATTCTTAAAAGTTACTTGCCTGAGAAGGCACTTCAGGAGCCTTTATCTCAGAGGAAGATTCACATATTTCCACAAGGGAAGATGCACGGGGTGGAGCAGGTGGAGGCTCAGGCTCAAGTTCAAAGTCCAATTTGGCTACAGGAGAGTCACTGACAAGACAATAAATAACTCCTCAGTGCATAGCAAAGACTATTTTAATACCTGTAGACTTCTCCTAAACCAAACCTTGTGTGTGGATCTAGCTATAGAATAGTCTTCCACAACTAAAACATGGAAAGGTCAGCAGCCTTGCAGGATAACCAGCCTCTGCACATTGTGTACATCAGGGCAGAAGCCTCTCAGTGCTCCCTCCTGCACTCAGGGGTACTGCCAAGCTGCAGGGTGACCTACCCGGCTGGCAGGGTCAGCTCAGCGAGCTGGGCATCCACCACTGACCCCGTGGCAGGCACTGGTGCTTGGGGGCTGAAGGTGCCAGAGTGATTCACTGTAGGAATAGCTCTTCTTACCAGCCTTCCCCAAGTGGCAATATTAATATTCATCTGAGGAGCTCTGAGAAATGTTTTGCCTATAGATATTGTGAAAAAAGAAAACAGAGTGCAAGTAATTTCCTTACTCATTACCAAAACCAATAATTAAAAAAGCTCCTATTAATTAATTTATAGTTTATGAAAACCAAACTGAATTTGTCATTTTCCTTAGCAATTTCTAATTATTCACAATTAAACGTTAATGCATAATAAGGAATTCTAATACAAAACATTTTTAAATGCAGTGCCAAATCCTTCATAATTAACAGCATTATTTGCAAGCAAACATTAGACCTCTATAAAAAATTGCAGAGATCTATACAATTTTAAAGCTTTACGTGTTTACATGAAATAATTACCTTGCTGTTTTGAAAAAATTTTCTTCTGCCTCTGGAGTTTTGGTCTTCTTTCAATAACTGGATTAAAAAATGTAACCTGCAGTTCAAATAACGTGTGTTATAATTCAAGTTTCAGAACAAAATGCAGTCTTAAAAGTTCAAGCAAAACTTGTTAAAGTATTCTGCCATGTTAATACTTGCAAGTATGTTCAAGTGCTTTAAAAAAACATTCTTACCTCTGCAAACAGAGTGCCCTGGGGTTCAAGATAGAGACACATGCCATGCCGTTGGTTGTCCAGGAAATCTTCCAACCTCAGAAACTTTACTGCACACAAAGATCGCCAGTCACGCCAATAAACTGAGATTTCTAATTCACGTGACTATGACAGGAAACACAGACACAGGAAATCACTTATTAGTTATTGTTCTGCAAGAGTTACCACAGTACAACTGTAAGATCAAGGAACTCAAGGACCAAGATGCAGAGCTGTTATTTTAAAAAGCTGTCAAGGCTAACCAATCAGACTGAAGGTCTCATGAGGATGATCACAGCATTTCAGTTCAGTTTAGATGAGATCTCCAGTGCACAAATAAAAGCACAGGTGTAAAATTTCCCCTGAGACTAGAAGCAGAGAGCTGCAGTCACCAGACTTTTTTGGGCAGTCTAACATCACTGTTTGTTTAAGATGTTATAGCTCAAGCTCTGACAACAAAGTGTATACTTGTGCTTAGAAACCTCAGTTTTGGTAGTTTCCATATTTTTTACAAGTATCAACTTCATTTTATGCCTGCAGACATTTTAGTACCTGCATACACACGATGATGCAAAATCTCATAGAGTCTCTCCAGAAATGCATACACCTTTTGCGACATGGTTGAAAGAGGGGCCAAAAACTTTAAACTACCAGGAATTACTGCTGTATCTTGCTGATGTGATTTATGAATTCTTAGAGTGTCTTATATGTGTGTTACAGAAACCTGTCCCACAAGTGAAGAATCCTGCAACACATGTGAATCCTGCAATGTAACAGCACCATTGTGTGTTACTACTTCAATTCCATCATACATCAATTTACTTCTACTGTAGATATGACAGGTTTTAGAAGAAGTAAAAGTCAAGAAGAAGCACCAGATTAAAAAATAACAGGGCTTGGCTTGTGCATTTCAAGTACATAAGGATTAACAGAATATTCTGAGTTGGAAGGGACCTACATGGATCATCAAGTCCCACTCGTAAGTGAATGACTCCTATGGGGATTGAAGCCACACCTCAGTGTTACTGGCATCATGCTCTGCCAGTCTGAGGATATGTGGCCAGGAACAGCAGAAGCAAAGTCCTTTTCTGGCACCAAAACCTGAGTTCTTAAATAAAGCTCATGACACATATGAGGCTGGCAGGAGCAGCTATTACACCAAGAAGTTCTAGTCTTAATCTGAGAATAATTGAGGCTTCAGGGCTCAACAGCTGCTTTGTTTTTTCCTACACTACTCCTAACTGTAACCTGAATATCTCTACCTGCAAGTCTAAAATTGCTTCCTTCCTAGATTGGAGGGAATCTGGACTGGGGCTCAGCAGAGAAAAAGCAAAACAGGGAAGTGGCTTTTATTTTTACTCATGTGAGAGGTATGTACTGGAGTAAGCATGTACTGGAGATACATTTAAGCTCCTAAAATATAGTTTAATTTTCAGCCTATATTTACACCAACAGGAAAAAAAAAACCAAACTTCTACCTTAAAATACCATGACTATCAGGTATCTAAAAGAAAATACTTGATTAAAATCTATGTAACATAGATTCTATTTCAAAAGTATGAATTCAATACTTGTCCCTTCCAAGTAACTTTAAAGTTACAAGAAAGAACTATTAATGAATTTATTATTCCTGAAAAACTAATCAACTTTACAGGGGAATACTTCTATATACACACTGGAAAAATTCTATGACATGGTTTTATCAAAACATCCAAACTGATCTGATATCACACTTCACTGATAAATAATTAAAAGCTGATGATCCAAATAAAAAAGTAAGCACCATCTCTCCCATTTCCCATCTCTGAAAACCCACTAAGGGTTAGATCTTGGCAAAAACACTACATTGGTTTGTAAGTCAGAAAAGGTAAGATTTCTAGAATGCTGGCCCAGCACAACAGCCTAAGCTCAGGGAGCTCATTCCAGTAAAGATGGTCATACTGCACTTAAAAGATTTGAACAAAATGACAGCAAGAGGGGAAAAAAAAGCAAAATTAAATTAATACAAGAATTAACAACAGCTATCAATGAAATAAGACCACATTTTTACCCTGTCTAGTTCCAGTGTAAATTTCTGATCCCATGACTGATTGGAAATCGGTTTCCAGCTAGTTTGACCAACCACGGTGTTATCCAGCTTCAGAACAGCACAGACTTCGTCTGTAAGTAAAATACACAACTCAGCTTAAATTCTTAAGAGGATTTTTTCACAAACAAAAAAATCTCCAGTAAGTTTCCCTTAGAAAAGTAATCTCATATTTAATTGGTTCTTATGGGCATAATAGTGTGGTTGTGCTTTTGCTAACAGCTTAAGAGGTGAAGAAACATTTAAAGTTTAAAGCTTTGAACAATTTAGTATTTTAAATTACAGAACACATCATGCTCATGAAAATTTAAATAAAATATAATGGATAAAAATAAGAGAAGTAAGGGTATACTGAACTGGACAAGTCATCAGTTTTCAGAAGGTTTCGACCACTCCCACTTTTACTTTTACTGGGTCTGCTTATGAAAGATGATCTGGCTTCATTTGGACTCCAACCAGGTAAAGTAATTGATGTGGCTTTTGATCGACCAGGGACGTTTTCTAAAATATCTTGGCAGCCCATGAGCCTCACTTCCAGGGTACCTAGAAGAAGAAAGATAATAATTTATGAAAGATTTCTGCTCTTAAGTAAACCAAGTGAATGACTAATGACTGATTGATGGCAATAGCTCACATTCTGACTCCCACAGGATATAACAGAAAGATCAGATGAAATAAAAAGACAAATCCAGGACACACATATATACTATACTGAAAATAAAAGCATTAAAAGTCAGCTATGTGGGACTCAGTCTTCTAGGGAAGAACAACAGTTTACCAAGATAACACAAAATAAGTTATTGTTCTGTGTCTCAGAAGTCTTTTTGTTTTCTTTACTTGGGAACCTAACTTACTTGGGTTCAAGTTGTAAACAATGTCATTTTTTAAGACTGACAAAAAAGAATCTTGCAGATGGAGCAGTAACAATTTTTAATGAGTTTTATATAACTAGTTAATATTAGATAAAAATCAACAAACTGTTGAGACTACAGATCTGTGTAATAAATCACATACTAGAAATCACATTTGCCTGCTGCACCTTAAAATCAAATTTGTGTTAGTACGTAATTTAAAATCATTCAATTGTTCCAACTTGACTGAATTTGGATTTATAAAAGCTGAGACAAGAAGCTACTCTTCAACAAGCTATTCTTCCCAATCTTCTACATCTTTAACCAAATGAGGTATAGAGGCTGCTGTTCTAATTGAAGAGTTTCTTCCAGCAGCACAAAAACATCTCACCACCACAGATGGTTACAAGAATGGTAGGCTGGCTTCATCCTGAGCAAGATAACATCTATGAAACTGTGACACCACCGACTGACAAAATTAACTACTAGAAGTGGTGAAATTGGCCAGTTCATAATTAATGTCAGCTAGAAATGCAGCTCTGAAATGCAGTCTTGTTTTAATAGCAAATAAACTTAACCACGAAACTTAAAAGTACTCTTTTGTAACGGAAACTTAACTCAGACTTAACCTAAAAATGATCTGGCAACATCATAGCCCACAGAACAGACAGCAAGAAACCAGTCTAAGAAGAAATCCCAACCTGTAGGAAGCTAACAGCCGTAAGTGACAGATAAGCATTAGGCTATGAAGACAAAGAGATGCTATTGGCTTCCGAAACAGGTTAAAAGGTAAAAGAATACTTCATTCCCAAACTCTGTTTAGAAAAAAAAAATAAATTAATAAGCAGAAAAGCTATACTCTTGTATAAGGAATGGATGCAAATCAGAAAGTTATGTTGATGCACTTTAAGATGTATGACAGTAGCACTGCTCTATTTCTCACAAACATTAGAGGCAAAACACAGAGACACTGTTCATTTAAATCCTGCTCAATACAAAAGCTCTTTGTGTAGGCAATATGAAAGTGAAACTATTAAGAACTTCACAAGCATGTAGCTTTGTCAATTTCTATTAAAAATTTTTTGTATGCATCAGTAAATCACATTTAAAGAGAAACTGTCGCTATAAGGTATTTGACCCTTGATTATGTGTAACAGGAAACAGTAAAAAAAGGCAAGTTGTTTTAAACCTGAGGCATGATACTTCCTGCTATGTTCACTGATCATTTGATATTTAATTTGATGAAAAACGTTCTTCTCACTACACAACTTTACAAGGACTCTCGGCTGAGGTCCTGATAAACCACAGTGCAAGAGAAACAGACTTGCTCTGTATTATTGTTACTATTTTATTATTGTTATTATTATTGCCAAGCAGAAGGGTTCCTCTTTTTGTTTTAAAATATAACCCCACAGTACTTCAAAATCAAATTCTGTTTCAGTTCTACGTGTATATCCTGAGTAACATTTGAATTTTATTCGTAATAAACTTACTCTGTTAATAATAGGCTTAATAGTTACATGCAAAATATGTTAGGAAACAAAACATAAAATCAAATCTATCTGTTATAGGAATTCTAGACCAGTGATTAAACAAATTTAGAACAGCAACATACCCCCAAGTAGTCAAAAGTATGTTTTTCTTGAAGAATGCTGTGAGGCAAATGTTCAAGGCCTTTGTTAAAGTATCATTTATCTGTTGAAACCTTACTTTCAATGAAGGACAATTCCAGGTGAACCCAAACTATGAGACATTCCCAAGTCACATTTATATATAAATGTACTGGTTCCTCACAGTAGGCTAAGGCTCTTTAAAAAAATCAACCCAATCTTATTTGCAAGGAAAACAGTTGACACCAACAAACAAGAGTCTCCCATGGTTTCAATATCTGTTTGGCAAAACAGGAACTGCCTATCTCCATCTCTAACACCTACCTACTTGTTGTATGATCAGGGAAACTCACTGAACCCTTCTGCAACTTGGTTTCACTATTTGTAAAATGGGCATAATGATACTTATCCACCTTGATGATAAGTACTTGATAATCTCAAGATGAAAGGCATTTGGTAAATGCTAGCAATTTCATTTCATAGGGAGCTATTTAAGGCTAGAGCATCACATTTTCAATAACATTCTAAAAAGGTCAACAAATAAATCAAAGAAACTTATCTGCATTTTTTGCAGTGTATAGATACTCGGAAACTTGAAATGCCTTTGATTAGGAAAACAACAACAATTAAATATATCCAGTAAAAAAATATAGTTGGCATTAAAGGCTCGTTTTAAACAATTACTTAAGATCAAAAAAGGAAAAATAAAAATGCTCTTTAAATCATACCTGTTAAAGCTGCTGGTTTGGACAGTGTACTATACTGGTTTTGAGTAGATATTACACTTTGACGAGGGCTTAATGTGGGTGAAGAGACTAATGAAAGCTCTTCAATAATAATACTGCTTTTGGGATGGTTTTTAGGAAGTTCGTTCAATCTCTGTTCCAGTGAATACTTCAAGAGGTCCAGCTTCTGGCTTGATTCATTAAATCTTGCTTGAGCCTTTTCAAAATTAAAAGAAATTTGAAATAGTTCAATTTTTTTCCTTAAAGAATCTTTAAAACAAAGTATCAGAAATTGTAATAACAAATTACTTCTGAAAGTGCCTTCCTGTCGGTAACTTTCCCAGATCCAAGTAATTTCATCACATTTTTTGCACCTTCTGCTACAGCATACTCTATCCTAAAATGGTGCCGTAATTCTTCCATTCGGAGTTCAAGAGGGCTTATCACAGGTTTTGCTGCAAAGAGATGTAAACAAACAGCTTTTATTGAAGATAACAATCAGGTTTAATTTCTTTAATATCAACCCCTCCTCCATATAAACAAAGGGGAGAAGAAAAAGGGAAAAAAACCCGGGGGAGATGTGTATTTGGTAGTCTAAAGAGAAGGCTGAACTATGCAATAAAAGTAAAAAGTGATATTTTAAGCATCTGCACTTGAATGAAGAAATGATCAAGGGCCTCAATTCAGTAAACAGCTCCTACTTCCTGAAGAGCTATAATTGCTAGAAGATGTGAGAAGAAGAGTATGTCTTCAGGGGAGTTAAGGGACAAAACTGAAATATCCCAAATATTCAATTGGCAAGGAAGTTTTGGGATTTCAACACTCCTGAACTACACTGTGAGCATTTATCTTTTAAATTGCTCTGTAGCCAAGTATGCCTCTGATCCATTTCTGATAATCCCCCTGCTTCACCTGAAATCCCATGGAATCTGGCTTCTGCCAGCACAGAGAAATAAATGTGAGAGATTCCATACGCTGCCTTTGCCAAATGGTCTGGGTTAACCATTCTAATGTTCACATCTTACAGTGCTTAGATAGCCCAGACAGAACATTTCCTGAATATATTCCTTTCTGTTTAAAGCACTAAGAGTAGCAGGAAGACAAAAAGGCATTTGAAAGGCCTTTCTACCTTGAATTTCTTTTTCTTTTAAAGAAATGATATACGTAATCCATGTGCTAAAATGGGGAGTTAACAAATGTGTGGAAAAACAAACACAGAAACCAAACAAACACCTCATACACCAGAAAACAAAACGTACACACACATTTTTCATTATCTTGGCTATATGCAGACCCTGACTACAAGTATTGTCATATAATGTCAATATTCAGAAATGCACACAAATAAAGTTCAAAACTTAGAGATATACCCATATGCCTATAAGTTTCTAGTACACTCATGCTATTAGAGCTCAGGAGTAATTTTTTTTTTATTATTTGCAGATTTTCAATGAAATGCAAGTTTAAAAATACTTCTGAAATACAGCATGAGGATTTCAAGCCAGGTCATTTTAATAATACATTTTTGGTTGCTTTAAATGTAGTTGTTTAGCACTCAATCTAGCCTAAATACCCATAAAGCCAGGAAAAACTCTCCTCCATCTGTCCTACCACTAGAAATAATAAGGTCAGTCTATTTAAATATGACAACCAGGCTTTGTATTGACATCAGATTTTTTTAGCATCATAATATAAAGATTATATGCTTAAAAAGAAAAGTCACTAATTATTAAGACAAAAAAAAGCCTGCAAAAAGGGAGAAGGTAGACCACAAAGCAAAAATGGATGGCATAAGTTATAAAAAGGATGATAAAGAGAGATGATGTTTCTCTTCATTATGATGAAGGTATTTTCCTTCACATCAAATGTTTTTGGCACACCAAGACACATAAAATTTTGCCCAATCTCTGATTATTTTTGATTCATCCAAGATGTATCAAACATTTCTACCAGAAATTTATGATAAGTCTGTGTACATATGGGTATATATCTATATGGCATTCTGACATTAATGATTCATATTTCCTTTCTACACCATCACCATTATCGAAAGCCAATTCATTGGTCTGGACTGCCTGAAGAATCTGCATCCTTATAACTTCTATTTTTGTCTTGCTGTCCTGAAGCATCTGCTGAGCTGTGGCAAGAAGTTTTCGATCCTATTAAAACAAACAGACAAAACAGAAACCATAAACTTTTTCAGGGACCAAGTCACACTGAAGGTTTCAAAACACACATACTTAGGAACAAGAACTAAATCTACGCCTTTCATTCAGTATAGCATTAGGCAAACTAACCACATTTGGATATTAGTGGAAATTAACTTAGGACAGAGGCATTGAGTGATTAAAGACTGTAAGCCACTCCCAGGGTAACTGTATGTGTTTCAAGGTGAGTAAAGGAGGCATGACCTACAAACATTACATGTAATATTTTGTAATCTGATACTAAGGAAAGGAGAAGATACAAAAGTACAAAATACCTCCAAAACTATGTAGAATGTCTCCAAATTACTTTTGAGTATGGTAATAACTGTTGTAATAGACAAATTTGCTAGACTAAGCCCACATAAAAGTAATTGTTTTATTTGACCTGAGCTGATTTTCGATATTGAAATTAGAAATATGATGTTGCTTATATAGCACATGAATTCTGAAGTACATTTTTTTGAACAAATGAAAAGCTGAAGATTTTTTGTATTAATGAATATGTTACAAACAAGGCCTACTTCCTTAGCTATTTCATCAGCAACCTAAGTACAGTACTTTTTAATCTAAATAAACTAAGATAACCAAGTTTCATTTTCAAAAGCAGTATCACAAGAAGCTGCTTACAAGAGAACATTCATAAAGATGAACTTTCATGAACTTCTATGGCTGCCATGTGGCTCTTTGTGTTCTGGGAATTACCAGACAGCTGAAAGGTGATCTTACAGCAGTAAGAACAACAACAAAAACAAGGCAAAAGAAAACTTAAGGCAGTGTATTTGTCCTCCATGCAGTATCTACAGTAATTAACAGCAGTCAGGGTAGATGTGTACCAGCCTTCTTACAGCCCACAGGGTTATTTTGGTTAACTCATTTTGTAGCCACGCTATAGCCTCGTTATTTTCTCATGGGCATGGTTTATAATTGCATTTTTAATTTAATAATGAAGTCATTGACTATTTAAGAAGTAAAAGAAATTAAATTCTCCCCTTGCCATAACCAAGAGAAAGAAATTCAGATCCTAGAGCTGGAAATACTAGCACCATGAAGCATACTGAAAGAAAAATCTCTAGTCTGAGAAATTTACCTTCATGAGCTCCTCTATGATCCTGCACCTTAATGTACTCACACAGATATTGATGCTGCCCTGTGTTCTGCAGTGTAGGTACACCAAGATCTACACATAAAGACTGGTTTTGTGGAAAGAAATGGTGCCCCCTCTGCGTACCATAGTTTCACAACTTTAAATTTTCAGTTTTAGTAATCATCGCCATTTCAGGGAGATACCACAGTTTTTATATCTTAAGATTCCATGTTATCTATTAATGATCACACTGACTTTCCTAAATCAATATTTTCTAAATACAGATGTGAAATTTTGGAGTAATCACTGACTTTAACAGAGTATACGATTTAAGTAAGAGATTACAAGTCACTCTAAAATCCTCTATTAAACCTTATCCATGCATCATTCTGATATATAAATATGCTGGAAGTATTTCTTCATCTGTATCTTCACTTTTATCTTATTTTTGATCTTGCTGCTCTTGATTATCCCTCACAGTCTCTTACTAGAATGGAATTGCTTGCTCAGGAGCAACATTAGCCCTTCAATGCATGGAGTGGAGGCAATTCAGCGTTACAGAGATATCCTTACATTTTAAAGAGACAGAAGATCACATCTTCAGAATCAAAATGTATGTATGCTCAGCAGCTCTCTCAGTGTTGGAGGCTGAATACAAAGTATTTCAATGAATCTTTTGAATACAGAAGAACTGACAGTGCCTGTAAAACTGATCTGCAAAGCTGTCATGGGATCTCAGAGAACCTCCACACATCCAAGGAAAGATGATCCTTATCTCAGAAATGTTTAAGTCCAAATAGGTTGAGCTGAATGTTACTGAAGCAAGTAAAGTACAAAGGGAAAAACTTCCCGTGAGATGATGGGTTTATTAACAGACTGCTTTCTCATTTTTAGAAAACAGATTATAACCTCCCTCTATTAAATTTAGGTCTCAAAATAATACACCAGTTTTGAAATTAGATCATATACTACACTTGAAGAAAGGTCACAAATGAATTTAATATGTTTAAAGACAGTCCTATGACTACTTTTTAAAGAACTACTGGATTACTGGGATTGGATTCAAACTGGGGATTTTCTGTCCATTTTGTCCACCCCATCCAGATGCTTGGATTCTTTTAAGCTCTGCTTTTTAAAACATAATCAGCATCCTCAAGTCTACAGTTCAAATATTCCAAACTAACTACTGAGAAGGTAAAAAAAAAAAAAAAGAGAGAATGAATACCCACCATTTCCATCCTGTTTGCTGAAGTGGCTGGCAATGCTTTTGTGCTTTCCAGCTTGCTCTCTCCAGCCCAGTTACTATATAGTCCCCATCTGGCAGGCTCATTTAAGCATTTACCAATCACAAATACAAGATTCAATCATAGATTTTAATTACATGCCTCAATCTAAAGCAAACCAGAATTTATCTTCCCTACCTAGTCTGATCAAAGCCTGCTACAAATGTCTAATATTACAGTCTGGGTGTTTAGTTAAGTTTTTCAGCCTGTTATAAGGTTACTTACCAAGGGTTTATTAGAAACTTAATTCATGTACGTCTTTTGATCCATTTGGGTCAGCTAATTATTAGTTTTAAGTGTACCTGAGGTTAAGTACATGGCCCCAGAGGATGTAGACTCCAAGGGTTTCCAGGAGCTGAGGGACTGTGGTGGATGGACAGCATTCCCAGGACCTTAGTCATAATGTGCACTCCAGATATTTCTTCTATTTGCCCCCAGCTAGTACATTACAGGTCACTTTCAGATAAGGCTACCTGGGACAGAAGAACTTGATGCCACCTCTGGTCCATTGAGTCTAAACTCATTTGCTGGGAGAAAGCAGTGCTCCCTGCTATTTTTTTCATGGTTTAAGGAAGTCATACAGTAGGCAGACACGAGTGTTGCCTCTCCACCAACACTTAGCCCAAATTCAATCAAAAACATGAAGTTCCTTGCCAACGCTTTCTGGTTTAAATCAGTTTTAAGGGGTAGCAATGTAATTCCCAGATTCCTACTCTTCTACCCAGACACTTTCTTTCAATAAGTTCACTGATCCAGATAGGTGTTGTTTCAGCCAAAAGCTTAAAACATTTTGATTCTACTTACTACTGTCTGGGCACAAAAACATCTAAACAAGCTACTATACACTATTTCTTAGATCTACTCTTGTGCTTCCCCTTAGTCTGGAAATTAATCTCCTTAATGATTTAGTAAAAGTAAATGAAAAGAACAGCTCATGAGTAATGAATGAAAGGAGAAGGGGCAGCTAAGTAGAGGATCTTTCCCTCCCTTTTTTCTCATTTGAGAACTATGACTGCCTTATATTCAACAAAATGTGTTGTTGTGGGGTTTTTAAGTTTCTGGATTTGGTTTTATTTACTTTTTTGATGTTGTTTTGTTTTCTTTCATTTCAAAGGTTTGGATTGTCTTTCCTTTGAGTTGAGGGATCCTTAGATTATGATGAATTTTATTACACAGAAAAGAATACGTAAAAAGTTGAACCCATTTGGAGGTAAGCAAACACTTTCCCTCCACCTCCTTGGAAAAATTCTGGTCCTATCAAGAGACAGTGAGTGCAAAACTCAGATATAATAGTAAGTGTGGCTTTATTTTTAATTTCACTTTATTCTATCAGTTGCTACCTCTAGATCAGCACATTTCCATAAAAAGAAACTATTTCAATGTGTATTTTATATGTATGTGTAATGCAGCTTACGACATCTCTATCAGAATACTGTACACACCCTATTGAAGCATTTGGCACTGATCTTTTTACTGCTAACTACAACTAGATGACAAGTTCATAACAGCCTTGGCAATACTGCCTTTGTTGTAATTATCATGCACATTACAATGTTAAACTAATGGATCTTTTTTTTGAGTGGAGCTAGGAAAAACACCAGACACCAGTCAGTCCTACCAAGCTTTGCTGCTAAGTGAATCTCACATGGTCAAAGATTACTAGATGTACTAAATTTAGTAAGCCGGATTTATTATTTAGGTTGAACTGCATCTGCACAAACTGATAAAACAATCACTTGAGTGGGTATCAAAACACAATAAAAAATGGCATAGTAATTTGAAGCAGAATTTGATGTAACTGTTTAACAAAAATATAGCCCAAACTAAAAATACTCAAGTTGCATACTGTTTATACATTGTACAGTCACATTTACAGCAATGTGAAAACCTATATTCATTTCATGATCTTTAAGCATTCCAAAGCCTTACCTTTGAAGAGCCATTTGAGTACATCTGTATCATATTTTCTGCTCCCTGTTTTACCTTCAGCTCTATATCCAACTGCTTCTTTAAGGCCATCAATCTGTTGTTTGTAGAAAACCGAGGATCGCTATTTGGAGTATCAGGAGTGCTAGGACAATCTGTGAATTAAAGGTAAGATATAAGCATGCAGAAAAAGAACAGGAACAAAACACCCAAACCACTCTCCTAAAACCCACCTTACACTCTATTCTATGAAGTTACAGCTTAAACAGAACGGGAACATCATCCTTGAGAATTAAGAGTGACCCTCCTGTCCAGAGCTACTCTGCAACAGCACTGCAAATGCTCCTTAACATGAAAAGCCTCCCGCAGCCCCGTGACTCCCACACACGGCCTAATTCACACCAATCACCTCCAGGAGGGCAAACAGGCAGCTCTGCAGACGAGCCCATTTTTATTTCAAAGGAGATTTAATTCTTCTAGAACATCTAGGTTCAGTTAAAAAATGCAGTTTTCCACTAAGCTCTCTTACACTCCCAAACTTAAATCAAAGTGTTTTAACAACAAACTTGGATAATAGTATTAGAGACTAATGAGCACTGTCTGGATACAGCTCTTGAGTAGATCCTCATCCACTTACGTGTGAATGCTGCGGACACTGTTTATGTCAAAATTAAGAACAGTTAAAATAGGCCTTTTTCTGATTGTAAAGCTGAATGTTTTCTGCTCTGCAGTCATAAAGAAATCTGGGTTAACTGGATATATAGGCAGACAGGTTACTCAACAGCTGACTGATCTATGGGAAGGAAAAAGCTTTTCATTTAACAATATTACTATGTTTGGGTCTTCCTCTTGTTGGATTAATTTCATGGAATGCAAGTTAGTTTTATCAATTAAATTATAAAGTCAAACTCCTTAAGTTTTCATAACCAGTCTATTAAATAACTTCATATTTCAGCTTCTGCAACACGAACTGTTAGTAAACTGAAAATAAGTGGCTACTGGACTATTTCCAGCACATCTGTCCTTAGAGCTAACTATCTTCCCTAACAGCCCAAATGACTTCCCTTCCAACCTTCTGGTAAAAGAGGACAAAGTATTTCCACTGTAATAATTAAAAAAAAAAAATTTCTTCTACCCCCAACAACTGAGAGAATACTTCTCTAGGGACAAATGGCACTGGATTCCTGGAACACATTATTTACTGAACACAAACAGTACAATCTTTTTTCCAGTTGTAATAATCTTCCTTATATTAAAACTAGGATGAGGAACCAAGTTCCTGAAATCCTCAATTACCAGAAAACACAGGCAGTGCACTAGTAACTTACAAATTTTTACTTATGAGGTTTCAAGGGGAGATGTCTTCTCTGCCATTTCATACTTCTTCTGTAAAGGCTTCTGGTAGCTACTTGTAGACATTTAATACATTTTCCTTTCAAGTTTGCTGGGCAATTTCCTCCTAAATTGCAAGCTTTGCCAAGGCTACATACAGATTTCATGTAAGGAGTTTTAATTTCTTCTGCTGCTAATTCACTCTTCAAGCCACTTCAAGTCTCTTATTGCATCCTCACTACTTAAAGGCAGGACAGAAAATACCAGAAGATAAAAAAAAAAGAAAAATTTAAAAAAAAAAAAAAAGTGCATTACTCCTCAGCTGTTTTGTTGTTGATCCTTTCCTCAATGTTTTGGCTTGGTTCCTCTGTGGAACTGCACTTGAACAGCTTCACTTTAAATCTGTTATTAGTAACACAAAGATTAACAAAATGCCTTCCTATCACTTATGTCTTCACTTTCAGCTAATCCTCATCTAATAATCTATTCAAAATGAGAGCAAACACTAACCTGAAAGTCACAGTGCCAAGTCTCCTTGAAAAGTAGATTCATCATATAAATGAATATTTACCAACTTTAGATATATGATGCAAACCTCTACCACTTAAAGATCCCAGCCCTCTGATGATCCCTGTGAAGGCTATGGGGCTCCTGAAGTCTGTTTTCACAGCTTTTAAAGATGTACACAAGCAGCCTTTCTTTGCATTAGAACAACACTCAAGTTGCAAGTTAAGGACTAATTAGAGATACCATGTTCCAGGCTGCCCAGGCAGCTGTTATTATCTGCCTTTGCATGTCTCCCTGTGAAGGCGTAACCACACCACTTACCTGGGTCATCTCAAGAGTTGGTCTGTACTTGTGGGTGTAACCAACCCTCTACTACTTAGTTAAAATTGTTGTACTATATGCTTTGTTAGTAACTAACAGCAAAGGAAACTTTTTCTGCAATTGGGACTAATTGCTAGGAAGAAGTAATTTTTTGCCTTCAGGCATAATAGCTGCTCACTAAACTCCCAAATATGGAACAACATGGTTCTTAACATATATTTTAAAGAAAAAAAAAAAGATTACCAATAGCTTTTCAGAGATGCTTTCCAAGGGACTCCTACCATCCCCTCAAGCAACCTCCCCATTACTACTCAGTAAGCAGCTCGAGGCAGCTTCTTATAGAATTCAGATTAATTTTTAAATCAGCCAGACAAACCGGTTCTAATACAGAAAGCATTGACAGCCTTAGCAGCAACACTACAAGCTACATCTGTATAAGCTGTTTCCTTTGCTCTTTGTTCTGGAAGGTTGTAATGACTTTGCATGGCTAGTTATCTCAGATTAATTTGTGTAAAGCACTTTACAGAGGGGTCAAATCTCCTCTGAAGGCGTTTAGTTATCTTCATAGTACAAATAAGTAATGAATTCATCCAGGTAATTGCAATCAATAGGATTTATGTATATGCCTGAAGTTAAACAAGAATTAAGTACTAAAAGCAAATTGATATTTCACTCCAAGTAGAGACTAGGGAACAGAAGGGATTATTCTCCAGTTTGCCCCATTTGTTGGTTAATAAGGACAGTCCAAGACTTGCCAATTCGGATACATTCAAGTACCGCTTTGCATCAGACAGCAAGGGCTTTGCTGGGCTACAGATTCAGATTCCTAGGCCCAAATATTCTCCTGGACAGTGAGTATTAAGTGAATTAACAGATGCATTTCATGTGAACTTGACTTCAAGCAAATAGATATCTTATTATGATGTGCAACTATGAATGTTGTTGCTTAACACTAGTGAGTTTTGTGCAGCTTATTAGCACACATCCAGGCTGTGGGAAGAGCTGCAGTGCTGCCTCCCCAGTGCCTGAAATATCATGTTTTCATAAAAATATACTCACCAGACTTAAAATAAGTTAAATATTTAAAAAATCATCCCTATTAAGTTATTTAATTATTACTTGAAGACAATGGCAGTTTTCAGTCTGAAATGCTTATCTGAACTGTGATTTTCGCTCTTGAAAACCTTTTCAGTTTGAGTTTGTATAGTGCTTACCAGCAAAAACTTCTTGCTTTCTAAATTGCCTTTTACCATCACTGCATCTAAATTATGTTTATAAAGAGTAGTTACATAACTCTACTCTTCTGAGACTGCTCATTCCTTTGGGATCTCCTCCCCAGATGCTACATATGCTATTTCTTCAGTTAGCTCAGTGTGAAATCTAGGATCCCACATAACTTTCTGAATTTGGGTTCCCAGATGGTACTGCAGCGTGCTGCTTAAGTACTCAATTAACAGCAACTCAATTAACAACTATTTACCCTTTGGTAAATAGTTAATTTTAATCTTATTTGAGGATATTTAATTGCAGTTAGCCTCATCGGTGACATACCCAACAGAAATACCTGCAATGCATTTAGGCACTGCTGAAGGAAGATGCATTGTCAGGATTTTCTCAGGGAGTCAGAAGGTTGAATCAGCACTTGAACCAAGTCATCAGTAGGTCCAAGGCAGCAATGGACATTAAGAAAACATTCAGTGTTGACCTGGAAATTTCTGAAGTTCAATGAATTTTCATTAGGTAATAGCTAATTTAAACTACTAAAAAAGTGACAGGAGATTGTTTCAAATTGCATCAATAATGATATTCTACACCGAGGTTCCCAAAAGTTGTTATGAAATTCCTATGGATATGAGCTTGTAAGTGGAGTCTGCTATCTAAAAAGTCACTACCTATTATCAGTTTGGCTGCTGATTCTACCAGTTTCCACTAATTGATCTTATGTAGACACTTTGGTGTCCAACAGATTAACCCAGTCACTTGTAAGGACAAAGAAATCCCCCAGTCAGTCAGCTAACCATATTCTTAAACAAAATAATTTATTTTCTTTGCAGTGCCTACAGTCAAATTTGCTGTAAAGTGGATAGCTTCCATGTCAGTTAGGAGGATGGAAGAAAAGGCATAAACTTGTCTTTGAATTAATTTTCTCCATATTTTCTCCAGTTTTATTAATATGCTCAAAGGTTTTCCTATCATTGCACCTCTCTATCCCCCTTAACTTCAGCTCTATGAAACAGACCAATTCCCCAATTTATAGATGTTCTAGGTATTAGCTATATGTCTAATTAAATCAATAACTTGCTGTAGGTAAGTTATTTCAGAGTTATACGTCCCTGAGTCATATCAGAAACCACAATCTTTACTGCTACTTTTGACACAAATACAAAACCACCAATTTAATGTTTGCTACTGTGTAGAAGTATGTTTTATAGACACAAAATTTCTTCATCTCTAAAACAGAAGTAATCATCCCCATTGGACACATCTCATCTCTCAGACTTTCAGCAATAATGGTCACTTGGCTTGTCCTACTCATTTCAAGTTGGTGGATTCTACTTCACTTTTAAGTGTTGACCTACGAATCTTTAAATTTTGCATCCTTGTATGACTAATACACTGCACAACAAGGGCAGACTTGGGTACAAAGTCCCACTTCCAAAACAAACTTAGGTTCATCAGAACCCCTATAAGGTAAACATACCTATGTTATGTCAAAAGTTGTTTCTGAATCCCATACCCACTGTCAAATCTACCCTCACATGCTGTAATAAAGCTGTTTGACAAACTGCACTTCCTGGCTAAAGTTTAGTACCAATTCTTCTAATAATTGTGAGCTTTCAGCTCTAGGCAAACTATCATAAAAACATCTAAACTTGCTTGGAATGTTATTAAAATATCTTTTTTTACAGTAGATTTGTTAATGCTACATTTAATGATTTCAACATGTATTGATTACTCTGAGATGATCACAAAACAGTTACAGTAAAAATTAGTGGCTTGTTGAAGCAATAGAAGTTACTACTCCATACCATAAGCAACAGAGAATCACAACAGCCTGTGTAGTATTCCTCAGCTCTAAATTGGGAGCACTTTACAAATACATGTTCACACCCACTTTTCAGATACAGGAACAAGGTAAGATTAAATGACTGTTCTAAGTTACCAAAATGGTCTTTCAACCAGTCAACAGGACAGTCAAAAAATCTTTAGAGTTCAGGCCTGACAAGTTGATGAATCTCAATCCTGACTTTGCTACTTAGAACCTGAAAAAACCTACACAGTATATATTCTGTTAGACAGGGGAAAACACAGAGCTTTAATACTGAAAAGTATTAAAGTACACAGAGAGAACACAGACCTTGACTCCCACAGCTCTTGAACCTTCTTTACATTATTTTCAGCATTCATGATCTGTGGTCTAAAAATTTCCCATATATTTCCTTTTCTCTTTTAAATAACTTGTTACTAAGTGACCAGCAGAAGGTCAAACACAAGCTGAAGTGACAAGCAGTAACAATGAATAAAGATAACCTCTGGAAACAATGAACTTCTTGGGGGAGCTCTCATATTCGCCAGTAACTGGTTATTAAATGCACTGCCTATTTCAGCAATAGCAGGAATCCCTGAAGTGAAGTGGTCTGTGTCCACTGAGGTATCTTTTGTCAGAGGGCAGTGACCTTTAGGGTTATGTATTTATGTACTTCCTCAATACCATGTGTGTGTGTATCCACATGTACACACACAGCAGGCATGTCGTAACTTTTATATCACTAACTTTATTTTGCAAAGACCAAGTTCTCCAGTGTCTTAAGTCAAGCCCAAGACTTCAGTATTAAAAATCACAATATCACCAGGATGACTTGAAGCCATTAGTCTTAAGACAGACAACATTTACTGATAGTGCTTCCCCTCCATGAACTACTGACCATGAATGATGAAGGAGACAAGCACTTAAATTACAAGGCAAACGTTACAAAAAACTCAAGCACTTCAACTGTGGAAGGTGGGTGCTTCCAAATATTTTATCTAACAAGAAGTATTAACAGAATTAAAGACTGCTTTTTTTTCCCCCCAAGAAGATTATGCAAAATACTCTGTTAAAATGGGTCTTGCATGGGAATACCTGATGTGATACTTTACAGAGAATATAAAGATCTCAACAGAATTTGTACACTTTTTCTTGTATATTCCCATGGCTAAGACTGTACAGCCTATCTACCAGTAACACCTAGAACAGAATGGAATTTAAGAAGACAGTCCTAAGAAGTTTAGCATCCATCAAAAGCATGTAGAAGCACATAAGATCAACCATGGTCTTTTTATCCTTTGAATATCTCTCTCCTGCACTTCCCAAGACATGCACAATGACAATATTGCTCATTAACTCATTATGATAAGGCTTTTAAAAATGCTACACTGGAAGGGAGCATTCCAATAACAGCGTTTCTATGCCCATACATTTTTAAAGTTCTACTGCTAGAGGAATTTTGCAAATTATATCTGCAAAGATTTTTAATATTTGGTCTATACCCAGTTTGTATACAATTCTTTTTCTGTTCCACTCTTCCTGTTCCTTTAAAAGCCCCACTCCTGTTAACACTGAAGCAGATTTTCATGAACCTTAGCTGACATGGAGCAGAATGCTTCATGCCTACCAAAAGCCCAATGGCTATCTAGAAGCATTCATTATTGTATTCATTTCCATTTCATGCTGCAGCAACCACTTTGCCTCATTAGTTCCAGCTGCGTCCCTGCTCCACCTCCTGCATCCTCACACAGAGATAATGCCAAAAAGAAAATGCACAGGCCACCGTGGACATTTGAACTTTGCAGTATGCCACTGGGCCCAAATATGAATTGCTGACATCACCTGCCAGTATTTCTTAAATTCTCACTGTAACCAACCTTTCATCACAAGGATGATGCAGACTTTCATTCTACTGCCCAAGCTTCCTTATGCTTGGCATTCACTTCACATGAATCTTCAATGCCTTGTGCACATGATTAACTTTTTTGCCAAGAAGAGTTTGTGCAATGTGAAATCACCAGGTTGGCAGTATCTCCCAGGCCACTCCACAAAGCTGGAAGAAGACTGTTTACTTTCACAACATTCCATCTTAGAATACCAATCCTGGTATTTTTAAAAAATACATTCAAAATTAGTACTGACTCACTGCCACAGAAAATACTAATTAAAACCATTAACTACAACCATACTGTGAATACAATTTCAAATTGTCTTTAAAATGGTAGCTTTACTGCTGGAGACTTAACAAATTATAAGAAATGTCAATGTAAGAAAGGTCTGATAAGTTGAATAACAGCACAACAAAAATCCCAGACATTTTCTATGTTCAGTCTTAAGTTTAAATAACCAAAAATCAACAAAAATTTTAAGTATAAATGTCGCAATTTTTCCTGCATTGAATAAAAAGGTGCATCAATGCTAATGTCTACAGTGTAATTCAGAGAAAGTCACTGGAAGAGCTCATGAAATTTTCTTTCACACAGTGAAAAGCTACTAGGAAACATTACAGTAACTGAGAAAATATTTTAGCATGCTAAGAACTGAAAGTGAAGAACTCATAGTCCATAAAATACACTGTTCCCTAGAAAAGAACTTAAAACTCAAAGGTACTGGACACTGATATTTGAATCAAAATAAACAGACATACATAAATAACAAGCTCACCAGGTACACATTTGCACAATCACAAAGCAATTTTTACAAGTGAAATGGGGACAGCTTATCTCAGCTACAAGGAAAAACTGATTCCACAGTAATGCACAGTACCTGGAACATCTTCGAGGTCTGTTACCACGATGTGTGCATTTAGCTCCTGTAATTTATGATGCAAGTCTTCTAACTTCTTATTTGATTTTTTCAAAATGTTGTCCACATATGCCAAGTTCTTTTTATCCGTTGTGACCTTCCTGAGGTTCTCTGCTCCCTCCTTGATTTTAAGTTCCTTTCTTATTTCTCGCTTGATTTGGTCCTTTATTTCATCCAGCTTCTGCTGTACCATTGTATCTGAGAAGTCCAACTTCTGGCCAGTACTCACATTCTCATAGGTTGCAAGACCTTTGGCATCCCCCTAGGAAGAAAAACATTAATATAATCACCAGGCAACACTGTTTCTGACAACACACACTTACAGAGCCCAGCACTTGGGTCCCTGTACATTAACCCTGTAAGGCCATTCACTAACCTTGGGTTACACTCACATTGACCTAAAGCAACAATATCACAAGATATGATGTTAACTGGAGCTACATTTTACAACAGATTTATTTTAAACATCTTTACTATGCCTATTTTTAACACCAAGAGATATAAATACTTTTGGATTTGTCATGGCTGCTTGCCTGGCAGTTATATGCCTCAGAGCTAATGAGTCATATTTGCAATTTTATAGATTTGTGTTTTAATAGACAAGATGAATAGAGGAAAGAATTATAATTTGTGATGCAATTTTATACATTCTTTATAAAATGTTGCTTTTAAAGGTTTTTAAAACAAATAATGTGGTGATGTTTGCAATTGTTTAAAAAAAATATTGGCATTTCTATAAAGATCTGTAAAGTATCTGGAAATACATTTACCAGGTCTTTTTATTTTTTTAATCCCTCAAGTAAAGCCTTTCACTTTAAAAAATAATAATGATTAAAAACACCAGATCTTACTTTCTTGTGCAGGTAAACTAGGCTGAAATGAAAAAAAACCAAAGAGTTGCAATCATGAACAGGAGTTGGTGTAGGAAGGGAGCAGGAGATGAAAACTCTTCAGACCCTCAGTACACAGGGGGTGATAACTGTGCCTACTATACTTTCACATATCACTGAGAAGTAAGAGCACAAAGGGCACATTATAGAACCTGCACCAGGGAAGTTCATATACAATTCATTACACATGGGACAAGATTTCTGTGCCTTATGCACAGATCCTGGACAATGAGCAGACATTAGGTCCTACCCCAAAAAATTCTGCTAGACATAAATGAGTGAAGATCAAAAAAGGGCTCTCCTGAACTTGAATTTGATCCCATCCTAATTCAGAATTTATTTAACACATGACTAGCCTGATTTGCACACAACTACCCAAAAGACCAAAATTTTTTTAAATACCATGATGAAGTTGCCTTGAGTTCTAAAAACCGAGGTGGACAAAGAAGTATTTTAAGGTATGATTAAAATGTTGAAAGTTTTTGTCATAAAACCACTTATCATCACAATAAAGAGTAGAAGAAAACATTCTGGAGGTTTGAGGAGCACAGCATCCAGGTAATAAACCAAAGAATGTCCAGAACACAAAACCCCTACAGATACTCTACAGTAACTTGGTTTTCAAAAGAATTTGGATCACAAAGGTTGTGCCTGGAACCTACATGTCAACAGATAATGTCTGTCAAACTATTTCCTTCTGTGCATATTCCAGAAATACTGCCTTCCATCAGCAAGATCCAATCTACTAGTGCCTCAACTATTATTTCACAAGTTTCCTGAATCTCTCATTAAAATTTTTCTACCCATAGCTTCTACTTTTAGTATGAGAAGTTAACAATTCAAAGATTCTTATATATTCAAAATAGTCAGAAGCACCACCTTGCCACAGAACTTGACTATCAGTAAATAGAGAGCAAGTAAGCAATTTTGAAATGACAAACTGAGTAAGAAATGAAAGGGAAAAAAACTCATGCAAATTTACTTTAAGTGTACTTGTGAGTGCTTTTCTGTCAGTGCAGATTAAAATAAATAATTATGCATATGTAGGGAGGCTATTAATAGCTGAACTGGAAAATACATGACGTTGTTTCCATATATAGCCACATAAAATAGAATAAATTATTAAAAAAAAATCAATAGCAATGAGCAACTAGTACAAAGGTTCATATCCATAATGAAGGAAGCCATCCACCATGTGTTTAGTTCTGACAAAATAGAAACTGAAAATAAATTGATATAACAACTGTACGGAAAACTAAGTAGTAAATATATCCTAATCAGATTAAGATATTTGATTTCCCTTTTTGTCTAACATATAAAAATTAAGGATGTAAAAAAGAGCATCAAGATTAGTCAGCCTTTAAAAAAGATTTTAAAAACTGTTTGTAAATAAAAAGCATGCATTTTTACAGCACAATTATTCATGTCTGTTTTGCAAGCTTTCTACAAATAATCTTATGTAGCACCTGCTTCCTTAAAGCAGGATATTTTACTTCTTAAAGTTCAGAGAAAGATAAATGAGAAATGTAAAAAAACCCCAAATCAAATAACAAAACCACCAACACCCACCCTAAATTCTAAAGAAAACCTTTATTCTATGCTGTAATAGTACCTGAAGTTTGCTAAAATTATGCCAAGAATGTACACTTCTCAAACAGAACAATGTAATTAAGATATAAATAATTCAGAAATATTATTCACTGCGGTTTACCAAAGAGACTTCAGTTAATTGTTCATCCATTGAACAATAATGTATTTTGTTACAGGGGAGGTTTTTATCCCTCTACAAGCCCTATATCCCATCTGTTAAAGTGATGTGATGTTCTTCCATAAAAAGGTTTTTGGAGCCCTTGTTCCAGACAGAATCCCTAATAAGTCTTCAATGAAATTAAATCTCCATGATCATTAGTAATTTGCCTTCTGAATTTGCAGTAATTGAGTTAAAGTTCTCCTCAGCCTGAGCAGTCTCAGCAGCATCTTTGTCCTCAGATTTGAGGGTTTCAGGATAGAATTGTTTTCTTCAATTTCCTTTTGAGACAGTAGAGAGTTCAATAGTGTGGATGCTAACACTGGAAGCTGGTCACACTGCCTGTATATTTAAACATTCTTTTTTAAATCCCCCCCAAAAGCCACAGATGATACTCCTTCTGTCTCTCCTGTCATTCAGAGTTAACTACACTTTTGAGCAAAAAGTATTCTCTCACCTAGTTATCCAGATGTCACCGGGCACAAAGGTCACAGTGAAATAAATTCTTCCAAGGAGACAACCATGCACTCAGTGACCATTGAAGGTCACTGTGAATGCAGTGACATCTTGCAATATGTTCTGCAAGTGAAGCTGCTCTGGTCCTGCACTGATGAGCTTTGCTGCTGAGATGCAGCAAAGGCTTGAGACAGAGCCTCATGCTGCTAAGATGAGCAGCCTCAAAAGTGTTCCAGCTTAAGATGATGTCAACAATGGCACAACAGGACAGAACATTCAATAGTTAAATCAGCAAAATGAGGTAGGATTTTTTTCTTTAAGAAAAGCACCTCCCAAATGCCAAAAATCAAAACTATACTTTTAAACTGAAGTTATTTAAAATACAGCAAATTCCAGCTTTATTAGATTACATCCTATTGCAAGTCTCTGTTTAGATTTGAATATTCTTTCAAAAAATACTTCTCTCATTTGGATTATCTCCCTCTCAGGATGAACCTGACATCCTTTAGTTCTGTCCACTCAACCTGAAAATTAAGTGTAAAAAGAAACAACAGTTGGGGTAGTGCCCAAGTCCTTTCCTTTGCAGTGCTCAAACAGGCTGTGTGCAATGACAGAAGAAATCATTCACATTCTCCATGCCAAGAAGCCATCAATCAATTTTGCACAAGTCTTCCCTTTATTCTCCCTCTTCAAATCACTTAACATAAAATATCTTAAGAATGGAAATGCTTTGAAACAGGTAATGACTAAAGCACTTCTGCTGGCAAAACAAAAAACAGGCCCCACTACTTTACAATCCAAGGCAAAAGAATGGGCAGCCCGTTACTGATTCTGCTTCTTTTTAAATTCTGGTAGTGCTTTGACTGCTGGTTAAAATAGAGGGCCAATCTTTGCTGGGTGGTCCCAGTACTGGCCAGCTCAGCACAGCATCCTTCCCCCCATGCCACAGCAAACTGCTGGGGACCTGGTTCTTGACCCAAGCAGTGGTGAAGGGCAGCATCACCTACCCACTGTGGGAGCAATGAGAGGCTTTCTGAGCCACTGCAGATACCCAAAAATTTCAGTGTGTAATGAAACTTGATAATATGCTTACCACAATTAACTATCAAGGACCACAAACTAGATACTACTGCTTATTTATAAAAAAACCAGCCAAACCCAAAACCGACAACAACAACAAAAAAGAAGAATGAAAAAATGAGTCCATCTATACAGCATTCCCATTGCAATTGACTCAATCTCACTTCAATTGCAACCTCAAAGACTATCTGTTTATGTAGATTAATTCAAGATGTCAGCCTTCAACTTCTGTACTTCTGGGAAATGCTTTTAGAATAGTTGTTGAAAATAGTGAGTAGTGATCTGAGCATGACTTTTAATAATACAATCTATTCTGGCTGGTGTGGTGAAAGAAAGTAGTAATACTGATAATGAAAACCATGAAGGGCTTTTAACTTTTTGCTTCAATCTGATCAATTCTGAAGCAAATAACTGGTGAAGCAGGTGCTTTGACATACTGCATTTACCACCAAAATCCCATTTAAGAATAAAACGTACAAACTGCATGGCAGTGGCAATGGTACAGCTGAGGAGAGCACCATGAAGCTGAACATTGCAGAGAATTAAGTTGTGTAAACCAAATGGATGTGAATTGTAAATAAGATTCTCAAATTGCCCCCCCCTTAGAAGATAACACTAAAATTCTGGGCATTAGTAACTCCTGAAGACTTGCACCTAAGAGCACAGTACAACTTCACTGTGCTATACCATATATTCATTATAGACTATATCAAATAGAGCAAGAATTTAGATTCCTCATTTCTGTTAGAAGTTGTTATAGAAAGGTAAGTGGAGCTTTAAACTACACCATGCTTAACAGCTGAGTGCTTGTGCACAATATTACTTACACTTCACGTTGATGTGCTACTAGCACACACTAAACCTGTCTTTAGAAAAAATCCCAAACCAGACCTTATCAAAACTCACAGCAAAACTGCTTACATTTTTTCCTAAAAGTATTAGCATTTTTTTATGTGTGCTCTTGAATTTCAGTAATCTTTCCAACAGACAATAAAAAACCTGCTTGACAAATACAGCAAAATATGCTATATAAAAATAGGTTTTTCATCTTATGTATGACAAAAAAAGTTATCATACCCCAGAAAGACTAAATGTTTATAAACTTGAAATTTGATTTTGAAGAGCTAGAAGTACAAATTTGGAACTACTAGGTATCTTAGTATAATAAATTTCTGACTAATTTTTTATGGGGGAAAAAAAAAGGAAAAAAACCCCAACCCTGCTTTTCTGAGCTAACTGCCAAGATCCCCAAAGTTCTCTAGAGTAATTCCTAAAGCTAGAGTAGTCTTTGATTTTATGAACAATGCTAATCAATTGCAAACTTCCCTTCCCCCCTAAAGTCATTCATAAAACCAGATGTGATGGCTTGTCTGGATTACTAGAACTACATGGACTATTTCCTCCTGCTCAGAAGCAAATGTGATTGTGGTCAAGCACTCACCCAATATCAAGTACTAAAACAAAAAAAAAAAAACAAAACCCAAACACCCAACTTGGAAGCTTAATAGATTTTGGCACTAGTTCGCTATGCTAACATGTCACAATTCAGGATTTAAATTTAATCTAAGTCACAGCTTTCTGCTTTGTAACAAGAGGCTGTTTAAGGCAGAAATATCCATAGTCCACTACATCACACATGGATGAATTCAAGAAGGACACTGATTAAATGAGGTTCAATTCCTGTGCACAAACATTGAGAGCCCAACTGCATCTGTAAGAGATAAAATAGATTTAAAAAAAGGAAAAATGTGTTCCTTAAATAGGGAGGTCCTCAATCAGCTGGTGACCTCTGCTAAGCTCTCCCAGTTTGAGCTGTTGTCCTGATGAATACTTTAGGAGGATGCCTGCTTTCACTCACACAATAGCTGCTGGGCTGCAGCAATTGGTCCTACAGCACTGGTATGAAAAACCGAGTGGCCTGACTCAGCCAAAACACTTCATCTAAACAGGTAATAAAATTCCCTGGGGAGTCCCTGCTATCATCTGGCTTCCAGCCACTAAAAATCGTGACTCAGCCAGAGCTTTCTAACATGAGGAGCTTGGCCCCCAAAAGCTGCTCCAACTGCAGGAAAGACCTACAGAACTAGAAGTGTCCATGCAGTGCTGTGCCAACATCGATGAGAGAAAGGGGCTTGAGAGAGAGATTTCTTTACTACAAGAGGGAAAGAAAACATTTTAAGAAATGCTGCCTTCAGCTGCTTCTTGTTATAGTAGCTCCTGATGGTTTTACACTGGGAGAACAACCTGCAAGGAGGCTTCCAAAGAAACATGACATTGAAAGAAAATCCTCACAGTGACCTTTCTCACGATCACAAAAACTTGATGAAGGCTATGGCACAACACAGGTGATGAGCACTCAAATGGGAGATCAGCAAATGGCTACAGTATCCAAGAAACATGACTACATACCCTGGCAACAAGTGTGGTACAATCACTTCAGCAGTTTCCAAACTTCTATCTATAACTCGAAGTTCCGACTCCAAGCCAAAAATTCCAACAGAGCCCAGTACACTGGAAACAAAACTTCCCCTCTCTGGTTTCAGATGTGCAAAAGAAATAGCAAAATCCTAGGGACTGCTGTCACAACCTTTATTAACATGGGCCAAGAACATCACTATAGGAAATTATGTCTACAACAATGCTACTTCTCCATTCTCTATGAGACTTCACTTAGTTTTCATTTAGCTTCTCATCACATATGAGAATAATATACTCAGAAGAAAACTGCATTTGATATAAACATATAGTTTCAAGCAGACCACACGTGATAGGTGAACCTCTATTAAATGCCAAAATATAAACAATCTCTTTCAAGATACAGGGTAAAAGATTTTATGAAATGTTAATACCACAGTGCATGCTGAAAATATTGCCAATAATGATGTACCATAGAACTGTGCCAAGAAGACTGAAGTAATTCCCCTAAAATGCAGTCTCACCAAGATGCACGCAATTGAAGCACTGAAATGAGAATTTCTCATCTAATGCCTGTAGCCTTATCATGGCATATTTTAATAATGTGGTAAATACACACACTCCCCTTTAAAAGATGAGGAAAACAGGTGGATTAAGTGACAGTTCAACAAATGAAAGAGGAGCAAGTTCAAAGAAGCATAAAATATTTCAAGACTAAGTCCCTCAGCCACAGATCCTGAAGTGGAGTTATACACTTACTGTACTGGACAGGGCAGTGAAAACAGACATGTATCTGTGTCCTACTTCCTACTGCCAACAAAGGAATTGCATGCACAAACTGGTTTTGCATTTTCTAAATTTGAACAGAAAAATTTAGTCTTCTTTTGAGAAATGCCTTGAAAAAAAAATTTGATCCCACAAAAATATGAAGACTAGTAAATAGCAGAGAAATGAGCATTTTTGTGTGTGTTTGACAGTTTGAGGCTTCTTTAAATAAAAACCAATTCAATTTTAAAACTGATTGCAAAACTATGTATTGTGAGGGACTTAGGCATTTGTAAATTTTGGTTCTTTTTGCCTGTTACTTTAATCACTTTCAAAAAATCCATAGGAGTTAGCTGGTTGTTTTTTTTTTCATGAGAACACCTGCAATTTTCTCTACTGTATAAATATATAAACAACATCTGAATGGCCTAAAATTATTTATTGAACATATACAGCATGTACTTTTAAGATATGCTGCATTTTAATACACTTGCCAAACTTTACACAGTGGTATCCCTTTCTTTCAGAAATTCATACACTCCTTGAGAATTACTGCCAGAGATTGAAACAAGGAAGGGGGCTTGAGAGAAATTCTTATCACGAGATTTGTCTCAGTTTGACTTGACTGATTTCTCTGTAGTTACATTAAGCTCAAGTTTGGTGCTAGCAGTTGTTATAATGCTTTGAAGTACTTGAAGTCTAACAAAACTTACTCAGGAAATAGAACTATTTCAGATAAAGGGAAGGTCATGCAAATGTTGTGTGGTGACTTTGCCTGTAAGTAATAAAGGAACAAATCTGTCTAGCAGGGAGAAACACTCTCCCCCTTCCCCATAGTGCTTCCACAATAACCAGTAAGATAACTGGTGAAGTGCATGTTAAAGCAAATACCTAAATTCAAGATTTTCTCCTGCTACTGAAAGTTAGTATAATTTTGTTCTATGTCATCCCAATATAAATATGTTTATTGAATTTTTTCATATAAAACATTGACCTGTTTTTGTCTAACATTCACAGCAGAGTAATATTACACATGTAGCTCAAGATGTTTGAAAAAATAATGTCACTACATTACCCAAACTACAGGATGTGACATTTAATTTGGTAGAAGAGATTTTCAAAGGTAAAAAGGTCAAGTCAACAGACATGAGTCACAATCATGTCTTATGACTTTGGTAACTCCTCCTCAAACTCAGTGCACACTGTACAAAGGTGATAATTTGGTGGGCATGCATCCAAAAATATACTTACTTTAAAGAGAAGTTACCATTGCAACCATGCATTTTTGACAGCTGTAATGTTAACATTAAGATAAACATGTGTGGGTAAATTTCTGCTTGTGAAGGAATTTTAGTTACTATGCAGAAACACAAAATTAAAATCTCAAGGAACCCAAACTCTAATTTATTAATGCTTAATGACAATCAGGTCCAATTCCAGTGGTAAGGTATTTTTCTCACATTATGATAAAAATGAATTAGACAATAGCTACCACTAAGAAAGTATCATTATCTATCCTGGGTAACAGACTGACCATTCTGCTTATCCACAAATCAGAATATCAGCTGTTGCCACATCTGTTACGTAGTGGTACTTTAACATACTTTACCTAAACTGCAAGAGGAGAATGCTACAGTGCCTTACTACAGAAACAAATCATTACAACTTGAACTTCTGTTCTTTCAGTGCAGGTTAAAAATCTTAAACATTGAAATTATGCAAAAAGAAATCCTCAGAATAAACAGGAATTTCTCAGTTACACATGGAAGTATCAGGACATAATTAAAGACCAATATACTGAATTACTTTAATCTGAAAAGTACAATAAAGGGGTTCCTATCTGAAAAGCCCAATTTCTTAGATGGATAGCTAGTAATTGAAAAGAAAAACTCTTGAATTTCTTTGTTTCTGGCAATTCCAACTTTCAACACAGACAACTGATATGTTAGTCCATTTCACTTTACTATGTTTTACAGGAGTTATTTTTAGCCATTTCAAAACTAATGGAAGAGTTGAGAGTCTACATTCCACTCTAATTAAGCCATCATCTTTAGCAGCCAACTATTTTGTACATTATAAATGCAGCAATACATATCAGAGATAATACTAACATCTGTTTTATAAGGCAAGAGGCCAAGTGGCTAAATACTAGATCCTGGCGAAGGAACCAGATTTTTTGCTTTCTAGGACTGTGTGCAACAGTGGCTTCACCAGAGCTTATGGGATTCCCAGCCTGGTAACCAAATCTGTTACTACAGGAAAGGTGTGTATGTTTGTATTTACACCAAGGATCTGTGTCTTCATACTCTAGGATTGAGAACTCTCCCAGTAGCTCTGGTTGTTAGATCTGAAGTTATGGAAATTCAGCCTACACTCCAATTAGCTGGAAATCCTGCTCCTGCTTTCACCTCCAGCAGTGAAAGAAGGATGGGAAAGTCTCCTTAAATCCTTTCCTCATCTTTTACAGGTGGTCTATAGAAAAGACCATTTTTCCCTATTGGGACAGCCACACCCAAAATTCCACTTGTAGAGATGCAGGCATCTCATTCCATGCTCTTCCAGTAAAAGTTTACATATGAACACAGGGTTATTTATAGAAGCATTACTTCATGTCCCATTTGTCTGAGACTTCTACAGAGCATCATTGATGCACACTGTGATACATTTGAATAGTGTTTTTACAATCCTTCTTTCTCTGACCCTTAAAATATGGTAGAAAGATTTTCACTGGCTCTTAATGTTCATTTTCTATTTAAGAATTCCCTAGGCATTATAGAATAATGAAGAAATAGAATCCTGTCTTAACCTACAACAGAAGCCAACAGCAAATTGCCTGACTTTATATGCAACAGCAATAAAAAATAGACAAGATTTCACTTACTACATGGATTACAAAAAATTCTTAATACATTTCTAAATACAAATCTGCCCAAAGCTTTGGTTTTAAAGCCTTTCTACATTTTCTAAGTTTCTAGGAGCCCTGATTCCCCACTGACTGCAATACAGTACTCTAAGTAAATCTACTTTTTTATGACCTAAAATGAACATATGACTTACATATGAAATTTGCAGTGAAAAGTGCAAAATAAAAGCCTAGGATTTTAGCAAAGGATTTCTTAATGCATATTGAACACACTTTAATCTTTATGTTCAGTCTCAGCACCATCTCCCAAGTAAACTGTTTCCTGTTTTGCACACATACTTGTCTAGGACTATCCTCCAGCTAGCTCTTGTTACCATACCAGTTCAGTCAGTATCTGTTCAACAGAAAATGGGAAGCATCAATTTCAAACTAACCAATGCACCAATGAGACCTGTAACATAACAGCAATAAAACAGAACAAAACAACAGTTTTTCAATGCATCATGTATAGACATACACCTAAAATTAAATTTTAAAGAATATCCTATTAACCCATGTATACATAACAATAGCAACAAGCTGTCACCTTACAACTACATTAAATTAGGGGAATGATATTGTTTTTTATAGTGCTGAGTATTATTCAGAAAACCCACAATGAGACACAATTGTCAGAGACTTCAATGCTCTTCCTTTTTCAGAGTGGCTAAGGTTACACATGCATTTTATGTGTTTTCCAGCAGCAATCATGTGAATGGAACCTTGAATGGTATGTTACCCTGTTTATCCTAAATTGACCCATTTTTTAATACTAAAAGTCTCACCCTATTTTACAAGGCACATATAAATAGCAATTTTCATATACACAATTTCGAAAAACATCCTAGAAATACTTGTTGCCAATGTAAATCTGATTTTGGTATGCTCACAAATTTTGGGACATTTTTCTTCAAGACTGAAGTTTTTTACTTCATTCCACTTCAGGAGTAATTCAGTTAGCAGCCTGAGAAAAACCTTCAGGTACTACTAGAAACTGTAGCATGAAAAATATATTAAGCAAGAGTAGAATATTCTGCTTTATTAATAACTAAGAATGACCAAAGTATACTCTAGATATGACATTGAGCAAAACCTTCAAGAAGAAGTGCCTTAAGCTAAGGAAAAAAAGTACTGCAGTCAGAAGCTATTTATGGTTGAAGTTTAACCTGCTGCATTCCCCAGAGTATCTACAATGTATTCCTCTATAATGACCTGCTAATCTAAAGCATGTCATCTTCAGGAGACAAAAATACACAAATACTTCTGACTGAAAAATACCAGCAGGAAGATGATTCCTACTTGATGAAAGAGACTTGTATATTCTGAAATTTAAGTGTTAGGTGGTTGTGACTAGTTGCTAACTGCAGTTGGAAGGGGCTGATTGTGAGTGGGTGGGGTGTGTTTTTTTGATGCTCTCTCAAGTATTGTATTAAACATGTCGAGAGTCACAGGAGAAAAATAAAAACCAGTCTCTATAATAAGAAACTAAACTACAAAAATAAAGTACAGTCCCAATCTGTCTACAGTGTTTTCCAAACTAAGCTACTATATTTAGCTCAGGCTACCATCCTTTCAACTCCAAACATCTCTGACCTCTCTGAGCATTACTGGTTCCTTTTTCATGCCCTTCATACTGTTTTACCCAGCTAGGACACAATGAACCAGCATTATTATGAACATTCTGAGGTACAGCCAATGCTTCTGCCTAGGCACAGGTCCTTCCCATTTTCTGAAGATGCCAGAACCACAGCCAGCTAACCCTGAGTGAGGAAGAGGCAGCTCTGTTCATTCCCAGTATATGCTACCAAACTGCTCACTGCCTTTGTATCTCAGGTATGCAGGAATTCCCAGTAGTTGTACTTCTCTATGTACTATGTACATTCATTGCAATAAAGAAACATATATATTTCAGGATTATTTTATAACAGTGGACAAATTAACAGAAGGAATTAGAAACATCTGACATTTGCAATGTACATTGTTGGCAAAGTGCAAGACCAAAATTAGTGGAAGAATTTGCAGAAAAAACTACATGCCTGATAAAAACGAAAAAGAAAACAATTGGCTCCATAGTTTAGAAAATGTAGGTGAACCAATTCAGAATGCAGATGCCTGTAGTTAAGTTTTAAAAATGTATTTACTTGAAGTATAAACCTTAAATTGACAGTGAATTAATTAAAGTAGACACAGCAGATGGGAAGGGAGGCAAATGCTAAAGAAAGGAAATGCTACTTTTGAGCTCATAAAACAGCATAGTCCATTGCAGAAGGAGAAAACCTTGCAAAAATGGAAGACCATTAGTAGAACTTGGATCTCCCTTGCTTTTCTTTCATACCCAAGGTCATCTAGTTCAAGAATGAGACCAGAGTTAAATAAATCAATTCCCATGTGCACAGAAACTGCTGCCCTGACAGTGTCACTGAGTTACTCCCATCAAAAAGAAACACTATAAATTAGTGCTGGCTGCTAACATGAAAAATGTATAATACTGCACACTCCTTTACAGCCGGCCATCATTCCTTTTCTTCCTGCACTTCAGAAACATCTAAGGATTTACAAAAAAAAAAAAAGTTAGAATTAGTTTAGTTGAAACTTGAGAATATATTCACTTGCTCTCTTGTATGAAATCCTAATACAGATAAAGATCAGTTTCTAAAGCAATTAAATTTACAATTGTAAATTGTTTCTGCGTTATACAGCATGTTACAAGTAAAGGCAGAATTCAAGAAAGGAGTTTGCCCCCAAAACAAAAATTAACTGCTGATAAATGCTGCATACTTTGCCATAAATTAATATTTTATTTGAAAAATGCACACAGAAAATGAAAAGGAAAAAAGCTGGATTGAGATGCTCCTTTGTGAAGTGGCTTGCTTATATGCTGAGGAATCATATTTGAACCAGCTTGATAAAAATGAATAGTTAAAACTAAGTTTTTCACCCAACAGAAAAATACTTAGCTTGACTCATACTAACTTGCATGAATAAAGAAGTAGAGAACAATTTAAAAACACTTTGAAAGAAATTATGTTGTTCTAATGTTGAACCACTGTCTGTTTTAATGTTTAAAGAGATGTTTCCATCTCTTCAGGAGAGAAGACGCAAATCATAGCAACTTGAAGAAAACCCCCTGAATAATGAATTTCAACAACTAAATTGAAATAATCTTTCTGAGGATCCCCAGTTATGGATATTATAATTTGCAAATCATAACTTTTGACATCCAGGCATTCATAAGAGCTTATAAATAAACAACAAACAAACTCCAATATTGAGGAAAGCATGCTTCCATTAAAGGCGATTGCCGAGTCCCAAACGGGCAGCAGTTCAAGAATGCTACACCAGTGGTCAGGCATGCACAATTTACAGTACTTTTACTTTTCTACTGCTGTCACTAAGTTTAGAATATGTCTACAAAAAGGCCTTGCTGATTTTAAAATATTCTGTAGATCTACATGCTTGTTTTTGTGTTTTTTCAATACAAATCTTTGAAACTTTGTCTTCTGTAAGATTTTGCTAGAATCTGGTTTACTGTATGGGGTCTGCCCATCCAATTATGCCCATGTAATTCCCTACATGCTCTGGATGAGTTACAGGCAGCACACACCCTTACAACTTCAGCAGTTAACAAGACTTGTCAGAAAAGCTGACACTTCTTTGTCATAATTTGTCTTTTAATTTTAGCTTCCACAATTTGATTATTAGGAAAGAAAGAATCTTGTCATGCCATATGCAGATCCATCTATAAAGGAAACATCTTCTTAAAACACATTCCACTTAATTGTTTTGCAGTGTCTTCCCATATAAATAAACACATGAAGTTGAGAAGCAGTGGTTTTACATACTGTGCTTGTAAAAAGCTACAGGCCAACAGTCAATTTGCTTTCCTTCTACATTTTCAGCAATAGCTTTTGGGCTTATGTTACTCAAAAATCTAAGTGATAACACGTATCACAATGATGAAAAAGAAAATTCAATCTCATATGTAGTAAGCTCAGTGATATAAATAGGGCAAGTCCTAAAATCTGTCATAAAAGGAAGAGGTTATATTCCTCTTCCTGCAGAAGAGAAATAAGAAAAGTAGAAGAAGAGAACCAAGCAAGTTTTTTTCATTTTTCTAAGGACTGGCATAAAGTTTCTGGCCTACATTACAGAAACAAGCCTGTTGTTATCAGAGAGCTCTGGAACACCTGCAATCACAAAAAATAATCTCTTTGCTTATTTTAAACATAATCTTTTACCTAAGCAGCACAAATATAAAATAATATGTTCAGGGTTTGCAAGTACAAAGAGAATGAGGAAGAATTTATAATTTTGAAATTAATTCAACACAAGAGCATTGAAAAGATTTAATCACCTTGCTACCTCAAACTTCTTACTTCTGCATCAAATTTTTAGGCCTTTTCTCCCCCAAATTAGCCTAGACCTCTGAACAACAATTTTGTACACAGCAGTTCAAAGTCCTCTAAGTGGTGCTTTAATTGATGTTCATGTGACCATTCAGAGATATATTCTTATTGCAAACATTTAACTCACCACTGTATGGGGTTTTTTCCCTACTGAACATTCAAATGTCTCACAGTTATCAAGCTACTCATTAACTGACAAATATCTTCATCCCAATAATACCTCAGTCTCTTCATTATCTTTATGGGCAGCACATTTACAATATTACTTGCACAGTACTCTGCCTTCACTCAAAAATTCAATCCCATCCATTTCAATTATACACTCACTTTTTCTTCTATTTCAGTAAGAGAAATAACAAAAAGGCTCAAGATTTTTCAAAACTCTTCCTTGCATTGAGTGCATAAAAGGTTTAACAGCAAAGGCTTACCACTTCTGAAAGTTAGCTAATAAACTTGGGGTTATACCCCTACACTGACCTCCAGTACTGCTACAAAACCTTACCACTGATCTCAGCCTTCAACATCAAACTAAAGGTAACTACATCTTCCATCCATTCATGATGTCCAAATCAATTCTATTTTTAATGCTTTTTCAGACAAACAGGTTTTCACTGTCACATGCATGTTTTGAGACTTTCTGCTTGAAGAATGTAAAGCTAGAAAAGAATTGCCACAGACAATGTTTGGACTGTTCATTATCTGCATATTCACCTGCAGCAGAATTGGACTCTTCACAGTCCTTAGCTGTGAATCTGTAATCTGATAAACATTTTACTGCATGAACTACCACTGCAGGCAAAAATAAAATCCTAAAGAACCAGCAGTCCTGACCTCCTCTAACAGTTTGTTCCTGCCCCAGACCTTTCACTGATATATGCCAGTACAAACCTTTATATGGCCACACAGTGAACTGCAATAATCAACCTCATCTAGCTGAAAACTATACTAGGGATGAAAAAACCCCACCAACACAAAACAAGAAAATCTGTTCACCATATAGCTATCTGTGCAAATGTAAAGCAACACAATATGGCACACGCTCACTTCCAGCACTGGCACCAGCTGACAAAGTCTAACACTTTCTTTGAGCAACAGACTCAATTTATATGGACAAAGCTTCCAAACCCAGCACATGATATCATCAATGAACCAACTAGAACTTTTCCAACCTAAATTTATGTCCCAGACCTACCTTACATCTTACTGTAACAAAGAAAATCAAATTGAATATACTTTTAACAGTCTTAAAAATGACATACATTAAAGTTCCTAAGTTCATGGGCCAACTATAGCACCAGTGATATACTAAATCATATCACTATCACCTGCTTAATTACACAGTTTGTGTTGGAAATGGGAAAAAAAAAGGACATTTTTTGTGTTTTATACATCAACTCTCAATTTCTCCTCAGAAGTTACATGAAGTTTATATATAAAAAAAGATATACAAACACACAGATGAATAAAAGGATAATTTCAGAACATCTACATACTGCAATTATTTACACATACTATTTCAGGTAAATAACAATTAAACTTACTAGTACTTCTTATTAATTTTAATAACCTATTTATTTAAATAGTTTAACAAAAATGAGTACATAGGATATTGTATATGTACTTATGAAGTTCATGCACGTGTATTAAATTTTAAATTTCATTAGAGAAAATGTAGGTGGTAGTGATGTTTAAGTACTTTGAGTATTAAGAGCTAAAAAAGCCCCAAACAACCACAAGGTGCATCAGCCCCACATTCCAAGAATTGAGAATTATTCTCTGGGTTTAGGGCACAGGAAACTACTATTGTTGTATTTACCCACAGGAAAAGTTCTTTGTGACCTGATCTGTTTGGGAGTGTTTCATCACAGTAACAAAGAGAGCCCCACAATATTCCTGAGATTTATCTTAGAGCTTTAGTACCATCTATTAGTACCTTGGTATTGCATATTAATTATGCCTTCTCCTGGTTATAGAACTGCTGCCTATTACATTTTGTTACATCCTAATAATAAGCGTGCATAATTAATGGAAAACTGTCTCCCTGGTTCTTCTCAAAAGAAATGGAATTGATTCTGCTACTTTCATTTTCAGGCTAACATGTTCATGTGTTTAAAGGAAACTTTAAATCTATGAACCCACTACCACGTTGCAAGGCAACAAATGTCAGAAAAACCTCAAGAGAAAGAACAGTTTGCTTCAAGACCAGACTCCCATACATAACACCACAGACAGGAACAGCAACCAGGTATTACAGGCTTCTGATTCAAGCTCTCTGATCTGCACTTACTTTGAGAAGAAGTCAGAAACTCTCTATCATTTAAAAACCAATGCATCTCCAGTGAAGCAAACAAGGTTTAAAGGAATTGGAAGTAGAAATAGTGAACTAACTTAGTCACATCCACATTAAGGTTTTTACTAAGCCTGATTTGCACATTGGGCCAGAGCACACTGTCCCTGGGTCTTGCCAAATATCAACCTTTCTTCATTGCACAAAAAAAAGAACAGGGAAATGCAGCTTATATTAAACTTTCATAGCCCAGCCCTTTCCAGCCATCATTTCTTATTTGGTACCTATCTGATAGCCAGCTATGCATCTACAGTAAAATAACAAAGGCTTTTAGTATAGATATACTTGGCCTATGAAAATACACTTCTGCTAATATTCCTATTTTTTCCCAGGCTGCCCAGTGGAAGCAACGAGCTGCACTACTGAGAGCAGAGTCTTGCCATCTCCGTGCATGCACTCCAGAAGTGCTCTGTGCACTGCAGCAGCAGTAAACAGGAAGTACAGCCACAGTGGGCATAATGTTGACACAAAATATAGGAAGCTGTATCTATACCTGACATCAAGAAAAAGTAAGGTGTGGCCTGCTCTTAAAAAACAATCAGCTCACCACTACCCAGCTGGTGGTCCCAAAGCTGAGCCATAGTAGGTGATCACAGAACCCTCTCAGCTCACCCTGCTCCAGAAGTTAAATGCACTACTCAAAGAGCTTCATTTCAGCCTCTTCTATTATGCAGAGCAGAACAGCAGCAGAACTCCCAGCAAAGGTGGCCCATTTAGCTGAACATAAGCCTGCAAGTGTGCACTACTATCTGTCCATGTGAGTGTCTCCTCACCACCATGTGAGTGAAACCTCAGCCATCTCATCCTCACCAGCTACTAGAACCTGCACCGGCAAACCTGACGGATGCCACAAAACTTCCTTAGTTTGACATACAGACATAGAATTCCTGAAAGCTTGGAAAAATCATCCCGCTAAATCATGAAAAAACCCAGACAGCAATACTTTGCTGTAAAGGATGTACTCCCAGACTGTCATGCAAGTAGTTCAATTCACTGGTGAGGTGTCAAACAGAAAGTAACCGGTAGCTGTAAAATGGCAGTAACAAAAATGGTGTCAATTTGTGTCACTGTGACACAATTTACATATCACTGCGACATAATTGTATTGCTGCAGTTCAAATAAACAAATATACCAGATTACTGCTACTTGTAAGCACAGGTATAAAGAATTTAGTTAGCTAACGGCACTATTGGTTTGTTTCAATGTAGTACTTCTCAATCGTATCTCAAAGTAACAGAAGCCATGGATTCGATTCTACACAAATCTTATTTCTTTAAAAAGTACCTCCCCCACCCACACCAAAGACTAGCAAAGATGCTCTTTTGCTTGTGCCAGGAACTGCAGACCAAGCATTAAAAATTAAAACTTCAAAGTATACCATACAAATGCTCTGCTCATGCTACAGTGCAGTCTCATGAGAGATGCTTCAGCTCAGTCTGTTCCTGAACCCATCCACTTACAGGACCCATGCAGTGAAAACACAAAACAAGCAAAAAGCCTACCATCAACCAATTAGTACAAGTGATTTCTAGCAAAAGCAAAACAAAAAAGACATAAAAAAAAAGAAAGAAAGCAGACTGAGCCCTCCATTGCACACAACACATACAGAACACAGATAAGATTTTGCTACTCTGAATCTATGCAGAGGTCTTAGTCTCTAATTCAGCAATGAGGAACTGATGAAGAAATTCTTAATCCCAACATGAAATCCTCAAACCACTGTTTCCCAATGTAAAGGGTATATTTATCTAGTTATTCTACTGCAGATTTTAGATCATATTGTAATGAATGACCTTCATAATGTACAAAAACTGTTCCTGAAGAGCTATTATATATCCTGTAACTAGATACTTTTCTATTAACCATCACTAATAATTTATCTTGAGTTAAAGTAACAGATCTGGGTTCTAAAAAGACAGCTGCTCTGATAAAGAAAACTCAACCAAATACATACAAGTCTACATAGTACAGAAGTTCCTGTGTTAACAGGAAGACTAACAGAACTTAAAAATGGGAAAAAAAACCCTAAAACAAAATCAAAAACTCCACCCATGCACCTACCAAAAGGTATTTTAAGGACTGTTTATGTTCCACTGAGAACAGGATGCAGATTTTGCTAATACAAGATTTGAACAGTGGACTGTTTAAAGAGTAATACACATCCACAAATGGAAAAAAAGCCCTGAAGTGCTTCTCTAAATCCACCAATTGTGAAAGCATTTGTAGGGAGCTAAGAAATCCCAAGCAGCTGTACACACATTTTCATTTCTAAACTGCAATTGACTAGTTCAGGATATTTTCACCTGAATGTGAAATTCTTCCTCCCGAAGAAACAAGAGTCATTCAAAATTATTTAAAGCTAATCTATCCTAGCTGAATATTATTTGAAGGCAGTGTCACTGCTGAGTGTTCAGCCCAATTAGAATGTCTCTTCAAAGCACATTAATTAGGTTACTTGTACCTTTTTCCAGTGTCCTTAGGCACTTGACCACAGCTAATAATAAATACCTAGTACTTTCTAACTCCAAAAAAGCAGACATTGTTACCTCTATTCTAAAGATGAGGAAACTGAGACATGAGTAAGCAAAGTCATCTGCCTAAATGTCACCTAGCTGAGAACAGAGAAGCCAGGAATAAAATACATGTTTTCAGAATCCCAGCTAGTAGTTTAACAAATACAAGTGCCCAGTTTTATGCACATTTATATACAAAACATAGTTGTATAACCTCAAGCTCAACTGTCCAATTTCTATCATGCAGACCAACAAAATACTAAGCATCGTTCAGTCACATTAATGTGACAAATATTCTTGCCCTAGATATGAAATGGAAAAATAAAACAAACTAAAAACTATACTGGATGTGCCACCATATAATCATATTATAATATATATACCATATGCATATATATATATAATATTTTATATATATGAATCAGTTGTGGTACTGTTCATCAGTATCTAAAAAAAAAAAATTACTGTAACCTTTAAATATGATCCTATCAGGAAAGTTATGCCTTACAATCCCTAAAGTACAGCACCTTAGGGAATTAGGTGACCAGGGTACTAAAACAAAATATCCATAAAAAAAATCCCTTTATGCTGACCAGTATAAAGACATTTTTTACAAGGTTCTGTAATATTGAAATATGTATGATGGTTGAGTTTGAAAACTTAATTCCAGGTAGAGCCTTTAATATTTCCATTTGAAGCAATGGAGGATTTGTTACATGCTTATTCATTTCAGGGCATAGCCCAAGTATCTTGACCAAACAATTTCAATTATGCAAATAAACCCAAATAATACAGTCTTTCCCCCGACATTAAACAAGTATTGCTTTGCAAAACATTACTTCAAGCAAAGCAAAAATTTTTGTATAATAAATCATGTAACATTAAAAATAAAAGCCCCAAGTTTAGATTTACAGTACTGTCTAGAAAAGAAGCAGTAGTGAACACCTACAAGTACACAAGTGTAATCACTGGGCATACACAATGGTTTCATTTAAATACTATCAGCAATAATTTCTGTTAACCCAGGCATACCAATATACTAAGCTGACATCTACCATCACTGCCAAGAAAGCACACACACTTCACAAAAAAAATTCCTTTTAATAATGATTTGGAAAATACAAGCCAAACATTTTTTCCATAAAAAACTTAAAAATATTTTATTTCATGGATGCCTTATTTAACAAATTACAGCACTGCATGTTAGAGTTTAATTTCTTTGAAGAAACAGAGCTGCCACTTCCACCAGGAAGCAAAGAGTTAAAGACTGTGCAATTAACCTGAGAGCAAGCACTGGAGAGGCTAGTTTACCTGGTGTACAAAGTTCTAAGGGATGTAAGCCCAGAGAAGGACAGCACAGTTTTGGAAGGGAAGGCAACATCAGCAATACTGGTTCTTACCCAAGCTCATTCCTCCCCCTATAAAGAACATGTACTGGAGATAAAAGGAGGTAAAAAAAGGGTAATCTGGCTTTATGTAATCTTTCAATCTTTAGTAATCGTGGCAATTTTGCTGGTGAAGCTACCAGAACAAATTAAAAAGAGGATTTGCTTATTGCTAAGTTTACCTTGTACTTTGCATTTGCTAACTCCTGAGAAATAAGCGTTGCATTTTTCACCTCGAACAAACTTAGTTTAAAACTTGCTAAGTAGCAAGATATAATTTCTATATCCCACTATCAGTCTGTAAAATGTTTAAAATAAAATAAAATACAGAAGAAGTGATACAATGTTTTGTAGAAAAAGGAGGACAGAAATATCAAGTGGATATTTGCTAGCAGAGATTAAAAGAAATTGCTCTATTCGATATGGCATCACTTACTTAAGATACAAAACTTTCATTGTGAGAAGTGAGATCTAAGGTCTATTTAAGGCCTGTTTAATTAAGCCTTTGAAACAAGTACATGTACAACATCTATGTTTTACCGCTTTCTTATTACCAACTAGTTATTTTGCTCTTGTTTTTCATATTTTTTCAGAATCCACTTCACATCCTGTTAGTAGTTGTGACACTGTCAGGAGCATTCAGTTGATTCCTAGCTACTGATCCACTTCTAGCAACTTCACCCCAACCTAACAGTTTCCTTAGAGCACGCTGGAGTACACAGGGCTGTCACAACCAGGTGCACACAGTACACACCACAGCACAAAGCAATGTGTTATATTCATCACTGACTGATACTTTAGTATCATGTCAGGAACAAGCTTGGCATTTACACTGGGTTTAGCTTGTTTCCAGTAAGTTTTCATATCTATTGACAAAACATCTAAACCACACATCACCCATGATCTAGATCAACCCATGTATTTGACCCTTTAAACCTTTACTGCAGCCATGAGTTCTACAACTTCCTCATCTTTCTGTGCAGGATTGCAATAGGCAAGCAAAAGTTCGTTTCATATATAAGCACTTTTTAAGTTAGAGGAAGTTCCCTCCTGAAGAAACATGAGTGAAATGGCGTATCTCACACTTCACTGCAGTTCCCTTTACTTTCAGAATGCACCACTAAAGCAACTTTAAGGTACAGGTATATGAAGAGCAATTTGTTTTGAGGTATTTCCAAGCAGAACTACATTGATGTTTTCGTATTTCACTGCTAGTATATGGCATGGCAAACGAAACACCATCTTTACAGCGGTTCTTTCTGATGTGAAAGCTCCTCTTAAAAATACCTAAAAGTTAGCACAAAGCTTAAACCCCACTGGCATTCCCATGTTAACTTGTCTTGTGCAAGAAACTCTATTTATTGACACAGAAGTTACCACATATAATGGAAGAGACAGTGTAACCAAGGAATCTAACCCATCCTAGGTGGACCCAACCTGGTCGGTGGGCGTTTTGGTGGCTTTTTTTTTTTTTTTTTAGATTATTTTTTTAAAATTAGTATCACTCTCAGTCTTATCTTTCAAGAAAAAAGAAACAAAACACAACCAAAAACAACCTTTCTGATCCCCGCCAAACAAAAAACTCCAGACATTTCTGTTTAAAGTAATCAGAAGCTGGCTTTGGGTACTTCTACAGAAATGCTGCTTCCATTTAGCTTACTTGAAACATGACTATAGTTAGCTATTCACAGAGCTCTCCACTTCAAACAGGTTTACCAGCTTATATATCATTGTATCAAGTTTGTATTAACATACTGATTCTTCCTAGGCACTTATGAGCCACTGATTAAAGTTCAGCATTTTAGATGGATTCTTAGCCTTCAGCCATCTCATGTGCTACATAGTAAGTAGACTCCTATATCTGTTGTGCCTTCTCTTCCTTTGCTATTCAAGTGAGCACACCTCCAACATTCAGAATTATAAGAGAACTTAACAGTATTAAGGAAATAAAATTACTGGTTTTTAATACATGCCTTTCTAATTTTTATTTGATCATTAAATTCAATACTTTCCATTTATGGACTTCTGACTTTGGTTCATTGTCCAACTAAAATTCAGAGACACATTCATTGCCTGGGTAAACGTAACAACTTGCACGAATTTAGTGATGTATATTAAAAAAACAACTAAAAAACAATCAAGAAAAATAAAGCAAGCTTTCTTTGGAACAAGGAAGCTGAAGAGGTAGCAGGTTGTGCTGACACTTAAAGTCTAGACCACAAAAGTGAAGCTCCGGAATTGCATCTAACCTTGCAGTGGACAAGCAGAAAAGTAACAGTTGCACAGGCAAGCAAAACCGGTCAAATTACAGGGACAGAAACCTCTAGTGTTGCGGGGTCTTTTGGGAGTGTTTTTTTGTAGTGACAAGAACCCTCGCCGTGTGACAAATAACGTTGATCGCACCATTTTCTCCTCTTCCCAAGCTCGGCGCTCAAGGCCTACAAGAAGGAAGCTGCCGCGGCTCCTGCGCGGTGCCGTGTCCAGAGGAGAGAGAGGCTCTTTGCCTGACCCTGACCGGGCGTGGGGCGGCCACCGGGAGCCCTGCGGGCCGGGCCCGGCCGAGCGCCGTGCCCCGCGCGGGGGGAGGCGAGAGCTGCGGCCCCGCAGCGGCTCCGGGCGCGGGCAGCCCAGGGCGGGCGGAGGGAGATCCCGGGGCCGGGGGCGCGGCCCGGGCAGGCCCCGCCGGAGGGACGCGGCCGCTCGGCGGGGGAAGGAGGGAGCCGAGCGCAGACAAAAGCGGGTCGCGGCCGGCGGCGGGGTGGGGCCGTGACCGGGCGGCGGCGCCTCCGCTCCCGGGGGAGAGCGGCGGGAAGGGGCCCGGGGTGGGCACGGGCTTCCGCCGGCCCCCGGCCCGGGCTGGGCTGGGCAGGGCTGCGGTGGGCGTCCCGCGCCGAGCGGCGGGCAGGGGGCGGCGGGGCGCGGCGGCTCCTCCGTCCTCCCCGCCAGGAAGGGAGGGGAGCGGAGCGGGGCCGGGGCGGCGCCCCTCGCCTCTTACCTGTAGCTCGGTGAAGAGGATCTCCCTCTCGGCCGCGTTGGACGCCATTTCGCCGGGGTTTGAAGTCCGCACCTGGGCGCTGCTGCTGCCGCTGCCGCCGCCGCCGGCGGGGAGGGTAGCGAGGGAGGCGGGTCCGGGGCCGGGACTAAGGGCGCATCGGGGGCGGGGGGAGCGCTCCGTGCTCAGGCAGGCGGGCGGGGGTGCGCGGGGGGGTCGCCGCTGACCCCTCTACTTTCATGGGGGTCGCGATGGGCAGTGGGGCGCGGTGCGGCGCGTTCCCCGCGGCGCGTATCCCGCGGTGCGGAGCGGCGCGTTCGGAGCGGCGCGGAGCGGCGCGGAGCGTTCCCCGCCGTGCGGTGCCCGCGGTGCGCTCCCCGCCCGGGCGCGGCGCTCGGCCCTGGCAGCGCTGGGGCCGCCGCGGCTGCTGCGCCTGCGGCCGCCGCCGATGTCGCACCATTTGGCTGTCACCCTGTCGCAAAGGCGTCGCTGCTTTGCGGCTCCTGGAGCACGTGACTGTGCCGGAGTAGGAGCGGGCTCCCTCGGAGGCGGCGAGCGGCGCGCGCCCCCCAGCCCCACCTCCCCGCGCGGGCAGAGCGGCGCGAGGCGCCGAGCGCGGGAAGGGGCGCGAGGCCCCTCAACCCCTCACAGCCCCTCACAGCCCCTCACTGCCCTCAGCCCCTCACTGCCCTCAGCCCCGCGGCCGCCTCGCCTCCTCCTTCCCTGCACACTCCGCTGTTGGCGCTTCCCCATCCTTTAGTCTGCAGCGCTGGGAATCCTGTCGTTTCCTCTTGTGGCCGAATTTGGGGGGCGTGTGGCACATTCCTGGTGTTGGGGGCTGCAGGGGCTCAGGTCTCCCGGGCCCGGGAGACAGGTGAAGCCCTCAGTTTGTTGGGTAGCAAAGGCAGGTAGCTCAGGAAGGAGAGTTCACGCTTGTGTCAAGCAGCCACCTGCCGCCCTGGGAACCTGGAGCAGTGGCCCAGGAGGTTGTGGTGAGTGGGGGCTGTAAATGCCACTTTTAACAGTTTAAAGAGCTAAACATTTGTACTTGGGATGCTTGGTGAGTTTTTTGGGGGTTGGCACGGTTCAGTTAATCTGCAGAATAATAAGCTTCTCAGAGCTTCAAAATCGGTTCGAGTGTCTGGGAGGAAATGGTTTCTGTTTCCTCGTGACACTGACTGACAGCGGCTTTTCAGTTTCCTACTTGTGTCCAGGGCTGGTGCTTTTCTTCACCTATCCATAACCGTGTGCTTTCTGTTGTCGATTCTATACCCACATACATTCTCATTCCACCCTAATATCGGATGTTACGTTCGGCTCATTGGGCTAATGCAAAATGTTCTGTGAAGCAAGTATAGCTTGTTTTATGTTGCTGTTTTTTTTTTTTTTTTTTTTTTTTCTCCGTGCAGTTCATGTAAAATTTATAAGCTGAGGCATTTTCAATAGATTCAACTTCATGCAAGCATCATCAGCATTTGCTCCCTATATGCTACTGCATCTCTGTATGGCTCCAGACCAATAGTAGTCTGTTTGCTTTAGGAGTGCAAGTTAAACTTGGGAGGGTTGGGTTGTTTTGTTTTGTTTTTTGAGGAAATAGGAATGGCAGAAGTCAACATTAGACTTTCACTACTTTTCCTAGCAAATATGAAGTGTTTTAAGTGTGCTTATACTTCCAGAGTTGAGCACCAAGCAAACCTGACAGTCTGAGGCACTATCAAGCAGTAGAAGTTTATGCACACAGTTAGTTTCACATAAAAGAAATATTAAGATAATTCTACAGTATCAATGCACATTTTGACTGATATTGCAGTTTCACTGACTTGTATTAAGTAGCTGTTTGATATAGTTCATAATCTTTCACATATACAAAATTATGTCTAGACTTAGTCCACATGAAGACAATGGCCTAATTTCTGTGCTGTGTGGCCAGGCAATTACAACCTCAGAGGAAAATTTTACTTGCTGATTGTCTGAAAGTCACTATTTTAGAAAGGTCCTTATCCAGTGAAATCTGTGTTAGCACAGCTTCAGTGTCAGTGGTATGAATTAGTGTTATTTTAGTGGTCCCATGTCAGCAGCCATAAAATAACTTGTGGCACACAGAGCGGTTTTGGGCACAGTGGGTACAAACGGGATGGGGAAAGAAAGACTTTTATACATTAATTTCTCATTTTGACAATGATAGGATGATTCCAAATGTTTAAACTTCATTTGAACTGGTTTTGAGAACAGATGTTGAAGGATATAAAGAAGTAATCACAAATTACTGGATTACTGTGACTTAGTGACTTCATTTACTTGCCAGCATGTACGTGGTCCATTACTGCAGCTCATCTCCTTGCCTGGTCCCATTGCAAAGGAGAAGAATCAATGTGCTTGCACGTCTAGTTTACAAGAGGTGGTCACAGGGAAACTCAGATTGTGCCCCAGAGAAAATTCATAGATATAGGGATGGGTGTCAACAAAGTTAGTGAAGCTTTGAGATTCTCACTAAAACAGCCAGGTGGCTTTGGTTCATGCTTGACCTAACCTGTCTATTGTGTGTAGCATAGAGCATATTATTAACCCTGTCAAGACAAGGCCTGTAATCTTTTTTTTTTTTTTATTCCAAATGTTATTTACACATCTTGGAAGGACACAGTCCTAGATTCTTTGATGGAAGTGGAGTGTCATAGGAATCCAGAGAGAAACTGGTTCATAAAACAATATTAGTTTAGCTAAAGCTCTTATACTTAATAATTCTTCCTTTAGAGTCTAGAAAACAAGGCAGTCCTGGACAGCTGTAGCTCTGCATTTAAGAGCTGTGACAGTGAACTACTGAGGAAGAGGGAACATTCCAAATGAGTCCCAAAATAGAAGGCAGTTAAGTACGTAAGTCCGAGAATTTAGTGTTATATGGAGTTCTGAGTTCAGCCTGTGCCTTAAAATATCTGAATGCAATTTCTTCAGCCATTATTCTCTTAGCTCATTTCTGCAGTCAATTAGTAGGCTAGAAAAGCAAATTGAATGTAATAGATGTCAGTACTGCTGGCTAAGGCCTTTAGTTGTTTCTTTTCTTCAGGTTGTGTTATTAATGTCTTTGTCACAAAGACCTGGAAAAGTGAATAGCTGAGACATTCAGTGTTTCTGGTACAATCAAAGATATTTTTTAGAATACTTCTAACTAGTCCAGTATATCACCTAATAATGAGGATTGACATGTGAAGAGCACTAGATAGGTGTTAATTATATTATTATACTCATCACTGGTAAAACTCTACCAGGAAAAAATGTAATTTCTTATTTAGGCTTCTGGTTAATCTTGCTTGTTTAAGTTAGTGGTGTAGGTCTAAAGGGACAACAATGTAGAGATGTGCCTAGGTATGTGCAAAATGAAACTCTTGGAAAGAAGAAATTGGATGTCATTCTACATATGCTCTTAATAGATGAGTGGGGCAGAGCAATACTAGGCCAGCTCACCACCTTTTTGAGCACAGAACAAATTCTAAGAATTATTGACTTTGTTAATGGGGTGGGGTAAAGATTATTTAATTTTGCAAGTAGTGTTGAACCTGTAAAGGGAAATCCTTATCTCATAAAGCAGGAATGCTAAAATTCACACTTGAAGTCTGCATTAGGATAAAATTTAAGTTCTTTCACTTAGGAATAAAGACAGCTAACTATATAAAAGAAGTGTAGCTCCAACATTAGTTTAAAATAAAATCCACCACCAACAGATTTTCTATAATGTAACCGTTAATTGTCCCTGACTTCTAGACAAAGCAATGTTATTCTTGCATAGTTGACCCTCTAAGTTGGATCCTTTAAAAACCTTATGAAATTCTGGAACAAGGAGGCACAGAAAAATGAGTTGGAGAATGTATACATCTTTGCCTTCTTTATTTATTGACTTCAGCCCAACAGTGCTGAAAAAATAGTATATTAATGAAGAATAGTACTTGCCATCTTTCTGTTTTGATTTGCAAATAATTGTGAGAATAGGAGGAGTCTTCATTTTATAAAGCTTCCAATACTATATCTTCCAATAGGTTTAGGAATAAATGTGTCTAGGTTGGGTAAAAACTTGAGACAAAAAATGAATTTATGTAATAATATTTGTTAGATCAAGAACTTGCTGGTGTTTATTAAAGAAAGTGCCATAAAGGAGAAAATAAAAAATTGAAAAAAACAAAAGTGTGGATAATTTTCCTTTTTTTGAAAACTTACTTCTTTCATAGCACTTCTAAGAAGTTACTTACCCACCTTTCACTCAGATTTCTCAAAGGGAATTCCGTGTTAGAAGAGGTTCCTGAGACCTCTCTGAGCTCTTACTGAACTCCCAGTGGCAGTGAAGGGGACGAGTTTATGGCACGTCATAAACAGAAAACTAAAATGACTACGTAAGTTTTTTTAGCTCTTGTGGTGCTTGCAAATTTCATGTATACTTGAACTATTTCTTTGTTACTCTTTTAATTACACAACTAATCTTACAACTTCTATGTGGATTACTGTGATGTAATCATAACCCTCCTAGCAATTGCTGCACACTTTCTACTTAAAATTTGTCTTTTATGTTTCCTTACTATTACCCAGGGCTAAGTGTAGGCAGATGTTATGGGGTGTGGAGTGCAACAAACTTTATCTTGCTATCTATTTTATTAGTTCTGGACCCTGGGAAGACTTGCAGTCAGTGAAAAAGAGTGCTGCAGGGGAAGGAGGTTCATTCCTGTTCATTATGGCCTCCTGTTTTTCTTTTCCATTCTTCTCTTACGAGGAAAATCTTCCTTATGCCAGTTAATGTCAGTGGTACCTTGATGAGAGGAAAGCTCTACTGGTGCAGCTGTTAAGATCAGATCTCAATTCCCTAGAGGAGATCAACTTGGATTATTTGAAGTAATAACAAATGCATTATGCCTTTACATTAAGGCTATGAGCCCACAAGTGGATCAACATTATCGATCTCTACACCTATACTAAGTCCCAGTGATTCTAATTAATCTTGATTGCAGGATCCAGCTTATTATACTTGATGTTGTTTCTGCAAATGAACTGCCCAGATGGACTCTCATGCTTTCATTGAATCCACTGAAATGAAGAGGGCCTGATGCAGCACTGGTTACATTAAGACCTTGTTTTCCAACAATGTGGATAAGAGATCCGTCCAAGCAAGGTAGCTATACCTCTGGATAGTTCCTGGTCTCATTGCTTTATTTCTGTAAATTGCAAGCACATTAAGTGGTGACTAGGGGAAAATATCTTTGTTACAAAAACAAGGCAAGATGACAAATATGTCATCCTGTTATGAAGAAGACTGATTTCCTGAACAAATGTAGGTGACTGGCTGTGACCTAAAGTTGCTATAAATAAACATCAGAAAATTCATGTTTGAGAGATAATTGAAGGACTTTCTTGTGCAGAAGTAAGGTGTGCAACTTCCTATGATTCTAGGAAAATCAAGTTCCTCCAAAAGGCTTTTCAAATATAACACAAAGAGTTTTACAACTTCAGCTGAAACCCCAGTCTGCATTTGGAGGAAAGGGAAATGTATTGCAAAGGATGAGTCAGACGTGGCTTACCAAGAGAAGTCTTAGCAGAAGAGATCTGTGCTTGCAAGGCTGCTGCAAGGATGTCTCTTGTGTGCTTGTAATGTGGGGTTTGACCTGCCTGTGGGCAGTCTGTTGCATCCAGAAATATTAGACTGCAGATTTGCTAGCAGCTCACAGTGGCGTATACAGAAACCAGAAGGTTGGGTCCATTCTCCTCTGCATCATGCTATTGACAGACTTGTCTCACCTTGTGCTGTGGAAGTTGTTTATGTGTGTTTGTGAATTTCTGGTAGTCCTCAACCAATTTTAACTTGCTCTTTTGAAACCTGCAGCTAAGTGTAACAAAATGAGGGAGTAAGTCCTTTGTATGATGCATCTGGTGATACAGCCTCTATACATGAGTGTTTTCTTAGCTCTAATATGTTTGTGGACACATGAATAACTATGTTGAATGGTCCTTAAACAGACTTCATCAGACACTCAGTCTTAGATGGTAATGATTTCTAGTCATGGTTAACTTGATGGCTGGTTTTTCGCTCCATGTCTTTATCTCTTCTCAGAGACAGTAGCCTGCATATGTAACTCCAGCAGGGATTGAAGTCCAAGTAGTTATTAGCTTGTACTTAGTAGGCAATGTCTCTGAATTAAAAGGGCAGATCTATCTTCATCTAATGAACACTTAGAACAAGAGTTACCTGGCAGGTTTGTAGCTAGCTCTAATTGCATTCTTGCTCTGCTGGGACGGACATCCTCAGGAGAGAATACAGCTTTAAAAGTTTTCTGGCAATTGCATCAAACAATATAAAGAGAAAAACACTCAAAAACCTTCTAATACGAGATACGTTAGTACTTCCCCCTCACTCTTTCTTGTCTTCTGGATTTTTTGGGTTTTTTTTATTATTATTTTTAGGCTGTGGCAAACTTGCTGTCATGTAATTTAGTGCAACTTTACATTGGTTTTATTTATGTTCTGCTGCTTATGAACCCTGTGGTTCAGAGATGGTTCGTTACAGTGTATTCCCCTTAAATGTTGTTTAAGCATAAGGGAAAGTATGACTAATATATCTCTCTCTCTCCTTTCCTTCTTTTTTTTCTTCTTTTTTTCCTTCTTTTTCTTTCTTCTTTCTCCCTCATTCCTGGAGAGGGGTGGTCATAACACAAGCGAGCAGGAAATTTAATCGCACTTATCACATTTGGGATATACCTTTTTAACTAGCTGTAATTTCCACACATTTCAGGTTCTTCAAAGGTGTGAATCAATCTGCTGGTGTTTTCATGTGTTCTGAAAAAGATCACTATGTAGAAAGGCTTAGGTGAGATTTCTGTACTGAAGCCTAGTTGCAAAGTTACTTGTGGAGTGACTCTTCTGACTGGAAAGTGATTAGGCATCTGAGAGATTAATTAAATTCTTGTGCTTCTCTTAATTTGCTTAGATACATAGATGCCAGTGATTTTTTAAAGTGTAAAGTGTTTTCTTGTAAGGACTTAATGTCATGGGTTTTTTTGTTCTAGGGCAAACACTGAAGGTCTCAAGGACTAAGCTGAATTGGTTTGGGTTATGTTGCTTGAAATGGATTAACTGAAATCCCACACTGTTAGTCTGGCCTCAGCTTTGAATTGTTTATTATCATGTAATGAACTCTAAAACACTTTCAAGTTGATTTGTCTTCTAGCAGATAGTTTGCAGTTAGTAAACTTGTTTGTTCTCTATAAGAAAAATGAGGCTAGAAGCTACTGATAATGTAGGGAAAAACATTTTTGGAGCCTTGATCTGTTTTCTGTAGCTACCCTGTCAAGAAGGAGCAGTCAGCCAGAGGCAATGGCTGAGGTGGAGTTAATGGAGGAGAGATCTCAAGTATACTGGTTTGATATTTGAAATGTGGTAATGTAGATGTTCTTTATGTTCATTTATGTCTTTACTTGCTGCAGTGTTAACATGTTAGCTTTAATGAAGGCAGCTTTTACACAAGTGTCAGAAATGTCTCTAGCTAATGCACACATGCTTGTTCTTTGCTTTCTTCTTGGCTCATTCTTTGCTTACTTCTCTTGCCTACATACACCCCTCTTCTCCCCAGAAGTAGTGCAGTGATGGAGCAAGGCATAAAAATGAAATGTAATAATCTCAAAACAATCTCTCCTGTCCTATATGCTTTCTCTTCATTTTGAGATCCATCTGGTAAACCATTGAACTGCAATGTCCTTAATGACTATTTGATTGAGATAAGAGAATTTAGATTAATTGAACTTGTGCTAAATGTGGTCATGATAATGATGGACATGGTGGAGATATATCAATGATGCATCTTGAGAATCTTTAGAACCATGGCTGACTTCTGTAAGAAAGAAATGCACCATTACCTTAATAGTAGTATAAATAGCCTAATGTTCAGGTTTTGTTTATCATTAATCATGGCAGATAATAGTAACAGTTATTAAAAGAAAGCACCACATCTAGACATTACAAGCATGGATTTTCACTGTGGACCTAAACACAGCAGTAGATCCTGTTGTTATTTGCACCTGCTATTCAGGTAGAGGTTGATTTAACATTAGAAAAGTGCAATAATAGGAAGGATATTAAAATGTATACTGTATTATGATGTTTGCAGACTTTAGATGCAGCAGACAGTATAACTTGTTTTCATAATGCTTAGATTATAATACTTATCAATCAGAAATATGAATATTTCATAAGTATGGTGTAACGGAAGTCCTTTAAAAGAAAATGGTGAAGCAGAGGCCAGCTGGGGATTGCTGTTTGCAGGCTGTCCTTAACTGTGTTCATTGCTTCCTCTTTTCCCAGCAAATCCAGTATTTAAGAAGGATTTTAAGACACATGTAATCATTGAGGATTTACTTTCTTGGTGCCTCTGAGCTGCATTCAGCAACAACACCATTGCTTTGTTTTTAAACATACCTTCACAAGGTAAAGATAGATGTTATCAGGTGATATTTTGGATATTTTGCAAATTTTTGCTTGAAATTAACATTAGAAGTATAAGTAGACAGAGGTTCAGCTTTTGGTCTTACACTGTCAGAAGGTACTGTAGTTCTACAGCTATCTTAGATGCAACTGATGTAAATTTGGACTCAAGCTAATGAGGTCAAGTCTCTTTTCCTTTTTTGTCAGTACAAAATATTCTTAATTCTTAGTTTGATACTAAAATATAGAAGAATCCTCTATATATAGTAGGCTAAGGTTCAGAGTAGGATAGAATAATCTCTTCTGACTAAAGGTTCTGGTGTCTGGTGAATAGAGAGCATAGTATTCTGATAAACTGCTTAATATTTCTTAATGCTTAATGTTTCTGAAGATTAGGAAGTGTAGACTGGTAGATTAATTAAATTAACAGTTCAACAGAAGTGATTTAGAATTGCACTTTACCTTACATTGTTTCCAGTCTTTGCTTCAATACAGACAAAATATAGAAACATTAGTGTTTATTCAAATGCAGTTTTTCTTCTACTTGCACAGTATGCAAGGACACAGTATTTCTAAGTATCCTTAGCATAAAAAAGGAAAAATAAATTGGTAATGGGAAAGGTGAAAGAATCTTTATAAATGGAGTCTTAATATTAAATTGCTCCATCTAGTGGCTGTCTTCTAAAACTGACATTTTTCTTTAGTGATTCTTATCCTTTAGTAATGATTATGCCTCTTAAGAATTTAAGGTTGAATTCTTCTTTTACCTAGGAAGCTCTCTACCAAGGGAACTGCACATATGAGAAGGTGCAAACTTTGATTTTCCTTCCAGTTTCTTGTGAGGATTTTTACCGTTTACTTCAATGGAAGCAAGCCTTATGTGTCCAAGTGTCTCAAATGCTTTTGAGATCTTGCTTTTAGTACCTTACTGTCTTTGGTTCAGGTTCTTCTTGGGCCTGGGAGAAAAAACAGAGAAGCTGGATTGCATAAATAGTACAATGAAGATGAAGTCAAAGAGGTAAAATACATAGTGAACCATGTACTGAGTCCAGCATAGTGAGATGCATCTTGTGTCCTAACATGATAGAAATATCAGCTGCAGATCATTTCATTCAAATGCCTTAACTGGCACTGATGCTGTAATTTTCATAATAATAATAATGATAATTGAATTATTTGTTTATGTCAAAATACTTTACAAGCAATTGGAATTCTTATGTCAATCGAGGTGAAAACACCTGTGTTTCCCAGCTCTATAAAAACAGGGAGAAACTTCAAAAGAAAAATGTTCAAGAAGAGATTTAATCCAGACATCTCTGATGCTTTCCTGTTTTGAACACCTTAAAAAGACAAAAAAAACAAACAAAAAAACCCAAACCAAAAAACAGGGAGCACTTGAGGAGACCCACGTATTTCTTACTGCCTACTGCTGTGATCCTTTGTGCAGCTGACTTTAAAGGGAACTGAGGTGCTTAAGAATGCAAAATCATGGAAAAGCAAATCACTTTCAGGGTGATTGTTTGGTATTGTTTTTCATTTTCTGAATAGAGCCCAAAACTGCAACCAGCAGCTGAAATCCTGCAGAACACAAAAAAAGCATTTTAAAATGAAAAGCAAGAGAAAGGGCTAACTGAAATAGTGTAGATTCAGATTTTAAGTACTAGATTTTTAAAAAAAGAAAGCTGACTGTCCTTGAAAATGTAACAAGTGCATTGGGCTTGCTTACTCCCATGTCCTTTATTTTTGTCATTCATTTTTCAGTTTTGGTTAATCTGTTACCTTTAATTTCCTGGTAGATTCATTCTCTCCTTGTTTCATGTCTAAATGCTCCTTTAATATTAAGAAACTGTTCTGTAAGACTAGAAGAGTTTCATTGTATTCCAAGACTTGTTTTTATTATTCACTTGAATAATGGAACACAGACCATGTAGTGCACTTTTCCAGACTTCCTCTTCCCAATTAGTTTGGTCACTTAAAACTGCAGATTGCTATTCCTATCTTCCTTTCCCAGGCCACTGAATATCACAATTGTGTAACTTCCCTACATACTAAATAAAGTTTCCTTTCAGTGTGCATTTTAACCTCAGCTGTTGTACTTTTGGCGTAACTTGCAAAATTTGAGATACGAAGGTAGCACATCCTGATAATACTGCATGAATAAATAATTAATTGCTGTGAAATGGAATGGTGCTTTATCTTAAAACAGTAGAAAATTCCTTTGAGTTAATTAAAAATTAATATATGAAATCTTTCTTGTTTCCTGAGATATTGTCAGAGTATGCCTTATGATGATTTGTACTGTTTCAGTTTTGCTCCTCTCTGGAGTTGCTTTATTGTGTCTTTGTAGTGATTTTGATATTAGAAAACATCTTTACCATTTTACTTCTCATTCCATTGAAAATGCCTTATTTTGTAATGAAAAAGAATTGTTCCAGGCCTGAGCCAAACAGCAGCAGTCCCAGGAAACAGTGAGCATGTGCACTGAGGGAGACAATATTTGATGTATACTCCTCTATTTTTTTTCAAGATGTGCTCATCATAAAGGCAACCAGTAAAAAGGACCACTTAAGTACAGAGCAGAGAAGTGACACTGTGTACTTGGCTTTTGCCAAGACTACTGACACTTCCTGTGTTTATTGCTTATGTGAACTTCCCACTGTTTAATTAAACATGGCTGCTCATAGCATCCTATTTTCTTTAGCAGATTCCAATCACAGCAGTTATTGTCAGACTTGGCAGACTGGCAGCTGGAGATATGAACCAGGCATAGCAGGGGAAAATTTAGGTGTTCAAGGACTTCTATATTGCTCTTATCTTTTCAGCTGCTTCTCTTTTCTTTCCCTGTTTTTCTAAACTGAATTTTGTTCTGTTATTCTCCTAGAGTAGATTGTGGGGTTTAAGTTTTCCCTCCTCTCCTGTGTATGAAAAGTGGGTTACAATATGCAAGGTGATTTGGAACAGAAAATAATAAGGGATTGCAATGAAGGCAAACATTCCCTAGAAGTAACATTTTTCAGTCTGCTTTCTGGGTTTAGTACTAGATTTGTCTGTTATGGTATAGAACTGGACATTGTAGAAAGCTCCAACAGAGAGAGGATGTCCTTCTGAAGTACATAGGTCTCATTTAATAACATTTTTCTGGAAAAAAGTCTGTATATTGTGCCCACAACAAACAAGACAAGGAATTCAACCTCAGATTAAAAGCTCCAAAAATGTCCTTGTGGCAATTGACCTGAGATATGTGCAGATGTAACTGCTATCTATATCAGAATGTCTTGTGCAAACTGAAGTTAAAAGTTGGTAGCAGTTGTATTTGAGCAAATTAAGAGTGCAAGGCTGATACATCTGGATCATATGATTTTGTATCACTTAAGAGATAACAGGTCTGTGCTACATTACAAAACTGTAGGAGGATGCAGTGTCCTACAAGGCTATCGGAAATGCACCTGCCTTACTGAGAAACAGAACCACCACCTGTGCCTTTCTAGTGATGAGATTGTTTCCTAAAGCTGATAGGATGTTTTACTAAGAAGGATGGATAGATAATGTTAACTTAGTTTGAAATTTACCTCCTTTAAACATAATATTATGTCATGTTTGTTTGCTGTAAGACAGTAATACTGTAATACTTCTCTGCATGTTCTCTTGAAAGTAGGTGTGCATCATGAATTTCCTGTGCACTGTCACATTTATTGTTTGCTGCTTCTAGGACTATTTGAAATGCTTTCCAGTTACAGACCTAATTCTACAGGTCACCCATGTAACTTGCCATCCTCACAAGGTGCATATCTGATATTATGACTATTTTCTTTTCTTTCACACGAGAGTTGTCTTTGAAATTACTCAAAACAATTGCTTTACTGTGTGTGGCAGTTATGAGAGAGCACTTGGGTTGTAGTGCTCAGATAGCAGGGTCTGCCACTCATGTGAGGATATGGGAAATTGTGGATTCTCAGCCTCTGAAAACAGATATATCATGCTTTTCTAACTTAGTAAAAGCTTGAAGACTTGGCAAAAATAACTAGGTATTAGTTTGCTGAAAAGAAATTTGGCAGGGCTGACAGGGGAAGCTAGGAAAATCACCAGCAAATGTGTTAAACTTTGATTCTAAGCAACCAAAAAATAGTTCTCCTCATTACTTGTGTTAAGTCTCTGTGGTCACTTGGAGAAGAATAATGTGACAAATCACAATCCAAATGGATCAGTTATATCGTCAGTATTATCAGTCATGTCATCTTGCTTGGTTTCACTCCTTGATTGGATAGCTAATAAAGTATTAAAGGGTTGTATATCCTTGTAATTTCTGTTTAATTTAATTCAGAAAGTCAGTAGGGAATCTCTGCTTTTCAGAAAGATTTAACAACAGCATACAGGCAAAGGAGACTGCACTGCAAATAGCGACTGTAGTCTTACCACTGCAGAGTCCTGTTTGAATTGATTAAATACAGTTTATTGGACTGAGAATACACAGATTATCTGACTAATTTATGTATAGTAATGCTAATTTTGTTTTTTGAGGCCTGTCCCTATGTGCATGTGTTTTAAAGATAGGACTATCTTATGGTGTTTTGTGTGCTCTGACAATTATTTGTTACTTTATCCAATAAGTCATCTTTGAAGGTAGGGTTGCAGATAACTTCTCTGTTTATTTTGAAATTCCCAGATGCCTAAAGGCTGTAGAATATTGTAAGCCAAAGCATGGAATGCTATATAAAAAATGACTTCAGTCATAATGCATCTTTTGCTGCTTAGCATCAATGAACTGTTATCCCACAGAAAGTCAATAGGAAATAATTTGACTGCTTATCTACTTCGAAAAGTTCAGGAGAAGCTCATTAGCATCACATAAGTAAAAGCAGAATGAGGTTTTTATATCAAGAGAGTTCATTTGTAGAAGACAATTGAAATAACAGGAGTGGTGGTTTTTTGTTTCACCTTATGGAGAAAGATTAAAATGACAGTACTTTTATCCTTTTAGTGAGTTCCCTGAAGGCCACTAATTTAAATTCAAAAATGCCAAACTTTTTTGGGATAAATTAGAAACTTTGCCTAGAGCATGTTAATAGCTCTCCAATGAAGGAATGATCTTCTCTTCAGGACAGTCCACCTTATCCAGGTTTTGCTTTTTTTTTACCATTATTGTGAAGACACATGGCCAAAATATCATCTGCTGTGTATTTTTCATACCTTTCTGTTCTTAACAGAAAGTTGGGACCTTCAGTCTTTCTTATGCTGATTTGATGTTGTTTTTGTAAGTGGAACAAAATTCCTTAATAAGTAAGTAGAAAAATGGATGGAACCTGCTTTCCAAGACTATTTCCAGAGACAATGGAAAGCATTCATTGGAAGCTTTTGGTAATTTAAAGTGTTGAGTTGGCACTAGGACGGGGAATACAAGCTTTTCCATTCCCACTATCACCACACATTGTGTCGCTGATGAATGAATGGGCAAGATGCAAGGATAAAGGAAGTAGCTGAATTACTATGCTCATTTAATCTTCTTTTAACTTTTGAGTTTTCAGGAATAGTGCCAATTAGAAAAATTGTAACTGCAGTCTTGGCATTCATATGAATTTAGTGTCACAAGTGAATAAAATTCTGTATTATGACTTTCCTACAAGGATTCTAATTCTGCTGGTTTGACTTGGGCAGAAATTGACATATAGAACACCCCATAAGACCTCTAGGATCAACATTTAGTATTTTCCTCAGTTCAGTAATTGGTCTCTTTTATGCGACTTTTTGGAGTGCTTTGACAAGGAAGGAATGAACAGCTTATTTTATCAAGATTTATAGTCAATAGCTTCTGTAGTCTTGTGAAGAAGACATGTGCTGTGCAAATAGCAAGGTTAAAGTGATTGCACATGAAGTAAATACAAACTTCAGCTAGTATTTCATCCTGAAAACCAGTCTGAACAATACTTAGATAACTTCATGTAATGAAAGCCCTTTCATAATCTTGACCCATATACAATTTTTTCAGAACCAAGGTCAGATAGAATTTAAAAAATAAGCTTTATTTGAACTTCTGCAACCATGATCTCACAATTGTAAGCATGCTTCTTAATAATAAAAAAAAAAAAGCACTAGTACTTCGTGGTGAGTTTTAAAAAAAATTCTTATATAAGTCTCAGAGTTTGATCAGTTGTAATAGAAAAGAAAGTATAATCTATTTGTTTAGGAAATATCTTGTAAACCATTGCAGCAGCAGACAAAAGGAGTTCATTTCAAATTGATTAATGTGCCATAAGTACCTGGAATTGCTTGGTCTAGTCACTTTGTTGCTTTCTCATCTCTCTGAAAAATCAAATGAAGCATCTGAAGATACCTGATTGATGCAGTCAGCTTTGTACTGATATTACAGTGCATTTCAGGATATGTTCAAAGTGGGGCAATAATTTTCAATCTATTTTCAAGCATGCCACAGTGAAGTTTTTCTATCAGATTGTACGAAGTCCATTTCCCAAAGAACTGTGGATTTTTGTGTTGTGCATTTGTGGGCAGGTGCTTTTACAAGTGGAGCTTTATAAATATGTATGAGAAAATGATGTGTTGGTGATACTGCCTACTGTTGTAGTATGCCACAGTGCATTTTTTTTCTCCATAACCCATACTGCCTCTTTTTCTTGTATACAAGCTTTAACTATTTTATCTTTCAGAAGCCATGTGTAACTTGGTTTCATTTCATAGGTATATACAAATTTTCTAAATTGCTGCAAAATGTTTCAGGACCAATTCAGGACCATCCGGTAATTCATCGGTAAGAATGCAAAAGTACAGGAAACTGTAACAAAGAAAATTATTTTCCTCCTAAACAGAGAATTTAGACAAGACAGTATTACTAATTCCTATATTTGTTTTTCTCAGCTTGCAAGGAAAGCATGAATTACCTTTAAATTATCAATTCCGCAAAGTCTTAAGTGTGGATGTGATGGGGCCAAAAGAAGTTCATGCGCCTAAGCTTCCTGAAGCTGTATAAAAATCTTACTGTTGATTTGGTTTCTTTATGAAAGCATTCAGGGAAAGAAAAGCATAGCCTTTACTATCCATAAGCTGTACATGCAAACTCTGCAGGAGATCTTGAGCTGCAATAAAGGTGGAAATAGAGAAAAACCGTAAAATTCCCTCAGGAACCCCCTCCTGCTCATAGCAGAATGACTGGCTGCTCGCCATGCTGTCACGGGCTGCTGGCCAGCACCAGTGCTCTGTGACCCCTTCTGACACAGCTCACAGGGGCTGGAGGGTGAGTTAATGCTGCTTCTAGCACCCTTCATGAATCAAGTTTTAAATGTGGATTCTCATCCACAGTGGTGTGAGAAAGTCCATTGCTCTGGGAAGAAACCAAGGAAGAGAAATGTTCTCTTAAATTTAGATTCGTGTAGCTGAATAAAAGGCGTCTTTTTCTTCTCATCACCTCCATAAACAACATTATTGGTGTCTTTTCTTACAACAGTATGAGAAAAGAAATAACTGATTTTATTAGCATATGGCCATGATTTGTATAGCATGCCTTGCATGTGTACTCTGAAAGCTGTCTGATATATAGTTTTCGGTGTTGTTCAATGGAATATCCACTGGTTCAGGATGAAAAATAGCAGAACACATTTAATCCTCTACTTAGCTTCCATTGATTGTGATGAAGTTAAAAAAAGACTTGTAAATTCTAATATGCATAGGTATTTTCATGTAGAAATACTTAGGAAAGATTATTTCAAGATACTAATTCTCAAAAATGGAATGCTGACACAAAATTTATTGAATACATTTTGTAAAAAGTATTCTACTCTCTTTTGAAAGCAAAGCAATTCTGTCTTAAAAATCTGGAAGTGGAGCACAAAAATGATGAAATCAGTCTCAAGATCATTTTGACCTTAAATAGGGTCCCCTAATGATAATGATTTACCAAAATTATTTAAGTAGCTGCAGTAACACAAGTGAATATTTTTTGCAGTATAAATTGTGTTCAATTCAGTCTCTATTTGCTTGCATATTGCTGCAGTGAAGGAGGCAAAACAGTTGCATAATCAAGTCTTTATTGTATTGGTGTAATTTGCATGTTTTCTTTATTGTTTCAGAACCATCACAAGTTATTATTAAACACTTATTTTTGTGCTGGATGGATGATTGAAACTGCTGAGTGAATTTTTCCGTGTTTTTGGGGTTGTGTGATAAGGAAATATCCAAAGATGCTAGTTTATCTGTTACACAGCAAAGTATGTTTTCCTCTTTTTTAACCTTTATGCAGCCTGATTCTTTTTTGCTGAGGTGATTTTGTGCCACAGAAGTTACCAATAGCACTGTATCCTGAACACCTTCCTTCCTATGACATACTTGTACAAAACTTTACTTGTATGAACAGGGGTCATTGTTTCCAACTTGACTACATTACATGGATGTGCTCTTTGAAAACTTGGCCTAGTGAGACCAACTGCAATGTAAATGGAAAATTCTTTTCTTGAATTCACTGCAAGACTGAGCTAAGCTTACAGTGGTACTAGTTAGACTCCCCCATGCTTTTTGAAAATGTACTGTTCAAAAACAAAGGCATAATGAATAAAAAAGTGGGGTTTTTGTTTGTTAATTTTTGTGGGTTTTTTTTTGTTTTGTTTGGTTTTGTTTGGGGTTTTTTTTCTGTTTAGATGTGGGAATGTCAATGGTTTGCTTAATAAAGTTGTTACTGACAAGAGCAGCTCTGGTCTTAGTCTGATCCTATTCTGAGGCTTAATTATCAAAGGCTGTTCCACTGCCCTGTGCTAATCACAGATCAGTTTGTGGGCCTGTGTGTTTTGTAGTCCAGTGCCCCACAATTCCTTCACCTTATGTACACTGCTCCTGTTCTCTGTGTGTGGCTAAATATTGTAAGCAAAGTTCCAAAATATCATAATTTCAGTAAAATTCTACCTCCAGTTTTAGGCTATTTTCTTCTGGACTGTAGTTTTTAGTGTTCAGGTATTTGCAGTTCTTAGATCAATCTAAATTCAATCAGTTATAGAATGCTACAGTTTAGCTAAGATTTTTTTTGATCTAATAGTATATGGCACTGTTTTTCTTCCAGTTCTCTGAATAAGCTTCTTTTTCTAGGTTAAGGACAATTAATTCTATCTAAAATTGTCTTCCTTCTTCTTTTTTAATTAGGCCTAGAGATATTTTGCATGACATTGTAGCACTTCTTCCCCATTCTATTTTTGTTTTGCAAAGTGACATGCTGTGTCTGTGCTTGTATTTTGTAGTGTTTGCCTTTGGTTGGCACTGTATCAACGCAAAGCTTTAAAAACAATAAAATACTGACTTTGGGGGAACAGAAAGGCTGAAGGATTGGCTGTATATCTTTTTAGTTTTAAAATTACGGCATTAGTCTCATATACAATTTATATTAACACCTCTATCAGCACTGAGCCACCTTCTCCCAGAAACTACATCTTCCAGACCTCCTGAGTACATGCAACACTTCCCTTATAAAAGCAACTTTGCTGCAGAATCAGTGAGCTTTGCCACCTCCTTGTCCTTCTTGAAATGTCCTGTGCTTCTGGCCCTTTAATTTAGTGTGAGGCATTCCTGCACTCAGGCAGCAGAGACAGATTATGGCAGAGGCAAATCAGTATTATGAGAAACATGCAGTGAGCCATACAGCCTGCAGAATGCTGGACAGCAGAATGGGGAGACACTTAAAGACAGCTTTCTCAAAGTCATCTCATTAGCCTGGGAACCAGGGCTAAGAGATAGGAGAATTCTTAATTAGAGACTGGAACTTGCCTCTTGTGTTTATTGGAAGCCTGTTTTTCTGAAGGTTGTACAGTGTATTTTCAAGGGGTCTGATAGCTAAGCTGTAGTAACCTGACCTGTCTTGTGTTTCTATTATTACTGCTTGCAGACTATGAACTAAATCCCAAATGGTAGGTTCATAAAACAGTAACTAGGAATATCTGAAGGTAACCAGAATTTATAGTAAGTTTGGATTCTAGAATCCTTGCATTAGTAATCCTCGGAAATCCAATTGTTTTCACACAGGTAGTGCAACCAGAAGTGGATAGAGAATTCCATTTTACCCAAAAGCTTTTCTCCCGTGACTATTTTAACATTAAATTCAAAATTGATAGAGGCTTGAGCCTCATTTCCTGAGTAACAATTATACTTTCCCCTTCAAAAGTGTGTTTTGGAACTAATAATTGAGATCACTGTATAGGGATAGGAAGTATATAAGGATAGGAAGTATAATTTGGTGAGATTCCTTAAATAACTGGAAAAAGCTTTTGTTCTGGAAAGAGGAAGCGTGTAGGTATGCAAGGGTGGGTGGGAGAGGGAAGGGTGCATAATAGTTCCCACTGTAGTATACAAACTATGCAGGAACAGAGCTATCAGCAAAGTGGAAAATAGGAATCAGCTTTGCTTCTAAGGAAAACAACTCCCAGGAGGAAGCAAAAGTCCATGTGTAATACCATAACTGCTGATGTGCTGTTACTTCCCACAGCACAATGAAAGTTCAGCTCATTTTGTTTCTTAAAGCGGTACCCATGAAATTATGGCAATCCTCATATATAGAGTTTAGCACAGGGCATCCACTAATATAATGAGTCACCTGCTGCAAAGTGTATTTTCCTCTGTTATCATCTGCTGAGGGGGAGATAACAGCAAAAGAAATCTCATGCAAAATGGCCTGAGGGGGTATTAAAGCATTTTCTTAACCAGACCTCCTGCCCCAACACAGAGAGCATAGGCTAAGCCTATGACGTGCCAGAGAATCATTAGTGTAGGAAAGGTGACAGTTTCTGAAGGAAAATTTTAGCCTTACTTCAGTGTCTAGCTACCCTTATTGAACCCAGGCTTATATATCTGTATTTATTTTATTTGTTGGTTCAAAGATTTGTAATCTGTGTCCCTTATTCAAGCCAGTAAAAAGGTGCTGTTGCTCATGTCTTGCCTACATTGAAGAGGCAGGAATAAATGTTCTCTTGCAGTCTCAGGTGTCAGGACATGTGATGAAAATTCTCTGACTTCCATCCACCAAGGAAACTTATGCAACAAAGTGAAGGTGCTGCTCTCCTGGAGCCACATGTGACTGTGGCCAGGGAAGCTAAGCTTTAATTGATACGAAGCCTTTAACCCATAAATACCCCAAATGTAGTATTTCAAAATAGTTGCATTGGTAAGTAAGGTTGTAGTTATGCTGCTGCTGTCACATGTAGGAAGTAGGAAAGCTGGAGTGACATGAGGTATGATCTCAGCTTTGTGCCAGTAGGAGTTTTGTGTACATGAACATACACTGGCAAAAGTGTTGCTGCTGTAATCTGTTGTGTGCATCGTGGCTTAACTGTGTTGGTATAATGCACATCCCTGTTACATTCACAGCAGGAGAGCTTTGGGGTATCCCTGCATTAGAATGCCTATAGTAGAGCTGTAGAAGGAGCAAATGGCAGGCACGTTTCTGTATGAGACACTAATTCTTATTTACTCGTGTTGCTATAGCTTCACAGTGGAGTCTGAGGCCCTTGCATACAGAGTAAGGGAGAAATTTTAAATCCTGGAATATCAGGGTTTTGCACTTACAGCTCTCACTAGGAGGCCACTGTCACGGCTACTGGGAACAGATTGATGCCTGAAGTGCAGCCATGGAAAATATGTTAGTTGAACGCCCCCTAGCTGAAATAATTTTCAGAACATGGCAAAGACAAAGATTTCCTGGGGATTTCAATATACAGCTGGGGAAAATTCCATGTTCAGACTTCCTTATTTGTTGATTTCAGCTCAGGCAAGCAGTTACTCTGAGGATGGATACATTTAAGTTCATATACTGATAATTCTAGAAAAGTATCTTGTATTGAAAAAGCAATCTTAATTTGTTGTTAGTTAAATTGGTACAAATTTGGACATATGAGGCTGTGCTTGAAAAACCCATCTGAAAGCTAGATTGACATAGATGTGTTTCTACTTTAGAGCCAAATTAAGCAATCCTACAAATACAAGTGTTATAGAACTCTGTGCTTTCTCTGGTGTATAGATTGTACAGATACTTCTCAAAGCAAGAGAACTCTGCCTTTTCTGTTAGTAAATATACAGAAATTTTAATAAGCCAATAGTTTTGGCTTTATCTTCATTGAAGTGGACATTTTGATATAGGGAAAGAAATGAAGGAAAACCCCTTTCTATGTAGCTTTTCACTTTATTCTATTCTATACACAGGATGGCATTGGTTCTACCTCTGCCTTGATCATATTGCTCAGTGTAGATCCATCCACAGGAATTTCTCAGTCTGCCAACACTGTATACATTCAGGAATTTTGATGCATCCAGTTAATGAATTATTTCTATTGTTCATATTCTCTCTTTGTCTCCTTCTCTCTGCCTCTCTGTCCATAAGTCTCATTTTTAATGTCATGTTAGAGGGAAATACATGGCCAGTTTAAAAACCCCAAAGCTAGACAAAGTTAATTATCTCATGTGATATGCTTAACTGCTACCTGATTTTGGACTGGCTCTCCTGGGAGAGTTTCTTTAAACGTTAAAAAAGTGTCACTTAGCTAGGAAGTGGTGATAGGTTTGTTAAAATGGTCATATGGCCCTTCCTTTGCAATGCTGCTATCACTGCTTGCACCCAGAATAGGGTTTTTGAGGATGAAGTAGTGTTGTAACAGTAGATTAGCCTGGCAGTTGCAAAAATCAAGCTATTGAAGATTAGAGACTCTCTTTCCTGACATTATCAAATGAGGTTCTGTTGTCTTATGGTTTTCTGTGCATGTAACAGTGCATGAAAAGGTGGACTGTCAACACAAGCTGTCTATATTTATTTTTCCTCAAGCAGAGTATACAGAACTGAGCAGGAGTAATTGATAATATACTACAGCAAATGCTGTCTTCAAGTTTACAACAAGATTAGCAAAAGTATATTCCGTATGTCTCAATGTTAAGCAACAGCAATTGTGAGAAAAAAAAACTGACAAAGGTTCAGCGCTTCCATCCCCTCCAATTAGTGCTGAGTAAAACCTGGTCTCCCTTCTATTTCAAAAAGCAAAAAGTAAGCTTTTAAGCAACTTGTAAACAACATCCTGGAATTCTGCAGAATGTATAAAAGCAGCAAAAAGACACAACCCCTGGTTTTGCTTTGTGGATTGCTGTTAAGTTCAGATATATCTTTTCTCATGGCTGCAACTGCAGAAGGCAAGTCCAAAAGTTGATGCTCTGTCTTTTAAGGCCCTTGGTCTTTTTTTGCATCTTTGGGGAAGCCAAGACTGGGAGACACATGATAGACTATCTGAAAGCATAAGATGGTAGCTGCTTTCCAGCTGCAGCTACCTAACATTTTAATGGTTACAGGTGTATTTCCAACAAGTACAGGTTTTTTTTTATTTTTAAATGAAAATCAGTGAAATCAAAAAGTGAAATTTGAAACTTACTTTTGCACAGTTCTTTATGAAGTGTGATCAGAATATGGTTTATTGGTAAGATTAAATAACAAGGCATGGCAATTATCTGAAAAAGTCCCTTTACTTTCCCACAGGATTTTTTTCTGTATTAATTATTCTTTATTTTAATTTGAAAAAGGACAAAATTACATTTCCTTCCTTCCTTCCTTCCTGCCTGCCTGACTGCCTCTCTTTGGGAATCACACTGTTAATATGCTGATAAGTAGTAAGGAATTAGTACATTTATCAGGTCATCCATTTTAAAGAAGTTATCTGAAGTGTGCTGCATATGAAAATCTCCAATAACTACAATGGTATTTGTTGGTGGTTTTTTTTTGTAAATAAAGAATTTATGGGTGCATCTTTATATATATTTTGTGTATGCTACTTTTAGTTAAGAAATGAATTTGCTGATAAAACACTTGAGAAGATTCTTAGACTTGAAAAATCAAGAAAAATATGTAAGTTAGACAATAGCTTGCATGTATTAGTCTTGCAAGTGTTGAATATGCCAAAATGCAATGATTATTGTCAAGCATTACTGAACTACCTACCTGCACTAAAATTAAACAAAGATGACACAAACTATGAATTGCTATATTAACATTTCTGAACTGTTATTAACTAATTCCACTACCACTTGCTGATTAGTTACCGAGGCCTGAATCTAATACAATTGCTGTTTTGTATCAAAGTAGTAAACCATTATAAAGGAACAGAGGAAATTAAAATTTAAGCTGTATTAGTTTAGCATGTGCTTAAATCATGCTGCCAAATTACTTCTTCATTTAGCAAAATCGGTAACTTTAACAAAAGAAATTTCAACAAAAGAAGTTTACTCAATGCTTAAATACTTTGAGTCATACAAGTTTGAGTGCATAACACTGAGTCAGGATATTGGCTTATCCCTGCAATTGGCATCTTTACTACAAATATCTTTGTTTGGATCCCAATTCTTAAAAAAACCTAGTTCTAGACCCTTTTGTAAAAAAATATCAATACAATGTCCTTCTGTTACAAGCACTACAGCATGCTCCTATTACAAACAGATGGGTTATCTAATACTCATTAGTGCCTCAACCATGAGGTTTTGTTGCCTTTAGACTGTAATCAATCAGGAGGGAGAACTATTTGGTGCTTGTCTAGTGCTTTAGTAATTCATTCACTGTAGATCCTCATTAGAATGGAAAATTACAGCTGGAGAAATGTCTTCCTTTCAAGAAACAGAAGCACTTTTTTTCTTTCCCCTTTTCAAAATAAATGTTCCATGGTTGTAGGTGAAGGACATGGGCTTTGGAAGAAAAGCATAAAATGGCTGCTGATAATTTATTAATTGCATTTTTGGCCATGAGGGAAGTTCCCTGCTCTATACAGCTGTGCTGGTTGCTCCTTTAAAACTAAGTTCTCTAAGTTCTACACTAATACAGGAGGAAGAACTAAGGCTGAGAATCAGTTACTTTTGGAAGTAATGACGTGATTTTATGAAGGGTCGCAGGAATTGCAGCATTTATTTCCTTTGCAGACTGTTCTGAGAAAAGGAAAAGAAAAATAAAAAAAACCAGTCAGGAAATCAAAAGTCTGAACTCATGGGGTTTCACATTATTTTACTACAGTGAGCAAGAAAATTGGCCAGGATTTTTTACCACTGACATGTTATAGTATGAATCCACAACTATTGAAGTTTAGTCCAAGTCTAAATCAGATCTGCTAGTGTGAGCAGTATTTGCATGGTGGAAGAAGTGTTAGCAGTAGGCCTCTGTCCTAGAGTATTCATGTCTACTTATGGAACCACTTGCTTAGTCCCTTCTTCAGTGGGTGAAGAAGAAAGAAGATGCAGGCAGAATAGGTGTCAGAAGACAGAATTAAATGAGAAGTTTATGTCACTGAGGTGGCTGCTCTGTGGCTATTTTCCTGTAATCACACTTTAACATAGAGATATCCACAGAACTGTGTTTCCATAATGCATCTCTTGGCTCTCCCTCTTGCTGTAGTCTGTATTTCTAGTGGGAAATACTAGATCAGGCAAAGAGGCTTCCATAGATTTGAAGAAAGTTCCCTTGCTGGACCAAGGAGTGTGAATGGCTGATAAAATGCTCGTGTTAGGCCAGACCTATGCAGGCCAAATTCAATCTGTAATGCAACATGAGTAAAGCTGATGAACATGGTCCCATTTGCATAACACATGCAGAAGTTTGAGACTTCACTGCCCCTGCTGTCAGTCTACTCCTTGCACTGATCTTATCCCTGAGGCAAAGCTAGCACAACAAGATAGGTGAGTTTGCATCTCTGCTTATATACTTTTCAGCCTGATGGATTAATGCAAATTCAGCTTCATTGTTCATGTAAATTAAGATCTCAGGTTTGGAGGGACTAGAGAGAGGTGTGGACTTTTACCCTTCTGCTGTCCTTGCTTAAGGGAACAGCCTGTCACAGAGATAGGTAACTTTTAAGGACAGCAACACTGATTTGCACTAATAAACTTGTGGAGTCTTTTCTATGCAAGCTGTATGTTTGAATTATTTTCTTTAACTATTTATGGATCTTCAACACATCTTCTCAAAATTAACAAGAGCAAATAATACTTTTGCAATCTTAAGGAACCGTGTCTAAGGAAACTCCTGGCTTTTAATGGTTACTGGGATAGCTGACCTTGGATTTATATCTAAAACTATTAGAGATTTTACTGTTTCCAATTGCCGCTTTAAGTGATAGTCAAATCAACATGCCTTGTATATTTAGGTTTTTGGAAGCTGCTTGAGATTTGACCTTGCTTTTTAAATTACTCAGAATCATTTCACATATCTAATTAGTATGTGAGAAAATCACTTCAACTCACCTCATTTGACATTAGTTCATTAAAGTAACTCATGAAGTTTTGCCTATTGTTATATATTACAATCAGTTCTATGTGAATAAAAATTAAAAAAAAAAAAAATTGCCCTAAATGGAAATAATGAACAAATGAATCATGTGGTCTTTATAGCAATTTTACCTTGGCCAGCACATCGTCATGTGTCACTTCTAAGTAAAAGAAACCCAGGAGGGAGAAAAGTCTGGAGGGAGAAGGAGGAAAAAAAATCTGTGCTATGCTTGTAGGAGACACCATTTAATCAGCTAGACCAGTTAATAACTCTTGCTGCCTTTTTTATTTGTCAAGGGCTCAATATTTTTTCAATATGAGGTCTGTTTCAGTGTGCTTTAAATGGCAGTTTATAATTAATGGTACTTGAGCATGTCTCATTTCAAAAATTCATACAATATTCTTGGTTAAAATTTATACATGATTTTAAAGTATAATTAATGTTCAGCTTTACAAGATATATGCAAACAGATATGCAAATTTGGAAATAAATATGCAAACATATAAAATGTTGTTGAATTAAGTAGTCCTTAACATTTTTAATGAAATCAATATTTTATTCATTTTTTGCACACAATTTTGAGTACTTAGTGATTTGGTAGTTCTCAGACTTCTGTGGACCATGGCTGCAGCTTGGTTTTGTTGTGGCTCATCTTGTCTTCCACTCTCCTGAACCTCATACTTTCTTTATGAGAAACAGGAGCTAATCCAAACTACTCTAAATATTGTCAATTTATTGTCAATTCTTGTCAATTATGCTTTGGATATTTGGGATAGTAACCTTAACATATTACTGAAACAGTTGAAAATAATCTTTATAAAAACTTCCATATTAAATCACATTAGAAGTTTACTAGCCCAATATCCTATTTCTAAAAGTAGCTAAATAAAAAGGGAAAAATATGAAAATATACATCAGGTATATCACCTAAATGTTTTTCTAGCACACAGCCAACTGTGAGTCAAGAAATGCTTATTTTTATATATATATGTGTGTGTGTGTGTTCTATTTTTGTATATGTGTCTATAAAAATGAGGAAAAATACATATGTGTGTATATATATATATATATGTTCTGGAGGTATACATATATTCTGGAGATATATAATTGTCCCTGACAGTGTTGGTGACACACCAGTTTGCCTGTGTCTTTTGAGTGTCTTTTGAGTAGACATCCCAACCCCAAATACACTCTTACAGATGTGCTCTAAGAAGTGAGGAGTTTCTCCTCCCTCAATCTACTGATTATGCTGTTACACAGTCCAGGATGACGAGTGCTGTCTTCACTGTCTTCAGATGTAATGTGAGCTCATTGCTGCAAGCAAGGACATTGCCTCACCTGCCCCTGCCCCAAGAAATGGATCCTGGCAATCCCTGCAGCTCCAGACCTGAAGATTGGCATCCTCTTCTCAGGAGCTCAAACACCCAAATATTACCTCTGAAGGACATGTAAAGATACCCAGATAATCAAGGTATAAAGATGTGCAGAATTTTGAATTTAACTGATAAGACAGAAGAATACTCAGGAGTCCTGGGCGAAAATCAGGGTTCTGGATGTAGTTGCTAGTAAATAACTAGCTATTAGTACTGGGAGACTGATGGGTGCTGGACAATTGTCACAGACTGAACTAGGAAGTCATAAAATATTGGTACTTCAAACTACATCCTTTAAGTGTAATAAGATAGTACAGGCTGAGGAGAGGCACCAGGAGCAGTTGAAAGCTTTGGTTTTATAAAGGCTAAAGGCTGAAGCAGCAGGCAGGGTGTCGAGGCAGGTTTCCATTCTGCCTTCATTTCCATCCAAAGCATACTTTAAAGTTACACATTGTTTAACTACTGAAAGAATTTGTGCAACTGGAGAAAATTGATGAAATTGGCTGTTTCTTCAGACACCTAAAGTCCTCCATCTGGAATTCTGCTGTTAATGGCATTCAAGTCACAATTCAACATAGAATGCAGGAGGTGTACCCTATTCAAATTTCAGTCTCAGAACCTGAGTAAATGCTGCATTTTAAACCTCATGTGCTACAGATCCCACAAGATGACTGTTAGCTGAAGAGTGAGTATGGTTCCCTATTCTTGGTTTGCAGGAGTACTAATCAAGATCGCATTCCTGGGCTTTAATTCATTTAGGGTTACTACACAAACTTTTTACATACAATAAGAGTCATGCTGAAATCTATGATGTTGATAATTTAAAACTTGTGTATTTTAATAAAGGTTTTAGATTTGGTCATTTACATTTTTTTTCAATACAACCTAGAATGTGTTTCATTTAGTTTATACTTTTCATTTAGTTGATACTTAAGTAACCAAAATCATACTTCTAAAGAAACATCACTTAAAAATAGATATATAAATGCTGTTTTGATCACTGCAAACTGCTACTTGGGGTGCAGTGTTTTAGTATTGAGATTCAGAAAAATTGATCTGCCTTTGCTGGTGCATACTCACAATGCTGTTTCAGGGCAAGTAGAGCTATGGTATTTTTCTGAGAGATATTGATTGATTTATTACTACAGGTATAGTGAGTGAAAATCAATACAGCTGCTTCCCTGTACATCTGTGGTAGTTTCAAACTTTTCAGAATGTAATTGAAAGAAATAAGAGCCTGATACACTTAGCAAACCTGTATTCAGAGCTGTGCAACACCCTCTGCCTTCATACAAAATAACGTTGGTCTGTATATCTGTGCACTTGCTTATATATTTTTTATTCTCACAGCATACTTCAGTGCTGGGTTCTTGCAAGGTTTTTTTTCTGTGGGCTGGATTTCCTTTCAGCAGATTGCCCAATCCCTTCTTTCTTCAATTGTAGCTGCTTTTTGAACTGTCTCAAATTCACCAATGGCTTGATGACAATCTGAAAATTAACAATGGCCCCTAACTTGCACAGGGCTATGTGATTCAAAAATTCCTTACTTAACTGATACTTCTTTTCCCCTTATTTCCAGACAGGCAATCTTGGGTACTTTTTAAACCAGTGTAGAGGCAGTAAAATGTGTATACATTGAAACTTTTTCTTCCTGGCACCCACTTGGAAAGCAGTCTGAGACTTTTTCATAGGCTGATGTATTGGCAGTAACTTAAAGAAAACACCAAAAATATAGAAACATGATTTTTGATTATGCTGTAAATTTGGATTATTTCGTTCAGGCAGGTGGAAGGACATGCCAGCTGGACTTTATATGTTGGCTAATAAAAAACTTTAGGAGCCAAAATTATAATTAACTCACTCATATTGAAATATGTTCTCCCTAGCTGTTTTATTTTTTTTGCCAGAGCCTGATGCAATTCCTGAAAATTGCAATTTCCCTGAGCACAGGAAATACGCATCACGCTGTTGGCATTAAGCAACCACCTGTGCAGTGGCTGTTGCAGTGCTTGCAGGGGGAGGTGATGCATCTGCTCCCTGGGGTTTCGGGGTGTCTGGCTGCAGGGCCTGGTGCAGAGGGCTCAAACTGGCTGTGATTGTTCAGTGCACAAACTGCCGGGATCTATGCTCCAGGCAGAGGGGGCATCAATCACCCAGACTTGCAGGAAATGCTTTTAGAAGCCAATTGGGTGAAAAGAAAGGCCAGTCCAGCAACAAATCACCAGTGCAAGAAAGTTGCTTGTATTTCAACAGCACCTAGTTTTATGTGTTATACAGTAGTGCTTAAGAGACCTCATTGGGATCCAGGTGTCTGTCACCTATTCAATATTACTGTTGCACACTGCACATAAGTGGTGGAAGTGAAGGACTGGTAGGCATAGCTGAAAGAAGCTTTATCAAGGAACTTGGACAGGAAATATGGACTACAACACTGGATGCAAATCTGACAGACATCATGGGTACTTAGACAACTGAAGTCTGTTGAGCAGGCCAGTGAGAATAAAGCTCATCTGGGAATGTTTTCATTCATCCCCCTCTGTCACTCTTGAGTTTGGCATAGATGTATCCACTGTGAGAACTGGTCCATAACTTCTGTAGCTCACCAGAGTTGAGAAAGGAAATAGAGGATAGCAAGCGAGATTTCAGAACAAGTCAGACACAGCTCCACTAGAAGAATCCAAAATCTCCTGTTTCACACTTCAGTGCCAACAAATGGTTCATTTTAATTTGATCTGAAATTATTACTAATTTTTTCCCCCACTGGTTGGACTGTTTATTTGCAAGATTCAATCATATTAGGGGTGGGAAAATGCTTTTCCCTGAAAGTTCTCTCAGATTCTGTGTTTGGTTCATTCCTTTTACTTGCATTTGTTCTTTCTCTCTGTGTTGTGGGTGCTTTCCCATGAATAAGGAAGTTTTTCAAAATGAACCCATTTTAAAATTCCATGTTGGATATCTATGATGGTTAGACAGTTGCATATTTGAATGAGGAAGTTTCCCGAAATGAACCCACATTAAAAATCCATATTGAATATCCAGGGTAGTTAGACAGTTGCATATTTTGAATATTTTGCTTTGTTTTGTATAAAAAACTCTTATCCAACTCCCCATTTTACAACGTTCTCCCAAAGGAATGGAAAACTTTCTTTAGGAACATCATTTAGTTTGGATAAAAAACTCATAAACTTCTAGCATTGAGGAAAAATGAAGAGGGAGTGTTCCTAGTAGATGTTATATCCATGTGAGAGCCACGCACCGGTGGCAGCTGTGGTTTAGACAGCTCTTCCCCAGCTGTGCTTTAGCCGGCTTTTCCCCCAGCTCTGCTTTAGCCGGCTTTTCCCCCAGCTCTGCTTTAGCTGGCTCTTCCCCAGCTGTGCTTTAGCCACCTGTTCACCAGCTGTGCTTTAGCCGGCTGTTCACCAGCTGTGCTTTAGCCGGCTTTTCCCCCAGCTGTGCTTTAGCCGGCTGTTCCCCCAGCTGTGCTTTAGCCGGCTTTTTCCCCAGCTCTGCTTTAGCCACCTGTTCACCAGCTGTGCTTTAGCCAGCTGTTCCCCCAGCTGTGGTTTAGCTGGCTGTTCCCCAGCTGTGGTTTAGCTGGATGTTCCTCCAGCTGTGGTTTAGCTGGCTCTTCACCCATTGTGCTTTAGCCTGCTGTTCCCCAGCTGTGGTTTATCCAGCTGTTCCCCAGCTGTGGTTTGGCCAGCTGTTCCCCAGCTGTGGTTTATCCAGCTGTTCCCCAGCTGTGCTTTAGCCAGCTGTTCCCCCAGCTGTGGTTTATCCAGCTGTTCCCCAGCTGTGGTTTAGCCAGCTGTTCCCCAGCTGTGGTTTATCCAGCTCCTCCCCAGCTGTGCTTTAGCCAGCTGTTCCCCCAGCTGTGGTTTATCCAGCTGTTCCCCAGCTGTGGTTTAGCCAGCTGTTCCCCAGCTGTGGTTTAGCCAGCTGTTCCCCAGCTGTGGTTTATCCAGCTCTTCCGCCGGCGGGGCCAGGCAGAGGCAGCTGCCCTGGGGTTTGCAGGATGTGCACGCACAGTCCAGGGGGGCTCCAGGGCACAGAGAGCATCCCCGTGTAGCGGCCAGGCACCTGCATGTCTCAAGAGCGCTTTAAAGAGAACTAAATGAGTTTATTGTATTTAATGTTTCAGCATAAAACCCTATAGTATGTTCATGAATTGATTAACTGATTTTATGGACAGCCTCCCTTCAGTCTGGATTCTCTAACTGGTTTTCATGCTGATTCTTTGCAGACAAAGAAACACATGGAGAATCATATTCTTGCAACCACAGATCAATTCAGGTATTTTGGCAGGCAGAATGAAGAAATTCAAAGCTGGAGTAGAAGAAAGAGCTAAAAATTAATGGACCACTTTCTTTGAAGTATGAAAGCCAGCAGTTAATGTTACTCCATGAGGCTGATAGTAATCCAGCAAGTTTTTTTCCCAGATACTGAATTTGATGCATGTGTATCTTCTTAAAATGCTCTTTCTGTTTCTTCTGTTGAAAGAAAAGGGAAAGAAGTCATGCTTATAATGTTTGAGTTTAAAACTTTCTTAATAATATTAGTAATATTTAAAGGGGCAGTTGAATGCCAAATTGACTTCTTAATAAACAGACATCCAGTATCTTAGTTTTGCTTAGACTCCTGAATTCATGCAAGTATCAGTTACCATCTCTAACTCTGACTTTTTCACAAGGGAGGATGCTTTTATATGTGGTGCTACCAGATAATATTGAGTCACTGAGCAGAATGAAATGTTTAGAATTAGAACTCCAGAAAGTAAGCATGAAATTTTATTACTTGGAAATTACTGTAGTTTCCATGGTGAAAAATGTAGAAGGATTGTAATACAGTTTGTAGCATCTATAAAATACATTATTTTGATGGATCATTTTGTACATTTTGAAATCAATGAAATACAAATGATTGGAACATGGTAACAAATATGAATGGGGGAAAGACTTGAGACCTTTACTGCTTGAAAAAAGGGAGTACTCAGACTTTCATGCTCTGTGTTCTGGAAATTATTAGTAGCTGAAATGAAAAATCTTAATTTTCCTATAAATTATATGGTGACATACTTGCAAAAGTAGTATCTTTTCTTTCTCTTCAAACCTGGATGTGTATTGTAAAAGCAGTTGCTTTCCACAATTTTTATTGACTTATATTTTTATACATTTTTTTGGAACCAATTTTGAAATAAGATACATAATGCCACAGTAATTCTCTCTGTTGTACATATTTTCACAGGACTGCATGTTGCCAGTTAATTCTGATTATACTTTCAAAAATATCTAATGAGCAAAATGCAGTTGTAACAAATACCTGTTTTATGCTTTTGGAGGAAATACATATATTTGAGGAAAGGAAGAGACGTTCTTACAGGCTTTAGACCTGATTCAAGCACTTTAGTATAATAGTACTGATAAGCACTTTTTTGTTATGTTCCTCCTGATTTGCTGGAGAACAGGAAATGTAAACAAAGTTCAGTAATCCCCCCAATGTAAGTTCAATGTTAGGCCTTGTTAGATTCCTACCTCTTGTTTTTATGTTGGTAGGACAACATATACAAAGGAAATACATATTTCACTAAGGCTGTTTGATCTGAATATCAGGTTTATTTTGAATTGATGTTTGCTTTTTGAAATTTGTCTGCTTTGCTGTCTTTGCCTAGAGTACCTATAGTGCCAAGGCTACTCCACCAGCTGAGGATATCTCTATTGCAGCAGTTAATGAATGTTTAATGGATGGAATTACTTTTTCACAATACACTTACCTTAGTGACCTATTGTGGACCTCCAAGTAAAAAGTACTGTCCTAGTCTAATATTTCAAGAAGATCATCTGCAAACTCTGGCTGATGGTGACCATGCCATAGGAGCCAGCAGGAAGTCTGTTATGCTTTGTTTGTGTATAGTTGGTGAACCATTAGCAGTTACCAAAAATAGTACATGTACATATACAGTTAAAAAGAAGCTAAAACTTTTTCTGGGAAGAAACAATGTAAGAGTAGAAATTATGACACAAGAAGGGTAAAGCTATATACTCATGCAGCCATGTATTGTTTGGTGGCTTTAATATAGAGAAGTGGCTGTGTGGAATAACAAACTGTTGTACCTCTGAACTTAGCACTGAATAGAGAATCCTCAAAACCAAAAAAATGAGACCATGAATAAATGAATAAGCAATGAGGTGTCAGCTGAAATGAAGCAATGGAAAGCTAGGAAGAGAGAAAAAAATGAAGAGGAGTTGATGCTGAAAAACAAGGTTCCAAAGAAAATCAGGCTCTGTCAGATTTGTACGAGCAATAATCCCTAGTTCTCATTAGCTCCATGTACAGTGCATGTTGACAGAGACCTCTGGTCCTACATTAATTTAGTAAGCCCTAATTTATTCTTCCCAAGTTATTTCCTTAAGTTACTAATTTATTCTTCCCACAAGATGTGCCAGTGGAGACAGAGAAGGGAGGGAGCAATGTCTAGGAGCAGTCATGTAACAAAGGCACAAAATGCAACCAAGGGTTCTAAAAGTTTACTGAAATGCATTTCTCGTACTATGCAATGATCAGATCAAGAGTCATTATTCCTCCTAGGAGTTCTATAGATCACCAAAGAACATGATTTTCAAAGTTCATTATTTATATGTGATACTAATATTATGGAGATAGTAAATGTACTTAATTCTTTTTATGCAGCTCAAGTGACATTGAGGAGAAACCGTGCAATTTTCCAGCTGTACTGACACCATTAGGGAGCTTGTTCTGGATCACAGGTAAGTCAGATAAATATTTTGGCTTTGCATATTTGGGTACAGAGCCTGTGGTCAGCAGTTGGTGTTTGGCATGCAACTGCCTACTTTATCCATTTTTACGCACCAACTAATTTCCTTGATGTAGGGATTTGGGGATGGTGAAATAATTTCATAAATTATAAGCAAAAAATAATCTGTTTCATCTACTTCATGCTGGATAGTCACTGCATAAAACCTGTCAAAACCATATTGCTTTGGCTTCATCCCTGCTGCAGTTCCATTGATTACAGTGGAGTTAAATCAAAGGAGAATCTGTCTGTTCAATTTAAATCTAATGATTGGTTAAAAAGTTGGGGGGGGAGAGCCCTGTCTAAATCCAGGGCTGTTTTATCCTTGTGTCAGCATTTAATTCCATTTGCATATAAGCCTATTTCCCTTCTCTAAATTTAATTTGTTAGAGCTTGGCCCTCAGCAACAACAGCAACAACAAAGTAATTGCATGCACTATTGGGCAATGGTGCCAATACAGCATGTGCTATAAAAATGTCTCATACAAATTTATAAAATGTAGGCATTAGTGACACTCTGCCTGGTAACAAGTATCTGGATACCTGAAAAAAAAACAACAAGCTTGAGCTTCATGGACATGTGACATCTAATAATACACATATGAGGAAGCCTTTTTTAAATATCAACTGTTAATTGTGGCCATTTCACCAGAGGAAATAAGATGACCAATGGGTACATTCTAGAGTTTCAGAGTGATGAGATAAAACTGGTTGAGGCTTAGTTGTCAGGCTGCACTAGATATCATCTGACTTTGCACAAGGTACTTCTGCAGTGTGACTTAACAACCTTGTTTTAAACTGGGGAGGAGTGCTTGGCATTGCCACAATATACCTTGTTTGTTGAGCTGCTACAATCTGCTGCAGTAGTATGTTCTCATGTCACCTAGCCTCAAAACACATGGCTTGATCTTCACTGAGACCTTTCACCTGGGCCATTTTTTAATAAAAGGACTCTTCTTGTTGAACTTGACCTGATCAGCAGTCATTTAAATTCAGCTGTTCTTCCAAAGATTGTGGTACCTGCCTTAAGTTGATAGAATCCTTTATTCTCCTTTTCCCTATCCTAAATATTTGATTGCACGCAAAGGGGAAACCTGAAATCAAAACATCTTGTAGGATTTGAGTTTTTCTTTCTGATTTAAACCCCAGCTTTTTCATCATATATTCTGATGCATTAAAAGTAATCACGGTCATAGATTCTTATATCTTGTCAATTTTGCACAACTTCATGATCTGTTGAAAGAAGTCACTTCAGTTTCACCATTCGTGGACAGAAAACAGTGATGCCAAGGGGCAAATATATTGATCTGGGACACTGTGCAACTTTATGCAAATAAAGCCTCACAAAGAAGCCAGGTTTTCTGAATTAGGGCACCATGATGTGGGACTAATTTACAGAGAGTGGAGAATAAACACACATCTTTCCCTTTCTGGTTTCTGTATTTAGATAAATCAGGTAATTTCCTAATGTGTCAGGTCTTTTTAATACAAGCTCTTTCTCATGCGGCCAGGAAAGCCCACTCATACCTCTGTTACTTGCTCCCATTACCTCTTAGTGCACTTGCAGCCTATCCTCAGTAGGATTAGAAGGCACTCAGGACCTTTGAGGAGGCACTTACCACTTTACAGGATTAGGATAAGCCTGCCTTTGATGTTTTTGTGATCATATCCATCTGTCATAACTGAATATAGCGAAGTAGGCTTTATTTTTATTTAATGTTCTAATTATGTTTAAAAGGTCAAATATAAAAATATTTTTTCTCCGTTTGCTTGCTTTTCTTTAAAAAATCAATGAGGATGCTAACGTATGCTAACATATGCTAACGTTTGAAAAGTAAAAAACCTCCATGGTTAGAATCAGCAAATAAAGATGTGGTTTCACCTGATTTTGAGGTTTCACAATTGTACCCTATGTCACACTCCTTCCTCTTCTTCCATCCATATATTCATTACAAATGTCAGATAAGGCTAATCCTTCATGTGACATTACTGCAGATGGTTACATTGGGGACTTAAACCAGATGCTGATGGTCGGGATAATCTGGATAAAAGCTGGTAACCTAAAACAAATCCATTTTGTGTATTACTCATGCTAACAGTTAAGATATATATAAAATCTTTATTACCCTTTAACACTTTACATAACTCTTTTGCTTTCCTCTTTTTGTACTTTCGGAATTTTTATTTTAGAGAAGATTTTTCTTCATCTTCCACTGTCCTTCTACCTCAGTTAAATCATGCATGTATGTATGTAATTAGATTTAGGGAGTGGAGTGAGACTTTATAGGTAAGAATGAACATTACATTTATCTTTTGTTTTAAAATTCCCATTGGGTTGAAAATTGGCACTGGAAAGTAACTTTAATTTACTTTCATAAAGAGAGGTTTAATGAAAACATTAGCAGTAAAAAAGTAACTCCCTTCTGTACTTTTGAGGAGTCTTTGAAATTCAGTGTTTAGGATGGGAGCTGATAGGGATATCTTCTGATGAGTGACTCAGACCCCTGACTAGACTTGAGTGTTTGGAACCCATTTTGCTGTCTGTTTAAGAATATCTTATCTTAGATGAGATTTACTCTGAATGTTATGTGTATGATTATTCTTACATTTAATAATGAAGTTTGTGTTCTGAACTGAGGGATTCACAAAGACTTGTTAGTCTAGGAAGAACTCTTGTGTGTATGTTAAGCAGCTAATATTTACATGGGAAATTCTGTGACATAAACATGCTGGATCTTTCCTTGCCCACCTATGACTGTCACTGAATGCTGCCCATGGCTAGAGGAATTGGGGAGGAAGATACTAGGTTATTGTTTGTAGGTTAGTATAATGCTATTTGGGCTCTCTCAGCTGTATTATTTTTTACTTATTACTAGGTTTTGTTTCTAAGCTGGCCACTAGTCTGGAAGTATAGGAAAGTAAGTTTACCAAGTGCCTGAGCTGTGCAATTATTGTGTAGTTTTTCATCTGTTGCTTAGCACACTTGAGATTTAGATTAGGGTAAACAACTTGAGCAGGTCCCCATACAGTAAATGATCTCAGGTCTAATCTGATCTCCCTTTAATCCAGTGAGCTATGAGGGCAGTGGTCTGGAGCATGGCTCATGGAGCATGGTTTCTGTGATTTGCTTCTAAGCTTATTTTGCCCCTAGTGCGCACTACAGGAACAGGTAAAGACGTCAAGGTCCCTGTTCAGCCAAACCTCGTGTAGTACTGAGTTTGAATACTGGGATTTAATACAGCCTTCTGTTGCCAGTCAAAGCTCTCAGCTGGACTATTCTCATAGCCTTTAGCAGCATATCCAGTAGCTAGCAATTACCTCTCAGAGTCCTTACTGTTTCACTATTCTAAAAGTGTATAGATCACACCATTGACTCAAATCAACACAGTTCTACTGAAATCAACAGATGACTTCTACCAGTGGAGAGCCTTGATCCTTCCCTTCGTGTATGGAGTGTGAAGCAGTGAAATATACTGCTCAGTGGGAGTCAAATATTTCTCAACAAGTTGCTCAAATTGTTTAGAAGAGTAGTCTGTCAGTAAGGCTTAGAGCATACTGCAAGGATATATGGTGCAAACCTTCTGCATCAAAGGAGATAAGTAAAGACTTATTGTCCAGATATTTTCTGTTAATATACTGTTATCAAATACCATCATAATTGTTGTTCATTTTGAGATCATAAACCTTTATAGTGGAAGAGAAGGTAAATACTTTGGTCTGAAAGGTTAATCAGAGAAAGACAAATTATTGCAGAAGATGTGGAAAGGTGAAAAAGGTGAGTGATTACATGAACTATTGCAAGGAACCAAACTACATTTATGTGTTTTGTGGCAAATGCAGTCTTGGTGGGGTGATACACATTACACTGAATATCACAATTAATAGTGATAATATTATTTTAGTGCTTGTGGTAGTCAAAGACTGGAAGCAATAACTGGATCTAATTGATAGCAACGTTTGACTAACTTTTGGCAATTACTTTTTGAAGTGTAAATTTTAAAATTGTGACTTTAAACAGCAGCAGGTCCTTGATGATTTTTTGGAGGCTTGCTGAAAGTATGAAAATGAAGCTCTATTACTGACAATATAGATGAGGTTGAAAGACCTGTGCGTGGGGCAGATATTTTGCTACCATCTGTTCCATCTTAGAGGAAATGCCCAATTCAGCAGAGCTATTTCTTTGCATAATGTAGGCCTGGAAATGCCATTTCAGCACTATAAAGTCTGATTCATCAAGAATGAAACGTCACTTTCAGGAATTCTGTTTAGTGGAGTGTGTATGTGTGGAAATGATGTCCTGGTATAGAGAGGGTCCTGGGTTATGGGTATTTTATGATCCACATATCTCTAATTCATCTTTTGCTTTTGAAACATAACACATGTTCTAGCTGCACTGATACGGGTTCCTGCTTATTATAGTTAATGGATTATTCATCCTCTTTGTCCTTGACATAATCCTGAGTATGTGCATAAAACTCAGATCATGTTGCCCATAAAAACCAATCAGCCCAGAGTTCTTCTGCAAGGTGTTGAACATTCACCCAGAGCAGATGGTAAAGATAATGTTTAATAAAGAGTTAGAGGATTAGTTGGAACAAAAATAAACTAAGAGAAAGGGATAATTTAATTTAATATGAAAGTCCATGACATTTCATGTACCCAAGGACTGATTAAAATTATGCCAAAAGCTGCTCTTTTTGGCCAGTTTGTCCTAATACTGACCCTGCTTGTGTTGTCAGCTGCTGTATCTGCATGTGTTATTTTACCACTTTCTGAATAACTCAAAAGAAAGCTCTTTTGATTCTCCTGTGGCTGGCAAAAGTAATTCTTAATTAAATAGGAAGAGGAGAGATGATAGTATTCTGGTAAATGCGATGAATATATTTAAACAATTGATACCTCAGCTGAGGTTTAGAGGAAAAGTTTTATAGGTAATTTTAAACATAAATAAATTTTAGATGGTAGTTTTCATAATATGTGGAGTTCAGCTATGGTTTACCTTGAATATTTAGATGCTGAATGGAAAACAGGGCAGGGGATAGTCCATAAATGATTTTCAGTCTTGTTTTAGGAAAATTTATTTTTGTTATCAAAAATGTAGTGTAACATGTAGGGGTAACCAAACCTATACATTTTGCATATTGCATAACATTTGTAATGAATGTCCAGCTGTTCTTTAATAGGGCTTAATAATAGAAATTGAATAGAACAAATCAGAAGCAAATATTTTACAGTTAGGGTATTTCTGGGCCCATGGTTATCTGCTATGAATTTAAGATTTATAGATCAGAATCTCTGACAAAGTATGTCATGTATGGATGCTGCAGAAGCAAGTAAGTGGAATTTAGTGTAAATGCAGTGTTCTTTGTTCTGAACACAAAATTTAAATTATTTGAAGCTGTTCTCATAAATAAACACATGTTCTTTTAAGAAGACATTTTAGAATGGTTGATGGGAGACAGAAGACAACTATTTCTTTTAATTGTAATGGCACAAGAGCAAAACAGGATCAAAATCCAAGCTATTAACTTACTTTCCTGAGACTCAGTGATCACTGAAGCATGAAAGCAGATGTGAGCATCTCTGGACTCACTCCAGCTGAAGCTTAAAGTTCTGATCAGTCTTTAATGTTAGAGATCTGTTAGCTGCTTCTGTAATGCAGGAAGACAAAAGTATTCTAGAATCAACATAACGGCTTTTGCACTGAAGTGGGCCAAAGCCGAAACCTTTGAAAGCTTCTTGATATTTGCTGGCTTGAGTAATATTACTACCTACTACTTCCAGAATTCAGCTAAAATCTTCTCAAAATCTGCTCTGCATTTTCTAGCCATTTCCTCTGCTGAAGACAGTGTTTGGCTTTCTAAAAGAAGGACCCTAAAATAGTTATCTGCTGCCGATTATTCCTAACTTAACTTATGCTCCTGTTATTTCTCTAATTAGTTACTTTTGAAAATGTTCCATTGGGCACTTCAAACAGCTGAGTATATTTAAAATAGTCTGAATTAGCATGAAAATAGCAAGACACAGTTAAGAATGAATTGAAAATTAATGAAACCTTATTTTCACTGACAGTAATTGTAAATATTTTATTACAAGATGCAGGTTTAGCTGACTAATGATTGTGAAATACATTACTATAAAACTTATTTCCAAATTTCCTTCAGTCTCTAAATACTCATCCATACTTCATTGTAGCCATCTTTGAAATCTCAGTGGCAAGAATAAAGCTCAAGAAGTCTGTCAGCTGATACAGTATCAGCATCAGATAGTGCAGCTCAGCAAGAAGAGAGGGTCATATCACACAGCTGAGATGAGACATAGATAAGTCTCTAAAGTCTCTAAGTCTCTAAAGCAAGTTATGGCTTTATCTCATCTTAACCTTGAACCAGATGCCCTTTCCAAAGCCCTCCCTTCCCCCTCATTCCCCCATGTTTGTAGTGCATTGCAGCTGTGCTGTAACAAACAGCTAGAATTAACAACATTTTAGATGGGCAAAAGGCAGCCTTAAAAAGGATATTTTTTATTCAAAACGTGTAATAGAAATTAATTGATTGACCAGCTGAATTTTGAAATAAAACAAGCGAGTCAGGTATAAAAGGACTTCTTCTGTTTAGCACTTCATGTTAGTAGAAAATGATAGCAATGAAATCTATCGTGAAACAAAATATTTTAACTTATTCATATTTTTAATTTAAATAATATTCCCACCACAATAAACCCCAGAAATTATGGTCATTGAGAAGTGGGTAGGCCTTCTAATTCTTTCCCAGATGGTGAATGATTAATGTACAAGTAATTTCTCCAACACTTGGAATGTTGTTCACCTTGTGAGTCCCTTCAGTTACTCACTATGCAGCCTGCCAATTAGTGTGTTAATATCATTCTCAGATAATGCTTTCCCCCCCCATCTGTATCTTTTTGTCTCGGCAGGGAAATGTCAGAAAATAAACATTGTTTTGATTTCTTCCCCTTTGTTTTTCTCAACTGCTGCCTTTTCAAAAGTTTTCAGAAATCAAATGTGTGTGGCTGCTTTTTAATTCCCATTTGAACTGCAGTGGTTTCCTAGTTTCATTCTCCATCTCTAATATCTCCTTTAATGGGGCCTCTGTGCTTCTTTTCTCACAAGGTGAATGCTTTCTTTGTTTTTCTGTCTGAATTATACATTTGTACTTCATTAAGAGAAATTTGGGTTTTGGTAACTTTGGGATAAGTGAGATCCTACCACTAAGGATACCACATTTTGGGTGCATTTCTTGTATGCGTAGTTATTGCTCTTGACTTAGATTAATAAAAACATTTTTTTTTCCTCCAAGGGCTCTTATATTCAAATAAATAAAGGAAGTTTAAAGTTATGCTGGAATAGCATGAGACAGTGATTTTTTAACAGAAAACCCACAAATTATTCCTTGGCCTAATATAAGTCTCTCTGGAACCCACCCTTGTGAAGATAATAGCTGGGAGGGTATGTGCTTTTCTCTAGCAATAGTTTTATTGGCAAATGGAATGTTTTGCTTCCATGTTACATCAGTGGGTTTTAATAAACAGATATTGTGCTGCTACAAGAAACTGTCTAAAGATATTTCACAAGCTGCTTTTTCCAACAGGAAAGAAAGCCAGTAGCAGCCAAAGTCACTGCTTGTTGTTACAAATATTTTCAATTTTTTTCTCATTTTAGATTAGGGCGTCTTCAGAATGACGTAGTATACCACATATGTCCAAAACAAAGCTGAATTTTCTCTGCCTCTCCAACCTCTGAAGTCCCTGCTAAAGATTTACTGTAACTGTATTAGCAGACCTGATGTAAGTTCATATCCGAGACAGATCTCAGTCTATAGCTGCAGTTCTATATCCTAAAGTGTAACCACAACTTAGTTCCTGCTGTTAGATTATTGCTGCACCTGTGACTTCTTCAATTAGCCCCAGCTGGACTAGCTGGGACCTCGCAGCTGCCAGTGGGGAGCAGCAGTGTGCTCCAGGAACTCTCCAGTGTCTCCATCCCGTGCTTTTGAATGGAAAAACAGCACCGAGGCAGGAGAAGGACAGTGGCAAACTCAGGTTCTTTTTCCTCTCGTAGGAAATAACCCTTACTCAGTTTAAGCTGAATCAGAGCTATAGTCTAGCACCATTTCCAGATAAATGCTTAAATTTCTGCATACTGCAGAAATATAATTGACATCCTTCTTAATTTGGAAGATCTCCCAGCCACCTGAAGTAAGTAAGCTATCATTTTTCACCACTTGTGCCCTCTACTTTCTCCAGGTATGCAAAAAAAAAAAAAAAAAAAAAAAAAAAAAAAAAAAAAAAAAAAAAAAACCAAACAAAAAAAAAAACCAAAAAAAAAGCGAACAAAAAAACCCTTGGAAAATCCAATTATAAAAAGGGATTTCAAAGGATTGGTGTTTTTTCCATCCAGTAAATAATAGTTTATTTTTAAAAAAAGTATATGCTTATCCTTAGATATCCTAGATATCGTTTTCTGGAAAACCCTGTAAAAGAGGAATGAATTACATGCTTTAAGGATGACCTTCATTAGTGTAATTAGAGAAGCAGTACTGTTTTCTGCTTTCTTCTGAGACAGCACCAAACTTGGCTTGGCTTGTCTGTGCAAGTCACACTCTGCTGGCTGCTACTTCGGCCAGTGAGAACTTGGAGAAGCTAGACACAGAAAAGATTGGATCCCCACAGTTTCTAGTAACATCATGTTTTTCAACTTCCTTTCTTAAAGAAAATATAGGAATCCCTCCAGGTTTTCAGTGAAGAGTGGTAAGATACAAAATATATTCATATTCCCCAGAGGTTAAATTAGTGGGTAGGAAGAGTTATCTGATGCCTTGCTTGCTTGTAATTGCCAATTAAAGAAAATTAAAGGAAATGTTTTGTTTTAAACAATTCTATCCCCTTTTGCATGTGGGCAGATGTATACATATGAATATCAAACTTATAATATTTCCAATGCATATAAATTCAAGTAAAATACTTTTAATCTTTAGCAGATAAGTTTTTACTGGAGACCTAGTTTCCTTCTATTTCCTCAGCTGTGCTCTTGTTGGTATAATGGAGCTGTTTATGACATTAGGTGTGGTGGATTTGATTTTGCTTCAGGTTGACATTTCATGGCTAAGTGTCACTAAGTGTGAAAAATTGCATCCTCAACAAAGCCTTGCTTGGTGGAGCTCTTGGAGACAACAATAACACCTTCTCATGCTAATTGGAGCCTGTATGATGTCTGAGTGGTTGCTTCACTGTTCTTTTTGAGTCTTTGACACTTACCCTGTTGTCATCAGATGCTAAAGATAAGATGGAAGAGCAAAGAATGTTGAAAAGGGAAAACCAAAAAGGCTACATACTGGTTTTGTGTACATTTAAGTGGCATTATTTAAGCAGGTCAGTTCTCTTGCAAATCAAGTGAAAATGAAGTGAATGGAGGATAGCTGGAAAAGGTATATCTGTCATTACTAATCTGGACTAGGATTTCTTTCTATTGAAGTACAAGAAGTCTTATGAATAGGGGATAGTTTTCATTAATTTCAATGTTTTCAAAATATATATTTTCATACACATAAATGTCTAATTGTCAAACATGATGGAAGTTTGTAGAGATTGATTACCTTGTGAATCAACAACAATGAGGCCTTTTCTTTATGAAACTGAGAGCCTTGGATTACAATTCAGAGGAAATGAGGGCAAACTAATATATGGTGAGGTTTCTTAAGATCAAGAATGCAGTCCCTCTTTTACAGAAATATTGGTCTTACTGAGGCAAAATTTGGTCATACCAACACATGACATTGCCACAGAGAAAAGCTAAATTTAGATTGAATCATTTCTCAGTTAAACAGGGACCAACAGGGAATTTATAATAAAACAATTTACACTCACTTTGGAATATGACAATGGCAATTTTTCTTGTGCTGAAAACAAACCATTACTGATGTATGTTTGTGACCCAGCAGGAAGTTTTCTAATGCAGACTCTTTCCACATCTATCCAGTAGCAGATGTAATTTTTCTAAGTTGTGTAGCAGTATATAATACCATGTATTATTACTCTTGTCACATTTTCCTATCATGGTGAAAAATTCAGATTTGTTATGAATCCCCCAGAAGTGACATATGTCTCTCTGCCCTGAAATTTTAACTCCTAATGAATTAAAGGCTTAAATTCACTTGTCTGCTTTTAGGTTTCATTAAAAATATTTGTGGTGTAATCTCTGATTCTAAAAGATTTATCAGGTACCATTTTGACATATGTAATAGCAATTTTTCATTCACATGCTCTAATGTAAATCAGGAGGGGTTCCTTTGTTAATGCAGTAAATCAAGGTGGAAGAACTGACTTCCTTTTTGCAGGAAATTTTAGTTGCACTTGAAATGCCTGATACTGGAAATATAAATATTACCTGTGGCTTATTTTAGCTGTGTAACGAGGAAAGGTTGTCAGTATTCCTGATCTAAATCTGAGGTCTCAAATTTCTATTTTTGTCAGTATGGATACAACCAATCCCACACAAGATTGGTACAGTAGATCTTGTGGGCAGAATTGCATGTTAAGAGCAACTGAGCTCTCAGGGGATGTCAAGGATCACTTCAGGTACTCCCTGGCATTGGGCAGAGACGTTTCTAAGACTTCTTTGCTGAGTGAGATGGCACGGATACAGCTGATTCTGAACTAGAGAAACAGCTGCCCTTTATATGCTTGGGATCTTGAAGAGCTGCCCATCTAAAGGAATGCTTTGGTTGTTTGGTATTGGTGTGCACCGTTGATTTATGGGAGAAAAGTTAGCAGAGATTAATTGTAAAGTATTGATAATTGCACTGAAATTTCTGTGCAGGTCCAAGGGGAACACATTCTTCTGATTTCTAGATTATATATAGCAACATCTTGATGCTATTATGGTGATTACCACTTTGCAACTGGTATGTCTTAGCACAGGAACATAACATTTCTAATGAGATATAGCAATAATTTACCTGTCACAAAATGATCTTTTCCCTCAGAAGCGACAGTGTCTTACTGTTACAAATATGTCTCCACTGACTAAAGCACTAATGAATACAGGTCTAGCTTGATCATATTAGATAGTTATGCCATTTGATAAAGTGTAGAACTTGATCAGGATCACAGCTATTCATATAGTGCATGAATCCTAGTGCATGAATAGTTAAGGCAGTGAGGACAGCTTTTCTTTTTTATTCCTGGCACACAGAAGGTTTGAACTACTGAGGAAACAGCTGAAGTAAATGAAGAGATTTTTCAAAGGAGGCTTGAAGAGTTAAGCATTGCAGTCTTAATGTAAGTTTTTATAAGCAATTCCTTTTGGAATCTCTGTGCCATTGCTCCTGTAATGCTCAGTGTTGTACTTCCTCTTTAGGCTTTGAGCCCACAAATTTTTGTGGGATTAATTTTAAACATGTGGGTCTGTGGCCTTCAATATGCACATGTGTATGCATTTTCAGAAACAGAGCTGTAGGAGAGATTCCCACTTGTTTTGATGGGAATTCTGCCTGAATGCAGTCTGATCTCTTGTGTTAGTAAAGCCATTCTTTGACACTCCAATTGGACTGTTGGAACTAGGGAGAAGTTAATTCAGTGAGAGAAATGTGCATTGCAAAAAACCTGTTTTCTTACTGCTGAATTTCCTTAATGATGTAGATTTAAATTTGCTTCATAGCACATGGAGTAGCTGATACATAGTTTAACGTCACTATTATCTAAATTCTGTACATTATTTTGCTTCCTTTGAGTGTGATTGAAGAGAAGGTACAAATCTTCAAAATATACATTTTTTGTGTTGTGATATGCATCACTGTGAATTATTTTATAACCATTCTATCATTTTTAAAAGTACTGTAGAGAATGGTATTTCTTTGCTGTATTATGAGTTTTGGTCATTTTCTTACAAAATCAATGAGGATGACTTTGAGTGCTTGAATAGGGCACAGCTATTGACCAGATGTTTAGAACTGTGCATGTAATTGCTGGTCAAAACCTAATGATATTATGTGGCTCAAATTTCCAGAATTTGGAAGTCAGTTTTTAATAAATATTTTAAGATTAAGGCTACTATTTTAACATAATACCACACCTCCTGCATATTCATTTGCAGGATCTAATGGAGACCTGGGCTTCAAAGTGTTGTATTATTTTGTGGTAGTGCTGCACTTACTGGCATGGATCTAGATATTGCAGTATCTGAATAAAACTGGTTTTGAGGTGAAAGAGAATCTTAAGGTGCAAAATTTCATACATTTTGTGAATAGTGCACAAGTGAGAGCTTGTGAGCTACTGTTCAGGTTGTGAACTACTCAAGTAGAGGGCAGGGATTAAGATGGATAGTTATAGACTTCAAACATTTTGCAGCCAATGCACCAGAGTTCCACTGTGCACTTCACCTACAGAACTGGGTGTGATTTCACTGGAATCATCTTTCCCACAAGTTTTCTGTCTCAATGGAAAAAATTATCTGAGTGTGGATTTGAGCATGGGAGACACATGGTTGCTCCAGCTATAGCCTGTCTTTATTTACAGGGACTGGTTTGTATTATATTGCTTAAAAAAGCACTTTAATTTCAGAAAAAATTGAACTGGCTTTACCTCTATCAGTACTATCCCAATATGTTGCTTTTAAAAACTAGAAATGTTTAAGAATTTCTGAAAATTCATGTCACAGGTACTAGGTGTCACACTGGCTCTGTTCTGTAAGAGCAGAATGCAAAGTCAAGCATGCTAACCTGAGCCATGAAGTGACACCAAGTACTACTCTGTATGAAGGACTGGGGAACGAGCACAATGTGAGATATTTGAGGTGGTTGATAGGAAGTCCTCTTGGATAGCATTTACCTTTTCCCATGCATTTACATGCTAACATTAGATTGATGAGATTGAACAGAGTCTTGGACGGCTCATAAGTCCTTTCAGTATATAACAAAATACTGTAGTATTGTATATCTCCATCTGTTTTAGTACTGGTTTCCTACAGGAAACTTAACTCAGGCCAGGTTACACCTGGTAATTTCTGGACAGTACTAAAGTAGAATAGATTCAAACTTGTACTATGGAAGTAAAAAATCCTATTTATCTGTGCCTTGACCCTACATCAGCAGACTTTATCCAGAATTAATATTTTTTGCTAAAGGCATTAAAATCACTTGAATAATTCTGATATAAAGTATGTTTGGATCATCGTATTCTAACACCTCATCAGCCAGAGTAATGTGATGAAAAATGTAACTAGTCACTTTGTCTGGGAAGATTAGGACAGTACTTCTTTAAAGTGATTGGAAAATCTCTGATATGTGTGAGAAAAAGAAAACCTATTCCATTTTTACTGAAGCATGCAGAGAATCTTTAAACTGCTAAAATGGTCCATTATTAATATTAAGCAAATATGTACAAAAAACCACACAGAAGGTATGTAATATAAAGTGGATGCAAAATATTTCTTCAGTAGTATTACTTGAGTATTTTCTGTTACAAGACCATATTTGTATTCGTTTTGTAGGCAAACCATTTTCTTTTGAAAAAAAAAACCACTCATACTTGACATAATTTCTGCTACAATGGAATAAATGTGCCTTTAAAATGCTACATGGAAATAATTTCTTTACAGCCCCCCAAAGGGTGAACTTAGATAGCTGAAGAAACTGAGGAAGAAAATTAAATGTGAAAGTGTATCACTGACCCAATGTTCTCCATATTTGGGTACTTAGTCTTTTGGTTCTGATATTGCAAAAGCATAAATGTCAGAGTTAATTAGTAAAATAGGTGCAGCAGAATTTTACATCTGTAAAAGCTGATATAAATTAGTATTTTAATGATGTAATGATGTATACTAAGGCTTCTGTGAGTTTGAAAATGCCTATTGAAATAGCTATTGACAAGTTCTTTTATGTACTCAGTGTACTACCTGCTCAGCAGTATACTGTCATTTTAGAGTAATTGCCCAGCAAACTTTTAAAATGCTGTCACAAAAAATTGCTAAAACAGAGGTAGCTCTTTAATTTGTCTGTCACTTTTTCTATCACTCCTACTGCACTTTAAGTTGAGTGCAAGTTTAGCTGTCACATTTGAAGTTCTTCCACATATTTTTACAGATTGGGTTGAGGCCGTGTTGCCTATTTGTCCTACAGTGTTAAGGAAAGTTTTAAATAAAAATATTTTGTTCACACTTCTTTTACTTGTACACTTTAATATAGAAGATTGGGAATTATTCCTCCTATAGTTGGGCAAACTATTTGGTATTTGTAAAACAGAATGAATTTCACTTGAGATGATGATTTGTCCAAACCCAGCTGTTCACAGGAGAACATGTGTGTGTGTGTATGTGATTATTTATATAGATATATAATACAACTGCTTAAGGCTGGTTAGTAGTTGATGTTCTGCGTTCTTCAAATGAAGATTTTCTATTCATAGAAGATAAAAATGCTACAGTAGGAAGTCTGAGAACAGCTTACCTCAGACTTCAAGTGGCCAGGATGCTTAGCTGGAATGTGAGAGAATGCTAAGGGAAAAACTAGAACATCCTGTGTGCGCTGTACTTTTATAGTGTTCACTGATTTATTCAGATAGGAAACAGTAAAGCATCTGGAAGCTTTGACTTTTCATAACATGGGAAAACTTTTCTTCGCAGTTCTAGATCCAGGAAGTTTCTTGTGCATTAGCTATTTTTGTTGATGCTAGAGGCAAAAAATCAAAAGACATAATCCATTTTTTTTAAAATCTTTTCTAAAAGATTTTATTTTCTGTTTTTTTTTTTTTTTTTTTTTTTTTTTTTTGGTAAGACCCTTCCAAGCAATAAGATTCCATGTTATCTCCCAGGGCAGAGTAGAGGTAGAAGGAAGCTGTATCAGACTGCAACTTCTGTGTCAAGAAATGGGGAAAAGGCTTTAAGGCCAAAAGATAGTTATGCAGTCATTGTAATTAGCATTGTATTTTGCTGAATATTCTGAGATCGTGAGCAAGAAGTAAGAGGAACTGAGTCTATTATCATTCTTTTAAAAGGAGCTTAACTGTGGCATATATTGCAACTCCACAACTGAAATTGAGTGTAAAATTCTGAATTGCAGCAACTTGATCAGCTAAGTGCTCTTACTGCTAGAAAATGGTTTGTGCTGTCTGAATACTATCACAGTTGCAAACTATATTAGGATGAAACAGCTGAAGTTCATTATCACATGAATCACTTTTTGTTTTTTATTCCTCAAAGACTTCTCACATTTAGTTTTCATACTTTTTGAGAGTAAAATGGTAAAGAAAAAGATTACTTTTTATAAGAATTTCAATGAAAGAAAGTTTGCTTTTTGATTTTCACCATCATTTAATTATCTCAAGTAAACAGTTGCAAAAGAAAAAATTAATAAAAAAAAAGAAATGAAGAGCCAGGTATGATTTATCCATTTAAATGATGGAAAAAATCCTTTTTTAACATACAGGGTTACTAACAGTTTGCACATTTGACTGTAGGGGGAGTGAATATTCATAATAGGAGAAATTTCACAATATGAAATGGCAGTAGTAGTACATATCAAAGAATGAGAACTGGCACATTAATAAGGAACTTAAAAGCAGATCCACAGTCTAACATCTTAGGAGCTATAAAACTACAACTTCTACATGAGTCATATGTTTGAACTCCAAACTATCTTATAAAATTTAGCTGGAACACATTTTTCTTGACACAAATGAGTATATTAATTTCCATAAGATATTATCTCTTACCATATATTTAATTCAGATTCTCTTTCTACTCACACTAAAATAATTGCTTACAATATATTGACTTGATTTTATATGGCTAATTAGAGCAGTGCATGGGAAAAAATAGGTTTGCAGGTAATAGTGAAATTAAATATGTTAATCTGTAGCTCAGTGCACACATTTTGTATGAGCTTTAATTTGCTATATAAATTATAGTTCTGTGTTTATGAAATGCCCTTGAAAGAATGTCCTATTTTTTGAATACTAATACCATAGGGAAACAAATATACAAAGATTTTAGCTACAGGCTATATTTGCATAAATTAAGACAACTAGGCAGTCTGAATATCCAACTGCAGATATACTTTTAAAAGATATTCTACAAAGAGTTGGTATAATTCTGCATATTTAAGATTTTCATTCAGTTAGCAATGTAGCAGCCCTTCATAATAGGTAAGTACATTTTGAACAATGAGGCATAAATAGTATAATAAATAGACTGTGGTTTATCAGCTAGAGCATAGAACAAATATTTCTAAAGGTTCTGAACTCATTTCTCCATGAGCTGGTAGCAAATATCTCCACTACTGGTCTACTTTACAAGTTTATTCTAGAAAAAGCTGGTATGACTCTCAGCATAGCTGCCCAGTGCAGTCTCTGTATTTTGTGACATGACTGCAGTGACACGTGCTATGCTCCACATAGATTCTGCTCACCTCAGCTAAAAGACTGGTAATTTCAGCCTTTTCAAAAAAATTCTCACTGTTTAGAAAACTCTCCATTCACAGGAATTCAGTTGATTCACTAATGATAGAGAAAAGGCAGTTACAAAATTTGTGATGCAGAGTATTTCCCAAATTCTTCTTACAGTGTTTTATTAAGAAGGACTGAGGCATATGCATGGCAATACACTTCTATGCTTTTTTCGTAGTCAGAGTGGTCAAAATATTCTCTCTTCTTTAGGCAAAGGCAGTAAATTTGGATCAAATCCTTAAATGTGTACAAGAATCTAAATCCTTTCTGTATCTGGCTCAGGAACAGTATCTCTACTGGAGTTATACAGACACATGTTGTTGAATGCATAGGAAACATTGCATGGCATTCAAAATGCATCCCTGGGAATGTTTATTTTGAAGCAGCATCCTAATTCATTTTTATTTCCCATGGCTCTGTATCAGTTAACAAGATCTTGTATGCTCTAGACAGAACAAAGTGTCACTGGTCAGAAAGTTTTTGATCAGTCTATGACTTATTTAATAGTGTTAGAGTATTAACATTTCAGCTATATTTTATTGCTTCCTTTACCATCTTAAGAGGCAGAAGTATGCTCTGAGTCTTCCCACTAGCTTCACAATAGAATAGAAAACTCAGAGTTAATTTAACCTTCAGACTGTCAAAGTAAAATAAACATTTTTTAAAATGAAAATAGCTAGCCGAGAATAGTTCACAGTGAAGAACTTCATTTTTTATTCATTCTCTTCATACAAGGTGAAGATCATACAAGTGAATGCCTAATATTGTTCCTCTGAGGGAGTGTCATTGAAAGTATCACCTAGAATTAATGGTTTGATGATGCTGAACAAGCAAGAGAAAATTGCCCCAGAATGTTTTTTAGTGCCACTACTATTCTTGGGTGAAAATTTCTGCCTTGAATTTTCTTCATTCTATATAATGCTGTTTGTGCAATTAAATAGTGAATTCAACATTCTGGCCAAATAACCCTTCAATATCAGCTTTCTAATAAGATCATTGTGATTGTCCATTGCTCCTTATTGTTAAATAGAAACTAGCATAGGGTGACAATAAATTTCCTTTACTAAAAGAAAAAAGCATGTTGCATAACCAAATGCCACCAGCTATGACTAAATATGTGACAGCATGAGCCCTAGCTATGAGAACTGTTACAAGAAAGGCAGTCTCTAGTGATGGTTTCATCAATCTTTAAGCCAGGTCAGAAGCTAATGTGACACTTTTTTATCTGTCTTTTCCATTACTAATCTAGGAATAGCTACAGACTAGCAAATAAAAAGGAACATTTGAAATGTGAAAATTGCCACAAAACTCATCTTTAGACAATGTAAAGGTGTAAGGTTTGAAGAGCAATCTCCCATAGGAAGAAATCCAACCCCAAAAGTCTAGAAGTTGTGTCAGCTGGCCAGTTTTGAATTTTTCTTTTTCTTTGAAATATGGCAAAACAGTTAACAGAAATTTACAGTCTTTAGGGCCAGTTAGCATGGAAGAACATCATACACAATTTCAAGATGCAATATAAAAAAGCCAGCTGTAATGGTCACAGAAACCTTGTTTCATAGCAAGTACATTGACAGGTTAACTGTGACTATAGAGGGAAACATGGCAGCCGAATGGCATAGGCAGTAGAAATAGTCTAACACAGCTTCCCAAATTGACTTAGCCCATGAAGACACTGGCTGGATTTACTGAGAGTTTCTGCAGATAAAACCCACAAACTCCACTTAGGAACAGTAGAAGTCAAGGGTGAAGGAAGAATGAGCCTTAATCCTTTCCTCCCATTGCAATGAGAGCTCATCCAATCTGTACTAAGAGCAATGTAATTTTACTTCTGCCTGAAAACTGTCAGGTAAGACCAAGTGAAACTTAGAACAATTTTTTGTCAGTGTTGCTAAATTCTGTCAGTCTTTCTTTGGAACACTGCAGGACAAAACCAGGGATATGCTGAAGATTTGTATTTTAGGATGCTGTCTGGGTAGAGTCTATGTAGATGCAATACTGGAATGTTTGGTGGAGCAGATCATAGGATTCATTGGCATTCTATGAATGGGAGAGCAGAGGAAAGGGAGAAAGGAAGAAAAAAACCCCCACTCTGTTAATAAAAACTGTTCCTGCTTTTTTAAATCATAAGTTTTTCCAGATATTGCACAGTCTCAGTATCTCTGAATTAGTGTTTCATTGAGATGAGAACTTAATAACATTTTTAAACAATATTTTGGATGGAAAGGCAAAGAAATAACAATATATTTATTCCTCTTCAATGATGGAAAATACCTGAACTAAAATATGTACAGAATCGCAAACAAGAATGTTTTTTTTCTGACCAAAAGTGCTGTAGGGCATCAAAAACAATCACAACACTTGCATCTGATACAGAATCCTTTTAATTAGTCAACAGAGGTCAGGTCTTAAGTCAATGCACGAGAGTCATTAGACAGGACTGGACTGGACTAAATCTAATTATTCCCAGTCCTACTGTCAGATAAAGATGTTTTGATAATGATTTCTAACAGAGTAGCAATGATAGCGCTCAAAAAAAAAAGGAGAAAAAAAAAGATAATTCTTCAAAATAAAATCAGATTTATATCAACATATATTATCTGAGAACTGCAAATACTACTTAAATCAATCAAGCATCTGCTTTTTGGTTGTTAAATCTGTGACTACTATCCTACTGAACTCCATTTCTTCTTACTGTAAGGGATATTGTCAAAGCCTGTTGTAACAGTTTTCAAACTTTCCACATTACAAGGCACATCAATGCATTTATCCTCTGCTGCACTCTTTTCACACACTTTGACACACACTTGTAGTGTTGAACATACTTTATGCAAAATAACAAATCGTGATACTGAGGCTACAGAAGTAATTGTGGATCTGTTGCACATTGCATCCCTTTGGGCCTTGGCTGAGAGGTCTGTCTGGTAGTGGGGAAAGACAGAATAGAGAGAATCTTGCCTGTAATTCACTATTTAATTCAAGCTTTTTAAGAATAGAAATTGGAATGGATATCTGCTTGTTTTCAGAAGCTCCCATTCATGCACTTCTAGCTTTAAGGTTCACATAGAATCAGGTTTTCTGGTGTCACTTGTTTTAGAAAAATGCATTAAACTCCTTAGGTTCAAAGGCAAACTTGCTGCATTTGTAACAATTCTAAGGCTGCCCTGACTTATGCTGGAAACAGAATTATTCCTCAAGAATTAGAAGAAAATTAAAAAAGGATAGATTTAAAAGTTATCTTCCTAGCTGCAAAATACAGATTTGTATTCTGTATAGTGGGATCTGTCCCTATTTCCCTAATGAAACAATTCCCTATAAACCTAAGAATACAATCAAACCTTCTTCCTTCTTGCCAAAGAGCAGAGTGTCTTTTTCATGTTTAAGGGACTGAGGTGGTATTTTTTTTCACCAAGTTAAATATGGAACTGCAGTTTAAAAGTGATCATAAACAGGAAAAAATGATAGGGTTTTTTGTTTTTCACTAGACTGATATAACTCTCCTTGGAGTGTCTAGTATTGAAGTTTCTGTTCTGTAATGAAATACATGCCCTTTACTTCAAACAAATCCTAGTTGTTAAGGTGGATTGATCCATAATTTGAGTAAAAGACTTTGTGCAATTAAAATAGAGAGTATCTTATACTTTGGCTAAAGCACTTAAATACTATAGAGAATGAAAAGTTCTTATTCAGTGAAATTGTTTAGTGGTCTGACAGATCACTTGTTTCAGGCAACTGAATAGTAAACTGTATCTACAGATTAACAGTTTGGGGCTCGATCCTATAAGTAATCCTGTCAGTAATCCCAGTGAAGTAATTTCTTCCTAAATGATTATTTCTAAATGCTTTAAAAGACTGTAGTGGCTGTATTCTAAAAAGATACTCTCTTTGGAATGCTTTCCTTCTTCAAATGCATAGTGTCCACTGCCAGTCTACACATCAGCTTCTGTGAAAAATTACAGTCTTGTGAAAAGCACTAATTAATGCCAGTGAAATCTGTGGAGTTGGTAGAAGCTAAATCAGAGTAAACTGAGTAGTATGTTTGAAAGTAGTATTTTATGGCTACCAACACTTGAGCCAGATAGCAACCTGGCCAACAGTCCGTACTTGTGCCACTGTGTAGGGCAGAGTGTGATGTGTGAAGTGTTGGGCGACGCCTTGTGTCATGAGAGGCTCCATCAGTGTAAAGGTTTGATGGCTACACACATGGCAAGGTTTATGCTTAGAAATAAAGGAGTGTTGGTAGGACTGCAAGGCTGCGCTGAAACTGCGGGTGCTCAGTGGCCCGAGCTAGACCTTGTCCAGTCTTGAAGGGCTCTACCAGGCAGTGACACATCGGGCGGCTGGAGACTGAGTTTTCTAGGACTGACCTCGGGTGTTGCGGGAAGGTCGCCGGGCAGGACGCCACGGTTTGCTCGGGGCAGTCTGCAGGGCAGAGCTTTGCCCTGGCCCGGGATCGGGGCAGAGCGAGCGGCTCCCGGCCGCGCCGCCCTGGCGGACAAGGGGCGCACAGGCGCTCGCCCTCGCTCCGCGGCTGCCCCGCAGCTCTGCCGCAGCGGCGCGGGGATCCCGGAGCGCCGCGGGCCGGCCGTGCGGGCTGCAGGAGTCTCCGGCGGGCTCGGGCCCCGGCGGCGGGGCAGGGGCAGGGCCGGGGCAGGGCCAGGCTGCCGCCTGCTGCCGGCCGCCGCGCGGGTAATCACGCGTCCCCCCTCTCTGCTGATTTGCAAGAGCAGATTAATCAGAGCGCGCGGCTTGATGAAATTTGCTGTTATTGTGCCCATTTTTAGAAACATCTTTTATTATCTTCATTATTCATTTACAGGGGACCGGCATCAATTATGCAAATGAGTTCACAGACTTTGCAGATTACTTCATTTGCCGCTATTGTTTGTGGAAATTTAATTATTAAATATTATTAAGCTTGCGTTTTCTTCAATTTTCCGAGGCTTAGTTTCATTTGATTTTTCCTCCAGCTGCTCTCGTTTCCTTTCAGTGCCAAAACAGCTCCTCATCAAAGCAGCTCTGGCATGTGAAGACCAAATAAAATCTCCTCAATTTAATAATTTTGATGTTAGTCCCTTGTTCTCAGCTGCTTGCTCAAAGCAATGCAGAGAGAAACGCAGAGCACATTCAATTTAATGAGTAGAAATTGAATTCAAGTTTGTTCGGAATTGACTTCAATTAAGCAGAGTCTTAATGATAAATTAATCTCTTTTCTTTATTCCCTAGAATTTGTTTTTCAAAGTAGGAAATTGGACTACATTGAAAGACCAAATAAAGAATACCAATTTTAACTAGATTATGGAACCGATAGCAAAATTTAATTCTTTATAGTAACGTACTTGGACAAATAGCATTCACTCTATGGCATGTATTATAATTTATATTCATTGTTACCACTCACACTTTCATGGCATGGATAAAATGGCAGTTGAATTAAATATGGGTCTGTAATAGACTTCAGAGTTTTAATCTTTATTAAGAAACTCTAATTGAATGCATAATTAGCTTTTCAGGGTCTAGGAAACTAGGTTTAATATCTATGTGGGCTGAAAACATAGATCAGGCGTTTTTTAAAGAACATTTTTCATGAGTTTATTTTTTAGGAGAAATTATCTTGTAACATGGCTTGTATAAAAAGCCACATTTTAACTTCATTAGCAAGAAGCTACGAATAGAGGAACAGTAACAAGATTTTTTGTGCTCTGAATGCCCAAAGACTGCTCTTGCATTCTGTGTCGATGGTGGGTGGTGCAACCTTCTTTCATTAGAAGAAGTCAAGATAGCTTGTGCCCGTCCCTGTTGAAACACATAGGTCAAACGAGTCAATGCTTTTGAATAGCAGTGTGCCCTTTTCCTTCTGTGCTACAGTTCTACCATGCTTAGACACCTTTGTATCTTTGTTATTTTCCTCTGTGTTATTCTTGTGGTATGACTGCCATACAATCAATATATTTGCTATTTCAGAGAACAAGCAGTTTTTTCAAGAGTGGAGAGTAATTTGAGTTCCTCCTCTAAGTTTTCAAAGGTGATGAAGCATCCTTATGATGTCTTAAGCTGACTATCTCATGCCATTGGTAATTCATGAAACTTTTATTCTTTTGCCTCTCTCCTCAGTGGAAAAAACCCACTATGTTACTCTGTATGATTAAACTTATTAAAATATCATTAGACAGGGGAACTTCGAACCAAGCTCTGTCTCTGTCATAAGTGCTTATATTTATGTTTAAATGAATGGAATGTACTATGTACACCCATAGTACTAGCAATTTAGAACTATTATGCAAACATTCTATCCAGTGATGTCTCAGGTGTGGAAGGATTTTTTTACTAAGATTAATTACAAATTCAGGAGGGATCAAACTCTGTGCTTTTGGTTTTCAGTGCAGAGTGGGTAAGTTCACCAGCTGAGAACATTCAGTCTTCTACTTTATTTACATATAAATTCGGTGGTTCCCAGGTACTATTTCCCAGGGAAATACAAAGCAAAGGTTTATATTGCTTTTTAAATAAGAAGTAATAAATTGAACAATTTCCGTTAGACACCTTTTACAATCTGCACTGGACTTGTGAGCACCTCCCAGTGTGTGTCCAGCACTGGTATGTTTCTGTTTTCCTAGAGTTTCCTGTTATATTTTCTTGGTGTAAAGGGTCAAGGGCCTGCTAACAGACTCTTTGCATAGTACGCAATTGAAAATATTTATTAACGCAACACATTTGTTTTTACAGATCTGGGAGATTAAGTTTTACTGCTTTAAGGATACCCATGTTCCAAAGATTTGCTTCAGTTTTCTAAATGTGTTTTTCACTAAATAGTCATTTGAAAATGGGAACCAAGTTTCTCTGGAAATGATAAAGAACGTTTTGTTAGTCTTAATTTCCTGTATGATTTGGGGATATGGTTTAGTGGTAAACATGGTGGTTCTGGGTTAGCATTGGACACAATGATCTTAGAGGTCTTTTCCAACCTTGATGATGCTATGGTTCTGTACTTCAGAACTGAAGTTATTTACAAAGAGATTAAATAAATGTTTTTACAAGAAATTGCAGCTGCAGTTCATACTGTTGTGTTGTTCCATGTAGAAATCAGTCCCTCTGTTCCAGTAGACATAGACTAGATTTATTAAAAAACTATGGTGCTCAGAGTCACAGAAAGCCTTGTAGAGGTGAGAGATGTCAAAGTCCCATCAGTCTTTGCAGTTTACATATCTGATTGAACCTGGGTTTAGGGATGACACTGTAGGTGTCACACACACGTGTGTTCCAACAATTGATTACATTATAAAACATCTCCAAGTCATTGATAGTGTTCCTGTTGGAAATACCTGTACTATAATAGCACTCCGTATTCCCTTGTATATCACTGATCCTCTTATCAATTTCTTCAGTGCAAAAGCATTAAAGGCTTTTATTGCATATAGATCTTACAAGTTCACTTTAAGGTCTGACCATTAAACCAAGCTGTTTCCATCTATTTGTCATCATTTACAGTAATGGTTCTCTAGTTTGGTGCCTGTTTTCTGCAGTCCCAGTGTTCTCTGATTAGACTCCTGTGGACACCTGTGCAGATCACACTGCCATCTTTTCCGTTCATCTGAAAAAGCCCTACAGGGCCCTATATGTGGTAAAGTAAAACAGTTTTCTCAGAAGTTACTTCTCTTATGTACAAAGGAAGACCATATGTCAAAACAGCTTTTTAAAAAATACCCTTAAACTTACTTTCCCCCTTTTGCAACTGAATCTGATCTTGGTGAGCATGTCTTTTCTGTTGCCTGGTACATTTTCACAGGAGATTGGCTTTTTTGAATCTCTATCAAGCAGAAATGGGATGACTCCATGAGCAAAATTCAGCCAAAGCAGTAAGTTTCTTGGTGCAGAAAAGGGCCATAAAACCAATTTCAACCAGTGAGCATATTCTGTGTCTGATCCACAGAAATACTGTGCATGTATTAATATGCCTTTTAAAACAAAAAGTGGATGTTTTTACAAGAGACATTTGTGTCAATTTTGGCTATGCTAGGGAGTATAGTTACTTGCAGATTATCTAATCTGGCTGGAAAGCTCAAGCTCCCAATTTCTCAGTGAAGGATGAGGCCAGACACAGCAGAATGAAAAGAGAGATAAAAGGGGAGGAAAAGATCACCTTCCTTAAATTATCCTTTATCAATATGTAAGAGGTCTGGTTTGTTAGTATTTACACACCTACAGTGAAAATAATGCCCTGCCCATGACATGACTATAATTATTTTATATTCTGAATTAATTTTCTGGAGATTTCAAAATAATACATTTCTTATGATCAAGATTGTACAGCTTTCTTTAATATTTTTAGTAGGTAGTATTGTTTTTAGTGCTGCTCTTTTCTACTTCATTTTTTTTCTGCACACTCTTGCAACAGCCCCGATGGTAAATGCGTGAGGTAAGAGTTGGGTTAAGTATCCAAAAGATAAGAAATGTCACACTTATAAAATCCCTCTAAGAAGCAAGTCTCGACTACATTGTCAGCTATTATTTCTGAAGTAAAATTGTTATATCACTTCAGATAATTCTGCATTTTGTACTGTTGAACACTTTGTATATGCCAGAAAATCTGGCAAATCTATTATCTACTGCTGCAGTCTCTAACCACAGGCATCTGTTCTGTTCTCATTGTTGGGGCAGAGCATGAATATGCTGATCCACCAAGACCTGAGTACTTTGTAGTGGATAATTCTGTAAGTTACAGCTGCTTTGCAGTTTATTTTGCATTACAGGTATGATTATCCAAATTTCAAGCCTGGCAGATGATCTGGGTAGCTATATTTAATTAACTGTCAAGGACAGAACAAAGCTGTATTCTGGATGTATTTTTAATTTTCCAGGAGGTGAGAAAAAATTCTGTAAATTTTTCTCAGCTGTTTATTCACTGTTTTTGTTGGCCATGGGCTGGCCACTGTTGCTGCATAGTTTGACCATTTGTCAGATTTATCAACCAGCTTAAGAACTTCATGAGATGTGACTTACATTTTTAAGCCACGTTTGATACCTGTAAATGCAGCTAAGTTAGCTTCAAAGTAAAATCTCATCTCAAAATTGAACTTAAGGCAGCCTTGCTGCTGCTTGAGAAAAGTCTATAGTTTCTAGCTGCTGACTAAAATGAAAAAAAAAAAAATACTGAGGAAAGGTGAGGATTTAAACACAGAACAGTCCGTTAGTAAAGACATACTGGAATGTTATGGCAGTGAAAAATGTTACATAATATTATCATATGTCTCTGATTTGTGGGAGAATAGGTATGATATTGACAAGTAAGTGATTATGTAATTAGACTGTACTGTAAACTATACAAAAAAGGTGCAGAGCTAAGAAGATTTGGAGTTTCTGGTCTGCCCTGTGTAATTCCAAATATAGGTTCGTGTAAAACCTCAAAGTTGAAAATCTTGTGCTGTGCCAAGTGAAAATATTAAAAACAAAGTTCTATTATGTGGAGTTAGCCTTATCACTGCTGGAAGGCTTGATTTCATGTGCTTCAAGGAGACCTTTCCCTTTCCTGTAAAATTTGATGCAGTTTTATTGCAAAAGATCTGTGCTTTTGGTGGAAGCTCATTTCAAACCTCCTTCAATAAGTAGCTTCCTTAATGCAGGGCCTTCTCTTGGAATATGTGGAAAAGGGCTGTTAAGAGTTTTCACCAAAGGGGAGCTGGGGTCTCTCTTCTCAGTTTTCATGTGAAGTCTTGACTAGAGATGAAGAGAGAACAAAAATCAGACCTTTCAGTCCCAGTGAAATATTATTTTCCAGATGAAGTAAGAGAAGTGAGGCTTTTGCAGCTGTGATATCACTAGGGCTCTGTCTTTATACAAACCTTTGGATTACTGTAATTCTCTTGTTGATTAAGATCATTAGTCTCTGTGTGGTTCACAAGCTGTATAAGTGTGTCCTTAGGTTCACAGTGGCTGAATTTTGCTTTCCATTCTGTCCTTCTAAATCAAAGACAGTACAATTAGTTTTTTACTGGTTTTAGTAAGCATGAGCAAATTCCCATGAATAAAATTTTGTGGGCCACTTGGAAACACTTCTTAAACACCACTATATAGAATAAATGCACATTTTCCTCTCTTGGCCATAGCTGTGTCTTGAGAAATAATTTTAGATGTACCCTATGATGGAATATCACAGCTGTATCAAATATTACTGGAATGGAAATTTACATAATTTAAACATCTGTGTGTTCTTTAAACTGATCACTTATTGTTATTTTTTCTTTATATCTGTTTTTATGGTAGCTATGCTTAAAAATCACCATTTCCATTGTTTTTGTTGGATGACCACATTGCAGGTTACATTTTGTTATTGCTTACTGGTGTGTTTCTTACACCTTTCCCTGGAGCATCTTCCCTGCAGGAGATAGGATGTGAGACTAAAAAGCCTGTGGTTCTGATCACCTTTGGCAGTTCCTGTGATCCTAAGTTTGTGTACTGTATTGGAGCTTTGAAACTCTTGTATTAGATGGGATATGGTTGTATTGCCCCAGGGATGCAAAGCTGGAGTACTAAAGGAACAAATTAACAGGATGTCACATTAAAATAATTTTTCAACTCTAATTTAGGTAACTAGATTAATGTGAGTTCATTTAGGAATACTTAAATATAATGTAATCACATCTAAATGATGTACAATATCAACAATAATTAAGGTAGAAAAATCAAATTTATGTAAAAAGGAGCCTAGACTTTCAGTGTTTGTACATCTCAAGTATATCTGCTGAAAGAAAGTGGAGTCAAAAATGAATGTTTTAAATTCCAAATCATGCAGGAAATGTGACTTTGACTCTTGGAATCTTTCTATAAGGAATTTTTAAAAACCTGACACTGTCTTCTGGCCTATTTTCCATTGTCAGGACTGGTCAAGCCCTTCAGTCCACTTGAAAACACTTTAGAATTTCTAGTAAGTACTAAAGCAATGTGACCACTACCTATAACAATAATTCCTGAAAATATGTGTATTTTAAGTGTTTTTTTAATACCTGTGCTGTAGTTCTATTTTATAAAATGTACAAATGGCACAGTACCTTTTGGAATGCATGTTTTAACTGCAAAACAATTTTTGAGGGTGAAATGCAGAGATGGGCTAGAAGAAAAAGAACCTTTGAAGCTTGTGATATAAATGGAACAGATTAAATATATGATTAATAAAGTGGAAAGAACTAATTTTCAAATGGTTTGTTGTAAAGCAAGGCATCACACTCACTGGAATAGGTCAGGTTACCCTGAGAGCACTAGCACTATTAATTTAGCCTGGATAAACAGCAAGAGTACATATTTTCATTTTCACAGAACAGATTTATTCTGATTTCAAATTTTCTTATAAAGAAAAAATCCTGTTTATCTATCCAGGAACAAAATTCCTTAGAAAAGTTTATCTATCCAGGAACAAATTTCTTTAGGAAAGTGTCAATGGTCTTTACTGTGCATCACTTCATCATCTTACTACAACACAATTTTACATTCCTTTTTGTTTTTTATTTTAATTTTTATATTACAATTTTAACTTATATTGTTAAAGTGAATTAATAGTCACAGTTAATAATCAAATAATAAATTATTAACTGTGACTATTAAGTCACTTTAACAATGAAAACTAAAGTGAAAATTCCAAATGAAACTTGGTAGGTTTTATGCTACATGAAAAGGAAAAATCATCCATTGACTGGTGAGAACCTGCTTTGAAATAAACATTTTTGTTAAGACTGAAGACTGCAGGTGGTTATTGCATTCCATTGTGCAGTTTCCTGGAAGTTTACCTAATTTTAGTGGTTCTATTATATTGCACAAACTCGGTTTCCTGTCTACAAACTTTTCTCTGTAACTGGGCAAGCAGCTGGCTGATATACAAGCTATTGACATGTAAGAGGAGCAGATAGGTATTTAATCAAGAATCTGCTTAGGTGGAAAATGAACCATTGCAGAATATTACTCACTTCTCTGTGTAGTGCATCTTAATAGAGAATATTCAGCTCTGTGCCAAAATTTTCATCAAATGTGAACTTTTGGATCCGGAGCTTTTCCAAACCCATTTAATTGGTGAGAGAAATTCAACACTGAGCGGGAACATCCGAGTAATTTACAACCTATTCACCACTACTGGTGTGGTAGTTTTGCAAAGGATGAGATCATAAGCAAGCAGACAGTTTATCCTAATTAAACTGTATATATATATATATATGTACTGTGCCTAATATGAGAACAACCCAGAAGTAAACCAAGAGGAGTCATTATTAGATTCCATTCCTCAGAAGCTTGTTTTATTTGCTGTTAATGTTCATCTTACGAATGCTATTGAGAGATCTACCCTAAAAATATCTGCTAAAGAAAAAGAAATTATTGCCTGAACTTTCTTAGATTGCAGCCACAAGCTCTTTTAAAGGAAATGTAACAAAATAAGGAAAACTAAGACAATGGGTGAAGAAAACTTGAGTCAGAATAAACAAGACAGAATGGGTTGGAGTATGTCAACAATGGAGACTTCTGCTGAAGCTACATTGCTTCTCATGTGGGTTTGTCATGGTTTAACCCACTTGGGAACTAAACCCCACACCCACACAGCTGCTTGCCCACCTGCCCACCAGCAGGACAAGGGAGAAAATTAGAGAAATAATAGTCAGAAAACTTGTGGGTTGAGGTAAAGAGTTTAATAAGTAAAGCAAAAGCTGTGCATACAAGCAAAGCAAAACAAGCAGGCAGGTATTCAGCCATCGTCAGGGAAGCAGGTCTCCATCAGGCAAAATGGTTACTTGGGAAGACAAAAAATTATAACTCCAAACATGTGCCCCTTCCTTCTTCTTCTCCCAAATTTCCATGCTGATCATGATGCCATATGGTGTGGAATATCCCTGCAATCACTTGGGGTCAACTGTCCTGGCTGTGTCCCATCACAGCTTCTTGTGCACCTCTGGTCTACTCACTGGTGGGATGTGGTGACAAGCTGAAAAAGCCCTACTCAGCAATAACTAAACCATCCCTGAATTATTAATGCTGTTTTCAGCACAAATGCAAAACACTGCCCCATACAAGCTACCATGAAGAAAAGTAACTCCTCCAGCCCAAACTAGTGCAAAGTATCAGTTTACTGTGAGCAAGGGGGTATGTGTATAGAACACAGTAAAAGTGTCCTGAAGTGCATCTCGTACATGACTGATAAAAAGTAAGTCTTGCTAAGAAAAGAAAGTGACAATCCATGAAGTGTTCCACTGTTCTAGTGCAGCAGATTTTCTCCCATCAGGCATGAGAGTTACAAATGGAAGGATATGCATGTCTAGGGACAGTCGTGTCACTAAGGTGAGTCATCTCAAAAGAGAACAGTTGGTGGAAGTGCTGTGTTCTTGAAGGAAGAGGCACCAGTTGGTGGCTGAGGATTTCTAATTAGTTATTAGGAAACTCATTCAGAGACTCTGTCTGAGTCAGCTATCTTATAAGCCTGCTTCTTAAACTGATTGCCCAATGCCTATCCCAGACAGAGACTGCCTAGGAGAAGGTTTGTGTATGATACCAGCTGTGGGTGAAATTAACTTGGTTTTATTCCATCAGCATAGCAACTTTCATCAACATTCAGTTCTTAGAAAGTAAAATGTTTTAGACTGTAACTGAGATTGTTCCTGTTACCCACAACTTTTATAGCATTAGCCTTTGCTATTTACTCTGGCAAAACCTATTTTCCACTTTAGCTTCTCAGCAGTAAATAGTAATTATTCACGGCCTAGACTTGAGATTCATAAAATAGCCAGCAGTATCATACCCACTAAGCTGTCAGTTTTCAGCAGGGCACTTGTGATATTACCTATGGCTTCCTGTCTTCTTGACTTTCTCCAACAATCTCCTCCATCAGCTGTGTCTCTTATGCCATAGAAACTGCTGTCAGCGGCCTGGTGGATGGCTCATTTGACATGTCTGTCATGTTGTGAAGTGTGTGTAGGAGCTGGATTAAATGAAGAGAAGGTTGGGTTGTCTGTCTGCCTACTGAGGAGCTTCAGGTCAGGGAAAGCTTTCTCTACATTAGGACTGCAATAATTGGAAGAGAAGAAAAGTAGAAGGCAAGGACAGCTTTGTGGTGAGGTAGGGAGAGGGAGGCAGCAGAGATTGAATGGAGGTGGCTGAAGTATGTATGCTGTTGGAGTATAGGAATAATAGTTCTTTTCACTGACATATTGGAGTCTTTGGGAACTTTTAAGAAAATAATTTACTGTCAGCTTTTTCAGCCTTAGACTTTTAGCACACATTAGGCTCTTGCTAATGCTTTCAGGCATTAGCTCTTCCCCCTTTCGGAAAGTTGGAGGGAGAAAACAGAAGAGTGATGTGGAAGTATCTTTATGTCTGTGTATATAAAGAGTGAGGCATCTTTTCTTCCTCTCCCAAACCTGATTTTTTTGTGGAGCTCACATTAAGTTGTAGAAAACTCATCTGAATAATTCTGCACTCTGTGGATATCAGCAGCTTTTTACAATAGATTTGTGATGTTCCCAAATACTGTGGTGGTACAATGGTAAGTAAGGTAAGCAGTGAAAATTTCTGATACATTTTTAAGTAAAGTGAGAGTGTGTTGCCCTTAAAATTGCATTAATGAAAGGCCATCCCTTTAAAATAGAGGAGAGAGTTATTTTTTATGCAAGTGCAGATTTTTGATGCCAAGACAATAAAGAAAAACCACAGTTTGTTCCACTAAGCTTGTGTCATATTGTCAGCACTTGCCCATATGGAAAACATATATATTGTCATGAAAACATGAAAATGGGACAATTTAGTAATGTTTTGAGTAGACTTTGTAAATATCATATGTATTTTTAAATACATAAGTGATGCAGTTTTGAACACAAAAGAGCCACAGTTGTGGCAGCCAGATTTTGCTGTGTTCTCAGAGCAGCAAAATTAGCAGAGCTGCAAATGTAGTTATTCAAAAGTTGAAAATTTAGAATAAGTCAGAAGAAGTAATAGGAGATTTGGTGGGAAACCAATAAAGCTAAAAGCAGCACAAATACACATTCCTTTTTCTCACCAGTGTTCAGAATTTGTGTGTGTGCTTTTAGATTTAACTGAGCTTTTCTCTTTTGCATGAAGACTCAATAATTAAGCTTGACATCTTGGTGTCTGGGGCAAATTTTCACCTCATGGGTGGCTGAAGTTGTGGTATTGTTGGGCAAAGGGTAGAAATGTGAGCAGCTCTGTGACCTTTCAACGCATTATGAGCTTGTGTGGGTCTGGAAGGTACTAAGGCTTGGTCTTCAGGTTTATTCTTAACCTGCTGTTAAACGTAGCAGTTGTGCAGAATGTCAGAGCTCAGTAGGTATGAATGGGAAAATGAGGCTATGCATTAGCTGAGAGACTGGATCATTATGCAGAGGGGAGGAATCAGAAGCATCTTTACAGGTTTTTTTTTCCCTTACCTTATTACACTATATGTTTTCCCTGTAGGTTCTGTGTTAAATTTGTGATGGTCTTACTTGCAGAAAAAGTAATTTTGAGCACTGTTTAGTATTATGGTATGTGTTTTTCAGTAATTGATGCAGGCCAGAGACTAGGAGGTATTTGATTAGCAGTAGTGTTATTTTGGGATCCACTGTGCCTGGGATTCCTTCACATGCTAATCATTCAACAGTTTTCTGCCAAAATCCTTTCTGACTTGATTCTGTTTGTAGTGAGTAACATTCCTTTCTTTCCCACCTTGTATAAGCCCTTTGTTTTGGAGTTTAAAGTTTCCAGAGCACATGACACATGCCTAGCTAAGGTCTTGTACTACTCCAGTGCACCTCCTGATGTATTAAATTGTCATTCACCAATGTTCTGGGTCTTGAAAACAATGTCACCTGATTGTACTGGCTTAGCCTGTGAGTCTCCTGAGGCACCATCTGAATGAGAATAGCTCATGTCTCCTCTCCACAAAGGCCAGCTGATGTACAAACCCCACCTTTCTGTCTCTCCCTTCGAATTTGTGACCTACCAAATGGGAGTATTGCATCACTGGGGAAGCTGAGCTTCCAGCTGTGGATCTTTTACTGGTTTTCACCCTGGTGCTATGAGAATCTGCTTCCAAAGCTGAAGAAATCTAACTCAGAATGCCAGTGCTTTTAAACTATATTGTTGAGGGATTTTGTATTGGAGCTTCCTGAGAGTGAGGAAAGAGAACTTGCAATTAAAAAATAGTAATTCTTGTTGTTACTCACATGACAATAATAACAATGTCTGTCTTTTAAAAAAATTCCAAAGAAGTCCTTCTGATTCATATTTATATAGAAACTATTGGAATGTTTATTTCACTGCTAGTGGCCAAGGGATAAGATAAAATTCTGGTGCTGTATTTATATTCTATTTTGCAGACATATCTAATCTTCAGTGGCATGAGAAATGTTGTAGAAAAGTATGTCATCAAAAATTGCTTCAGCATCATACTTAAAAATCTGTCCTCTGGAAAACAGGTCAGCTTTCACTGTAGCTTATGGTAATACACAGAGACACTAGAGAGTATTTTATCTCTTATAATGGAGATAGTATAGATAATAATATACTTTCATCTATTACTTTTATCAGTTCTTCTTATCTCCTTTGTGGCATCAAAAGCATGTATTCAGAGAAGATTGAGACAGAAGTGTCTGCTTTATTTAATACTCACATGAAGGGCCTGATTCTGTTTACACTGAAGTCAGTGGAAATTTCTGTCCTTGATAGGAGCAGAAACAACTGTCTGAATTCTCCTCACAACATTTCTTTCGTGTTCTTTATGGTATGCACGTGGGGAACAGAGACTGATCTCTCAAATCATGAAAATATTGTTATAATTGAAAAGATATTAGTGTTGTAACTTTGTCATCAATTAACAGACCTGTCAGTTCTGTCAAAATGTGTGTGCATGACCTCTCAGTGTTATGTATCTGAGTGCTGGCAGCAAAAAGAATTCAAAGTAACATGCATATACATTCTCTATGTCTTCCAAGTAATTTTTCAGAGTTTCCAGAAATGAATGTCTTGTTGGAGAAGTGATAGTACAGGACATTAGTGATTGTCACTTTTCTCCTGTTTTTCAGTTGTCTTGAGTGTGGATTAGTAGGTTTTGCTTTGTTGTAGGGCTATTTGGATGATGCTGTTTATGTTTCCTGCAATTGTACCAGTTCACCATGTAATACTGATTTTTCAGTCAATGGTATGTGAAAATTTTTTTTAAGTATTTTTTATGTTTTGAAGAATTTCAGAAAAAAAAAGCATAAAGTTTTAGAGTATCTATGAATTAAATATTTGGCAATGCATTTGACAACAAGCTTCTGCATTTGGTTTGAGAGGAAAAATGAGTAATTTTGTAACATTTCCTTTCATCCAACAGCTTCTTTTGACTTTATGGTAGCAGTAATAAGCTAAAATAACTGTCTTTTTGTGGGGTCTTTATTATGGAATAATTTTTTCCATGCTGACCATATTATTGCATATTTTTAGTTCCTTCTAAAATGTTCTGAGAATGTTTCTAAGAGACTTTAGTTGATCCCAGTTGTTTGCCCTTCTGCATCTCCCAAGGAGGTTGAAAACCACCTATAAGTGAGAGTCTGAGACCTTTCTTATGCTTCCAGAATAACTGCTCAACTGTAGAGGTCAGAAGTTAAATAGGCAGTATAACTCCCAAGTCAGTATTCTTAGGCACCTGTGAGATCAGACCAGTTGGGAGCCACTTTTTCAGAAAGGTTTTAGAAGCACAGCTCACATAAGCATCAAATTATCAGGATATTTCTCTCAATTTCATCAATTTCCTGAAACTGTAAGTTGAAAACTTAGTCACGTTAGTAGGCTTGTGAATCCACCCTTCTTGTTGTATTTAGAATTATTTTTTTTACCAGAATCAGGCAGGGTAAGAAACTGTAAAATTATTCCATAAAATAGTTGAAATTTTAATTAAATGCATAGATCTTCTATTGATCTCAATAAAGGGGTTAGTATTTTGTTTGATCATATTTTTTGTCGTTAATATTATTAAATATATCATATGGTTCAGAAGCACAATGATGGGATTTTTCTTTTCTTTTTGGAGATACAAAAAAAGGCTCTTGATTTTAAAATAACAACAGTTTAGAACATGTTTTTCGAATTCAAGATCCAGTTAGATGTCGTTGAACCTTTGGAGAGATTCCTTTACTTTTGTTGATGGGGTATGGAGAAAATATTTTCCTTGTTTTAGTTTGCTTTAAGAGACAGAAGACATCTGTGTTGAGTCATGGAGGAGTTTAGCTGTGATACATTACTAAAATGCATTTTGGCAGCAAATGGAGAGGTAACTACTCAATCTGTTGGGAAACAAGAGAGTCTTTCAGCCCATTTTTCAAAGTGCTCACAGTTCCCATTTGAAGGCATGTCAAACAATAAAAGTAGTGAGCAAAGAAAATTAATGTGTATCTGGAATACTTTAATTAAAAATAATAATTATTATGGACCCATGATGCTCACGAGCTCCTAGTTTCTTTTTATTGTTGATTGATTTGCTAAATTTTTTCCTCAACAAATTATATTGCTGTTCTGTTACATTTCATATTTGATTACTGAGAGATAGTGAAGCAATTTAAATGGGACTTTTAGGGAAAAAAAAAAGACTCTGGTTTTGAATTTAAACAGTATCCATTAAAATAAAGAAAGTTGTTTTAGTGCAGTGATTATTTATAATAAAAGATTTTGCAATAAAGATCCCAAGCAAGAATTAAGTACAAGAATTAAATAATTGGAAGACTCTCTTGAAAGCATGAAGCAAATGGTAACTTACAGAAAATTAAAATGCAGCCTTGGTAATGACAGAATTTAAACAGAGTGATTATGGGAAACAATGAAATTGTTTCTCATACAGGCTTTGCTTCAAACTGTAGATTCTCTATTTTATTCTTTATCCTGGAATGCTGAGTTTCTTCTGAGCATCTATCAGTTCTACCACAAGAATCCTCTCTGTTAGTGGCATGAGCTGGCTGTGCACAAGCTGTTTCAGACTGGGAGCCTGTTCTTCATGTTCTGCCAATAAAGTTAAATTGCACATTGTTTTGTGGCTTGATGCACATCCTTTAGAACAGAACAGATCTTTCTTCTCTGATTCTGTAACCTTAGAAAAAAGTGTAATTTTACCTTAATTTGCAGTGGTTCATGTACTTCACTACAGTCCAGAATGATGTAGGTATTGTAGGAAGAAGAGGGGAATGACTGTCAAACTGTCTTTAACATGAAACCTTAGGACTAAAGTATGACATTGCAGATATTGAGGTGTATGAGAGTGACAACGTTTGCTATCAGAGCAGCAGTCTTTAAAAGAGGATTGTGGTTCAATTGTCACAGCTCACAGAAAACAAAAATAAAACACTAGTTTATGAAAGAACACTATATTTTACGTGCTCAGTAAGACAGAGGAAGTGACTCAGTGCAAATCAGATCTAATTCTGAATAATCTTTTCCTCCAAAACTTGAGGAGAATCCAAATAAAGTAATGGGCTTTAAGTAGTATGACCACTTTACCATTTACTTTTTTGTGTTTTTTCTAACTTCCCTGTGCAAAAGAAGGTTGTTCCAGAGAGTGAATATTGTCAGAAACATTAGAAGTCCATACTGAAAAAACACATTGACATTTCTCAACTTTGTGCTTGATTCTTGATACTGGACATTAATAGACTCAAGAGTGTGACTAAATTTATACATGTTTTTAAGGATATTGCTTGAAGTGGCATATGTTAAAAGATATTTAGAATTTGATCCTCATTTTCCTCATTCAGAGAGAGACATTGCAGCAATATGCAGGACTGCTCACATGTCATCAGGTGCTTCAGTTATGATGTAGATAGAATAAGAGTGGAAAATGAGCCATTTTGCATACTTGAGGAAAAAGGAAAGAAGAATCACAGGCTTCTGTAGGGAAATGGTGTAGCTGTGTAGTTCTGCTGATAGATCTGTGAGCAAAATGTATCCACTTCCTCCAGAGACTTGCAAAATGGGAAGAGCAAAAGTAATACTACCCTACTTTAGAGCATAAGGTAATGGTGGATTCAGCTTCTGAAGAAGAGAGAAAACAAGTCTTAAACCACAGGAAGTATACAGAACAGAAGGGTCTGTACCTACCAAAATAGACTTCATGGAGTCTGAGAGTCATATTTTGAATATGAGATCTGTCTACAAATTGGTGGAAAGTACATGTACAGAATAGTCACAGAATCAAACAGGCAAAATTCAAGAAATAGCTTTATCTGTCTTGCAGTTTTACCTTTGGTTTTGATGGAAACAAAGGCAGTATGCACATACCTAGTTGTGTTCGAACGTTGTAATAATTCAGACCACATAAGAAAGATAGGGCATCAGATATGGAAAAAGAACATAGGAAAAGTGTTATTCTCTGATTATGGTTTTTAAAAAATAAACTGTGAAAAGAGAAAGGTTATTAAGAAACTTTTATAGTTATTTAGAACTCCAAATAGACTTTAATTCATTTGATTTTTATAGACTAGTATACTTTAATCTTCATTGCAGAATCTGAAGTGTACCTGTTACATACTAGTAAATTACTTGTCAATCCCTTGGGCAGTATATTTTAATATCAGTATTATATGGTAGATGATATAAATCTTGTATATGGTATTATTAGCTTAGGCAGCTGCTGACTTAAAAAGGCCAGTTTAACAAGTCACCACTGTATTATGTTTAATTAGGTACAGTTTATATAATGAGGTGTTCAGTTCTAATGGAAAGACATGCTGTGAGCAGCACATCTGCAGGAATAACTATTACAATCAGCATTGCAGAGACCCATGGAACTGCAAATTAGACTTACTTATCTAGAAATAAATTACATCCCAATGCCTTCATAAAGCTCATTAATTAATTCCACTGGCATAAAGGTCTTTTTCTTAATTTCATGTTCCATTAGCATAATAAACACAATTTGAGTTACAACAGTATGATCAGTTTAATGGATGCTATTTATTTTAGTTTTTTATTTAAAGTCCCGGTAACATAGAATTAACATCAATATGCTGTTTGGTCCTTTATTAAAAATTCCCATAGGATAACCAGCACAGATGTTCAATACAGCATCATATATTTGCTGCATTTTATGACTTTACTAATTGGCCATATGGAAAGGTGTTGCTTGGTTTTTTTTTTTTTTTTTTTTTTTTTTTAATCTGATAAATTATATGGATTGTAATAGTCACAATTGGTTACTATGTGAAGTTGGACCGGTTAATATACACTGCATGCTGGGAGCAAAACAAGAGTAAGCAAAGTTTTTATGTATGTGGATTCATAGTAAATAATAACAATGTACTTCCTGGTGTATTAAAATCAGCTTCATTTATATGTAGTTCCTGACATAATTGTAATCCTTAATTTATGCAGATGCTGTCTAATCAGAATGAAATGCTGCCAGCTATTTGTTTAGTCACAGTTACCTTATAGACAACCTAGCTGTTCCATTCACCTTTTATTGAGTCCCACTTTTCATGATAAACTACACTGTTAGCAACATTTATGGTAAGATGTTGTATGTCACTACAACGAGGGGTTTCATTATTCATCTATTAATACTGGTTATTTTTGATGAAATCTATATCTATGATTTTGTTTATTTGTTGTAGACAAGAAGAATGTCTTTAAAATTTTGGTTTTACCTTGTATTGCCCATTTAATGCTAAAGCCTAACTTGAATATAACCAAGCTAATTTTGTCATCAGCTTGGTAGAAATGTTTTCTAAGGCTTGTCTCTTACATTGTTTTTGCATTTCCTGATCTTATTTCTCTTGTCTGCATTTAGTATCACAACTATCTCTGCTATTATCTTCTCCTTCAGCCTTTATTGCAGCCCCCTTCAAAAGTTGCAGAGTGGCTGGGTAGTACTCATGCATCATGTAAACCCATCATTTTTCACGTAAAAAGTGATTTCTGTCTTTACACTGTAATTCACCTTTCTATTTCTCCCATGCTTTCCAAAATCATTTGAACCTGAGTCGTTTATTTTTTGCTAGTGTGATTTCCTTCTATTACATGACCTCAATTATGTTATCAGAAAGAGTTGCACCGGAGCAGATGAGGGCAGATTGCCCTAACACCAGTGTGTATGTTTGTATGGGCATACACATGCACAGGTATTCAGTTCTCAAGGATCACATGGAAGAATTTTGATTTAAAAAATGCTCTGTAGCTCATTGTAATTTTTAATGCCCCCAGCCTGGCACATGCCCATACCCTTGGAATTTCTGGTTTGAGCTTGTTTTTTTTTTGGTTTTTTTTTTAACAATTCCATCTCATATATTTAATGACTGGATTTTTTTGAGGCATTTAAACATGGATATAATCTTAAGAAGGGAATTTTGCATTGAAATTAGGGTTTTATTGTAATTGGAAATTAAAAAACATGCAGAAAAAGAACTGGCCTTTAGTATCATCTCTTGTGGGCGACTTTGAGCTGTAGGAAACACAAAGGAGTGTAGGTTCCATAAAGCAATGAAGTTGTATGACCAGAATAATGTTTCTTTCTTTGTAAATTCTGTTTAGTGCAGATGTTCAAATGAAATTTTTAAAATGAATCATTATTTTCAGATGTTTCAATGTTATGGGTCCTAAGACACACATGTCAACAAAAAATGATTTTGCACTGAAGGACAAAGCTAACATTATTACACAGCTGCATTGTCTGTGAATATAAAAATGTCTTTTTGTGCACTATATAGTCGCACCCTGAAAAGATAAAAGAGAGGTGACAGTAGAGGTTTGATTCTGTCCCACATTTTAGAACAGTGACTTGAAAATCTTGTGCATTTTCAAATTCTTACATAGAGATTTGTTATATGGTTCAAGCTGGAAATATGTGTTACAGGTTTTTGACAACAACAAAAACAAGCTGGTCAAATAGTGCCAAGCCGTGGCCTTTCCAGGTGATTGAGCTGGTGGTGGTTACATAGGCAATCATGTACAGTGTTCTTTAGCAGTGTAAATTGAACACTGTTCCAATTACATGGGTGAGTATAAGCAAACCTTGCTCAGGTGGCAGCAAACTGCTAGAGAGGATGGCCTGAATGCATTTGGAACAGAGGGAGAGGCAGATAGTACTTTTGGAAAACTGGGTATCAGAATGATTCAGGTGATGATAACTCTTACCACATTGCTATAAGTGGGAATAAAATAGGAAGTTGAGCAGTAAGAATGGGGACTCTGCAGCCACCTATAGAGCTCTATGTGGATTCCTTTTTGCTTTCTATGGCTTTCAGTGAGATCTTAAACTTATCTCTTGCTGCCAGCCTTCATTATTAGCTCGTGTTACAAGGAGAAACATTCTGGAAAATTTTATCCTCAAGAAAAAAGTAAAAGCACATTGCTTTGCATCTGTTTTAGAGGTTGTATATTATTTCTATGTATTATTTGGATATCTGAATCTGGAATTCCAATTCACCAACAAAATTATATTTGTAATGGCAAGAAACTGGCATGGAAGATTTTGGAGAATCTTCTACCTGGCATTCCACTGATCTCAAAGCACCTGAGGTATCAGCCTATCTGAAGTTGAGCATTTTGATTTGTCTGGCAGTGCATTGGGCATCTGACAGCTTGGGGTTTTTTTCTTCAGCTGTATTTTTGTCATAGACACCACTATCCTATCTCCACTTCTACCACCAGCTTTGCACTTTGCAGCTGGACAGAGTAGTTGGCTTTGTAGGGTTGAAAGCCTGAAAAGCAGGCAGCAATTTCCTTTGATCTTTTGGATTCAGATTAACAGAGAAGCTTGGGATCAGAGAGAACAGGTTCCTCATGTTGATGTTTATTCATCTGATCTCTTACTCCATTGTATCCCAGTGATGACTGGGTTTTCTTAAAATCTAAGTAGATGGAGAAAGAAAGGATAACACTCAGGGAATAAGACACACATTAGAAGGAGATGATTGTTTATTGAAGATGAATCTATACTGCTGCTCTGCATATAACCCTCTGCAAGGAGGAGTTCTGATGGAGGGCTCAGAAAGAATAAGGAGAAAATCTAGCACAACACAGAAATTTCTACATATAGGTTTAGTCTTCTGAAATAAGGCGTCTTTTAAATATCACTTGCTGTCTGATAGAGAGAGAGAAGTAGCAGAGAATCAGAATTAAATTGGCTTCTCACAGTGCCTGAGGCTTAGGATAGAACTTTGTGTCACTGAGGAATACAGAAAAGCATAGCTGCAAGTATCATTTCACAGACATGGCTGGTTCTGGGAAAATCTGGCTAGGGAAGAGGCAAATTGCTGTTAACTTTCACCAGAACCTGATCAGACCAAATGCAGTTGAGTCAGAATAAAACATCTTTTTCACATAGACATAGATGTCATCTGAATTCAAATGGAACTGTACTGTGTTCTCTGGTAAATGAGCCTCCAACAAGAATATTTTTTACAGAAGTTGAGAGTTTCTCCAACCTCTCAGTGATATCTAGAGACTTCTTATCTCATTAGTGTCTCAATAATAAGAGAGAAATAAGATTTCTTATTTATTTAAAACAGTATGGTGAATAAAATGCAATTGAAATGCTTTGTAATGTAGCCTTAATACAGGGATTGCCCAGATGCTAGGTTGGTAGTTGGTACAACTAAGTAAAATGTTAATACAGTCAGACATATTTCTTAAAGCCATCCAATGCGTGTTATTTCCACAGGGTGTTACTGATGCTTTGCACCTTGGTGATACATATTTGAGAAGCAGAAATATTATTTAAAAATCTTATAGGACTACAGGTGTCACTTTTCAGAATAGATCTATAACCCCCCCCTAGTTTACATCAGGGATCCTGTAAGTACCCATGGAAATGTATGTATTCCTTTCTGCTTAGGAGTGGTCTCTGTAGTCTGTCCTTTGCATGATCTCCAGGAGGCAATATCAAGTACCCTGCTCAGGCCTTAGGCTTCAGACCACAAACTGTAGGTTTTTGATTGTTGATTTTTTTTCCCACAGTCCTTACTTAAAAAAACAAGATAACTTTTAGGAAAAAAATGAGAAATACATAGAGAAACTGAACAGTAGCACTAATGTTGAATCTACAGGCCCTGTAATATGTTTTATTTGTTTAAGCAAACACTTTTAATTGTAATTGGTACTGTTGCACTCAGGTAAACATTAGTGGTACTTGAAAAGAGCACCTAATAAGCGAAGGATTTGTAGAAATTCAATACATACAGCTGAACTCTGAGAAGTTGCTTTGTTCTTGTCATAGTGCTTGAAGTTAATGGACAACTGAAATAGAGTGGCTGTATGTGTCATACATTGAGTGAAGAGGACTGACTTAAAGCCATTAGCGTCCAGAAAAGAAAGACAAAGGCAGAAATTATATTGCTTCCAGATGAATCCTAACGTTCCCCAGATTCCATGTTAGCATGACAGGCTATAGGAAGGCCATTAATCAGAAGGTCAGATAGTGCAATTTTAGTCAGATTTTCTTGATTGAAAAAGCACCAGAAAACTCTCTAGAATGCTGCAGAATCTACAAAATACTTTTTAAAAACTGGTTTAATGGCTTGATGACCGAAGTGACAATTCTACCTGTCATACTAAAAGGGGAAGTTAGCTTTCAACACTGAGTATGGTAGAAGTGCTGGAAGAGCTGAGTTATGCTGCAGTTTGAAAAAAACAGTTAATTATTTTTTTGTTTCTTCAGAATTCTTTAATGCAGTTAAAGCATAAATCTTAAAACTCCCTTCCATTACTACAGTTCTTGAATTGGTTTAATGTCAGCCCTCAATAGCTTCTTTGCTCCTGAAGGAGTGTTTTGGTACTAGATCTTTATCAGCATTTTCTCTTTAACACTTTAAAAAAAATAATAATTTGATAGTTAGCTCCCCCACCTTCTAATATGGATTTTTAAATAAGCCTCATCAGTCATATTTACTATAATATAATTTAGGTGCATTTCAAAACAGTCCACTCTTGACATCAAATGCTAAAAACAAAGCAGATACTTGAATATGTATATTCCTTGCAGCATGGAAAACTCCACTGTAGATCACTTGTGTGTTCCTGCCAATAACATGTCTCAAACCCTTCTCTTTGATTAGCAGGTGTGTCAGCTAGAGCTTTTAGTACTAAAATCTGCGCACAACCTCCTGTTTTTTGACTGTTGATTCCTCCCACTTCTCAGTCATTATAACAGCCTGTGAATTTGCTGGACATCTGTATAAAGTTGATTTGGTAGGAGGCATGACTGTCTATTTTGGTTTTCCAGTCTTGAAATTCTGAAGTTAGACTAGAGCTGAAATAATGATGGAGAGAGAAGGAAAATCTTAAAATCCTCTTTTTGCTAACCAATAAAAGTTGCTCAGCCAAAAAACCTCTCATATTTATGGCCTCATAATTAACATAAGGCAACGTTTGCTCTTAGGCCTTTTGTCAGCTTTGTTCTCCTGTCACTACTTTTCATTCTTTACTCTCCTCCTGTCAGTAAACCCACATGAACAGTAAGGGAAAGATCATTCTGTTAGTATAATAAATACTGTAATGCATCATTGCTTGAGCTGACTTATCTGCTGCTTGAAGCTTGAATGAATGTCCACAAGTTGTGGTAAATCTGTTTCTCTGTAATGGAGTAAACCCCAAATACTGCATAGCAAGAATCATTGAACTTGAGTCACTACAGCTTTAATTCTTGTATCCTTGGGCTCTCAGTACATGCTGGATACCACTTGCAGTTTTGGATGAGAAATTGGACAGGCTACAATAATAAGTGGTCTAGTTAGTGCTGGCTGCAGAATAACTACTTGTACCAAACAAATGGTGTTTGCTGTAAGAGGGGGAAATGCTACTGTTTTAGATTAAAACCTTTCATTTTCCCATTTTGGTTGCAGACATTTTTCTGTACACTATGGAAGTACAGTTCTGAGGAAGGTAGAGCAGATGTGTGTTCAGGCATTTGTATTTTGTCATTTGACATAGTGCAAGGAGACCTAGGTGACATTTTAAAGTTTGTGTTATGTCAGAGGTTAAATAAAATGGTCTAGTGTTGACTTCTAGCCTTGAAAATTAGTTAACCCATACTATGGTGCTTTTTATTGGATAAGCTTTCTGAGACTTTTATTCTATTTCATTGTATTAGAATGTAAGCAGTCTTCATCAGTAATAGTTAATTAGTCTGATTTGTAGAGGTTCTGACACATTCAAGCCCAAAATAGGAAAAAAATTCTGATGCAATGTTTACAGAAGTACTCCTGCTAAATTTTCTTACGTATAGTGTTGTTGATATTGGATGAATTGTGTCCACAGTATGTACAAACACCCTTTTTGAAGTGAGAGAAGCTACCCTTTGTGCCACTCCTAAATATCCTAGCTATTTTTTAGCTTTGCATTAAATACATGTGGCTTCAGTGTTCATATAGCTTGTCATGAAAAATATCAGTGTCAACTGTTCCCTTTATGCCTAGATATTATACAGTTGTCAAGGAAAATAATTGCATTCTTCCTTTCCCGTAATATTTACCAGCTTAAGAGATTTTGTTGTCTGTTGAGCAATCTCAGAAGGAAATAAATGACTACATAGGATGGAACTTCCAACTGTAAGACTAATTGCCTTCCTTTTTATTTCTTAGGCCATTTTCCATCAGTGCAGTGAAATGGAGTGCTAGTGCCCAAAACTAGTGTGTTGGAAAGTACATTGCTTTTCACTTGTGTTTTGCTTTTTACCTTTTGCTCCTATTTATCGTACATAAAATTATACTTGTCCTGAAGCATTTATCAGTTAAATGTGGCAATTTTAGGAGTTTTTAAGCCAAAGTTAATATTAAATTGCTGCTGAGGGCACTCAGCACCATACAGGGTGGGGCCCATAGTGAAAGCCAATGTCTGAGGAATAAATATTTTATAATAGTTTTAAAGAATTGTGAGATTTCGTTATGAAGTTTTGTTTAAACTGATAGAAAATTGTCATGGATAGAGTCATGCAGTTCACTTACAAGAAAGAAAAAACAATGCATTTTGTTTTTATCAGGCAGTGTGTTAACAAAGTTCTGTGATAATTGTGACTAATTAAAATCCATGGGAAGGTACCTGTGAGTATTTACTGCTTGTGAACAGGGTCAGAAAGAACTGACTGAAACCCTCCTGTTGAGCCATGAGGTTCAGAAGGAGTCCCCTTTCACTCTAAACTCCTCAGAGGGGAGCTTAGATGCAGTTGGATCCAGATTTAGTTCCAGACTTGATGAAGGATTTATATGCACATTATTTTCTCTATATCACTTAGATAAGATTTCAGCCTTTCAGTGTGCTTGTTCCCAATTCACTTACCAAGTATTTGATACAGTAAGGATTATTGTAGGTGTCTTACTCAGGAGCTTATCCTAATATGCAGCCGATTGCCATTCAGGAGAGCTCAATGGGCCCTGACCATAAATATGTGGAGTAAGATGATTGTGTTGTAGTCACATTTGTATACTGCCTACAGATGTTAACTTCATCCAGATTTGGCTTGAGTAGGGCATTGACCAGCCCTGTGGTTTGAAGTGTGCCTTGCTCCAATTAGCCTTTGGCTATTGTGTTGTTATGTGTCTCCTGAATCCACTTTAAGCCAGATGCAGCCGTCATTACCAAATCATCTATTAGGACCACCACTGGTGGTTATCACTTAAGCAGGTTTACAGAATGTAGTGGTCAGGTTGAGACAGAGAAAGAAAAGCACACTGTCACAAAAAACTTGGCAACAGGACAGGATGTACATAAAAATGTATCTTATTTTCATAGGATGACTGGGCAAATAATATACTGTAAGAGGTATGTCCTGATTTTAGATAATGTTTTAATGAGAGTTTATAATTTGGAAAACACTCCAAGCCCATGTATATTGCATCCAGAATACAAATCTGCAGGTTTCCTTGGGATTTTCATTTTCACGTGACGGCTTAACTTGTTACTACTTGATTATAATTAGGTACTTGATTTTCATCAACAATAATTTCTAAGTGGAGTACTTTATGTCTTTTTAAAGCAAGCTCTGCTTAATATTATGTGATTTCAGCCAAGAATATGAATTCCTCTGCCTCAGTTTATGTTTTCATACTATGAGTAATTTACTTAACTCAATGTAATATTCAGCATAAAAATAATTATATGTAACATTTTAAGCTCATACCGATGTTAGGAGTAAATTGAATTTATCTCTCATACTATGTTACATTAACCTCTAAAATCTTGACTGAAACTGATGTTTTAGGCCTTCAAAAACCCACTGTTACATTTTGTAACATCTCTTTTCTCTTAAAAGCATAGCATGAATCTGTTTTAATTTCATTGAACAGTTCTAATTTCAAAGTCTCATGTTTGTTGAGTTTCTAACCCTAAAGAGCTACCCAGGATTAATCAAAACTTAATCTGTGTAGAGAGTCTTTTGATTCTTTTTCTTTCGCTGTCTTTAACAGGACATTGCCTATGTAAGCAAAATCAATGTTAAATGCTTGTTAGAAATGTTGTGAAGTTAACATAAAAGGTTTTGTCACCCAAACAAGGGTCCTGGAGAAACTAGAGAACTGCTTACATTTACTCTAAGTTTTGCTTAGTGTGCTGCAGTCTGATGGGGGAGTTCTGGCAGCACCCAGACATGTGCACAAAGGGCTGAGTTTTATTAACCCATTTTCTATGCAAAGTAAAGGTAGTCAAAAGAAACTGAACAGTAAAATCTTACTGGAAAATTATTACTGAAAAATTGCTTTAATACTCTATGTATGTAAAATATGAATCATAATTGGTTTCCATTTATGTGCTAGAGACTGTTAAGAGACTCTTGTGAGGACACCAATTGAAAATGGCTCAGGGTTATAAAGGAAAAAAAAATAGAAACCATTTTAAAGGATGTTTTAGTGAGAGAAAGGTATGAGGAGGGAAATTCATTGTAGAGCCTGCCATGGGCAAGCAAGTGATTTGGAGGGGAAAAGGAAAGAACACATTTCAAAAAGTGAGTGGTCTATTAGTGTACTCAAAAGTACATATCTGAGAGAGAACTGACCCATGAGCCTGAACTCAGAAAGATGTTCAGGAAAAAGAAATGGATGTGGACTCTTCTGCTCACCCAAAAAGACCTGTATGGGGAAATTGTGTAAAAACCTCCATGTTTTCTAGCTTTGTTATTACATATGTATGACTGACTTACAAACTGGGGAAGGCATGAATGTATGGCAGTCATCATAGGAACTTTATTCTAAACATTCTGTCCTACCCTGGAACCCATGAAGTAATTTCTTAGCTTAATCAGCACTGTATCTGTTTTATAAACAGACATATTCTTTTGGGTTAATGAAAGACTACATTCCAAGTTGTGAAAATGTGAACAGTGTTACAGAACAGATGTATGTAAGTTTAAAAGATGTACTTTCTGAAATACATGGTTACAAATTTGCGGGATTACTTGAAAAGTGATAGAAATAAATTTGTTTCCTGTTCTTCATGGATTTTTTGTTTTGGTTTAATTTTTCTGGAACAAGAAAAATTCCTATGGATAGAAATCACATAAGTAGTTAAAATCTTAATTTCATTTGTTGTTTCTGTCTGTGTATTCATATATGGATTTTGAGAGAAAGAGTGAAAAGGCAAGAAACATTTGTACATGTATATTTGAATACAGTACATAGTGAGCAATGACCAAGGTGGCAAAAATTTGAGCTCAGATTTCTAAAATTGCTTGAGGCTTATCTGACTCTGATGCTGAAACCTATTATCAGTTCCCCCTGTCTTCAAGGAGAGCAGAATTAAATTAACACTGAAAGTTTTTGAAAATCAGGGAAAATCTTTGCTCAACTGGAATTGAATAGCCTGACCTGATTCTAATAAGCTATTATCAAAAAATTAAGGTAAGCACAATTTTGTTAATATTCAAAACTTGTTGAACACTTGACTATTCTTCTGTCTTCTTTTGAAAATCCTGCTGCCTGCTGGTGGCAATCTGAACCTGCTTGTGCTGCTTAGAGTGAGATTATTTCAGTAGTGTGCTTGTCTTATTGGAATGACTCTGGGAAAGAGCCAAACTGCTACTGAAGATGTTCAACTGCCATTCTACTGAGTTGTTCTCTTCAAAATATTTCTTTAAAATCTCTGCCAGCATCTCAGAATTAAAGAATTTTAAGAGGTATAAATTACAATTACTATGTAATAAATTATTCTGTTATATCAATAGCTTGCTATGCAAAGTAAGCTACTTTAGGGGAATGAACTAGAGTAGGGTTTTGCTCAAGCTGTGTATTTAAAGGACAGTTATTCATAGTGCCCTTCTTTTGCCAGATTCAAACAGCTACTCAAGAATCATAGATGTTTAAACAGCCTGAAGCATTTTTTTCAAAAGTATGCAGTGACATTTGTCCTTTTCCTCAGTGGCTTTCTTTAGACTGTTCTTATTTAGGATACTGTGTTTAGAAATATTTAAGACTTCTAATTCTAATTGAAGAATTTAGATTATTTTCAGCTTGAATCTAAAGCAGAGAAATGTGACTGGGTAACAAAAACATCCATTTCTTGGGCTGACAAGATGATTTCAGCAGTGCTGATTTCAGAAGTTGTCAGTAAGTTCTGCCAGAATTAAAAATGCTGTGTTTTCTTCAGCTGAAATATGTCTGTGGTGAATTGCTCAGACTGAGGTTTCAGGGCCTTTTATACTAAATTTAGGTTCATCTAGTTTAGCTGTTTTCAGAACAGGTTAAAAGTATTGTAATCAAAGTGAAAAGCATGAACTTAAAGATCTTGTTTTAGGAAAAAAGCTCTCCCTTAATCCAGAAAAGTAACACAAAAATTCATAGCATCCATACATCTCATCTTATCTGAGACCTGAATCTTGCCCACTCTTATGTACCCTCATAAAATGTTCATATTCGTATTGACATTGCAACGTAGGTGTCTCTTTGTGGGATCTAGACCTTATTGTAGCTGTGGAAGTTACTGTTCTCTGAATTAAATATTCCATTTTTTATGGCTGGCAGACTTTCAACCTAGCTGATTACAGGCAGAAGTTGTACAAAGTGTTTATTTATTTACCTTTAAAATACTGTTTTGTGGTTTTAAAACGTCTGTCTTTGTAATTTTTCCTTGGTATAGTTAAGGCTGTTTATTATGTGGAAGAGTACCTAGTAATACTTAGTATAAAAACATGTGGATGTTTTGTAGAGGAAATGACATCCAATCTTATTTACTGCAGCTTTAATTTGGAAAGACCCAATATTTACAGACACATTTGTCAGAAATTGCTTCACAAATATGTTTTTTCCTCTGCTGTGCTAGAGTCCTTTTTTTTAGATATATATGAAATAGAATTGAAAAAGTTTCACTAACAATTAAAGGTTCAAATTTGTGATCAGTGTTACATTCTACAGTAAAGTTCTCTAGCTGTGTTATTCAAGTTTTTGAGTTAATCATGAGTGCTCAGCCTGAAACTGGATATACTGTGCCTGAGTTTACACAGTTCTGTGTTGTGTGGTTTTGCTTGGATTGTTTGGGCTGGATTTGGAATGTGTATTGCAATGTTGCAAACTTTTCTCATCCCCATCAAAACGTCATTTTCTGTTTTATAATGTCTGTGTTTTTGCTTTTTCTGGGTTACTTTGTTTCCTTGGATAATAAAGGGATGAGCTGGGTAATAAGGTAGTACTTTCAGTATTGCTCCCTCTTCCCTTCTCAGCATAGCAGGATGTCTTACTTGCTTTTGTGGTCACCAACAAACAGATTGCTGAGCAACCAAGCACTGCTGCTCTATTCCATATTCCATCTCTACTCCTGGGGCATTCAGACTGCAGTGTGCTGGCTGAGTTGGTTCTTCCAGTTCATGAACCTTCACTCATTCCTGTAGTATTTTAAGTGATTCAATACTATTGGAGGTTCAGTAAGTATACTTAAATCCTTCCATCAGTTACTCAGAAGCATCTTATAATGTGACAGGTACAGGTGCAAATGTCTTCATTCATATATAATCCCACTTACAGATCAATAACTATCTTACATATTAGAGCTATGATAGATTTCCTTGGAAAATTGCATTCACCAGTGAGGTGCAGTAGGGAGTGTAGAAGAATATGAAGTAGGTAGCTTTTAATACAGAATTTTCTTTTAATAGAGACATGATCTGTTATTTAATTCTATAATGAGATGGGTAGGCAAACAAGTTACTGCATCCATAAACCAAAAATATGAACTAGCAGCACTACGCTGCAAACTGTAGGCTTGATTGCTCTTAACTCTAGGTAAATATAAGATAACATATTCCTCAGTAATGTGGAAACAATGGAGGAATTAGCACGGAGAAGCTGTAGTGTGTAATAACCCTCTCCAGCTTACTGCATCCGCGTGTTTACTTGTCCATATTGTAATTGTTCTCTATACCTGAATTTTTTTCTCTTGGTTTGTGATTAGGTAATTTCTCTAATGACTCCTTGTTATTGTGGAAGAGCTGCACAACAGCCTTTGTATTTCACTCTGCTTCTGAAGCATTTGTTCGTATCACATTATTTTCCTAAGCAAATAAATAATGTTTATTAACAGTGTAATCCCAGTGACTGCTGTGGTGGGTTTATTGTGGGCATGGCTTTAGGAAGAGGTTTAAGGAAACCCAGAGGGTGTTCGGGCACTGGAACAGCTCCCCAGGGCAGTGATCACAGCACCAGCCTGACAGAGCTCAAGAAGTGTTTGGGCAATGCTCTCAGGTACAGAGTGTGACTCTTGGGGATGGTGCTGTGCAGGGCCAGGAGTTGGACTTGATGATTCTCATGGGTCCCTTCCAGCTCAGCACATTCCACGATTCTGTGATTCTATGACTATCCTGCTCTGCACGTCTTAGAGCATGTGTGACCACACCCAGAATGACACACAAGACAGGGAGTCTCTTTTTCTTCCTACATCCAGGTTGTATCTGGATGGGGCCATCTTTGGTTCTGTCAAGGAAGATGTCTATTCTTATTTACAGTACCTTTATGCCTCCAAGGGAGATGGTTTTCCCTATTTTTGAACCAGACTTTGAATTTGGGATAAAAGCTGTGAGAAAGCCTGGATTTTCTGTTTGTAAATTACACATCACTAGACTAATGTGGGATTATGCCCTGTAATTATGCATTGATGTAGAGAGGGAGGAACAGATCACATTCTGCTTCCAAACTTTGCATTTATTTTGGGTGGGCTTTCTATTCTACCCTTCCCCACTATGGATCTTAGCCCTAAATTATTCTGAGCATTTTTCAGGTGTAGAATTATGGGCATACACATGCAACATGTGAGATTTTGTGAATAGTTGTTCATAAAACTTAGGCAGTATTGCATATGTGTATGTAAATTGTATAGATTTTGAATCCAAATGATCCACAAATTATTAGTGAATGGATTGTAGAACCTACTGTCATTTATTTTTATAGCTAATGGCTTTTTTTTCTATTCCATTTTCTACAAGTTTTCATTAAGCAGTGAATGTAAAGTGCTTCAACTTGACTTTGATGCGCATTCAGTATCAGACGAAAAGATCAGGCCTTTTATCTCTAAACTACAGATCAATTATCTTTCTAAACACTTACCTCATAATTTTCTTTTAAATAAAAAAGAAAAAAATGGTACTACAATCAACTGTATTAAAGACAAGAAAAATGAACGTGGTTGAAAATATGGAAGTATCACCAAAGATAAGATATAAGGGACTATGGACCTGCCATTATAGGATTAGATACTGGTGGACGATTATCCCATAGAGTGTAAAAGAAAAAATAGTACCTTAACATTTGGAAGTAAAAAAATCTGTAATTTCTTGAAGCAAGAAGGTGGCTGGCTTGCTAATGAATTAAATATGTGACAGCTTTTAAGTGAAGCGCAGCTGCTGAGTTGTCAGAGCAGGTGACTTTATCATCAGCAGATTTTGATGGTATTATGCTTAGGATGAAATAACCACTTGTTTCAAAAAACAGTCTCTAATATCCTATCTGAAGGTCAGTCTCATAGATTTCATTCCTTAATATTCTAGCTGACATTCCCATTTTCTGAAGTATGAGTCTTTAGATACATAAGTCTTGGATATTGTAGTATCAAAAAGGCTACTGTGTGCAGCATTGCAATTAGGTAGAGAAAATCCTCTTGCTATTACATCTGTGAGCTGTAAACCAAAAGTTCCAATTTTTGTTGTTTATACATTTTTACTGGGGCTCTCATAATAGTAAGTCAGGTTCTAAATAGGAGTGTTTTTGATTCAGCACTATAAGACTTAAAAAAAATAATTCAGTAGAAATAGTGCTGGAGTTCAGTGTAGGTAAAATACAAACATCCTCTTATACAGCTCTTAGTTGTGTAGGTTCAACTTAGGAGGTATTTTTCTTTTGAAGTGATGTGACATTGAGTTATTATTTCAGAAAGGCAGAAAAGAGACTAATTTTATTCATTTATATTCAAACTATATTAAACATTCTAGTTTAAAACACAAGACTCCCCCTTTTTGAAACTAACAAAATAGTCAAATGCAGAAGAAGCTATTCAAAATTGTCTTTTAATAAAAGTTTAAAGTCTTCAAAATATATTTGCCCCTGGAGCAAACTTTTTTCATTTAATATTGTGTCTGTTAATTAGTGCTTCAAATTTGCAAATTCTTTATTGGTTTATATCAATGTAATACCCAAAGCTCATCTCATTGCCAGCTTTGAATGAAATATGATCCTGTTTATTCTATTAAAACGAAGGCTTGAAATTGTTACCCAAATGCCACAGGAATTCTTGCCATTTTCTCATCAAATTCCTCATCAGATTTTTTGTTAAAGTCACATTGTTTTAGATTTTGAGCCTTGGCATTTAAATGAAATTCAATGTGCCCCACTGGAGAAAACATCTACAGGGACATATTATGTACAATATCCATTCCAATCAAGCAGGAGTGCACTGTGTGACTGAATGAGAAGCTTATTCTTACTCTACTTAGGTTTACCCTGATGTGGCTATTGAGTAGGTCTGTGACAAGAAATGTTTAGAAAATTAAACTAGTAGAACAGCAATGTTTTTTTTAATACTCAGAGCAAATACTTCCAGTTGCACAATATTAATTTAAGAATGACATTTTGAAAAAGAACCTGGAGGAGTTTGGTGCCAAATTCCCTCAGAAATTCAATGGAACTTGGGAATAGGAACCTTCAGGTTGCCTTGGTAAATCTGAGTGATTATTATTAAGAGTTTTCTTTGAATATAAAATTGTGATCTACTGAAACTGAAGGGAGTAGAGAGGTGTTGGGGGAGAATGAAAGGAAAGAATGAAAAAATCAATTCTGTAATGCAATAAACCATATTAAAAAGTTACAGAAATTCTTGAAGCATGGGGTTATCTGTCAGTACAGATGGCCTAGAACAGGTCGTTCTTTTTGGAGCAGCTGCATAACACTAGGAGTGTCACTCTAGTTGGTGGGCAGAAAAAGGCAGTGTAGAGGAGCAAGCCCTTCTACAGCAGATGTGGGTGTTTGTGGAACTTGTTCCTTTCTCCAGTGTAGAATTCTGCCCAAAAATAAAAAAAGTCTCTATAAAATGTATTCATGGTGACAGAGTCCTCTGCCATCCTTTGAAAGATTTCTTTTACAGACAGAGCACCTGCCTGTAATGTCTCTTCTGCTGCAGACCTGTGAACAAGAACTGTTGTTACGTGCTTTTCAACTGCTTTGTAAAAACTAAAAGAGATATGGCAGCGGAGGCAAGGGGATCACTCCAGAGAATTACTAGAATTTATCAGTCTTTAGCACTACAGGGCATGAGGACCTCATCAAGAATACCAGGACCTGTTTTTGTGCCCCCCAATACAGGAAGGACATAAATAGGAATGATAAACAGGGAGAAGTGCAGCAGAGGTCAAGCAGGATGGAGCCAGGCTGTTGACAGTGGGGCATGGTGATATGGGAAGAAACAATGGGCATAAACTGTAGGAATAAAAATGGAATTTTTGGCTGTATGTAAGGGAATACTGTTTCCTCTTGAGGACAGACAGGCACTGGAATAGATGATGCAGAAAGACTGGGCAGTCTCCATCTAAGGAAGTTTTTAATGTCGAGTTAGATGAAGCCCTCTTTAACTTGATCTGACTTCAAAGCTGTCTCTGTTGTGAGCTTAAGCTTGGGCTAAAGACATTCTGAGGTGTCTTTCAACCTGAATCATGATACAATTGGATTTGTAGAGGAGGTTTCATGTTTCTGTTTAAAATCTTCCTCACTCCTTTCTTGTCCTTATTCTACTTGTTTATCTCAGTTTATTATTTAGAGTTATGTCAATGGGTCTTTCAGTGGTGTATAGTTCCTGTCAAGAGCACTTCTGGAAGAACTGATTATTAATGAAAAACAAAACAAAACCCCAGAAAACAAACAAATAAACAAACAAACAAAACCTCCCACCAACAAAAATCACAGCAAATCAGAAAATATAGTCAGCAAAGGTTGTCCAATATGATTATCAGATAGAGGGAATTCAATCAGTAGGGTACAGAGGTAAAATAAAGAAGTATAAAGATAATGAAACATTAAATTTATGGTAGAATTCCAATTCTGTTTGTAACTTTGTTTACAGAATATACCTCTTTGATAAAAGCAGGCACATTAAAGCCTATAAACATATGATTAACCCAAGCAATGCAGTTCTAAACTTCTCAGATTCACATCTTCTTCCTTCAAGTTTGATGAGACAAAAGTTGCACACTAAATTTGGAATTCAGGAGAACTGTATACCAAACAGAAAAGGTGTTACTGAAAATATTCTCCTTGAAATCCCTTGCATTTAATACTCAGAAAGTATTCATGTAATGTTAACAGCTGATCCTAGCAGTCAGAGAAGACATGCAGTAAACAAACACTTTCTTAGAACTTGGGTAGATCAGATAGGAATTGGGTAGATCAAAGCCCAGTACAATGAGTAGTCTGTGCTAATAGAAAAGAACTCTGGTACATGCTATAGCTAACTACATGAAAAGGGTAATTTTAAACACAAGTTGCAACATATGTTCTTAAGAAGTAATCTTCAAAATATTTTTTTTTCTGATTTGAAAGTATTTGCAAACTCTTAACTGCTTTCACCCTATTGTGCAGGTGAGATTTTTTGCTAACTTTAACTCTCTAGCTTACCACAAGAAGTGAAATTTGTATTCTTTCATGATTTGCATGCAGCTTCATTGAGTAGAAATGGATGATGAAAAGAAAGTGTGAGTTATTCTAGCACATGACAACTAAGACAAGTTGTTTGGGACTTTTTGGTCCCCAGGAAAGGATTGAAAAAGCTGATCAGAAGTGATGTTCCATACTTGTTCTACATGACCATAAAGGAAAAATTGTAGTCTTTGGTGAGTAGTGTTAGTAGCTTTTAAAGAGAAATGTGAAGCATAGTGAAATAGGTCTGTAAATATTTTTTTTTCATAGTGGGACAAAAAGGAAAAGGAGCATGAATTAAAACATCACCATGCTGGTTTAACAATTCAGTTCCCTTCTGCTGGTAGGAAAGGACATTGGCTGATGGCATGGTAAGTATTTACAGCAAGGCTAGATTATTTCTTTTTTCATAATGTTTCAGCCTTTGTTATATTCTTCAATATTACTGGGAAAAATGTAGTGCTAAAATAGAGCAGATTGTTTTTTTTCTGTCTGTGATTCCCCATTACATTTGCAGAAATGACATGTCAAAGAAAAATTTCTGAACTGCTTCTTCAGCAATCTCAAATGGTCTCTGATATTCAGGCTCAGATGCTTTCTAGCTCAAGCATAATTATCACGAATAACACTTTCAGTAGGTCTAAGTCTGCTTTCACTTACAGCCAGGTAATCTCCTTATCTTTTGTAGGCAGAATACAGGAAATTCTTTTCCTCATGGAATGATTCAATTTGGGGTTTGCATTTGTGTTATAAAATTAATTCTTCATAATGCATGTGTTGAATTTGTCCTGGTTTTCTTTAGCTACTGTCTCTGCAAGGCTGACATGATTAAAAATAATATTTAATAGTTATTTATTTTTGTTTGTTCATGGGTTAATAGATACGATTCTGAAGATGTGGACTGTTATGTGAGGAGCAGACTTATTAAATAAGCAATCACTATTTTTGCAGGCAGAGTACATGTTCAAAACAGAAAGCAGCTAACACCACAGAGATAAAAGGATCATTTGCACTAATTTATGAAGCTAATTAATCAAATGAACTGAGTATATTAAGCAGTTGGTGATATTCTGCTGAGCAGGAACTGAAACAGTTAGAAACTTTGTCAGTCTTATTTTTGTTATTGTCATGACATGACTTATATTGTGAGTTTCCTACAACAATAGCCTTTTCATAAACACTGGCACCTTAAGGAGTTCAATAAATAAGAAATGGGAATGCTGACAATATCCAGGCAGATTCCTCTTTATATCATAATGTTTTCTTAATGAATTACTGAGAATGAAAGACACAATATGTGGGGATCCCTCTGGCTGTAAATATTATAGGTATAAAAATATTTAAAATAGTTAGTGCATGTTAATTACTAAGAACAGTAGGGATTTATCTGAATTTGTAACAAATTTTAAAAAGTACTAAAGTTTTTTGCAACTTTGGAAGATTCAGAATATTCTGGAGTGGAAAATTGTGCTTTTACTAGAATAGTGTAAATAAAAATACCGATAAATAGTTGTTTAATATTGCCCAGAGTCTGTATGAGATGTAGAAGCAATGCTTTTCAATGTTAGGTTTGTTGGTAAAGCCATCAGCAAAGTTGAAGCAAAATGTTTCAAGATAGTTGCAAAAGGAGCAAGCCAAATAACACCACCTAAATCCTTTAAAGCACAATTTAGGGTTTCTTTCTTATGTGACAGAAATGTGTGTGTTGAATCCATTTTGTGTCTAGAGGTGAGTGGGAATGAGACATGCAAAATAAATGAGGATTTGTCTGTGTCCTAGGCAGGTCTGTGGAAATTCATTCCCACATTGAAGAGTGCATAGCACAGATAATGTGGGAACTGCTTGCCAGGCATGGAAGCTATGGGCTTCTATTTCCTGTGCATGTTCTAGTGCACTGACAACACCTGCAGCAACCTCACAAGAATGAAAACCCATAGATCTGGAATGAAGTTGTGTGGCCAGCACCAGTATGGAAAGATTAGGTAGGGATGGGTAACCTGTGCAGTTAGCTAAGGGCATGTATTGATACTCAGTGCCAGAGGAGCAAGGTTATACAGCAGAAAGTTTTGAGGTAAGACGAGAGAGGAAGTGATAGTAGTTTATCTGATGTAGTGCTGCTCATGACAGTAGCTGACTGAAATAAATTTAGGAATCCCTGCTATCAAACATAAACCTCAATGAGATGAAATCCTGTTTGTCTAGATTCAGTAGTATCTTCAATAACCTTTGTAGATTTGTTTTCCATTCACTTTTCATTCCTTCTTTTCTTGAACTTTAATTTCCTGCACCTTCTTGCTTAAAACTACCTACTCTGTCAGTGACAAGTCATGGTGGTAAAGAGAGAGCACAAGAGCAGAATCTAAATAGAAAAGTCAGTTATTTTTCCAGCCCAGTCCATTTCCCACGCTGGAAGATTGAAAGGAATAGCCTCTCTGATACCCTTTAAACATCTTGTCAGCTGTCATGATTTGAAGCAACCCTAAAACTACTCAGCTTTGTTTTGTGGTCAAAGCTGAACAAAGTCAAGAAAGAACGGTGTTCAAAAGTGGACATCTGGATTTTATGACACAGTGCAACACTCACTACATATCAAATACAACATGCTAAACCAGTATTTCCAAGAGAATCTTTACAAGAAATTGAAAAGAGAATATTTTCAAATATATTAAAAAAAATTGTGATGATTTCCCACTAGCTTTCAAAAAGAGAGGTATCCCTAAGTTTTCATTATGTCTTGGAAGATCTCTCCTTGACATTTAATGGTGACAAGTGCAGCAGTCATTCCCTTTCTGTGTTAAATCATTAACTGATGATATCCAGTTCATCGTTTCAAGGACATTTAATATTTTTTGCCTTTTTTCAATTTGTAGCATAGTTCCTCCCCCTGGCAATTCCCACACATTTTTATTGCATACTGAGCGGCCTCAATTGAAATGTCTTCTGTGAACTTGAGCTTCTTTATGGATCAAACCATGACTTTCAGAAATAGTTACAATTTTAGGGATTAGTGCTTTTCAGTGCATAGAATACATTCTGTAAGTTATGCATTGTGAGAGTTGCTGGTATCTTCTTAGAAACAGTTGCTTCAGATCAAAACCATTTCCCACTCTGTTGTCCTTTACCATATCAAATAACAATTGAAACAGCAGCAGCAGCCAATGAACATGGATCAATGATATCTTCAGCCACTGCATTTGTGTAAATTTAATCCATTTATGTGAAAATCAAGTTACTGCTGGCCCGCTTCTTCTTTACTGGGAACAATTGATAATGTTACTTCAGAAGAAATTAATCCAGAGAATTAATTAGCAGAATCTAGTATCCAATAAATGTAGTCTTGAGAAAGATTTTGTGGGGGTCAGTTGTGACATTAAATGGAAGGTAAAAAAGTAGGGACTGCTAGCTCTTTTCCATTATCAAACAGAAGTGACAGAAAAGGAACAAAGAGGATGACGTTGACTTTGGAGAGAAGTAAATAGGTCAGTTCTTGTCCCTGTCACAGAAAAGCTTTGAGAAAAAAAATTTTCAAGTTTTTGGCTTAGGCTCATATTTAAATGGTTAAGTTTTTGGAAGAAATACTTTGAAAAGCCAAAAGAAAGAAATATTGTTTCCAGACCATTGAAGCCCATGAGATTGAAACCTCAGAAGCTGCACTGGTGCTTTAAGGATCAAATTCAACCCAAGTCACTAGGACAAAAACAAATTAATACTTCATCATTCCTGTGTCTTTTAATATATTAAAATTTTGCAGTTCACAGTTTGCAGTTAAATCTGGTTAGTTAATGCAATTTGGCTCATGAGTGGTAACCTCCATAGATGTGGTATTTGAATTTTTGATTATGAGTCCAGCCCCTCTATTTTCATATAATTTTATTGTCCTTATTGAATATTGAACTTAAAAATGCAAATGTAGATCAGTATGCTGTTTTATGAGGGCTGTGTGTGTGTACAGACAAGTACTTTGAGCCAGATTTTCAAAGGTATTTAAGAGTCTGAACTTTCAGAGAGGTGTCTAAGAGGATCTTTGAGAGACTGTCTGTATGTTTAAGTAGCTAGATTACTTTAAATATCTTGGATTATATTTGAAAGATTTAAGCAAGTGTTTAAGTAACTTCTTGAAATAGGATTTTAATAAGAGTGAAGATCTCTTAAAATCCTGAATAAGTTATATTTTTCTGGGAACGGGAATTTTTAATGCAACTCCCAAACATGAAATATATTTCTAAAAGTAGCTTGTGTTTAATTTAAAAACTGGCTTTTACTGCTTACTCCAGTAGATGTAACTCAAATGTAAAAGAAACCACTTTACAGTTAGAAATTCTATTTTAAGCTGTATCTCTCTTGACCCATAGGCCTACGTATCTCTGACTTAACTCTGTGGGCTGTAGCTTGTCACAGAGGATGATTCTGCTTTTGGCAGCTGTGCTCATTCAGCATGTTTGCTAACTTAGCAGGAAAGTGCTTATGTATTTGCTTTGTCTTGGTTTCTGAGCAGTGACTTATTTACTGAAACATTTCTTTTTCTCTATGTTTTTTTACTTATTGGAATTGATTGTGTGAGTGAAATTCAGGATGTTGTGGCTGCGGGATTGTATGCTGTCAGTTTTTCTAGGTTTTATGTACTTGTAGGACCTTCTGTTTCACTCATTACTCTTTCTAAAGTGAAGAATAACTGATATAGGGACACATGCTATATCAATAATCACATTAGAAATCTTTTTGCTGCGGTCTTACTGATAAAATCAGAGATTTTTAAAATATGTATATTTTTTAGATGTGTTTAAATTAGTAGTTACTTTTTTCAGAAAAAAGCCCTGAGGCTTGTGTAAAACTAGTGGCTACATAAAGCTGAAGAATCAGATGTCTGCTGGGCAAATTGACAGAACTCATTAATCTTAGATGCAGTGTACTATAGAGTCTGTCCTTTCATGCACCTGCCCATGCCTAAAGTAATTACATGATGGCACTATTAATACTGAAGAGCTTGAGTGGGAATAGGGTTATCTTCTCTTCCTAGTAATTGATTGCTAGCTGATTAGTGGACAACATTTCTCCTACAGTATAATTGCCTTTCTGCTGTTGTAGCCTCTCTAACCTGGGGTTAGGTCATCTTACTGGTTTTGAGACCCTAACAATAGCACCACAGCCCTCAAAGTAATGAACTGGAACTCAGTCCCTGTGAATTCCCCAAACAGAAGATGACTAGTTAAATGCAAATGATAGCATATTTTACAGCAATCAGACAACAGAAGATTTGTTGCCTTCCCTCCTGCCTTCTCTTTCAATGAAGGTATTTTCAAACCCTCTGATTCCTGTGTGGAAAATCTGGCAGTTGACTTCTATTAAATCACATCTGTTGCTCGTATAAAGTTATTATCTAAAATGTATCACAACTGTGTAATAAGCTTGCATATTCTTCTGTGACCTTATAGAACTAGAAATCTATATATTTGCTCCTTTAGAAGCAAACTGGTAATAAAGGAGAGTATGAATTCTGCAGTGGGGTCTCAGAGATCTGCTGGTGTCTAAACATGATTACATTCTTATTTTTTGAAAGGTGACTCTGATTTTTGTTGAAAGCTGGTGGATATCAGGCTGCTGCTTGGTTAGGTCTGGCATAGGAATAACCTTTTTCTATGAAGCTGCCTGGAAAGAGCAGATGATTTTCAGGGCTACATAGAGCTGCTTCAGTTCTCCTGCCCTGTGACTATTGGTGCCAGCTGCACTGGCTTGGAGATGCAGGGACCTGCTGAGCAACTACTTGGTGTGTAGGTTCATGAAGGTGGAGATGAAAGATTATACTGCAGGAGATGTGACAGATGTGAATCTTAGGAAGAAGACATGAAATATATGATAATTTCCACCCCCCAGCTTTCTGATGCCCTGAAAAATAGTTTCTACCTTTCATCACCCTCACATCTTGCTATGTTTTTGTTTTCTATAACTCTGCACTAAACCAGACTAATATAAATCTTTGAACTTTCTTACACTGGTACTGGACACAGATGGGATGAAACCTCAGTGGTACTGATGCCTTGGGTTTTAGCTTTTATATTTTTCAGATTCTCTGCTGCTCAATGTGTAGCTCAGAAACTTCATATTAGGTGTTAGTAAGTTCTCTTCACAAGGTGGTTGGACAAAACAATCCCTTCCCAGCTGGAGAATCTGGGACATCTTGTACCCAAAAAGCATCAACAATGGCAAGGGAAAGGGGGCAAGCAAGGGGGTTAAGACTTCATAACCTGGGGCTGTGGTTGGACAATTGACCCCAATATGTAGCTGAACCAAAACTTATGAAAGTGTAAAGACTCGTGACCAGGATCCATCTTGGATTTGATTTGGGTGTAGCCCCAGCTGGACTCTTGCACTGCCCAAGGTGCATCCTTTCAATAAATACCTATTTTGTTCCTTTTGCTCTGTCTAATCTCTGTTCCAGGTCAGCCTTTCCAGGTATCAGTACAGCAAAAAAAATCTCTAATCTCTACCTAATGCTGTGCCATATACTTGCTCACTTGATTATCAGCTCGTTCTATACTACACCCAAAAGGCTAATTTTATTAACATTTTCTTAGGACTTCTGGTTGGTCCTGTTCAGTACAAGTGCTTAGCTTAATGACTGAAATGGATGTCTAAGTTTAAATTATGTAACCAGTTCTCTAGATCCCCATTTCCAATGGTATTACAGGCAGTTAATAATATTACTTAATATTATTTCCAGTATTCTGTCCATGAATCCAGCCAGAGGCATATTCCTAAGAGAAAAGTGAAAGAACACACTGTTGTCCACTATGTGACATAACTGGTCTGGAAGGACGTTTCGTTTTCTAACTTTTGTAAATTACCAGGTAACCAGAAGAATGATAACTTGCATTAGGAATGATACCAAACTGGTCAGAAATCTCAATGACTTCTGTCTTTTCTTCTTGTGGCATGCCCTATAAAAATAATATAAATATAGCTGAAATGATCAAGTACTTTGATTGATGATTTTGTAGTAGCCTATGGGCTGGGGAAATGTTTATATGGAAATCAAATCCCATGCCAACTGACTTTCATGACTGCTAGTTTAGGTCTCAGACAAGCTTTTTTGTCTGCTAATGGATTTTTGCATCTGACTAGTGTTTCTCAAAACTAACTTCTGTCAGATGTGTAACAGGTGTAGAGGAACCATTGAGGAAGGACAAACTGAGTTCTGCGTGCACTCAACTGGTGACATGACTTATTAAAATTCACTCTTCAGATCTAGAAGATGAGCCTCATGCAAACTGGAGCTGAGAAAAAAGCTCTCCTGTTCATGATGTATGTTTTGCTTCATGGCTTCAGCTTCAAAAAATTGAAGTCCATGCATGTGTGTAGAGTCACCCCACGAGCTGCTTTGCACTGCATTGTTTAACAGCTACATGCACTGGTTAGGTTTTACTAGGAGACACCACAGTTTATACTCTATGCCCTTATGCAGTATTCAGTTGAGTTGTCCTCTAGACATTCAACTGGGATTACAAACTGAGCCTCTGTCATTCTCAGTGAGTTAGCATTGACATAAAAATGTCTAGCATACAAGCTCATGTAAATGACAGCATTTTTTAGCATTTACAGGAGCATGACTGGTTATTGGGGATGGATATTAGAGAGTCTTGGGGTCATAATAGAAGTGTGTTGTCAGGAAGGCAGAAAAGCCTCCTCATTTTTTCTCCTGATTTCGTTTGTTTTTTTGCAAACATAAACCGGTCTGTTCTTTGCACCATGAAATTTAAACCAAGAATCTTGAACTGCACAATTCCTTAAGGCAGTCCTTATAGCTATATAACTGTTAAACATAATTTATTGGACAGAAGGAGACGAAGCAGTCTTTCCCAGGAAATGCTAAAGGATTTTTAGAAAATATTAATCTAATATATGCATACACTTATTCCAAGTGAGCCTGTATTATGTGCAAGAAATACTGAAAATGTTAAGGTTACAAAATGAAATCTTAAAGTCAGAAAATGCCAACCTTAAGGTTGCTCCTTGAAAAGCATTACCCTTCTTTGTGGCAATGTTTCATGAACAGTCTTTAATTATTGGATCACATGCTGGTTTTTTTCCTACAGGACCACTGCCTCATTCACTGCACAGATGGGTTATGTTCTCTGAGTTCAGCATTTTGGCGTCATTGTTTCATGTGTGGTCCTAACTTATCTGGGAAATACTCATATCCTGCTCTAATTAGAGAACATTTCACTTCCACATAGGCTTATCTGGGCTGCTCACCACTGTTGTGCAAAATTCTTCTTAAATGTTATACATTCATTTTCATGAAACCTGTAGAAGGAGAAATTTGTATGTCCATTTCACAAAGGGAAGGTTGACCCACAGAATGATGGTTACAGACTCACCCAGGAACTGTGTTGCTTAGGACCTGATTTTTTTCAGGATGTTTACTGGAGTGTGTGATAATGTTTATGTTCACTGGTAGAATTCCTATTGATTTTGCTCAGGTGTAGAAGCTTTTAACATTTCCAGAAATTACAAATGAGACATTCAGAACACAAAGGGCGTGTTATTCTTTTCAGCCACTTGGGCTCTTAATGCAGTTGCAGATTACTATAGCTAGAAGATCCAGAACTGGTTAAGAGGACATTCTTGTGTAGTGAAGACTACTGCAAGTCTCTAAAGCATCACCTTCAAGTGAACTTTAGCCCTTCTAAAAAAAAATGAATTCCCAGGAAAAAAAAACCAGGTAAGATGAACGGCATTTTCACTACCCTTAGTGACTAAAATGGTTTACAGTGGCAAAATTAAAAAAAAAAATCATCACTGTGTCTCATAAGAAGCACTACTTCTTAGCCCATCTTTTTGCCAAGGTGACCTGAGAAAAATGTGTTTGTCACACAGCCTCTGATCTGATTGGTTTAACATGATGATATAAGCAAGACCCAGCTCATGAAAATCCCAGACTTGTAATTTCAAGCCTGTGTGTTTGATTTCTTACCGATGCTACTCTTTACATTAAATAATCCATCTTCTTTTATAATATTTGCTTCACAAATTCATGCATTTACTTGTCAAATCTACATCTAAGCTCCTCAAAGAACTTTCAAGATCCTTTGGTAAAGGAGGAGTCAAATGAAGTTCTCAGTCATTCATCTGTTTTGAGTATGAGATAATATTTTTTTTTTTTTTGCTATGGATCATAAGAATTCATTTTGTGGAATGAAAATAAATGAGAAGATGTATATTCAGGAGCATACTTAATGCTCTGCAGTGGTACTGGGCATTTGGTTTGAAGCAGATGAGGACATTAGAATGTTAACAAGGGAGGGTTTGTACTGATCCCTTCCCATTGATTCCAATAGAGATCAAATTGGCATATCAATTTCTGCTCTCAGGTTTCAGCATCAGGAACATTTCTTTAAATCAAATGCATAAACTTTTGCAGTCAGGGATGGTAACTGTTAAGAGTAGTAGATTGCCAACACAGAATTAGGCATGTGCTTTGTTAATGAAGATGTTTCTGTAACCTTTTGTATAGAAAATTTCAGCTCAAGCAGTTAAAGCTGGATGTTGTTCCAAGAGAAGCATCATAGGAAGTGCTGCAAATCTTCACTACAGGTGACATTACTGGTTCCACCTGTAATATTCTCTGCAACTATTTAAGCAGTATCATGTTTCATATGTTGAATTTTTTGAATAGTTAGCCTGAAAACAGCAAGTTGAGCTCATTAGTAGATTAGGTGTTGCAGTGAATCCATGTGTTCGGTGCTAGTTCTCATTCTCCTGTTTGATAGGGTTTCTTTAGAGAGCAATTACATCTGATTGACATGTTTTCATGTGCCTCTAGCCTTGACTCCTTCTTACTAAACAATTCTAGATCAAGGACAGTGACTCTTCTACTGCCATTAACTGAAATCAGGATCCATGAGAAAAAGTTAAATACCTTTTAAGATGCAACTTGAAACAAATTATAAAATATGTATAAAGAGGAATATATTTTGGTTTCATATACTGTACTTGTTGAAAGTCAAGTAAAAAACAAAGTTTAAGGCATGGACATGAATTAAAATTAGGCAACAAATCCTCTATTTCTATTTCAGATAAAAATGAAGTAGAGGGCCAAATCCTATAACTAAATGTGAATATAGTTTTCCATGTATTTTTCATTTTATCATTAACTTAAAATGATGTAATTTAGTGAACTTTTACTCTAATAATCCTGCTATATATCCTGAAGTAAGTAAAAGTTACCTTTTTTTTTTTAACAATGTAGTGTTTTACCATTAAAAAAATGCATACTTGAAGATACCAAGTATCTTGGTATCTTACTTCTTGTAAGTACTTACTACTTGGATTTTACTTCTTATGGAAAAAAAACTTAATTTGAAAAGGATTAAAGGCTTAAAAATTAAACAAACAAAAATTATTCCTCCCTTTATAAATCCACTGTAGCTGAATGTTTGCTTTAGTTTTAATTTGGGGGTTTTTATCTTGTACTTATATTGGTTTTTTAGGCTTTTTTTACCAAATTAAAAATTTTATTTATAGGTGGAAATGAAACAGAAGTCTGTTCCCCTGTTCTCTTTGCACATCAGGGTCAAGGGGTGGATTTTTACATTGTTTGAGTACATTTATGATCTGTTAACAAAAATTTTGTTGAGCTTGTGTTTTAATGAAGCTGAAAGGATCAGGTTTGTCCAATAAAGAGTTTTTGCCTGAACACAGTACAAGTAAATACAAGACAAACTACAATTTCTCTCCTTTAATAAATCAATGGGGTTTTTTTTGGTTTTTTTTTTTTTTTTTTCACCTGATGCTTGTTTTGGGAAGCTGCTTAAAAATTTGTTCTACTTAGATGAGCTATCATAAGTAAGTTGTTATGCTGTAGCTTCTGAAGATATTCTGCCTGGTCAGGGACTACATTTTTTTTCATTCGAGGGCGTATTTGTGCAGCAAAGAACACTTTGCTATGTTTCAGATCCCATTTTCACCTATCTTCTATAAATTTGCAAAGTTCCCCCTTTATTTCATGAATTTGTTTTACTGGCTAGCATAGGACTTCTCTCTTCTCAGACCTTTTTGACTAGTGGATTATCCTATTTGGTTGTAATAGCTAGTCAACAGTGGCTTAGAGATTATTTTTATTAGTATTATTATTATTTATAGTGATTGGTATGCACAACTTTGTTTCCTGCCTTGCATTAATTCACTGCTGAATGCCAATTCTTAGCAGTGGAATTGTGGTAGGAGGTTTGGGATTATGATCAATTTCTTCTTCAGAGGAAATGCAGCTCTACCAGGGAAGTGTAGATGGAAAATGGGGTGATAAATAGCATGGTAAAATAACCAGAAACACTTCTTGTTCCTGCTCTTGGTCCTTATCTTATTGTAAGCAAGGTCTGTAACTGTGTGTGGCACATGTGAATGCAGATCCTTGCGTTGTTTCATGCAGATGTCCAATGAACTGTTTTAGAATTTGCTTCAGAACTGAAGGCATGTGAGGCACTTGAACTGTGGATGGTATGGACAGCCAAGATCATGTAGCGAGTGGATATTGACTAAATTATTGTTCTCAATGTCTGTCTTGCCCTGAGGATTTCAGTTCACATAAGAATGCAACGTAAAAATAATGAATTTGATTTGTCAAAACTAGAAATTCCAGATAATATAATGCAAAGCAGCAATGGCCCTGTTAGTAATTTGATGTTTTTCACAGAATTATCCTGCATTATGAATTGTAGAAGCCCAGTGTGGTTACACATATAGTTACCTTGTATTTTTCATCTAGGGCATTCCTATTTATTTCAGAAGCCTTTTACTTTCCTCTCCCTGCTACTGCTCACATTCTGCTGCTCAGTTAAGTGCTATGTTATTGTAGTGTTTGCTAGAGTGTGCCAGGTGTACTTTTCTTTTTGACAACAAAAGTCCAGATGACACAACTTTGTTTCTATGCATTTTTCCCTGAAAACATACCAGGATAAAATTAGTTCTCTCTTGCCAAATTAACAGTTTAGTTCAGTAATTAGTGAGTTCTGCCAAAATATCTGTTCTAGCAAGGAACTGCATTTGGGAGATCTATTTTTTTCCCTTTAGCACTGACCACAGAACTTAATTAACTTTCCTTTCCATCATAAATTCCAGTGCAGGCAATGACCACTGTGTCTTCCCCCACTCCTACGTGTTCATTTATGATAAATTGTCCCATTCACGGCCAATCTGGAGGCAGGTGCCTGTGTGAATCTCAGGGCTGTACATACTGCACTATCCACAGGGCTGATAATAATGAGGTTTTCACTGAACCCCCTTCTTTATTCTGTGTTCATGCTTCAGTGAAATAGGGAGAAGTTTATGATAGTATGAGAGGTTTCCTCCCTCCCAATCATACTTCTCATTTAAACTAATGTCTTTTGGAATTGATTTGCATGTGCATGCTGCAAGGTACCTGCACTTAACCCCTTGGATTGGACCCACACATCCATTCTTGTGGTGTTTTGTAGATACCTGTGTCCCCTTCCTGTTTCTCAGTAACTCTTATGTTTGTATACCTTTGCCTCAGTGTGTGCATTTCCCCTTCCATTCTTGTTAACTCTGCATTTCTAGTCAGCTCTGGATGAGCTGCTATTGCCCAAAAGTTTGTGTAAAGGGTCTCTACTTTGTTTATAACTTTACCTTCGAGGTTTTTACCCATAAAAATCATTAAAAGTTATGACCAGTTTTTTTTAAACTTCATGAGACACCTTTTAGAAGTCTGCCTATATCTTAACACACACATTTGTAAACGTTGTCAGCAACCAAAATTTACTCCCAGAGCGATGAAACACGAGCTATTTTATGTGTCTGTGGGAATTTGCTTCTGGGCTGTGGTCTAGCTCACTTCAAAGTCTCTGCACCACGCTCCTTGGAGGTGAGAGTCTATCCAGAAGATCAGATAATTTTGCAGCTGAAGTGTAGAAAAAGGCCCAAGTTACTTTGGAAATGAAAAGTTGCTTTCTCCCCAAATCTGGTCGTTAGGCATTTCTGAAAGCATCAGTTCTTCTTTTTAAGGAAATCTTTCCAGGTCTCTGAAAACTTCATTAGAAAATTTAAATTTTTTTTTTTTTCCAATGTTAATTTTTTGCTTCTGGCTTTTGCTCTACTGTTTTGGATATCTGATTACTTAACTAGAACTAGGAGTTAAGGATTGGAAGGGTTCCTTTAAGCCAGGTACTTAATTCTGTCCCTGTCTTAAATATAACATTGTATTTAAAAATGTTGTGGATTCTGAACAGACAATTTCACCTTACCACTAGGAAAAATACTTTTGTGTTTCTTTTATGGTGGAAACCTTTTGGTCCCCCAGTTGTGTGTATGAATCCAGGAAACATACCATTTTCCTTTGATGTAATTCCCTATCTGTTAGATTTTTAGTAGCTGATGACCAGGGAAAAGATTTTGGCCATGATTGACTCCTGTTTTCTGGTTATTTGCAGCACTAGAGAATTTAGTCTTTTCATTCAGTGTCAAACATGCTTCAGGCCTGACTGCTTTTGACATACTGCTTCATCACCCTTTATCTTTTTCCTTAATGTTTGGTCTCCAGGACCTTTACATATTTTAGTTCTGTTCACAAAGTACAGATTTTTAAAAAAATTTTCGTATTTCTTGTTCAAGACAGTTCTTTTTCTGTCAGACTTTTAAAATTTTTTTTCCTTTTTTTTGCCCCCTTCTATTTCTGTCCCCTCCACTCACATGGGCAGGAAAATACTCAGGAAGGATAACAGAAAAGGCAACGTGAACATCCATATAGTCATGATTGTTCATGGTTCAAAAGCAAAGCAATCCATAACTAAATCAAGCTCAAATGTCTTGTCACCAGATTGAGGATGAATGTTTTAATTACTAAGAGGTTCCAGAAGGGGAGGGGAAAAAAGCCTACTTGAAACAATAAACTTTGTTATCTTCTACTGCTGTATGTGTCTTCATCATATAAAGCTGTCAATTTGACTTTCCCTCTTGAAAATATCCTCATGAAATTACTTGATAACTAGTGGAGGGTTAAGCTGAAGTAGTATTTAACTACAGCTCATGATTCTTTTCATTTTGCTAGGCAGACTGTCACTAATGAGAAGTGTGATGTTTCAACTCCCTGCGTTTTTCACTTATTATCCAGGTCTAACTGCAGTTTTGTTGTTATCTTGCATTCAAAATAAAAGCAGGACATAAGAAAAAGTAGCTGTCATGCTGAGCCCAAACATCTTCAAACAAAAGGCTTCTTCATACTTAAAGGTTTCTCTCTGATCTTCAGATCAGCCCTTAAAAAAGCATAACAACAATTAATGCTGGGGGGTTTTCTGCATTACTTTTGATAAGGACACTCTAAAGCAAGAAGAGTTATGGTAGGTGGTGTTGGTGGTGTTTCCTTGTTGAAAACAGTCATATTCACATGCCTTCAAAATGAAAATAAATGAATGAAGTAACTGTAGCTTGTTAAAAATATACTAGATATTTTTAAGATGCTTCATTATACTAAATCATAGTCAAGAGCATTCTCAACCTAGGAGGGGTGCTTTTTGCCTGTTGAGGAACTTTACAAAGGATGAAGGAACCTTATTATATTCTCAGACATTTTTTATAAAACATTTGAGTGCAGTATCAAGCACCAATATTCTGTTAGGAACTGGTGCTTAGAGCCTGAAATTTTAACAACTATCACTATGCAGTGTAATTTTAATTGCATGTGAAGTAACCTATTTGGTTTTACACTTGAAAATCCAAGGACTAATTATTTCCATTTGGATATTATATTATACCCATTTGGGTATTATAGTAGCAAGGTTTGGCTTTCACCTCAGGTAAAAAAGAGTTTTATTTATATTTTAGTTTATATATTATTTATATTTTAGTGCCTGGTTCTTTTACTGATTGCAGTATTTGATATGCAGGAAGGAAGTCCCTTTGATTTCCAGTCAGCAATCTGTGACAAGACTAAGTGTGAACCCATGTCTAGGAAAAATGCTCATGGTCTGTGTTAACAGCTACATTGTGTGTGCTACTGGCAGTGCTAGTGCAGACTCAGCTGTGCCACTGTATGTGCTACCAGTGTCAGATGGATCAAAATGCATTGCAGGCTGGGTTTGTGCTTTGTATTTACATACTCTTTATAGGGAGAGCTTGGCAGTGAGCTGCACCTTCCCATCATACACTTGAATCTCCTTGTTGACATACTTTTTCTTAAGGATTTCTTTCCTGAAATAGAATATCTTTAAATGAGGATACAAAATTAATATTAGGAGCTAAAGTAGAAGAAACTTGGTTGTTGCAATTCAGAGTAAAATTTGTTCTGGCAAGTTCCAAGTTGTATAAAATGCTAATATATGAGGTTTTAATGAGATGCATTTGTTAAAACTTACCTTGAAATGTGAAAGCAATAGTGAAATCTTTAGTGCATCTGGTTCAAAACTGTTTTGATGTTGATAGGATCTTTAAAAAGTACACAACCTATAGCTTTATGTGTAGGTTGCCTGCTCAATAAATTACATGGGGAGTTCTACATTTAGGGTAAACATCAGAAACTATAGACCCCTGAAAATATAAGCTAAGGCTAGACTAGACAGGAGCTGACCTATGTTAAGGAAGGACTTTCATTGTGGAACAGATGCAAAACCAGAAACGGGGAAATTCATCCTTGTGGAGGAGGAGAATGAAGATATTTGATTGCCATAGATGAAAGAAAGAGCAGAGAGAGCCAGTATGGCAGAGGGAGGATGGGCAGGAAATGAAAACAATATGACCCTGGAAGAAAAGTAGGAGGGAGCCCTTCAGCACAGGCTAGAGAAAAGCAACACACTGCATTGAGCATCTGCTGTTTTCCCACTGTGTTCAGGGGAACAGGACATCAAAAATAAATAGCTTTGTATCCAAGAAATACCTGGCTCTGTTATCAACTTCTCCATGTAAAAAGGAAAAGAATATATAAGATTCTGCATGTTTGCTACTGCTCTGATCAAAACACACTATTATTTATCTCTCTTTGCCTGTACCAAGGAACATATGAGGCTGTTGAGGCTACCTGCTGAGGGCCTTATGGAAAATTTTACAAGGTATTTATGCTCCTGAAGATATAGAGGCACCTAGTGGAGCTTTTAAAAACACCCAGTATCCTAATGCTCTTCATAGATAATGGCAATTAGTTTCCCAGGTGTTTTAGAGAGATCCTGTTAGAGGTCACCCAGGTCTTTCAGTACTGTGGAAATCTTGTGGCTGGTCTCTAGTGCTGACAAATACACTGGTCTGTTCTATCTATTGCTTATTCATTCCAGGTGAGAAGAGAAACAGGCAATGTGTTTGTGAAAAAAACAAACAGGACTTTAAATGGAACCTTAACTCTTGAATGATTTTCTTAGTTTTTGCAGTTCTCTGGGATCTTAATGGTATGAAACAAAAATCCCATCTGCTCAGCTTCAAGAGTGTTGTGGTACAGGCTACTTGGGAATGACATAATAATGTATTTGTAAACAGTTTCTCAGTGTACTGAAGCCCTACCATCATTAACAGGGTCAATATGGCAGAGTTCTGTTTGAAATGTTCATTGCACTTTCTTCTTCTTACTTTCCAAAATTCTGTTTTGTGCAGAAGCCTCTTCAAGTTACAAGAGTTGTGTTTAGCTTTTTTATTTTCTGTAGGCAGCCACATCTTGGCTATGAATTAAGACAACTGAGAAATGGCAAATATTTGTTCTTAGGATAAGTGCACAGTATTATCCCAAGTAGAATCTATGGAATGCAGTTTGCAGTTTTTAAAATAGTTCGAATTATTTACCCCAGACATCCTGTAGAAGTAAGTAATAATCAGTACTCAAGACAGAGAAGAATACTGCAGTCTGGCCATTGAATGAGGGCTCATCATCTTTTCAGGAATTCTTGAGTGTTGGCTTGCTCATGGAAAGATGTGAGTCTCATCACACTTACTTTTAACTGGAAGAATGCAGAGCATTTTGTTTTTTCCTAAAATATTTTAATTAGGTCTGCTTTCTGCATAGCTGTGACATCTCAGTAGTTCTGAACAGGAAAAAATGCTGAAGTTATTTTCTGTGTTAATTTCAGTGGCTGCTGTTTTCCATTTTGATTATATTGCCAAATTTTGAAGGTCACCCTGTCCTTAGCAGTCCCATCAGAACAAAGTGCTAATGCTGACTTTTTTCTCAGACAATGTAGAGCTTTAACTAGCACACGAGAGGAGTCCATCAAAACTTTATCCTCCACTGAGTATTATTGCACTTGTAAAGATAATATTAATACACATTTCTAATGCTCTATGGATCATTATCTGGCAGTGGACCAATAACTGGGTATAAAACATTAACAACTAAAAAGGAATACTGATTCCTTTGGGCTTGCAATTGTTGTTCATTACAAATTGCTACCAAAACAGGCCTGAACTGATTCACAGAGAATTAAGTAGATTTGGTTTCATAATGTTTTCAGGTTTCTGAATAAATTATGGATGCATCTTGACTGTTAGAAGGAGCCACTGACATTATGAAACGGTAATGAACAGAAATGCAAGAGAAAAACAGCCTCAGCTGATCATCCTGTTCAAAACCTATTAAGATCTGATAAAACGAGAAGATTTTTTCCTTCCATGTATAGATGTGCAACAAGTCATAAGTTGTGGACTTTAATAATATATTTTCTTCACAAGCAATAACACAGCAATTAGGAAGTGCTCACTGAGGTAGAAATAATGGTAACTGCTGCACAGATTAGTGTTGCTAAAGGGAGCTCAGACATACAGTAAAACAACATATTCCAGGTTCCTGTTGGTGTGTAATTTCTATTTTATTTACTTATCATCTCAGTTAAACAGGACTCCTGGCAGTAATGAGGCTACATAAATGCACATATAATACTGTAAGATGTTACAAATGATATAAAAGATAAATCTAATTATTACCTATTATAATGACAGTGCAATCGCTGGGTAAATTGTACAGTTCTGAGAAGTCCATGACTGCCAAAAATGCCACTATGTAGTGTATAATTTCTGAGCTTTTATTTCTCCATGACTGTTTTGTAAGAGATATATAACTCACTTGGAAAGGAGCTGCTAAACACAATGGCTCACAAATCTTCGTCCAGGGCAGCAATACTCACAAGTAGTGTGGTAAGTATGAAGATAACAATCCTGAAAACTTGGAGGGATTTTCTTGGTGGAAATTTACAGCATTTGTTACCACTGTGGTAAAACAGAAAACATGACTGCCAAAATGAATCTTTATACTGTAACTGCCTTAAAATAAACATGCAAAAATTGCCACATACTGCAAGTTCTATCAGAAGAAGGTATGTTCAAGTTCATAAGTGCTAACTCAGGGAAATGGATATTCGTATCTCTGAGCCCCAGCAGAGTTTTAATCTTTAAAATCTGCAAGGCCTCTGATGCCTCAGATGTAAAACATTAAAAAAATTGTCAAACAGTTTAGTCATAGATTAGGCATAGAACACTGAGAATATGTGCTTGCAGTAAAACATTTGTAAAATAGCAAATGTTAATTAAAATAAATTATGATTAAAAAGCACTTCAGAAGTATCAATTCTTTTTTTCTTTTTATGGTGGATGATAGTGCCTGTATCCTACTCTCTCCTCCTGTGAAGGCGTTTATAGGATTATATATGTAATTTTGGATGCGAAGGCAATATAGGAAGTCTGTTGCTGAGTGGTATGGAGATATTATAGGCATTCTGTGCTGAGTAAGTTATGGTATTTTGTGTAAGTGAAATACATGAAAGAGAGCCAAAACTAAGATTTTAATAAACAAGTGACTAAAGCTGTTAAATGTTCTCTGTAACAGCTGAGCACTTCATATTTAAAATCTAAGTGCTTACTAATTTAGGAAATTAAATATGAATTTACTAACTGTAACCAATGTTGTGTTGTGAAATATTGGCCTTAAAGAAGGCATAGTGATTTGTGGTGGTGGTTGTTATTATTTGTATTGTTATTATTTAGGAGAGAACAAAGAGGACAGTAACTGGAAGATGGTAGTAAGATGTAAACCAGAAGTGAGTGGAGTTTTCTGAGTAAACCCTTGAAGTGAGTGGCAGAGAGGGTGGATATGATATGTTCATGCTTTCTGCTTTATGCAATACCAGTGCAGTGGTTGAAACTGGAGCTGGAATGGAAGGGTGCTAGCTTGGTAGCAATCTTCTAGTCTATGAGAGGATATGAGTAGGGAAGATTAGACATTTGATTTTTGTGGTTGTTAGTTTACACACTTGATGGGAAAGGAAGGGAATGAAAGCTATGAGGAATGATAGAAACTAGCCTCTGAGCTATAAAAAGGAGATAAATGTACTCTTTTTATTAAGGGTAAGTGTTCACATCTCCTTATTTGTCTGACAATGAGTTCTTTTCTACTCTCCTTATCAGTTCTGGAAGGTCTAGGTTGGGACTAGCTTTTTTCGCTTCTCTGTGAATACTTTTACAATAAAGGACACAAAAATTCTTGGAGATCTCTTGTAACAACTCTAGTCTCTTAAAAGAGAAATTTCTTGACGGCACAGGGTTCACAAGAATTGTTAAGATAATAAGCAATTGAGTAAAATTCCTGAGTTTTGTCTGATAAAGGTGTCTATATTCAATTACTGAATTAAGAAATCAGTATATGTATTGTTTAAAGGTACAACCCAAAGTGAGTGAGCTGATGTTTTAGGTACTGTTTGCATGATTGACTGAAATGGTACACTCCTGCTTTCATTTATCAATCCTGGTACGTTGAGACTTGCTTCAAACTGGTCAAAAGTCACCAAGGGAAACACAGACAGGTTATATAGCTGTATCAGCGTGTTTTCCATTTCTGTTTGCATGACACAGGCATGCATACATTTTTTATTGAAATACCCCTTTCAAAAGTTCTTTCCATAGCCCAGGATTTCATTCCTGCTGTAAAAAATGCCGGAACCCCATCTTCCTTAACCAATCACTTTATGGTATCTTTAGCGTCTCTATAAGATTGTATCAATGTCAAGAAAAGTGAGCCAATTTTTATATGACAGACAGAAACTCTTCCAGAAACTCTTGGTGATTGAAAATGTCTTAAACTAATAGGCATAGAAGACTCCCTTGTTATTTCCCTGCAGTGGCAGTCATGAGATTGCCAGCTTCTGGCTGAAGCAAAGAAGATGCTGCCCTCACTCTCTCACCAAGTTCTGGCTGGTTTGTGAGGTATAAACTGATTCCCCTTCATGTGTAGATATCTGGTGATGTGGAACTATACTACCAAGAAATGTATGTTTTCAATAAGGTGTGACAACTTTTCAGTACTTTGACCTATAGATTACACCAGTGTACTGTGCCTGACTCAATCTCCCTGTGCTAAATCATGTCAGGATCTGAAATTCACTGTACCATAAAATAGAATAGAGGAAGCCAAAATATTTGTGCACACAGGTATATGCATGTATACAGCAAAGTTATAAGCCATTTGGAGACACTTAACAATCTCATCCAAATCCCCTGGGAACAAGTTATTTTGCCTGGTTAGAATTCCAGGGGAAATGGCAGAAGCCCAGTCACTTGTGTCATTTCCAGCCAGACCAGACAAAGCACATCTGCATTTTAGTAGGCGCTCCTGCTCTTGCAGAGCAATGTTATTAATGACCATTAAGTCTTGTGCATCTATAAGACAAATTTTGCTCAACTCAGAAATGCCTCAGTTTGTAAAATCACCATTCACTTTCTAGAGCGTCTCTTATTATTTTTTGAGTCAAAGGCATAAGATGCAAGAGGCAATAAATGCAATAATATAAGTAGTACTTTTTTAAAAGTTTAGGAATTAGAAATAACTCACATTGTATAAATCATATGGCATAATTATTGCATTTAAATGTTACATTACACTTATGTTTACATTAATTGTTAATAGGTCTGGTTTTTTTTTCCTTCTGAAAGCATAATTGGAAACTGTATTTTTCCTCTTATTCTAATTAAAATATTTTAATAAATGTTTATTTAGATACTATGTCATGGAAGGTTGCAGCCTTGGCTGCCTAATGTAATGTAAAAATCAATTAGATGCAGAAAAATATCTGAGTTTAATTTACAAAGACTAGATATCTGCCTGATCACTGCTGTGTAGCAATATCCATAACATTTTATATATTAAAATAGTAATGATTAGTATTAATCTTGGACATGCTGAAGTATTTACCTATTCATATATTCAAAGGTAATCTGTTTCCTTGACTGCAGCTTTTGAGTTGCCATATTGTATAATTTCTTTACCAAAATGTCTTCTACAGTGGTTTGAAAGCAATTTCTAACATGCATCATATGCTCCAGGTTTATTTGTCTCATGCAGAGATCAGCATGCAAACATTGCTGTATATGTAATTCTTGGAACTAATTGCATGCATGCAAAACAATGCAATGATTTTAGCATTGTACAACAATTAATATCTCTGCTAGTGTAAGTATGTTTTCTTCTCATACTCTCTTCCTCTATGCCCCCCCCCCGAACCATAAATCATTTCCAACCTGTCAGAATGGATCTGTGCTGGCAAAGAAACAAGGGTAATGTTTCAATTTTCTCCATCTGGTAAGATATTTTCTGTTAGTTTTTCTCCCTCTCTGTACTCATTGAATTTGCATGAAGAACTATGTATTGTAGACTAATAAGATTCCTCAAAATAGAGTGGAGGAAGCGTGACCCATCTCCCACTAAACCAGAGGTTGTGTGAGATAGAGTAAATTCTGTCATGTTCATGTTATTGAGAAGCTGAGGGCCAGACTGGCTTCCTGCACCCCTGGTGCAAGGGAGGGATGCCAGCATACTAGGGGAGGGCTGGGATTGTGAGTCACTGTGCTCTAAGCACATCATTCCATTTTTCTCAGTTTACAAAATCAATTAAAAATTCCTCTAAGAAAATATTTCTTTGTTTTCCTAAATATCAGTTGTTCCAATCTTCAGCATCTATACTCTTTTAGAGGCTTAAACTGCAAGCTTGGTGGGTTACATAAACTTCATTTATTTTAGGTATATTATTAATTACTTAAAAAAACCCCATTTCATATAGAAAAATCAATATCCTCTCAGAGTACCAGATCCTGTGTTGATAGCATATTTTGTGAACAGTTCTCTCTATTGCTGGGGAATTCTCCATTACATATTGGCTCACAGATCAGGTACAGTTTTGTCATAGCTATTAAAAATAAAAACGAATTTTTACTTGCACTAAGAGAAAATGTTGGGTCCTTCTGAAGGACCACATCCTGTATCTGTATGATCCATAGACAAAAATAAATATCTGAAGGTACAAAACCGTAAATGCTTTTTGAATACCTCAATGTCCAGACCTTGAACCATACAATCCTTGGGACAGCAAAGCATGGGTAGTGATAGGTGGACTTGGCAATGAAGCTCTGATTAGTGCTACTGCACCAACTCCAGCCCAAAAACACTTTCCTGGGAATCTGATTCATGTCCAAAGTGGAAGAATTCCTCCCTCTTCTTGCCCTTATTCTGTACTGTGTAGTACCCAGCATTTATCTGAGGAATTTAACCACATTGCTGCACTTGTCAATCCAAGTATTCAATATTGTGTTGAAATTAAGAAATTATATTAAAATTATGATGTAATTAAACACCCCACTTATTTTTAATTTCTTTTTAATTTACCTTTGGTTGTTTTATCTGTCTTGGGTACGTTCAGTTAATATGTTCAGGTTTTACTTCATGTTTGAGAAATCTAGACACTGTTTTCATGGAAGCTCAGATTCACATTTATTCATATGATTTCACCTGTTTGGACATTAAGAAAAATAGCAAATATCACAAGATTCATAGGAAAATAATGAGAGCTGGCAACAGTATCAATTTCCTCTGAGCGTACTTCCATTATAGTTAGGTTATTGGACATATTTGTTATTGCAAGGCTTCCTCTGTGTAGAAAGAGCAGAAAGCCTTGATCTGAAAGAGAATAAAAACCCAAGCAGAAGCAGACGTAAATTTTGTGTGAAAGAGCAGAGAGACAGTGTGCATGTGCATGCATACCTCTGTCTCCACGAATACCCAGCACTGAGCACTGAAAACAAAATGCTGTTTGACTTAACAAGTAGGGAGAGTACTTAAATGTAGAGGCACAAAAACGTCTATGCAATTTCACAGCTAAATACACTACAATTATAATCTAATGCAATAACAATTTTAAGGGTCATTTCATAGTAAGAGATAAGATATCTTTTGAGTGGTAGAAAGCTCCCACCCAGCTATCACCTAAACAATAGTTACGGTTCCCTGGGAGGGGAAACATTTGGACCAAATTGCTGATGCAGAGACAAAATACCTTTGCAAGTTTTTTCTTGATGCACCTGAAGTTCTCAGAAGATAAGACAGAATTTAAAATCACACATTCCCATACATACCTGGGGACTCAAATTCAACATCCCTATCAAAAGAAAGTTAACTCTTCCTTATCTGTGGGTTTGGTGTCTAAATCTTTTCCTTTTAATAAGTTAGTTATTGCTGTTGGGTTTTGTTTGATCTTTAGCAGCTCCACATGTCTGGAAGAAAACTATGTGTCCTGAGACACAGATTTGTAGAACTATTGATAAATAAAGGGAAAATTTACTTTTTAATTAAATCTAGGTATATGGCAAATAGTGCACTATGCTTGAAACATGAAGACGTCAGGTAAGATCCTAACTAAAAACAAAAGTAACAGGAATATTCTTTTTATCCTGTAACTTCAGTCTCAGCTTTTTCCTTTTTATGTGTTTGCAAAGTCTGTCTAAGTCTTATTTGTTATGATGTTCATTTCAGCCCCTTGTTTTGCTCTGTGGTCCAGCAGTGACTGGGAGCACTTCAGACACAGCACACTTTCAGGTGTCACATTACAGCATCTCTGCCTGATAAAAAAGAAGAATTAATAAGCTCCAAAAAAGCCTCATATCCAGTACTTTCACTACTGCAATTCTGTTCATTAACATGTTAGTAAGCATCAATAGATGCCTCCAAAAGAGACCAAAAGCAGCCAAAATAGAGCTGCTTCTTCCAAGCAAAAGCAGTGGTATAGAAATACTAGATTTGAAAGGAGAGCTCCATTCTGTTTCATGGGTCTTTCAAAACAACGATATAAGTCATCGTTATTAAATCAAAAAGACACCCTCTGTGCCTGCCAGCCTTTATGTCTGCCAATCAGATTTCTGGAATGCTGTGTTTTCTCTTATAAAGCTAAAATGTGTTATGATGGGTTAAGGAAGGCAAAAAAAAATTAGAAAAAATTATTGAACTGATCAAAATATAAATCAGGAATTGTTAAGAAATGTTTGTGAAGCATTTCACCAAATTTTCAAAATTATATGTTGCAAGTTCTGCTGGGCTATAGCTCTCATTTTTTGTTTATCCAAAGTGTATATATATATGTGTATATCTTCCACAGAGAATGTTCACTTGCTTCTCAAAAGGAAAATAAAATAGAAAGAGAGTGATTGTAAGAAACGTTATGTAAAACAATGTATATGCATGTGAGTTAAAAGCAGAAAATGTGATGAAAATCATGTCTGTTTAAAACATGAAGGAATTATAAGCAAGCCATTGCATTAATTCAGAAAGATGTCTTCTGGAGTAATGGAAAGTGGGAGTTTGCTTATCAGGAGTGTAACTACTTGCCTTTCTAAATGCACGATTCCAGTAGAAGTAGCTGAGATTTACAAGGCAGCTGTATATGTGTAGTGCAGTAGGTATTGCTGTTTGCTCAGGTAAAGCATTGAAATAGCCAACCACCTGGGTTGCTGGTTCCTCTGTGGTCCTTGCAATGTAGGTAGTCCTAACACTGTTCATTTCAAAGGGGTTTTGTTAGATGTTTCACACCTTAGAAGCCAATAACATGCTATCTTGATCATATCACAGAATCACAGAATATTCTGAGCTGGAAGGATCATCAAGTCTGGCACTGTGTGAATGGCCCATACAGGGATGAAACCTTGGCATCATTAGCACCATGCTCTAACCAGCTGAGCTGATCTCAGTTGTATACTGTGTTTGGACATAGGAGTGTTTGACTGAAGCATTACAAAGGCAAGATCCCAAATTCTTGCTTTTTTTAGAAAGTTATTTAGATTTTGAGATGGCAGTTGAAGTAAGTAAATGATATCATTCCTAGCCAGTTTTATTCTTCATCTACTATGCAATGAGATTAAATTCCCAAGCAGATGTACAAACCCAAACCTGAAACACTGGCATGTCTGGGAGGGAGCGATGACTGAATGTTCCAGTCAGGACTATTCAAAGTACATTAGTTTCTGAATTCTGCACAAGTGCAGAAGCACAGCTGAGAAGTTCAGGGTCGAATTATGGTCCCAGCTGTGCTATCACTGCCAAAAGGGGAAGTTGCCTTTACCTCCCCAGGCTTACTGTATGAAGGGTGGGTGGATCCTTTCCTCTCCACTTGGTTTGCTGGGTCAGTTTTCCCATTTTTCCTAGCTGATAGAACCCAAGTCTAGGAGGAACTAGAGACAGGAGTGTGTAGTGAGGAGCACACAGTTGTGAGCAGATGGCGGAGTTGAGTTTTTTTTTTCCTTTTCCAGCAGCAGTAACCAGTGGGATCAACTCCTTTTCTTGTATGTAGCTTCACCCAAAGCAGCAGATTCACCTTTGACAATGTTCAGTTGTGATGGCTTTGTTTTAACATGCTCATAACTGATGCAGATATAATTACTTTTCCCAACAGAGATTATCACATTGGAGATTGATGTATGATCTAATGAAGGGGGATAGTAAAGTAACTTGGTGTTATCTGTGATCAAGAATCAGAATGCTCTTTTTTTTCACAGACAGTTTTTTGAACAAGCTGATTTGTGAAAGCTTTTGTTTTTCACTTTTATGAGTGATAATGATCAACCAAATAACAACCTGCTCAAAAAGGGATGCTTTATTAAAAATACCTGAAAGCCAGTGCCTAAAAAAAAATGGTAAATTTCATTTTGAGAAAATGCCATATCTGGGGAACTAGAATTTGGTCACATGCACTGTTGTCTAGATTGTTCTGGACAAATTCCTCATTTAACATATTTCAGTTTGAAGTACAGTTCAGTAGTCACACTGTGGACGTCTCTAAGTTGGTTTATAATACAAAATCCAATGGAAGGAATTCTAATAAAGAAACACTTATAAGAAAATAGCAGAAAACCACACTAGATTTAATTATACTCTGAAAAAGAAGTTATATTTATAGTTTTGTTTTGTGCCTTAAACTTTGTTAACACATCTTGGAATTATATTCAGAATACTTCTTTTTTTTTCAGTCAAAACCAAAGAGAGTGTGTTTATTGTGTGGATTATATTCATACTTACTAAAAATTCACTAACACTGAAGTCTAATTATTATTTTTATCCATGCAGTGTGATGTTTCATACAATGCCTTTTGTCCACTGCCCAGCCAGAAATAATTTCCACTTTCATAGGGTTTTGGTAGCAAAACCAGAATTCTGTAAGGTGCATGCAAGTCTAGTACATTTGCATAGCTTCTATCATTATGTTAGAATATTTGCTGGAAATGTATTGTACATTTCTTATTTCCTGAGAAAGGCAGTGCTTCATGGGATTTTGTCCTGTAGTGGTTGCTGTCTGGCACAATGGTGGCCTTCAACATCATACATACAGACAAGGTCTGTGGCACAGGAACTCAGTTAGGAGGGATAAAGCAGATTTCAGAATTCCCCCCAGCAGAGTTACAGTTCTGGGGTGTAGGACAGCTCATATAATTAAACACCCAACTTGCATTGGCTGCACTTCTGGCTAGTCCAGGAGAAAGGACCAGGACCAAGTTTCTGCAGTGCTTTCTCCAGCTTTAACCAGATATTCATTGTCTGTGCTGCTGGGCTTGGGGAGAGAGGTCAGGAAGATGCTTCATCCTGCTGCACCAGCATGGGTCTTTTCTATGTTGTAGCCATGTAAGCAAAGATGTTTTAGTACTTCCAAAATTTTGGACTCTTTTATTGCAAAATATGAGATTGTAAATCCAGCTGTTGGCTCTTAGTAGCTATAATGTTTGAAATAGTTGTGTCCATAATAAGAACATTTGTTTTGTCTGCATTAAACTGACTGCCATCTTTCATCCCAACATAATGTAAAGTCTGCTATGTATGGGATTTTTGTAAACAAAACAGTACTTAGGTTTAAGAACTCTCAATAAACAACTATCAGACTCTTTAACAAGATGTTTTAAACTTCAGAAAAGTTTGACTTTTACATTTCCCAGATGCTTCCTTTCATTGTTGCTCTTAGAGTTTGGCTTTAATATCTCTGTTGTGGTTTTGGCCATTGTGATAATGCATGTTTTTAGCATTGAAGGTTACATTTGGATAGTAATTGTTTATTATTTTCTATAACTGTTTATTATATGCATGTAGACATCATTTTGGTGTGCTATATAGAGGACTGGCTGTATTCCCTTTTTTTTTTGGTGCAAATTCAGGCTCCTGACTGAAATTCCTTCCTAGTCTTCCATTTCTTTTTCACAGACAAAGCTCTCATAATCTGCGGAAACTGATTGACCCAAGGGCTTAAAACCTCTTTTTTTTCCCTATAAAAAGGTACCAGAAGAATGCAGTACAGTTAATGTGGTGATTTGTCTTTGCAATTCATTTCAGTACCTTATCTGTGGGAGAACTGTAGTGCTTGTGTTAATGTAGTACGTTTAAACATCAGCAGATGGGGCCCTTGTTTCCTTTGAAGAATGGTTTGTCTTTGAATTTTATTTTTTAATGTCTGTGGCAAGAATGAATTTTTCTTGTTATAACACATTAAATTAATGTAATCTTTGTAGCAGATAGGGATCTAAATGCAGATCAGAATGCCTTAACTTTAGTAGGAAGCGAGTGTTTCCAAATCTAACTGGAGATCTAATTTTCATGGTTGGCCCTTATTTCTGTAGCTGACTGAACAAAAACCTCTGCTTTGAATACCTCAGAAATTTTCTAGGGTTTGGAAACCAGCTGCTTTGCCTTATGACAGAATCTGTCTTTTAACTGTATTTCATAAATCTTTCTAAAGGTAAAAGAATAAAGGCAATTCTGTGTCTTCTTCAGAACTGGCAACACTTTTCAAAGTTATTTACAAAATACAGTTTCCCTTCTCCAAAGGTGAAATAACATAAAGGTTGTATAAAAGTGAAGAAAAAGGCATTGTAGAAGCAAAGCAGAAATCACTGTAGCAGAGTAATGCTTTCTTTTAACTAAGGGAAAAGCATGGGCACATGCAGCTAAGGGGAGCATATGTCTTAACTCAATTTCCTTCCTTTTGAAAGACTAGAGTTATGAGTGGAATGGGTTCAATATTTGAATATGGTCATTTTGTTTCTAAGCTTGGTTGCCACCTTAATGATTCTGTTAGACTTAAAATACATGCATTTTATTTATAAGTAAAAAATGGTATGGAAGGCAAAGCAATATACACTGATGCCTTAACCAATCTTATGAATGTGTTACAAATTTATACTTGTATTTTGCAAATGGGTGTCTCATAGTTTGGAATTACTTTTTCAGAGTTGTTAATCTTTCTGATCTAAATAAGAATCTTATTTGAATGTGGCTACATAGTGGGTTTTTAACATAATGTATCATAGAGAGCAAATCCTTCATATTATTAACTTGAAACACCAAAATTACTCCTTCTGTGTCATTGCAATCTGTCATTTAAAGTGACTGCTACATGTTTATGCCAGCTTCTTCACGTGTGGGCTAATTACAGACTGCAAATTTGGGGTATTGAGGAGAAAAAAAAAGAAAAAACAGAATGACTAATATATTTAAAAAATCCTTAAGTCAGGAAAAGAAGCCATGAAAGAGGAGCACACAGTTTGCATTTATTGGATATTGTGCCAGTACCCATGGGTTGATACTAAGGGTTAAAGTACTGTTATTTTAAAATTGAAAATTGCATAACATGCAAGCGGTTATTAGGTTAAAAACATCAATTTGGTATATAATTTATTGTTGCTTTTACATAAAAGATTACATTTGTGCAGCCAAGATTTACACTTTTTCTTTACTTTTACATATGAGACCTGTTATTAACATTAATCACATTTTTCATGTCTAATGGTGCAGACCATGCAAGGCCTGTCAAAAATTATTAATATTTTGATTCAGTTTTTTGGCTCAGTTTTTGATGGAAGTATGATTTGTTTTCCAGAATTTAATAGGGAGAAACTTCAGAAAAATTTTCTGGTTGCTCATTTAGCTGATTTGGGTGCATACCTCACAAACAGTATGTGCTATTATAACATCACCTAAGCATACCATTCTGCTTGAATTAAAATGATTTTATCTGCATTATATGGTATAATCTGAGCATCTCAATGTTTCCCCATATTTTTGTTAAAGTTTTTTTCTTTTATTTCCCTATATATTTTTCTGGTCTGGACTAAATTGTTATGTTCTTTATACAGATTAAATATAGGAGAAATAATGTAATCAAATAATTGGAGTTGTACTAGATTTTTACTGGTGAAATTCCCATAATGATTTTTTCCCCTTTTTTATTGTGTATGGCAGTGCTTTAATTTGAGGGAAAATCTGACTTGCACCTAACATTTTCTCTATTGGCACTTTTTCCAAAATGGCAGTGCATTATTTTCCAGGGAAGTAAGAAATGACAATTTTATTTTGGCCGCTAAACTCTCAGGAGAATAATTTCTTATACAATATATTTTTATCTCTGTACACATAAAAATGTATGATTTTAAGGTGTGCATATATTATAGAAGGACAGACAAAATATTTAGGTTAACTATTAACTATTTATTGTATAATTCATTGGATAAATAGAGACTTAAATCCAAGGTTACAGTATAGGTTTCTAATTTAAATTATTAGTATAATGGCTTGTTGATCATTTTACTTAATACACACTAATTTTTGAATCTCTTTTTACCCATGTATTCATCATGCAGATGATCAAATGGAATTTCACTTCCTCTTGCTCAAGGGGAAAAGTAAAGAGGTTTAAACCTTTGAGCTGGAGGAAGGGAGGGAAAAAAGTTAACTGAAAGGGAGGTTACTTTCTTTAGAAGTAGGGAGCTGTGCTGTAGTTGGAAGCTGAGATAGTGCAGCTGTTGAAAGCAGCTCACATCTTTGGTCATGACTTGAGTGTCATTTGAAACTGTTCTGAACACTGTTAAATATAAAAAAGTAAGGAAGGAAAGGAAGGGGCTTTGAAGAAGCATCTCCTTTTGGAAACAAATGTATTTACAGTAGCTTTATCTAGGAGTTTCTACACATGTAAGTAATAATCATTACTAAGCATCTGTAAGGCTATTTAGCTAATAGTACCTAGTGGATTTTCCAAATCTAGTGTTTATCTTGCAGCTTGGTGGTCTCTCTTACTTTTTTTTTTTCTTTTAGAAATGTATTAAAATGTGAATTAAAACATGAATTGTGGAGATTAATCCTAAGGCTTTCTCTGTGACTCTTTTCAGGAAAACTTCTTGGATAAATTTTGTAATGGATGGTGATGTTGGATGTTGGGTTCTACCTTCTTGTAAGGACTGCACAGAATACACTGTATAAAACCAATACATAGAGGTTTTTTTTTCCTTTGGTGTGTTTTTTGTTTTTTGTTTTGTTTTGTCTTTCTATTTGATGAGCAAGTCTGGGTTTGGTGGAGGAGTTCCCATGTCCTGCTTCTCTTGCTGAAGCATTGTTAAGAATCCTTCTCACAAAACAAAACTGATAATGGGTTTTTGACAGTGAAAGGTAAATTTTGGAGCAAATGGGGATGTTCCATACATGGCATTTTTAGGCTGGAGCTCTATGAGCAGGGTGGAAGCTTTAGGTGAGAGAGGCTTTGGTGGGATTTCCTGAAGGAGAGCACTCTACACTGGTGGTGTCACGAACTCAAACTCTGTGGGTCAAGGAGGAAGCTTCCTCCAGATAAGAGTTCACATCTCTCTCCATTTCTGCACCACTAATTGATTGTCAGGCAGATTCACTATATTCTTTTCATTCCCTGTAAAACTGATTTATCTTAAAGTTGTATAAGAGGGAGAAATAAAAGAAAATCCATGGTTTTCTGTATCTTTTTGAGTATATTAGCAGAGCTGCTTTTGCTTAGTGCTCTGCCTTACTGAGTTTGGAATCTTCCTGAGATCAGGAGTTCTAGGAAAGCTGGTGCCAGAGTTGACGTTTTTATTGCATGTCAGTGGATCTACAAAATGTGGAAATCATGAATTCCAGCAGCTCCACATCCTGCTCTTCCAGCTGCAGTTTAGGGAATACTTAGCAGTGCTCCTGAGGAGATTGTCTGATTTCCAGGACAGGCTGTTGAAGACTGCAGAAGATTTGACATTAACTCTAACTTTGGATTGTCTGACTTAAAACTTTGTGTTTTAAAACTTCATTTACAGCATAGTTTCTAGCTTGGCTTTCAACATAATGTTCTAAATGAGTAATGTTTGATATTTTGCAATACTTTAAATTAATAGATAACCATTTACAACATTAACGCTGTCTTAATGAAGATTTTTGCTTGGGATTACAAACAGCTGCTGGAAGTACACTTCATCTATCATTTATAATCTTTTATTAAATTTGCACCTGGCAATGCAGCAATAGCTGAAAGTCTGTTAATTATGAGACCTGCATTTGGGAGGCCTATAGGCCTTTCCTTTCCAGTCTCATCAGGCTGGAACTTTGCATATAATCTTTTCACCGAGGTGGATATTTTTCTTCTTGGGTGGGTCAACATTTAACTTCTTCCCTTCTCAATAAATAGGTAAATACTCAAAAATTACTAGAAGATGCCAAGTAAGAAAAGCATAAGTGGTTTTTTTCTTTGCCTTTTTATGCCTGTTTCTGAAGCTGTCCTTGCTTTGAATGGAAAAACAAATAACAGAACAGAGATGAAAAATACTTCATAATAAATGATTTAGCATGTATAACTTTTTTCCATTTTTGAATTGTCTATGAGCTGCTTTGATTTTCTCAAATGAATTTGCTATTCAAAATTATTCACCAAATACTTTATCTGAATAATTTTTGGTCTGGAGATGTTGGCAAGCAGATTGTTGCATTTATTTGAATTTCTAATTTCAGATATCTCACTGTATATGTTGATTAGATATAGTAACATTTATGTTCTCTATTTGAAAGAGAAGGTACTAGAACTCTTAAAATGATGTTTCCAACTGGTGTTTGCAAGTTCAGAATTATTAGTGAGTACATAGTCACTGAATGGGCTGTTGATTGCTCCTTTTGAGTGTAAACTTGCTTGACAAGTCTGTCTGATGCCTCTTTCAGAAACATTTCTCTCAGAAAACCACAACAAATTCACCAAAATATGTTTGAAAAAATTGGAATTAAAAATAATAGTATTAACTTGACCTTTTTTGATTAATGTTTTTTGTTTTCAAGATCTGATAGTTGATACAGGTTGCCTAACTCAGGGAGCTGCCATGGTCAGGGAAGATCAGGCTAGAGGCTGGTAAGAGGATTGGAAGAGTGTACAGGAGCTAGGTGACTAGAACTTGAAAGGAAAATCAAAATATTTCCCATTAACAGAATAAATAAACAAACTGGTCAATTTAGAGGCCACATTAAGCTGTCCAGTTATTATCCATTATTTTAGACTGACAAATCTAATAAAAAGTATAGGGAGGATGGATGGGCAGAGAGAAAGGATTCAATGTGTTGCTTTAATAGAACAGTTTGATACAAACTATCTCTTACCAGCTTATTAATAATGAGATATTGCTATATGGAACTCAATACAGTAGCTTTTATGTTTGTACATGGAAGACAAGACAATATATGAAGAAAGAGATGAGCAAAATGATGAGGAGTATTAGAGGAATTAGAGGAATTAGAGTATCAGTTCTCTTGTAGAGAGAAAACCAGAAAAGCATAGGACAATGTCTGAGAGTGACTGGGATAATTTGGACAGTGGAGCTAGAGCTGGTCTGCTGAATCTAGTCTGACATCTGAAATACATCACAGGAGTTCTTGCTATATTAAAGGTGTTAGCTGGCTTGAAGTAGGAATTAGTCACACATCTTTTGATTTATTTTGCAACTTTGAAAGTTGTTCTGTTGTTTTGGAATATAATTATAATAATTTTTATTTATAATATAATATATTATATATAAATATACAATAATATAATATATATAAATATATAATATATATTTATATTTTATAATATATATATTAATTTATTATATAATATTTATAATAATAAATATTTGGAATTATATTTCATTGGGTTTTTTACTATCACAAATGCTTTATCTGTCTCTGTTGGCAGTGTATGCCATATCCAAAGACTAAATTAAATACAGGCAAATTCTAAAGAGGAAGTTCAGGCTTGGTTTAAAAAGGAATAGTGATTTCTTAAGGAGGACCACTGTTTTTAACTAAATGGGTAAATATATTCCTCTGAAAGAAGAACTTCTAACTGAAATGTGTCATACTAATCTAGTAGAAAACAGGTGCTGGGGGCTTTAGATGTAGTAGCCAGGTGGATTCTCAGAGTAAGTCCAAATGAAAAATTATTACTGAATGCATGCTTAGTTTTGCTTTAATAAGTAAATTGACAGTGATTGTGGGTATTACAAGAGAACAAGAGGTTCTCCTTTAAAGGGAATTTTGGATAGGGAAGGAATGTTTAAGGCTCAGGCCTGATTTGTTCTTTTCAGTAGTGGAAAGATTAATTGTGGCCTGGGTTTACAGGTCCATACAATTCCACAGAAGACAAAAGGAATTGTGCAGACACAAATCAGCAGAATTTAACTCCTTTTTACAGTAACAGGTGGCCAGCATAGCAGAGGGTCGTGCCAAAATCCAGTGCAATACTGAAGTTTGCACATTTTCAGTGTTTTCTGTGCTGGATACTATTCCACTGCAGATTGAGTTCCTCAAGTTTTATGCATTTTTAAAAAGTGCACTTTCCTTATAAGCCTTTTTTTCCCTTCAGTGTCATGTGCTCTTGAAGCTTTAGAGATGTTCCTAAGCATTTTTGTGAGTCTTTTTATGGACCTCTAGTTACAGTCTGATTGCTGAATGTCTTGGGTGAATATTTGCAGTTTGGATGAATAGCTGAAGGTGCACCAAATGGCAGCATTCAGAGGTATCTGACCAAGAATGATTGACAGTGTCTGTAACTACTTATTATGTCAAAGCTTCAGCACACCGATTGATGGGAAATGATGTATAATAAATTAGAATGATCACACATCATTTCCCATCGATTGAAATGCCAAATCCTTTGATGGAGTAATGAGTTATGGCCAATACTACTCACTGTCTTAGTAGGAGATTGATTGCAGATCCCTTCATCAATGTGATCAAACAACTAAGGAATCCAAAGTACACATGTAGCAGACAAGTTCTACTGCAGTTTCAGTGTAATGTGAGAGCAATAAACTCAGTGTTGCTTCTGTGGCATTATCAATGTAACCTGGGGTATACATGAAACATGAACAAACATGTAAATGAGGCCAAATTCATTCAATACAGAAGCTTTAAAGCAGTATAAGCTGACTCAGTTTTTCATACCAACAGAAGACTAGGGATGAGGTCAAGTTTACTAGAATCAGTTACGCAATAAATTCAAATTAAAAACTCAGTTCTTGCTTTGTTTTTTCCTCAACTGAATATCCTTGCAGAAATCATTTGCTCTGATGTGGGAAAGAGTAGGTAGAGGGTATGTTCAGAAAAGTACATGGCCTCAAATTAATAAAAAGGAAAGGAAAGTTTCTAGCAGTCTACTGAGAATTGCTTTAGGATTTTGTATTTTTCTTCTCTTCAGTAACGTTCTTCATCTCCACCTGTATATTATAAAAATAGTGACTTGTACTGGCTAATCCTTTCTCTGAATAGGTGCTTCAAAGCAAACACATGTGTACACACACACATTGAACTGTATTTAAAAGGCTGAACCATAATATCTTGTGTCTATTTGCCAGTTTTATATAGAGTCAGTGTTTCAGACATCCAGTTGTACTTCAGGTATAGCTGTGCTCTTTACTAGCCAAAAATCCCACCATACATTGGCCAGCACAATGGCAAAGACAGTGCAGCTGAAGCAGTTATGGCCTAGAGCAAGAGAAGAGGATGACTTTTTCTGGAGCTCATGCATTGAAGATAGAAGCCATTTATTAATTATTATTGGTGAGAAAATTTGATGATGAGGAAATGAGGCCTTGTTGTGTACTTAAGTGATGTTAAATTTTTTTGTAAATTGATTTCCATTTAGAAAGAATAATATTAAAATAGATATTCCTAGATTGCATTTGTGTGATAAGGACTGGTCAACAGAGCAATGACAGTGGTATGAGATCAATGCATGGAAGCCAACTTTAAAATAGGTACTGCTGCTGTCTTTTCATAGCAGCAAGAGCCTAAATGTGGCCAATTAACCCTACCTGGCATGAAGACTTTGCAGCAGGTTGTCACTTTCAAAGTGCTACAGCAAGGTAGCTATCAAGATTGCAGTTGGTAAATTTAAGCTCTCCTGAGCATCTCCACTGCACTGCATTCACTACTCTTACAGACTGTGTAACCTTTGCACTGTGAAAGCAGTGTGGACATGCTGCAGCACTGGGTCTGCAGGCAAGTATTTGTAAGTTAGGAAATGTCAGACTGTAGGATGCTTGTGATATGCTTGCCTCTGTTTTTTATTCACTAGAGCAGAGCCTTTAATTCCATGATCACCTGCTAATTTTTTTTCTGGTTTCTGTCTCATTCAATGCATTCCACAGTAGCAATCATAGACAGCAGCTTTTTAATATCTTCTTAGTGGAAAAAGAGAAGCACATTTCTAAGGTTATATGGATCTCCAACAATTACCCTGGGCCCCGATGAGAATTTGAAACCTGAACTTTTGTTCTTGAAATGTGATGAATGTTAGCTCTGAATGAAAAGCCTGCTTTCCTGGCATGATTTACTAGAGCTGTGAACTAGTCAGATCGGTACCACAAAGTGATCCAGGGCATCTTTCTCCCTTCTCTATCCACGCTGGCTGGCACTGGGGCTCCCAATTAAGGACAGTTTTTCAGTTTCTTTGACTGGACACAGACTCAGCTATAGATTACAAACAGTGTTGTTCTGCAGATGATGTTTTGACATTCTGAATTGAATGACTGGTCAGCAGAGACAGGACATTTTATTTTTCCAGAAGATTAAAATTATGCAAAACCTTGGCAAAATATATAGTGACACAAAAAGGAAAGTTCTGTGGGTTAAGAACTTCCTCTTTCTCCCAGTTCTAAAGTTTGCAATAGCAATGACATTGTTGAAGTTTCTTATGGACACCTTTAAAAAGCCTTAATGTAAATAATTCCGGTAGCTATTACTGGTGACAGCAGGATGAACTAAAAATGTAGCAAGTTTATAAAAATTAAAGAATTATCATTGCAAACTGATTTTTAATCACATAATATGTGCTCAGCACATGAATCACAGCTTTTAAAATTCAGCTCTATAAGATGCAAACCCAGTGTTTCATTTATTGCCACTTGGCTTTCATCCATTGGCTTTGTTAGAAGCCATTCTCCTGCATTGCTTGTTAGCTCAACAGCACAATGTACACATAACCTGTTCTTGAAAAATACACATCAACTTCCACATTCTTTTTTTATATTTTTTTTCTGTAAGGAAAGACCAAAATATATGGAAATTGGTAGGATGTCTGTGCTTTGGGTTTTTTGTGTACCAATGTAAGTCACAGCAAAATTCGACCTCAGATGTTTAACTTTCCTCCCATGAAAAAATCAGTGTTTGGTGCATCCAAGTTCTCATTTAAATGTACATGAGACACTGAAGTACTTTTTATAAAAGTGAATTTTTGGCCAAGCACAGTAAATTGTAATAGCTTCTGACCCTGTTACAATAAATACATAATTTATCACAAGTACTCTACTAAACACAATTTTTCTGAAGTATCTTGGAGAGGTAGTTACTTGCTATGCATATGCAGTTGCCACTTTTCAATATTTAAATATCCTGAAGTTTTACTTTTTTTGTTCAAAATGGGAAAGGCACATCAGCTTTCACAGCTGAATCAAAATCAATGTTAAATAATTACAAATGAAAAAAATCATCTGAAGCAATCCAACATGTATTTTTATACATTATCTCAGAAGGTCAAAAGTAGGATTGAGAAAACATGCACGAATACAAATTGCTTTGCCATATTGAGGTTCCTGTGAGGTTTCTTTAGTTTTTATGGATGATTAAAAAACTCTTCAAGTGATAGGGCTGCAGAAGGACAGCAAATTCCACAGCATCACACAGCAATGTATGATTCTGGAGAGCTACCCTGTTACCAAGCTCCCCTTTGTACAAATGCCATGAAATTCCTGCTAGCTCACAGTATTATTGGGATTTAATTATCACTGAGAGATCCATTACAGGGCTTTGAACTTGGGATAAAAAAAAAAAGAAAAGTATTAAAATCTCATAAGCAGCTGAACCTAAGGAAAAAGTTGGGATTGGGATAAATTTAATTGCCATGCTATTATTTAGATTGTCAGAGAAGCCAGAGGTCTGATGAGGAAAACACATTGTGATAGATTAATCTGGGCAGAGCACTGTGTTAGTGAGGCCACACTGCTTTGTCTATTAGCAGCAGCTTTGCATTGCCCACTGGTGTTCCCCATGTAACCATTAAAAAAACTTCTAGGTAGGAGATATTTTTGCAGGCATTTAAGGTAGGACCAGCTCAGAGAGAGAAAATGCTGAAGTGAATATTTTAAAATTCATAAATCTGTGACGAAACTGGTTTCCCCTTTCATCTGATTCTCTGATTCTTTTCCTGAGAGTAAGTCTTGTGCCCTGCCAGCTCTCTATATTGTACTGTGAAGTCTGTAGTGTTTTCTAGGCAGTTGCTTGGGAAAGTGTAGATCATTTACAGATGAAACCTCTCAGTTTTCAGTATGCAATAAAGTGCACACAGACAAGTTATGCAAGTAACAGTATCTTTAAAAATATTTTTTCAGTCCTGTAATGATGTTCAAATTAATTCCAGTGATTTTATTAGAGATAAAAATTATAGGAAAATCTGATTTCTTCTATGATGCCTCTAAGACTATACCTAAGTGAAACATTTTTACTTTAGATCCAGAAATAAAAACTTCTGGCATTCCTCATCATTAGAATTTTTCCCCTCAGGCTTTGTCTTTATTAGCAGCTTAAGAGTATATTTAGCACTGTCATATGTGAAATCTCTTCTGTTTGCTAAAATAATATGGGGTAAAATGTCTTTTTTTACAGTGTTACTCATTCATTATATAAAAATGAGAGAAACTACTTTAGTGTGTATATAGAACTACTCTCTATTTTTATGACAAAAGGGAGGTGACAATACACATCCCTTAGGCACCCAGGGGTATTATGTAAGAGTCATTAGTGTAATTGATATCCATATAAAGAGTTTTGTATCAAACATGATTAAAATGTGCAATATATTACAGAGGTTCCAGTGTTCCAGCTGCTTTGTTATAATCCTTCTTCTGATAGATATGTTTCTGCTTTCTTGTGAAAAATAAAATTATTTCAGAAGAAATGATCTTTTCCTTCTTTACTAATTTTAGACACAATTTCTAAAAGGCATATCTTGGCCCATATATATGATTTTCTGAACTACAATGAGCTGAACATTTACTGTATGTCTACTCATGCAATAACAATTTAATCACAAGAATTCCTTATTTTATGAAGATATTTTTTATTAAGGATCATTTCCACAGACTTCTAATAGGCCTTACCAATTCTCATAATAGAATAAGATAGTCTCATGATGACATGCTGCACTTTGTCAAGAAAGCTAAACTCAGAAGCATAGATTTTATGTCTTCTTACACCTCTTTTACACTGGAAGTGCTGCATTTATTCTTCTGAGAGATGAGAAGGTGTACATTTCAGGGCAGGGATTTTAACTTTCAATTCTTATATTTTTGTTTGTTTGGGGTATCCTTTAAGCAAATTTTACAGAATTTTTAGAATCTAGTTTTAATTATGTTACCTTTTACTCTGAATATTAAAGCAACATCTTCCTTCAATTCTATTCTTTAAATAAATTCTTTCAATGCCTTTTTTCAGTGAATAACTAATATTAGAAAGCAACTCCTAAAGTAAAAATCCTCCATTTTGAAATGTTAGCCAGGCAGAAGGTGGTTATCAGGTAAGAGTCAGCCTGCCTAGAGCTCAAACTGCAGGGCACCATAGTCAGAGGACAAGGTTTCCTTTGGTAATATCCATTTCTAATGCATGACAAGCATGATTTTTCCACATTCATGTCTGCCCAAAACTTGCTAGTGTCTGTAGTGCCAGCCCTGCACATTTCTGTAGCTCACACTGTCACAGTCTGTGCCTTTTAAGATCCAGGGCTCCCCATCCAGTGCTGCACATTCTTCATTCTCTGTCCACTTTGGATTGCAAGGTCTTCATTCTTTCCTAGTTACAAGCACTGAGTCCCTGCTGCCAATTGAAGCACCAACTGAAAAGTCACACATTTATGTGGGACTCTCATCATGTTTCTTGTCACAACCAGCAGAGTTTAGAAATAAGCCACTGTTAATGGTCGTTTCTTGCTATTGCTGAATTAGTAGTTTCTAACTCTACCAAACTTCCCTATCTTAGCTTGCATTTTCCATGTCAGGCATCTGTCCCAAATGCAGTATGGTTGATGACTAAGCTCTAAAACTTAAAGCATTTTCAAGTACAAGATTATGAGGAACCGGTTTCTCTGCTTGAAGAATATTCTTACTTCTTGAAAAGTTGTTTTTCTCCCATGGATGTTTGAATTTTTCAGGGTTGTGCTGGTGTGGAAATTTATCCAAAATGTATTTCTAGTTTTGCTATTTGCATTCCTTGAACAATTCATTTGGGCTGAGCCTGCCATGGTCCAAGCCTTTAGGGATGCTCAGTAGGATTGTGTGCAAACATGCTCTAAACCTGGGATCTCCAAAACTGAGAGACTACCATAAGAGAGATGATGAAAATATGATCTGTAGGAAGACTGTCAGCAAGAACTTTTGGCACTGTTCTGTCTTCTAGGTTGTTATTTTATCTCAGAGTTATTTAATGGAATATTTACTATAACATTTGCACAAGTTGGTCATAACCTATATAGTATATATATATATATATGTATGTATGTATTTGCAGTACTATGTAAATAGTAAGTTGACTGTACAACATGACAGTGGCATAATAGCAACACTTGAAATATGATCCTTCTTTTACATGAGTGAAGTTATTGATTATAGAGAAACTGTTTTGCAGCCAACACAGTGACTTTGTTGTTCAGTAATTGTATATATGCTGCAGTTTGCCAAGGACATATGTGATTGCCTGAGAGCCGTATTGCCCTCTGCTGTGGTAACTTAATTTCAAATCTGGTGCTTCTGATTTGCATTATGAATAAAGTGATGCAGCACAAGAGTGTGTATGGGAAGACTGCCAGCTTTTCTTCTCGTGTATTCTGTGTTGAAGCTACTTTATGCATCATGTTTCTTTTTAATCTCAGCCCTAGTCAAATTTATGACAACAGTTGTAGGGGTGAAACAAGCAATCTGCAGGTCAGGTTTGATGGAGACAGAACTGGGTGAGTGGACTTGCTCTCTTGTAAGCCTTTATTATGAAATGTTTGTTTTCAAGAAAGAGAAATCCATGCTGGTCAGCTTCATTGCAAATTCTGGACATACAGTTTTTAGAAGATGATGAAACTGGTAATTTCTGTGGCTCAGTGGAATGAATGGTTAATCTTTTAGCAGTGACTTTGATGCAAACAATATTTCTCTACTTGTTGTTTTGGCCATTTGATTAGTATGTAACTGTACAGTTTCCAAGACAGGTCTGGTTTTGTTGTATTTTTAAGCATGAACCAACCACCGAATTTTGTCTTCCCCTTGCTAGACTATGCTTCTCTCAGGATTCCAATTGTTTTGGACACACACTAGGAAGTGCATGTCCAGATGTGTGCTTTGACAAATCAGCCTGTCCCTGTGTTAGGTGACATATTTTTGACATTGGAAGAAAGCCTAAGCTTCACATGCGTGAAAGTGATCACCTCTTTGGACTTAGAAATCAGGTTTTGAGAATAAAACAAACTCAAATTAAATTGGTTTCATTTTGAAAAGTCAAACCCTATTAGACTTTAATACTTGGGTGTATGCTGGTGAAATACCATGACTCTAAAGACTGTTAATATTCATGGAAGTCTGAAATAATTCATGACTTTCTGAAGTAATGTTAGATGATGTACGATGGTAAACAGTATCATTTACACTGAACCTTAAAAATTATTGACAAAGACAAGTTCCTAAACACTGGCTAAACCTTGTATTTGTTGTTATGATTTCTTGGTTTTATACTTCAAGCGGATTTTCAATTAACTGCACTGCATTCAGAGTAATTATTCATTTATTATAGTCAGTTTAGATATGGTAAAGATTAGAGGAGTAAAACAAATCATTTTGGTGACATAGGCTAGTGATACATTGTTATTATTCTGATTTCTTTGCCTCTTGCATAAGGAAGATTTATACCATCCATTTTTGATTCCTTGTTAGCATATATTTTTATAGATAATTATTTGTGAAATAAAGTGTTTTGACAAAGTGAGAACCTATCTTGTTGTTGTCCTCTCTCCCCATTCCTTGAGAAAATACAAATGTTCCTAGAATAAAAGGGAAAGTATTGTAGATGTGCAGAGAACACTTATTATACATGCAGTAAAATGTACTTGTCTATTAATAAAAAAAAGTACAGAATATGATACACTGCTGTTCTAAGATAACTACATGTGTTCCATGTTGGGAAATTAATGGCACAGAGCAGATGCCTTCAGTCATCTAGGAAGTGTGGTTTCCCAGTACTGCAACTGCATGCCCTGCAGTGTGTCATCTCACTTATGAAGGGGTTTTACATGTTTATGAAAGTGTGTTAAACATTGGTAAAGTTTATTTTATGCATTATGCATAAAAGTTGTCATTAGGATTTAACAAAGCGGCTTGCAGAAAAAGATTACAAATAAAATCTCTGTATACAAAAACGATTTGGATGGTTTAGCTAGATGGTTCTGACTTAAAAAAATTAACATTTCACTTACTGTTCTCAAATATTCAGAGAAAGGAGAAAAACAGCACTAACGGAAAAGAATGAAATATATGTTGTTCTAGGAGTGCCTGGCAGGATCACTATTACAGAGGTTCTTTTAGTATTTCCATTATAAATCCTCTTTATTCAGTGTAATATCATGGTAATTTCAAATCACATTTGGCTTTAACTTGGCAAATAATCTGTCAACACAAAAATTCAGTTCATTTATATGTATGCATGCATTTATTCCTACATGTGCACAGACTATATCATGTTCACACATGGCTGATGTATAGATTTAAAAATAAGTAATGATTCTAAAGCTTCTCTTTTTTGGTCCAGTTTGCCTAGCCATCAATTTAAAGAAGATTACAGATTGGATTTTCAGAAGCACTTAGCATTGCCTTAAATGGTCACATTTAAGTTAATGGTAAAATTCCTATGACTTAAATTGCAGTAAAGTTAGGTCAATGCTGTTGAAAATCTCACTCCATCCTTTCAAACTCTGTTTAGGGGTGTGGTGTAAGTGACAGACTTACAGGCATAGTAACATTTTAGTGAAACTTCAAGGGGATTACTCAGAGCTCTTTTGTGCCTCTGTATGTTCTGTATGTATGACTAGATAAAAAGCCTAAAGCACTAATCTAGACACCTATATTAGTCGTTTAATTGATTCAGTTTGGAGAAATTGTTTTGTTCTTTAAAAACAAACTTGAAAGGATGCTTTTATGTTGGATCTAAATAAAGAGAAAAGACCCATTAGGAAGTGAAGGATGCCACAAGTAAACAACATGGATGAATGTCATGGCAAGAATTATATGGCAGGAGTATAAGTATGAGAGGTGGAGGTATCAATAAACTTGTAGAAGAGACTCACTGACAATAATAAAAAGACACACTTTCAGCAACCATACTTTTATTTTTATGATGCTGTGTATTCTGATTTTTTTTCCAGTTGGATATGTTCCACTTTGCTGTATTTTCTGCTGCCACATATGCCTGTGCCTAGTTAAGACATTATCTATCAGGTACTTGTATTTATATACTTTTTGCAAATTAGATCAGGGCTTCTCCAAAATCAAGAAGGTGCCTGGAGCACCTTCTGTATCAGATGGGCTGAGAGAGTTGGGTTTTTGAGCCTGATGAAGAGAAGAGTTCTGGGGGCATCTCACAGCCTTTTCCAGTACCTAAAGAGGGCCTACAAGAGAGCTGGAGAGAGACTTTTTACAAGGGTGTGTAGTGATAGGACAAGAGGGAATGGCTTCAAACTGAGTTTGCAATCATGTGTAACATAGAACACACTAAAACTCTGGGTTTAGCTTGGTACTTCGTGAATGGAAGATTCTCTTCTGTCCCTTGTGTCTCTCTCCTTGGTAGGCTGCAGTGAAATAAAGAGCCCAGGTCAGTCTTTCCTCCACACACTGCAAATTTAAAACATTCAGTGAATGTATTTAATGTAACTTTATTTTTCCTTAGTATTTAAAATTTATATTGCATCGTAACTCAAAATTTCACATGGAGTTCTATCGCAAAGATCAAAACCATTATATTGGGAAACTTCAAAGCAAGAAATCCAGAGAAAATATTTGAGAGACCATTGAAATACAGTTATCACAGGTCCAGATGACAGTACTGAGAGGGGTTCTTGAGTTTTTTTACCTTTAGAACAAGTCCCTTTCTGCCACTGCTCAAGCCCAACTTTTTCTCTAACTTATTATTGTCCACTTCTTGCACTTCCCCAGCTCTGAGGCTTTCCAGGATTTTCCAGGATCCCAAATATAATAAGTGGCAAGGACTATGTGAATTATGATGTGTGTGGATTCCCCATTGCTATGAATTTCCGTGGAGCTGATTGCCTGTCATTTTGCAGAAAACTGTCCATCTTCAGAAAGGACCATTCTGACTGCTTTATTTACTTGTATTAAAAAAATGTACTTGATGGAACTAGAGCTTTAGGTACCTAGGAAAAACTAGAGTTTTAGGTACCTTTCAGGAAAAACTGACCTACAGGACTAGGAAATAATGGTGTCTTTGTCACAAAACCTTTCATTATCCTGGCCAATAGTTATGCAAAAGGGGATATCTTTGCTATCTGTGCAATCATTTATTCCTTTTGTGCTGTTATCAAGAGACCAAGTAAGGGAGAAAATTTACTATGTATGTTTGTATTTTCATGTTTTCTGAGCAAGAAATTACAATGCCTAGTAAGTAGAGCAGGTTCTTTATACTCATTATGGGCTATTGTGTGAAAATGCTTTGCTGACTTCAGAGGAAAACCCATAAATTTGTTAGATGTGTTTTGCTAAGTGTATATTTGACCCAGAGTAAAAATTATTAGTACAAGAGATTTCTGAAGAATAAATGGAAGTTCTGTGTTATTTCAACTCTGGAAATTGCAATTTGGGTGGCTGTTTGATCTGATCTGGGACATAATAAATGAGCATGTACATGTTAAAATGACATGTAGGCTCATCGGGCCAGGATGAGCAACACAGGATGTGCTAGTACTTTCTACCTCTAGGAAGTTTAATTTTCTTATTTCTCCACCCCTACAGAATATTAGACTGCTTTGTTTATTCCTCAGCATATATGGAATAATGATGGGGTAATAAACTATTTAAGGGTGTCTTTTTTAATGATTTAGGTTGGAATTTCATGTGCTTACCAATCAACACTTCACACAATGAAAAAACCAATGGGTGATCTTTCTGTGCTTTTCTAATGTCTTGACCCTAGTGATTGCTGAAGGAAAAAACAGTCTCTAGTACAAATAGAGATAACAGCACTAAATTGAGTAACAGCTGCTGAATAACTGCTCCACTAACCATGCCGAAGAGATATTTCATATTCTTGCTTCATATTTCTTCTTTGGCCTGTTCTGCACAGTACTCAAGCACTGAGACCAGGTGATCAAGGTATTGAAGGGATCTGAGGAGCTGCTGTGACAAGGGCATTTTCAGCCATATATTAAGATAGTCTTTACATTGCTGGCATGACCCAAAAAAAAAAAAAAAAGTAAAAATATCTGGAAGTGATGTTATTTTGGTCTGGTTTTCATAAAACCAGAATTACATTCTCTGCTTGAACCATTTTATCTTTATTTTATCATTTCTCAGTTCTTTGGCTAATCAGAGATTTTTGTGTTTTGCGAAAGAGAGGAACTTGCAGCAATCATTATTGTGTCTTGCAACAAATTTTCTTTGTGAAGTGAAATTATTGTTGCACAAAAAGCAGAGATTGCCCTCAACTACTACAGACTGGGACATCAGCAGTCAAATGAGGTCTTGGCATCTTGATGTAGAACAGGCTGCCTAAAATTCTGGATAATCTCCCCCATCATCACACATCTTGTGAAAGATCTGGTGATTCTTATAGAGCCCCAAATGCACAAGGTAATAGTTTGTTAAAAAATCCAGACATGAGAACGTTATGCAATTGTTGGGCATTACTTTATAATATTTTCACTTTTTTGATTGCACAGTAAATAGAGACTGAGACTCAAAAATAACAAAGTCTATTTTTCCTCTTTGCAGACATTGATATGTGAGGATGATGTCATTATTGAAACCACTGGTAGGAATCGAGGAGGTGAAAATGGGCAGATACTGATTCTGCACCAGAAAGTATGGGTTTTAGCATTGAAATACTGCCTTTTGTTTGATGCTCAGGAATAGCCTTTTTTTGGAGGGAAACTGACACTGTTTAACTCAATTTAACACATCTAAGCATTTCTTAAATTGCACTCCAGCAAAACAAGTGTTAACTCTGTTTAATTATCCAGCTAGTGCTATAAGTAGTGGTGGTATATAGTGGAAGACAAAATGCATCTCATCTAATCAGAGAACAAACAATATTCACTAACAACAGAAGGAACAGAAAGATAGTTGTAGGTTCATGATTCTGTCATAACTGGTGTATTGTGCCCCTGTAACAGGAGTTTTTGTTCCCCAAGACCATCAGCATATCGGATTGCCTGATTCCACATCCTTCCTTTTGTGGATATGAAATAAAAAGAAATCCAATACATGGACAAAAGAAGCTACAACTAAAGTGTGGTACTCTTGAATTTTCAGGCAGAATTTATGAGCTAAACACTGCTAGATCAGTCTAGGGTTACCCATGGCCATAGTTTCAGATTAATGTGTACTTGCTAATCTGTTGGACTTCAAGGAGACAGCTCTTGTATCTCTTTCTGCAGACTGAGTATGGTTTGTCAGTACCATAGGAGCACAATTAGCTTGTGTGTTACAGTGAACTGCATACTGGCAATATTGCAGGCTCTTGCGTGTACATACTTTTGCCTTGTATCTAGTAGGTGACATAAAAACTAAGCTACCTGTTGAATTAAATGGGGTTAAGGTTGCCTCGTGATTTATGGTACAGACCATCTACCTGATGTGAAAACACAAAAATCAGTAGCAGCATGAATGACTCGGCGAGCAGAGTTGCTATTAAAGCATTAATGGTTTCTATCTGTAATCCATATTACATGATGACGAAAAAAGTGAGATTAATGAAAACAATCAATGGTAATTTCTGGGGTTTTACTAAATAAAGTCTATTTATAGTTTCAGTGTTGAAATCAAAGTAATGTTAAGTCTAACTATAACTAAGTTTTCAATATTGTAATTACTTTCCCTGCATATTGGTATCTTAATCCACTTGGAGTGAGTTCCAGGGATGGAAAATTTTTCAAATGAGTTAATTTCACTATAGCATGTTTCGTTTTTATTTTTTTAGTGAAAGGAAATGTCTAGTTATTGTAACAGTAACAGCACCTATCTTGGAAGTAGCTTATATTACTTTTCTGTCTGTAATCTGCAGTAAGATGATTCTAGATTTCAGGAAAAATGCTGCAGAAATCTATTTCTTATTTAATTTCTACTGTTCTTTCGAACGGCAGTTTGCAGAATGCATCTGGGTGTACGGCTAATGACCCATGAGCAATAAGCAACTGTTTAAGTAAAATGCACTAGGAAAAAGCTTTTACCAAACAGCATTTTAATATTTTAAATAGATTTTCCATTGCAGGCTCTTTGTAACTGGATTAGTTCTCTGATGTGTTCTGACAGAGCTGTTGTTAGGGATACTCCATTAACTTTGTCTGTCATCTTATTTTCCCCAGTATCCGGCATAACACCCTTATATTTCATAATTTGTATTGCTATCAGTGCTGATTTGTAAATGTGCAAATTATAATTAACAACGGCCACTACTTCTATTAAATATTAAATCATTCTTGCAGCCTGTATTTTCCACAGCAGATGGAGCCCTGTGGTATGCAAATAGACTTTCCTTAAGTAGTCAGCAGTTTTGACCAAAATTTTGGCTTTAAAAATCCTTTCTTTTTTTGTTTGCTTTATGTTTTCTCTTGCATTTAGGTTAATATTTATTCACTGCAGATTCTCTTGCTCCCCATAAGAATTTCATGGACTATTACATTCTAGCACTGAGGTTTTGTTTCACTTCATTAATAGCTCCTTAATCATATAGCTTGCTTGTAAAGTACAAATGCTTGTTATTTGTACTTATGCTGCAGCGTTGCATAAGAGGCATTTAGTTATATTTTAATATGTATAGCAGAAGCAAAAATGCAGGGTACACCAACATAGTTTTTAATATGAAAACCAATTTTCATGCAGTTTTTTTTCCCCAGAATAAGCAAAAGCATTTATGGTTTTATGTTGTGTCTTAAACATTCCATTAAATGTCATCAGCTGATTCAGGAAAATGTATTGCAAAATTACTAGAGAACTGTAAAATGTGTAAATGTAATGAATGCTCAGGGCATAGAAAGGATTGAAAGTCCAACATATCTCAGGTAACTATAAAACAGCAAGAAACATCGATAGAACATTACATTTTTCTAATGTGTAGTACCTTAAGCATGAAACTCTTATTTTGGTGTTTACTGCTGTGCTGTTTTATTAAAGAAAACTGATCCAGAGTTAACATAGCCTTTCTAATACCGAGAGGAATCTGAAAGGCAAGCAGCATCATTCAGGAAATGGTTTCACTATCCACTTGAGCAATTGCAAATGAAGATTTTTCAAATGATTGACTATGAGATTGTATCCTAAATAAGGGCAACCCATTTTTTTCCCACATTTTTAAATAGACACAGGAACATGGAGCTCAAGGGCATTAACTGCCACATTAACCAAAGAGTAATGAAAACTTCTCTGAATGAACATCTCAGTGAGCTGAAATGGCCTCAGCAATATAGAAATGAATTGTAACAAGTTAGGGTCTTGTCTTCCTGCTGGTTTGGTAGGACTTGAAATTAGCATGCTAAGTGGGATCAGCAGCAGCAAGTAACTGGACAGGAGTATTCTGGAATCCATGTTGTGAATGCATATTGATAGTGTGATGCCTCTCATAACACTGAGGTACCATTTAGTCCCAGATACTGATATATATTAAACTGAAGTTGTAAGGGATGTGGAATAGAATTCTGGGATGTTATGCCAGCCCATCTGAGCAAGTGCAGCTCTGGCCACTCAGATCCTTTACATCTATCAAGAAGGTTTTTTTTAGGTGTATTTCATAGCAGGAGAAATTCAGATAACAGAGCAGGACCTGATGCCAACCATTTGGGAACAGTTTTATATCAGCATTGTTATTAATGTTAAGAAGTGTGATTTGAAGGGTACTGCTGGGACAAAAAGGGAAGGTAAGTTTTAAAAAGTGAGCAGCAACTCCCTGAGCAAACAGAGCAGGCTTGCTATAGGTGAGCTTTTGTTCAGCAGCCACACTGTGACACACAGGGAGCATAGATGGATTTAAACCAATGGAAGTCCTAGGAACAGTCTGCTTGTGACAGCCTGAAACTCTCTGTGGGTTACATGTTAACCAACTGATTTATTGTCTGCAGAACTTGGGCCTGAGGGAATGGCAATTTCAACCAGTAGCCTTCTGTGCTTTCCCAGAAATCTGCTTTTCATACAGATGATAGACTTGGTGAGTTTGATGTTTTTATATAAATTCTACTGCAGAGAGAGGTTCAAGGAGGCAGAAATTGTACCACTTTATTGATGTGAAGAGGGTCCATGTATATTTAAGTATCACAGCTAAGCATTCAGCTAAATTTCAGCCAGAGTCAGGGTAATATTAGATGTGACCAGTGTATTCAACGAACCATCTAAAGCATTTTCTTGTGAAAGGAACTTCATAGGAACTTACATGAGCTTTCAAATAATGTTTACTCCAGAAACTGTTGTACTGTGCCTAGGAAATAGTTGTATCTTTGTCTTTATCACCTTAGCACGCTGCCACCACTGTTCCTCATATGCACAGCATGGAACTAATCCCTCCCCTTGCTTTGAACTCGAGAACTACTGCTTGGTAGTTCTGCACTCTCTGCACAGCTTTGCCCCTTAGCTTTTGGCATCAACCCTGCTCTTTGAGTTCACCTCTTTAGAGCAAAGAAATTTACTTGCTCAGGTAACTGAGCACAGCTCTAATATGCACTTCAGCACATTAACTTCTGTAAAATAGGCTTGATGATTTTCATGTGTGCAGGACACTTGATATTGATGATTTGGTGCCTTTTGGTGTAATATATAATGGATGAAGATGCTAGGCTTTACATAGATGCAGTTGTCCTGAAAACTCCCCTTTGAAACCAGAATTCAGGTACACAGTACATCTGAAAATCTGATCTATAGTGGCTAATGAAAAGATTTGTAGGCAATTGAACATCTCTTAATATCAGATCAAAAGAACATGTCAGAGAAGAGACCCTGCTTTCTTAAGATTCAGAAATGCAATGGAGTCAAAACCATTAGACTACTCCTATTTAGAGTCAGAGGAAATGCTCTCTGGGGAAGCTAAGGAAACATGAGCATATTTCAGTCATCAATATCCCAGTTAAGCCTTATTTAAAGCCTATCTGAGGAGGAACCAATATTTTAAAACTGAAAAAAATTTCAGTTATTTATTGTGAAACTGTAGTATTTTTCATCCAGGAGTAACTAGTTAGGAGTATTTTAATGTTGTTGAATGATTTAAATGGCTATATTTCTTCATTTCTTTTATGAAACATTATTGTTCTCAGTGTGGGAGATTTGGATGTTATAAATTCTTCAGGAAGTACTCTTTAAATATCAATTTGTGTGTCTTTGAGATGTCAAATCAAAGCACTGGCAAGGGCTGTACATCAATGGCCTTGAAATCATTCAGTGCTTTTGGAGGATTAATCAGTTGTGTTGGATGTGCAATCTACAGGAGTTTACAGTGAAGAGAAAGACAAGCAGGACTCCTAAGCACCCATTTCCCCTGTCCCCCAATCCTAAATCTTTGTTCATTTTTGGCTGTATAATGATTGGAAGAGCTTAGAATAAGCTTAGAGAAATTAGGAGAGATCTCAACAGTTGTGGGTAGTGGTGGTGAATGTGAGAGGAGATGGTCATTCTATATGGCCAGTTCCATACTTGAGATTCATGGTCTCAGGAACCTCAAGAACTCATCAGTAGATCTACAGCTGGACCCTAAAGGATCATGCCTGCAGTCTGTCATACTGTGCCTCCACACCCTTGTCTATTCTTACTAATATAAGAATTTTACTTCTCTACGCAGAATAAAATGATGGCAGTATTTTTCCTGCAAGGCAAATTCATTTGCTGATCTTTTGTCTGTAAACTGATATGTATTGGAAAGGAGGACAGGCTGTAGATTTCCAGCTGTTTGTTGAGTGTATAAGTAGGATGTCTTGCTGTATCTTTGCATGACCAACAATTAGGATATCTGGGGAAAAAATGTTAGTGGAACACTATATGGAATTCTGTAACTCATAGAGTAGACCAGAACAGATCTAAAAATAAATGTCTTTTTTTTTTTTTTTCTTTTAACTTTACATCTAAATCTAATACAATTGAAATTAAGATCTTCTGAAAGAGGGTATAGTACAAAAGAATTTCACTGACCACATCTAACTATAATACATCTAGCATGTGGTCTGGGATTCTGATATCCAAGGCTGAAATTCTTTTTTTTTAGTAATGTTTTACTAATTAGTAATTTACTAACACTTCAGTAGCATTAAAAACATAGAACGTAACATAAACGTAATATTTTTAAAAGGGCCATTTTATAGTGGTGTGGTATTTTGCACCTGAGAGTAGTCCAGTGAATATGAACTTTCAATTGTCACATTTCCCTGAGAAGTAAAAAGTGAGCATTAAATGCCTAAGCAAAGTGCATACATAATATCAGTCATGTAAAATGTCCTGAACAGTAGACCAACTCTTCATTGCTTTCATGTTGATTAAAGCTATGGGCTTGTTTTAAGTAATATTGTCGATGAAGTGTGTTGAGATCCAGAAGACTTTACAAGGACAGAACCTCATTATTCCTGTTTGTGGGTTTCTAAAGCAGCCTAGATTTTGATCAGGAATTTTCAAATTTGAGAATCTCAGCTCTACTTAAAAAGCGTGGTTGATGCATCTGTGGTAAATTTTATCATACAGCATTTATGTTTAATTAGATTGTGAACTCTCAATGACTTCCTGAGAGTAAATTTTCTTGAGAGGGGAATTAGAAAACATTAGATGAGGTAGAGGACTTGAGAATCCTTGTCCAGAAGAGATTGATAAGAACATAACTAGGACAGCTGTGAGCTGTGCTTTAACATTGTAAATTATGCTAGTAAGTGATTTTCAATTCTGATTTTAAATAGTCTCAGAAATTGTCTTCAACCAAAGCTGCTTTGAATTAAATTTTGTTTCGTAATCAGAACTACTACATGTGAAACCTTCTGAAGCTCATTACATACAAGGAGAGGGTGAGAGTTGGATTTGCTCATCTGTAAGAGGAGAAGGCTATGGAGGTATCTTATTGCTGTCTACAGCTACCTCATGGGAGGATCTGAAAAAGACAAATGCTTCTTGGAGAGATGCAGTGGCAGGATGGGAGGTAGTAGATAAAAGTTAGGATATAGAACATTTTCATTAAATATTAGGATTTTAGTTTTTCTTCATGATAGTGATCACATACTGGAACAAGTTATCCTGCTTCCTTGTGGATATTTAGATCTTGGCGGAGCCTTGTCTTTTTGACTCTTCCTTTGAGCAGAGGTCATAGGAGGTGACCTTCTAGGATTTCCAACACAAATTGTTCTGTGGTTCTACTCTGTGCTGTATTTGGAGTTTTAAGGGAGCACATTAGTGCACTCAAACTCTTGCAAGACTCAGTTTTGCAAATTTTCTTTCCATTTTTTAGACATGCGCCAGCATTTAGGGACCAGTTGAGATGTGCAGGTTGTGCAGGCAGTGGTTCTGTAAACACCCTAGAAGATAGACTGCTATACTAAAGCCAAGTCTTAAGAGTACATGTTAAGTTGGAGAATAGTGAAAGATGAGGGATGGAAAATGAGAGCAGACTCTCTAAGCAGCACAGACATCACTGATGCCCCTGGGTCTAGCAACCCCCTCAGTTCCAGTTCTGTCCATTCTGGTGACATCCTGGCCATGCGAAGCAGGAAGCAGGGCCAGTGCAGTAGTCACAGGGATACAATCAGCAGGTTGGAATGTCAGGAACTCTCCTGGAAGTTGTGTAGAAGGAAAGGCATTTCTTAAAGGCCTCTGGGAAGAGCATTTCATTTGCTCTTAAGAGAAGAAGGTTTCCTTCCTGGTTACTGACATAGTTTCTAAGAGCCAAGTCTTCAGTGAGTGTTCATCTCACATACCAAGCTGAGATAAAGGACAAACAGCTCTGCCACAAGAGGGTAGCATTGAAATGGGGTTGATTTATGTTTTTATGCTGTTGGTGATGGCCAGGTCACAACTAGAAGCTTTTTTTTCTGCTGATGAGAAGACTTGGGTTGTGCAGATGGAAACACCAAACTGACAGTCAGCTGACCCAGCTATTCCCAGAGCAGCAAAGATGAGAAGAAAGGAGACCTGGAAATATTAGTAACAATAGGTTAGAAGTACTAGACAGTACTTACTCAACCTCAAGAAATCAGAGATCCAGTTGTGATGATAACCCAGCAAACTTTTTTCCAAACCTTTCCAGCTTATTCCAAATTCCAAATATTCCAATATTCCAAAATATTGTGCTAGTTTTTCAGCTCTTTTGTAGATATAGGAATGTAAATATTTACCTCTGAACTCTTTGGTAGTACTTCCTGTGTTTTCTATTGTTCTTTGAATGATGTACTGGCCTGATTTGCTCTGCTGTGCAATAGTGCTGAAGCTTTTTAATGATGTTTCATTGCATCATAAGATAACTTATTGCCTATTGTCCAGTGGGATGAAGATTAGCACTTCAGGTCACCATAAAATGCCATTATAAATATATGCAAAAGGTTCACTTCAGACTTATAAAACTGCATAACTGAAATACCCTAATTTTATATAATTTTGGAAGGCATTTTAATTAAGACAACATCAGTTTACACTTCCGTTGCCCTTGGAAGAACTGACATCGGATGAAAGGGCAGATGTTGGGAGACAAAAAGATTTCTGGAGGGTGTCAGGTGTAACTTCTTGATGCAGATATTGGAAGGGCCAGCTGGGGTGATTCACAGCTGCATCTGCTGCTGCCCACTAACAATAAAGGTTTGGTTGATGATTTGGTAATTAATGATAGGCATGGCTTGTAGTGACCATGATATAGTGGAGTTCAATAGACTGAGAGAAATAAGGAAGGAGAGTTCTAGATTGAAATCTCTGGACCTCAGGAGAGTCAACTTTAAGAAAACTAGCGGTCAGGTGATGCAATGCTGAAGTGGAAACATGCCCAGGAAAGGTAACGCATTTTCATGATGGCATCGTGCAAGCACAAGAGCACCCATCCCAAAACTCAGAACAAGTGGATGTGTTGGCTAAGCAGGGAAGTAATGGCAGAGGTCCAAAGTCCAGATGTTCCTCTGATAAACCACTGGGGATGTCTGCATGTTTTGTTTTTTTTAAAAAAGAATACCCCTTAGACTGTTCTGACATAGTTCAGCCATGGAAGGATCTGTCCCAACTCTTTGGTTTTGGTTGTTACTTTATGTAGATTCTGTATAGAAATTTGGCACTGTCCATCTGTACTGCTTTAGTTTCTCTGCAATGTCTCCGCAACATACCAGTCCATGTTATTCCTGAATTTGGTTTGCTTACTAAGAGCTGTATATCTCTGCCATGAAATACTAGGTAATAGGAAAATGACTGAGAAGACAGAGGCTGGGTTTCTTCCATGGTGGAAGGAGAATTACAACAATATGGTGCTGCTAGAAAGTCCTGCTGCTGTGCAGAGTTCTTACACATGTACAACTGCACTGCCATTGTTTTAAAATTTATTTTAAACCTTTGTAATATACTTTCCTACTGTTGAAAGTCAGTTGAACTTGTTTTTGCTTTGGCTGTTTGATGCTGCTGCCAAGCAACTTGCACTATTAATTCCTAGCATTAGGAAAACATAAAGAATAGGGTACAAATCCAAATGCTTTCTGATGGCACTGTTCAAACTGAATCCTCAGTGCTTTGCTGTAACAATCAGGATTTGGTCCTACTTGCCCTTGGTATTAATCTTGTCCTCTACCCACTAGGCATTACATGAGATGTAAATGATTTGTTTCCATTCATCAAATTCACGAGGTATGCCTATATCTCTGAAACAGATTTTTTTTAAAAATATAGCAGAGTTCATAATCTGTATAAAAAAATGAAAAGCAACCATGTATTAGGCGATCAAGAATCAAAAGCATAATTTGAAATGATAAACGTATCCATTTTAAGTTACACATTACTTTGCATAGTTAATATCACTATAATTAGTCATAGTTCCTGTAATTTATTGAAAAAGATGCTCAGCCCCTCTAGTGTACTACAGTGATGAATGTTGGAAGTGCAACTTTGGAAGCAGGAATCAAGAAAATTAGTAACAGTTGGAGAATTAGCATGTAAATCAATAATATCCTTTCTCTTGCATCTTGAAAACTGAGGGCATACATCACACGCTACATAACGAAAAGGAGGGCAGAAGTTAGAATTGTAACTTCTTTTACATTACTAGGTCTGCTTTTACTGCAAGAGCTGTTTAAAATAATTTCAAATGTTAAGAGTAAATCTCTAGTAAATATTTAAACTATGTATAACTAGTCACAAATAAATTAAGCTGATTTTATGCATTCTCTCTAATTAGAAGGGCACAGCATTTGTTGAAACGTGATTAGTATTATTCATTAAGCAAAAAATTCTCATTTGTATCTTATTATCACTATTCTGCATAAACCAACACAATTTGTCATGAACTCCCTCATTTGCTGTATCCTCAAATAGCAGATTATGCTTATTTTTCATTTGGACAGTGGAAAATAAAGCCAGGTGTTTGGCAGCACCAGAGTGTTCAGGTGTAACTGTGCCAGTGATGGTACATTACTAGCAGCGTGGATGAAGAATGAGGCATGGAGAATCTTGGGACTGAGGTGCCTTGAGGCCCATCCCTTTAGAGTGGTCCTGCTGATGAGACAGGTGGTGTTGCATAGGACTGAAAAAAGAGAAACTTTTTTGTAAAGTCAGCCTTTCACCTTCAAGTGGAAATGAGAGGTGCTGCACTGTAATACTTGGATGTGTTTGTGACTAAAGTCTCCATGGTAGACACTTTTGTATTTAAGTTTTCTAAAGCTGAAAAATGTCTATTGCTGCAGAGATGCCTCTGTCACTGTCAATGTCTGAAAAGAATCAGGACAATATTGCATGGGCAGTATTATGTATTTATGTACACAAATATTTACATGTGACCTTGATTGTAGTATATTATTCAGGATAACTAGTTCACTGTCTGCATATTGTTCCCCTTTCTTCCTCTCATCTCTTTATAAACTTTGAAGAACATCCGTTTACATATGTCATATTTCATTCTACCCTCACTGCTGAACTCAATGGTGCTGAGGCAGTGCAGGATGGGTTGGAACAGTGTAGCCAGCTTTCTACATCAGCTCACTGGGCTTGTGGATTAAGAACCATGTGAACCCTGAATGGGCATCACAAGGTTTGGTTTATTCTGACTTTGTCATTATCATGTGCTTCCTTTTGTGTCTTTAAACTGGGATTCCAGGGGTAATGGTATACAAAGGACCAACAATGGTAGGGGCAAAAAGTACTGAGAAATTGTAAGGCATTGTTTCTTCTGCAGTGGATAGATGAGAATATTAAAGGAATTGTCTAAGTGTTTTCTACAGCATGTTTGTCACACCTTTTGGAATCTGGCTGTCAGGCAGTGGGCTTAATTGTTTTAGGGCCTTTCATCAATACATGTAGGGATCAAAAACAGTTTTGTCTACATGCACAGGTAGATCCAGCCTCTCTGGGTGGCAGATTGTTTGAATTTTTCACTGTTTTATTAAGATTATATGGTCTAGAGTGGCCCAGGAAGTTCTAGATAGCATAGTAAGTAGCATCTCTCCCAGTAAATGATAGCATGGGAACCATTCTGAGACCTGTGTTGTTATTCTTTACAGTTCCCTTTTTTGCCTTTGGCAATAAAGTTGCATCTTTATCAAAATGGACTCAAAAAAATTTTACATTGAATCTGATGTCCTGTCTTACATTTGAAGCAAGGAAACAATGAGACAGCCTTATCTATGTTATCATACATAAATCTATTGACAGTCTTGCAATAAGTATGGCATGAAATTTTCATTTCAAGACAAAAGCAGAGGAAAAGTTATTTCCAACATAACTCAATAGCAGTGAAAAATCCTATGCAGAGCAATAGTGAAAAGGAGAGACTTTGTATATGGTCATGCTAAAATTATGAAAGCATAGTTCCAGACATAAACTTCACATCTTGATACTTGAAAATTCATTAATATTATATATGTTTGCCATTGCTCATGTGTATCTTGTCTATGAGTTTCTATGACTAGTTTATTCCATTTTACTGAATATATACTTGTGAATTACAAATCCAAACTATGAATAGCTTAAATAGCCAGTAAGAGAAACAATTACATTTTCTTTCTCTCTAACATGCAATTTTAATTTTCATAATTCTATAAAAACATACCCCCACAAAGCAGGCCTGCCAGGAGGCCTGAAATCTGCAGGCTATGGCCTCTCGGGCTGTTTTCCAGTGACTCATTTTTAATTTTATAGAAGCATTATCTCTAGCTAGTAAATTAACAACAGCCTATAGTGCACACACACTGTCATCCATCTGCTTAAGGCTCTTGTCATTTGACACCAGTCTTGTATCTATAGACTTCATCTGGTATTCAAAAGCTATCAACCCTGCCTCCAAGATAGCCCACCTTCTGGCTCCAGGCTAGAAGAGTGACTCTCCATTTCCAAGTCTAATGAACACATAGCTAGCAGCAGCTTTTCCATTAAGGATCTAGTCTTCTTAGAAAACAGACAATGTTGGAATTACTTGGATCCAGAACTGCATGGAAGAGTGTTCCTTAGGCAGCCTGACTTCTACCAAGCAGAATATTCAGTGTTACCTCCCACTTGCAGTATGTTGGACATTAGTGTTTATGCCACTGCATTTTGAGGAGTGGAGCATGTTAACAGATGAAATTCTTTATATTATCTTTCAAATTAAGAACACCGTTTCTAGGGAGTTTTGAAAAATGCAAGTAATATCAAAAATCTCATGACTGGTATGAATCCCCCAAGTGAGAGAAAGCCATGTATATTAATATGTCCAACCATTATATGGTTGGGGAGGAGCAACTATTTCACAGTTGCTAAATTTTGTTTCATTCCTAATTTGGCTGCAAATGAGGTAATTTGTATTCTTGCAAATAATTTCTATGTAAACTAATGTCTTCTGTGAAGGAGTGGTAAGGATTTAACAGAGAATTGTGTCTCCTGGACAAACTTCAATCATCACAGGATAGAAGTTGACAACACCTACTGCTCAGTCAAGGCTGATGACCTGTGTCATGTTTCACAAATATAAGATCTTAACACTTTACTATCAGTCATTAATTTTCATGGAGTAATTTCTGAGACAATCAGTTTTAACTTATATTCATGAGACTTTTTTAGTTCCTGTTGAAAAGAAAGGGTCAGGTTGTTTTGAGGAACATGGTGACTATTTCACAAAAGTAATGTTAACTATATATATTATTTAATAACATTGTGAGTTACATGAACCATTTTCTTGTAATTTTTATGGAGAGTACAAGCAGTATCTTCAAAATATTTTTTACAAAAGTTCTTTAAAATTCTTGTATGCGCATCAAATATGAAACTGCTCTAGATTAATAAAAACATGGAATTACATTTGATTATTATTTACTTGGTTTTATTTCTGTTGGATAGTGTTTTGTCAAATGTTTTACTTAAATACATAGATAATTTGAAATATGCTTAGTCTTTGTAATATGTGACGACAACATCAAATTACAAGAGAAATAGCCGTTGATTTCTACTTTTAAAGAAAATAAGATTTGTACGTAAACAATTTAAAATAAATTGCTAATTTGCTTCCAATTATATAGTATATAAAGCATTAGTAATGGAAACAAATTAGGCATTATTTTTACTTATACATTATCAATTGGGAAAATTGGCCCTTCACCAAATGAAGCCTTAATTCTACAAGCATTTGGTTAATTCCTTACCTTTAGGCATCTAATTAATCCTCCCGAAGTCAGGGAGACAAATTCTGTGATTGTAGTTTAACAGCCATAACTGTCTGCAGGTTTGGAAGTCAAACAGAAACTTAAACTCAGCCTGGAAAGCATACAGGGAAAATGCCATAGGGTGCCAAAGCAACACTGGGGTTGCATTGCACTGTGCAGTATTTCCTTGCCAAATTCACTGTGAATTTGTCAGACTTGGCTTTTGGTTGTGAAGGCCAAATAATTTTCCAGTATCCTCCTCTAGGTAAGCAAGCAGGGTTTATATCTTCATTTTACAAGTGCAGGAAGTGGTTTGCTGAAGGCTGCAAACTCAAGAACCTATTACTCAAGTGAAAGTTAGAACAGAGAAGCTCTTGGTTCCTGGTTTTGCATTCAATTCACAGCAAAATGCTGTTCTTCAATAAAATTTGTGGAAATATGTACATAAATTATAACTGTAAACATGTAGCTTATAATAAATATGTAGCAGTGTATATGCACTGGTAGGCAATGAGTATTAGAGGAATAATCACTAATCTTGTCTGATGGCGTGCAAGACTCCTTATGGTGCTTTAGAAATAATATAAAATAATCCATTCTGTACAAGATTCTTACACTGTGTAGCTCTTGCTATATAGTACTGCATCCCCAGACAGAATTAGGCATGCAGTTCCCAGTCTCCCATGGGATCTTTCATGTGCTGTTTGTGTTTCTTCTTGTCAGTTGTTTCCACAGAGTGAGTTTATCGGGGTGGGTAATGGACAGACATTGTTTTTTGCTTTTCAATTTATTAATAAACAAATGATATTTCTAATTGTTAAAAGTGGACTGTGGATGAAAGATAAATTCAACATTTCTATTTTTGTGGGTCACCATTGATTATGTAGATAACACACAAGATGATTATTGCTGTTGTTGTTATTATTATTGTTATTTCCATGCATGAAATTTGGTTGGATTTGGTTCTTTTTTAAAATAGAGACACTTACCAGACAGGGCATTGATGTCATCCACTGGCTTTGCTACTTGTTTTTGTAGGGGTCTGATGGTGCAGGGTAAGTGGTGAAGTGACTCTCTGATGCACAGGCTTCTAAGGCTTTAAATAGGATTTAGTGAATGATGAATCCCGAAGGATGAAGGGTGTGACTGGATGGCAGTGGTATACAGAAAAGACTGGAAGTGGCTTTTGGTAGTGAGACAGCTTTTTAGATATTCCATCACAAAATATTCAAAGTCCATTGCCAGAATGCTACCTTTGCATATGTGGATTTTTCTTTATTGAAAACATTTCATGGCCATTCAACTAGCTTATAGAACTAGCAAAATTTAATAAAACAGGTTATCTTCAGCTCCATCTTTTATAATCAAATCTGCTTCAGTCTAGCTGGAAATTGTATCTGCAAATTGTTCTATATAACAGCCTATGTTGATTTTTCCCAGCTGTCTGTATGGGTAAGTGCAGCAATAGTCATAAGGTATATTCTCAAAAGTTTGTGAAATCTTTGTAAAGTACAGCATTGAATTTTAAGGACTCTATGTAAGAAGTACCCTTGCTACCCCATTATTTTTTTAATTGTTGGCCAAATTGTCCTGTAGGAAAACAGTGCTTTAAAAATGAACCTGTGGAATAGGCAGCTGTAAGTTCATAACTAGCAAATATATTCAGTATTTGTGCAGTAAGAGATTCAGTAAATAAAACTGAATATCAAGGGTACCAAATTTTAAAATAATCTCTAGAAAAAAGATTCTAAAAGGTGTTCTGTAATGAAAAGAACACAGTAGGAGAAATAAATGAAGAGAATAAACAACAGACTATTTCAAGGGAATGTAAAAACTTCCATTTCAGCCTCTTTCATTCTTTCCCCACAACTCATTGTCTCTGAAATCTTTCACTCTTCAGCCTCTCACAAGTTGATGGTAAAAATCTCCATTTGTAAGCTCCTTTCTTATCTTTCATATACATTTCAGAAACATAGGCAAAGAAACACTCATTCCTCTACACACTGGAAGTTTCTGCCTGCCCAAACCACCTTCCAAAGCTGTGACTACCAATTTTTGCCTGTTTGTAGAATTAGGAGCTTAATGATACATCCTTTGCATCCCTTCTGAAAAATATTCCAAAATTATATACTTGAATTGAGTTACAATCCCTGAGTAAACGATTTGTTTAAAGATGTAGGTCAGAAATTGTACTTTGGGTCTTAACTGTTCCCTTTCAGTAAGAGCTCTCGTGAGATTCAAACAGACTTGGAAGATAAGTGACTTAAGATCTGTAGATTATTGACCCTTTCTCTAAGAAATAAGTTTGTTTTCAGCATAGCCTGTTTTTCAAGCATTTTTAGGTGTTTGGACTCATGTAAATAAAAATGTAAACCTACAGATGTGTATCTATAGCATATCAAGCTATTTTCAGGTTTTCCTTATCAAAAATTCAAATTAGTTTCTTTTGATATTTGAAATGCTGCAGTAGTAGGATGGAGGACACTGAAGTAGGCCTTTTCTACCTGAAGCTTTATCCTTGTTGTGGCAGAAAATTTATGCCCTTCAGTCTCTTAATTCGGATGTGGTTTTGTCCATTTCTATTCTGGAATCTTTAATAAGTTTTGTAATCATCAATATGTAGCTGAGTAGTGAAACAAGGCTGAGAAAACACTGTTTTGAAACAATGGCTGGGTGCCTATGATTTCTGTGATGTTCAGGACAATATATCTGTATTTTAATCAGCTGGCTGTAAATGAAGAAGCATGCCATTGTATGATTAATGAGAAGTGCTGGGTTTAGTTATGGTAATATATGTATGTTAGAGATTTAAACTGTTGTGTGTAGCTATTCAAGTTTGCTATTAACATCAGCAGCATTGCACTAAGATTGGACTGGCTGTACAACCCTCAGCAAAAGGAAACCTACTTTTATTCAGTGGGGGTACAGTGACACTCCGAAGCGAAGTGACCATTTAAATATCATGCTATGTTCCCAGTTAACCATTAAGTTGTCATTTCCATAAACCTAATGTTTTGATAGAAAAACAATTGCTGTAGACAGAAAAGGAGTCAGACTGTACACAGATCAGTTCAATAAGCAGGAGTTCTTGATGTGTTATAAGGCAGTGGCTTCCCAACTCTTGGGACAAATTGTGGTTTGATCGACTGCCAGCAAGTGAGATCATACTCGTATCTTTTTTATTTGTTTATTTTTAATTTGTGAGCAAAGACTGTGCTCATTAAAGTGAGGAACTCCACTCTTCTTTTAGCCAAGTGTTACCATATTCTATATAATGAATTGTGTACACTTCTATCCTTTTCAGTCGTTCATCTAATTTTCCTTGGAATTGCATGAAATACTTCATTATTGAAGTATTTTTCCAATCTGTACTATTTATATTTCTGGTACAAACCTGCATTTGATTACACTCATATAGTAGATGCTTTGTACTTTTTATGTGGACATGAACTTGTTGCCTTTTTTTTTTTTTTTGCTTTGTTTTGCTTTGTTTTGACAGGTAACTTAAATGATTGACTAAGTAAATGAATTAAAGTTATTCACTGGGATTTATAATGACTTCAAAGAATTTGAATTACTGTAGAACTTCACAGCTTTATGTTGTTTTCTGGCCTTACCATAGAGTAGACAATATTTTCATTATCTATTTTTAGCAAAATGAGTAATTCTTTTGTTTCCTATTTTTTAATAGTGACATGGCTCTTGTTTTTCAAATTTTGGTGGATTAATTATTGAGTTTATTAGGGAAGTGCTGAGATCTGTTCTTCTCTGTGGCAGATAGATACCAGTGGCTTAATGCCTTGGCCACAAGGCTGAGCAATATCAGATTGCTGAGGTCTGTGACAGTTAAAATATCCAGATTGTGTCTGTGAATGTTTTTACTTTTGAAAATGTAAACTTTTAGCATTAATGCTGCCATTACCAGAATATTGCTGGCATTGCTCCTGCATTAGAAGATAATTACTGGACTCATTCCTGACATGTAACACTTCTTTTTTCCAGAGAGGTGAGTGGACAAACACACAGAGCTCATCGCTGAACTATTGAAGTTGGGTAAGTTCTGTTGCCTTCGTTGATCCTGTGTGGCTTTCAGAATATGGACTGAGTTGATGGAGAAAGCATCTGTCTAGTTCACATTACTAGAGGAATTTGTTTATTATACTTTGTACTGAGGATGTTGCTATTCTTGTGTATCTGGTAAACAGTTTGATTTTTGATTGCTCTTTAGGCTTTTTAGGTGACCTACATGTAACTTCTTATTTTGATTTCTACTGACTAAGGAGTTTTTAAAAGTTATTTCCTGCTTTGCCATTCTGTAAAAACATACAAAATTCACCTCAGCTTGGAGGACTGTCACAGGTGCTATGAACGACCTAACACTTCATTAAAAATGCATTTCCCAGATATAGACTAAAGAATCTGTTGAGAGTATCTTACTTCTACCTAGACAGAGAGCTAATGCTGTAGCCCTGGCCTAAAACAAGTAGAAAGAAAAAAGCATTACAGTGTGATCCAGGGATCATTTCTTCACCTAGTCAAACACACATTTCCCACCTTTCTGTTCTTCATCCTTCATGGATCTTCCTCTTCTTTGCAGTGCCCCAAAAGCACTATTTTCCTCTTAATCAAGTGCCACATTCTTCTGCCAGACTGTGCCGGAGCATTGTGTTTGGGGCTTTGGTGGATTGCCAGCTCCATTTGCTGTGTGGAGGGGGAGGAAATTCACCCAAGCACCATCCTTTTCAAGGCTTTCATTCCCTACAGAATGCATTAAAAAGTCTGAAAGCAGCTGTGCTTGCTCCTGCTGTAATAATGGTAGATCCAAAAAATGTAACCTCCCTTCCCATGCCATGAGTTTCAGTCTAACTACATAGTTACAGTTTCTTCTTTAGACTACAGCAAAAAGAAAAGTTCAAGAGCAAATCAGAAAATTTTAGAAAAATTAGAGAAAACCAAGTGATTGTCAACTGGACTTTAATTACTCCTTATTTATAGCAACAATGAAATTGCAAAGAATTAGGTAGAACACTTGAACTCCCATGAAAGGTGTTATGCACTGCATATATTGTTGAGTTAATGTGAAATACCTGTTTAAATCAGCTTTTTCTGTAGTTTCCTTGTCATGCATCTTAATTTCAGCAAAATCTGCAATGGAATTGCAATGCGGATCAATTCAGATTATCACCAGTTAATAGAGAGTCAAAAGCATATTTTAGGTAGCACAATCTCTTCAGTTTATTTCTATGGTTAATCTACTCATATGTTTTCAATAAAACCTTACATTAAATACAAAAGGTATGTACAGCATGATATATGAATGATTTTGGTTTTGACATAGCTTTTGGTTGTCCAAGATCAAATCCTGCAGTTTGGTCTCCTCTTCTGATCTGAGTTCCAAATATTCCTTGTTTATTTAGTAGTGCTCTAAAGAAGGATTTGAGCTCTCATTTTTGACACAGTTCTGGCGAGAGATGTACTCTTAACTTTATGTGCATCCCTATAATCAACAAGCAAAATATGAAATTATTCAATTCAGAGAATCATTCCTTAAACATTATTCTCAGATTGAGTAGACACCATGGGGGAATCTTTCCTCTTAACAGTGTCATTTTATGTAATAAAAATAATCAAAATTTCAATAATTTCCACTGGAAGTTTTTGGATGTACTACTGCCTCACTAAGCATGAGCTGTAGTTTTCAGAACAATCTCAGACATGTCCAGAAATCAAAACAGAAGAAAAGGAAACCATATTCCCCAGCCCCAGAGGCAATTTTGAAAATACAATTCTAGTTATTATTGGATCTTATTATCTATACAAGGCTTCAACCTTACCTTTGTTACCACAAGAAATACTTTTTCTGAGGAGTACTGTTTCTGAAGAATCCCTGATTGATTGCCTTTGAGATGGTGGCACTTCTCATTTTATGGAAATATTATAGCACTTTGAACACTGAACTTCAGAAAAGCCCTAGGGGCGAACAAAGAGCTGTCTAGGACACCAAGACCAGTGCTGCAAGTTAGGTAGCATTTGAATGGGGCAAGGATGGCCTGCCTCAGTCTCTGCAAGTGTTTCCCAAAGGCTGTTAGCTTTGTTTGGTTCTGAGTAACCGATCAGCATTTGCTATCAGTCCTGCAGCCATGGTAGAAACAGACCTAGCAGTTTAATGTTTAGCACCAACTTTGTTTTCTCTGTGACTCCTTGAAGAACTCTCACAGTAAGTGTAAACACTTTGGGTGAATACTGTAGAGAAAAGCAACCTGCTAGTTTTTGGGAAGTGCTTTTAGGATCAGAATTCTTTATAGTGATTTGTTGAACTACCTGATAGTCGAGGTTTTAAATCAGTGTAATTTACCCCTGGTACCCAATTATAATTAGTTTTTAGTAATATAAGAATTTGTAGTAAAATCAGTGTTCATTTTAATCTTCAGTGGTATACATTTGTAGTTTCTTGCATCTTCTGCTATTTGTGCATGAACAAATGGTGTCTTTGGCCTCAGAGTAGCACAGTGCCCCTGTGAGTGCAGCTGCCTAAATACTCACTACGAGTGCATGTGTGGAGGGCATCCAGCTCTCCCAGGAGCCATAGTGACACAAACTTATGTGTTCCTCAGGCATATGTCAAAGCATCATAATACTACATCCCCCTGATTTAATGGGCATTTTGCTACATTCCACATGCCCAAAACAGGAAAGGAAAAGAATGACCTGACTCTGTGTTGTTTTGTTTGCAAGCCTTTATTTCTGCCAGGACATGTAAGTAGTCAGAGCTTGGTGGACTATTTGTGAGCACTGAGTATTCTGAATGTTCCATAACTCAGTGTGAAATCAGAAGCAGAGTTGCATAAGCGTTGACAATATGGAGCAAAATGCACTTAGATTAAAAAATAAACAGGATTCTTGCAAACAGTAGGCCTAGCCATTTCAGAGATGAACGTAAGCAGATTTCTGAGGTTCTGAATGCAAATCTAGGTGGAACCATTTGAAATGACAAAATAAATAAGTAAAATATCCCAAAACAAAACCCAGCTTGAAGGGCTGAACATGCCAGTAGCAAGTTCTGCTTCAGACTTCAAGAGATATGGTATGTTCACGTGTATCAGCCTAATTTATTCAGTGTCATTGCTGTATCACAACCTTCTGTTTGATTTTCTTATAAACTAATAATTTCCTGAATGAACTAATACTACCATAGCCACTAGTACCTCTGCCTTGTAGAAGTTTTTTATTGTTGTGTATGCAACTAAATTGAAATATCTTTCACTTGAAATATTGACTTTAATATCTCATTTGAAAAATTCATGAAGCCTTTGATGTTAAATCCATACTCAATTTAGCCAAATGCCATTAGAATATGCAATATGCCTGAATACAGAGAGCATTATTGTCTGTGTTTCTGCAGAAGAATTACATTTTATGACTGTAATGTCAGGATCTTTTTTGGATTTGTTCATGAAGAAAAGAAAGAGAAAGGCAGCACATTAGAAGCAAAATGAAAAGTGGTATTGATTAGGCTCTCATTTACCCTCTCTTTGCTTGAATCCCTAAATGCATGGAAATAAGGGTTGTGCCACAGCAAGTAACAATGCTCTGTAATGAATGGAACAATCTTTAGAAAATTAGTGTAAACACGTATGATAGTGCACAGATGTTGCTCCTAGTAACTGTCATACATTTATTTTACATCTCCATTTACATACATCTCTTTATTTCCTAATAGTATCATAATAGAAACATGACAATAGTTAATGATTTCATAAAACATGGAATGTAAAGCTGACAGAGAGGTAGAACATTAATTGAAACCTATAGCTATAGTACATTAGAATTACACCTCCTAAATGACTCCTGATAAAAATATCCCTCCTCTACAAAGAAAGACAAAGACAGGTAAAAAACTAGGCTTTCAACAAATTAATTTTTTTTTTCCAGTAAAACAGACTGGCAAATGTTGCAAAATCTCCTGAGTGCTAATAGAATCGTATTTGCCTTTAGTAATTTATGGGCACTTTTCCTCCAGCTATCGATCACAGTTGAAAAAAGTAAACTGCATTAACATTTTAGGCAATAATGGCTCCAGAAAATGTTTGATTTTTATCACTACCAAAACTGATGTCATGAAACTTGGTTCTTCAGCAGAAGAGGGAGAGCTGGGTACATCCAGCCTGTTGTGTGTTTGTGCAGGTGCCCAGATCTGACTGAGCAAACTGCAAGTAAAGCAGTGTTTTGAGCTTGTTATGTTATCCTAAACCACAGAAAGTAAGTTGATGGCACACGTCAGGAGATTGCTGTGCTGCAATAATGAGGTGTCCCAAGTACCTTGGGGTCTCTGAGGATTCCAAGGAGTGCTGAAGGGGCTGAGGGAGAGCCGCTCTCTGCCACCATCTCCTGGCCAATGACTGTGACACAAACTGCCTCTGCTCCACACAATAGCCGAGCTATTGCCTCAACCGAGACATTTGAAGGGAGCTCACACTGGAAAAATAGCACGTTTTAAGATTTCTGAAGGGAAGCTTGACCTTAACAAGCTTATGTAGATGTTTATTAAAGGGGAGGTGCAAAATGCCAGACTAAGGGAGCTGAAAGCTCTGTGAATAAATCCAGAGCATTAGTGCCTGGGATTTTATGCTTGGAATTAGGGGAAAGTGTTTTGATCAGTGATGATGACTCATGTTGCCAGATAGTCCTGAATGCTCTAGAAATGTGTGTTATACAGGATGGTGACTGGACTTGAATTTCTGCAGAATATTTATATACTGTGAGAGGAAACAGCTTCATTTCAGTAGTTAATATTTTCAAAATGCCAATTTTTAGTGTTAACAGCTAAATTTACCTCTTTATTATTGGAAAGCAGTTCTGTAAGATAGATTAACTTTGAAAGTGAAATTAGATTTGAAGTTTCAGATTTTAAGTTATATTTCTGGTTTTACCATAGGCCTGTACCATTTGCAGAAATCTGTGATCTACAAAAGTGAGTTTAATGAAACTTCTTCTTACATTAGTGTTATTGCAGATGACAACATAGCACAATAGATTGATACTTGGTTTTTGTATAATTAATTTCCACAACAAAGAACACATAGAATTAGTGTACAAACTGAAACTGCAATCTTTCCAATTCCTTTCATTGCCCAGGTTATTCCATACTTTTATGTCTTTGGAGCAATGAAATTATATTGCTGTTTGGTCTCAAATTAATTGTGACAAGTTAAAATAGATGTTAAAGCAAGCATCCTACATATTAATTAATAGTTGATTAGTACAGTTTATATTTTTTCATAAGAAAAATCTTGTATATTCTGAGTACAAATGAAAGTCAAATATTTCCACATATTGGAAAAAAATTGTGTGTTGAGGATCATGTAAATGATACGATCTGTATTATGTAGAACCAAATTAATATCCTTGCTTTTGTTTTAAACAAATGTGCAAACATTTCTTGGAGATCTCATACCTTAGTGCTTTTTCTTCAACTGAAAAAAAACCACATCAGAACCTCTGTGCCTCAAAAGATTATTTTTTACATTATGCCAAAAAAATGAAATAGTCTGAAGTATATACTAGGATGTAGCATATAGTTTATATGTGTACTACTGAATCTGATACAAGTGAATAAAAACTTATTAGAGAAATTCATTTGCCATGCCTGAAGCCTTTACAGTGAACAGTTTTACAGATCTCATTTTTCAGATCTGAATTTTATTTCAGGTTTGCAGTATGCTGACTAATGAAGAATTGTGAGAAAGAACACAAAAGTTGTATCAAAAAGAAAGTAACTTTCCACTGCAATTTAGAAATATCGCACAAATCAGCATGTGGCTGTACACCTGTGTGTATCAAACATGAAAACAAATTGCATCCTTTTTTTGGATCACCTAGTCAATGGTGTTGAATTTCTGACTTTTAGTTTCAACCAGGTAAGATAAGGTGGACTGTTCAGCCCATGTTATTAAAGAAATTGGTTCACCTATTTGATTTCGTGTCACTGTAGTTCCAACCATTCATTTATTCAATAAACAGTTTGGTATGTTCTGAGAAATAATGAATATTGATTAAAAAATCAATCACTTATTAAGAAACAGGGAAATTGTTTATCCAATCAATTTTAATTTTTGATTTGTTATTTATATTTTCCAATTTAATCCACCCCTCCCTTAGGCTCCCAAACTACCAAGGAAATCAGGAGGAAGGGCAGAGTGATGCTGGCAGCAACTGTGCAAAGAACACAAAACCTAATGCATTCATTTCAGATTAGACTGGTGGAAATAGGCCATAATAAAGGAGACTGTGATTGAGAACTGTGGATACATTACCTCATGCACCTTTGGCTATTGCACTGAAACTTTAACTTTTAATATGATTTATGAGGCTCTCTGCTTCCTACCTATTACATCACTTAACTCTGACACTGTCAAAACACAATAGTTACAAAAATATTATGGGTTTCATCTAAGCTGGCAGAGATTCTGAGCATGGAGGCTGAATGCACAAGGCAGAGAGAGAGACCTGTACAAGTGCTCTGGAGCATTTATCCATTCTCCCAATGGGACCTAAGCAGTGAACAGAGGTGCTGAATATCCCTTTTTGCAAGGGAGCAGGCAAACCAACTGTCCCATGTCATCTGAATGTGTGCACTGATTCTATTCTCATTGTTCATTCCATTAATGAAGAAAACTGCTTTGATACGTACAGGCAGTAGACAAATATTCCTCCATCCCTGATGGATGGTTTAGTCTCTTTGGGATTTTTGTGTAGAAGTTGGAAAAAATTTGTCATAATTTTGTCTTTGAAATTGCCTGAGTGAGGAATCTTCCCTAACCTCCATCATGTGTGGGTGACCAAATATAGTTCTCCTTTTTAATAAAGCAGAGCTGTGGTAGTCTCTTTATATTTAAAGTTGGTATTAACTATGCTCTGCTTACCTGATGTTCTTTCACACCTAACCTCATGTCAGCATACTGTTTTTTAAAGAAATGCGGAAATACGCTTGCAAAGAATGGGGTAGATATTTTTACAGATTAAAAGTTCATTTTAAGGTCTTTCTTTCATGGGGAAGGATGTGGAAATACTAGCAATCTGTCACACTGCTTTTGTGGGCCTTGAGTTGGTAAATAAAATCTCACCTTCTTGTGAATAGATGAAAAGTGAGAATGCATGAGAAAAATCTAACTAGGCAGAGCCAAAGGCTAGGGGTGTGTTGTCTGAGATCTGCAAGGGGGAAATGTGTCTTTTCTGGAGCGTTTCCTACAAAGGAAGGAGATTCAGTCCTTGTGTGTATTTGAGCCTCTGTGGAAACCCAAGGCTCTGATGTACAACTAGCAGTGTTAAGTAACCAAACCTTCAAAATTTATTCAAATTGTCTTGTTAGTCTTTCACGTTTGGAAGAGTAAGGGAAGAACTTATTTTTTTTTCTCCAGTACACAAACATATTTTATGGGAATTGAGAGTTCAGATTGTACATAAAGGCAAAACTACTACAGTTACTGTTACCTGACTTGTGTAGTCCTCCTGCCTTTGAAAGTTATGTGGAAAATTTAACTGGCTGTGTTTATGATTAGTCTTATGGACAATTTTTTAAGTTGGCTTTGGCATTGTGTTTCCTGGCATTCTGCTTGTTGATGACCTCACTTTCCTCTTAATTTGTATCTTCTTTCATCAGTTTTTAAGGCAGATGAAGGATCCCTTGCCTTTCATTTCACTTACATTTACTTACTTCATTCACAAAAGAACTGTGACCTGCTCTGTGATTGAAATGAACCACCCCCCGCCATATTTTAAAATGTCATTTTAATGCTTAAAACATAGAGATTGTAGTGTAAGAAATGATGACCCGGATGAAGCTAAGTGCAACATTTACATAAATGTTTAAAAATAGTCAAAGATAGCAATACTTTGTTTAGTAACTTGGGGATGTACACAACAAACTTCCCCAAGGTGTCTCATGGATCCAGTTCAACTCTGATGATACAGCAGCAGATAGGAATAAAAAATTTTTGGCTGACACCAGTTGAGAAGAGTTTGCAAGCATTCAGAAGAATAGCTTTAGAATTCTAAAGATTAAATAAAGGTAAAGCCCAAATACTGTATATGTTTGCCAGTTAATGGCTAGTTAAATTTCATTGCATTACATTGCCACAAACCAAATGAAACGGCCTGGAGTATCATGTCCACTGTGTTTATGTTAAAGAAAGCCACGAATTTGAACTGGAAGTCTTGTAGAAAAGGAATGATGATTAATTTTCTAGGGCAATTGTTCTTTTTAATAACGTACGTATACGTTCATACCCCTCTGCCGTGACTCTGCCAATAGTTCTGGAAGGGTTTTTCCCACAAGGACTCCCATGTGCAATGCAGAATAGTCCTGTTGTAGCCACTCCTGAATGTGCACAGAGGTCTATTCTGTTCACAGCATCAGGTTAAGGTGTAGTGTAGTTAACTGATGTTGTGATGATTTTGAGTAATTTTAAGAAATTATTTGTGTTAAATTCTTCATGAAAACATGAAGAGCTGTTAAGAAGTTACATTTGCTATTAGTGAACAACTTTGATTCATTAGGGCCCTGTGTGTCAGTCTCTGTGTACTAAAGGAGTCTAGACCCCTCAACGTGTGATATGACTGGTTGTGAATTGTTCTGTCATACTTTCTGCATTATTCTAATCTTCTCAGTATGAATAGAATGGCATCCCCTTTTGCTTGACAGCAAAGACAAACATCAAGCTGTCCAGAAGATAGAGTGCCATTTTATTCCTCTTCTGAAATTCTTGATGGGATGGGCACAACATCAGCAAACACTCAAGGAAAAACCTCTTGACCCTCCAATTATTCTTGCTGACACTTTTATAATAATTTCCTTTTCAAGAAATCTGAGTCCTATGTGTCAGAACAAAGACAAACAAAAAAAAACCCAAAAAACAACTCAAAATTTATTTAATTGTTATTTGGTCAGAACTTGAATTCTACAGTAGTCCTAACTTAAATTAAATTAGTGCTCAGAATGTTATCTTTCCCCCCACTTCAATTCTTAAAATTTAAGCAAACCATACTATACCAGAATTATTATGTTAAAATGGCTGTTTATGATTGTTTTAAACCAAATGGCTTGAACCAGTTCTATTCCCAGTCTAGCATTAAATATCATGCACACTGTTACTGTGCAATTGTGGCTACACATTTTAGAATGTTCTTTTATGTGTACAGAATGGAGAAAAATCATATTACCATGTTATTCAACATGAAAAACTATTAAAGTTGCAATTCAAATATGCCTTTTTGAGACTATTGGATTAACCGAGTTAGATTAAAATATAAATGAACTTGTTAAGTAATATTTTATTTTCAAAACCCATTTCCTCTTTATATTATTTATACAGTTGGCGTGTTTGACCAAGAGAATTGATATATTGTCCTCAATAGGGTAAATATCCACTGTGATTACTCCTTTAATTGCCAGAGCCATCTTTCTCCTTTCAAATAAAGCAGTATTTAAGAAAGTAAGTCCATTATTGTTTCTCCAAGTACTGTGCTGTATCCATGAGCTTGTCCTTCCTGTTTCTGTATGATATTATAAAGCTCATACTCTGTGCCTACAGTAACTTTTTGCAAGCACAGTGTATTAAACCACCCTCTCCCTCTGTGCCTGCACCCTGTTAGACACGAGGCTGCCAGGCTTTACTGACACCTGCTAACACCCAGCTGTGCACAATGGATTCTTTGGAGTTCATGGCTGAGTATTCTGATAACAAGATAAAAATAATGCATGGTGTTAAAAACATCAGAGACTCAATTCAAATGGATGGAAAAGGTAGTGTTTATTCACATTCTGAGGCACAAAACTGTGTATGTTCAGCACACACTTCGGGTGCTTAATAAGCTCAAGTCCCAATGAATTGGTTCTTGACAGTTATGAATGGTAGACTGGCTGCATTAAAGCGATGAGGGAGCTAACAGCAGGTTTGCAACTGGGTTTGAATAAATCATCAACCAAACATATAACAGCATTGTAACAGTAGGCCAAAACCTCTCCAGCCATGTGATTGCTAGTTGCCAGGAGACCATGAATCTTGGGCATTCTGAAAATATTGAAATAATTTTAGCTGTCTTAAATTTATAGAATCTCTGGAAAAATATAATACATTTAAATATATTAAAATATGACTACTTTGTCAGGTACATGTAAAGACTTTAAACAAAATATGGCTTTTTGACTAAAACAGTTTTTTTGCATATTGATTTCTTTCTCTTAGATGATTTATAATGTATTTAGAAAGAATATTTCCAAAATGTGATGTAGTATTTAAAATCTTGACTGTAGTGATTCCGTACCTCTAATGAACACATGCAAAATTATTGTTGGCCTCTTAGGTGTTCATCCAGCCATCCCTTTGTCTTCCATGGGTAACTTTACTCTTTAAAGGGGTCCAGTGGAGGTCAAAGGCACTGCTTCTGTGTTTAAATTTAATTGCATTAACAAGCCTTTAAAAGCTGAGATTTTATGCTCTGTTTGCAATTATGTTTCCTGTAAAAAAATTATGTCAGCAGTACAAGCATTACATCAAATTCAGTCTTTTTTGTCCTCTTCTTCAGAAGGAATTTTTCCAGATGTGTATTTGTGCTATCCAATGTGATGCAATGTATACAGAATAGGCCTCATGGGAGGATTTTTAGCTGTCTTCTAGTTGTGTGGATTGAATTGGATTACACGTACAGATGTTTGGTCTGATGTGGCAAAGAGGGGACAGTCAGAATGACCCTTCATAGGCTGCTCATATGGTCCACAAACCATGTCCTGCAAGAGCAGCTATTAGTGCTCACCTCCAGAACTTTCTGCACAACTTGGGATGAGTGTGTGAGACCTCAGAGACTGTTCAGAGTAGCTGAAGGATGGAGTTTTCTCTTTTCTAGTTCTGCCACACTTTTATTTTAATGACTTTATGCAGTTGCTTAGTTTTCCTGGTAATAAGGAAGACTTCCCTTCCTCATAAGAGTTAGGAGAAAGAGTTATTTACTGATTGTAAGGCATTTGTATTTTGTGATTATAAGGCCACAATTGGTTGTTAACTTACACTAAAAGAAATAACAGGGAAAAAATCTGATGATTTATGAAGTATAAATTCATGGTGTATTTAAATTCTGCCTTAAATAGATGTAATGAATATTCCAATTATATTCCTTTTGTAAACTGAAATATACAGACATAAGAATTTCTTTCAACAAAATGTTTTTGAAAGAGTTCAATCAACTGAGTTTTTTTGTTTTTTATAAGAATTTCACTTTCTGTAAGACAGCAACATCATGAAATAGGCACTAGCAAAGCTTGGGAGAGAGAAATGGAGTGAGTGAAAACTAAGGGCATGTGAAGAACAGTCACTATCCAGCAACAGCAGCAAAACAGTTTCAATTTTCTGGATTATTAATTCAAATTCACACGCACATGCCAGTTAAAATTAAAGGCCTTTTTTTACGGCTCTAGTTTAAATTAAAGATTATATTCTGCTCCACAAGTCTGAATTAAATAGCTTATTTTGCACACCAAGCTCTCATTTTAAAGCTAATAAAGAAAAGACATAGCATGTACGTGCAAGCTTAAGACAGGAAGGGTCTAAATTACTACACCTGTTTCACTTGGGAGCTACTTTATTAGTGTTACAAAACTTGGCTTTCAATTTGGCAGTCAGAAGCACATTTAGAACAAGCATTTCTTTGTTTTGACAGAAAGGCTATGGTAAATGAATGACGTTTGAGCGAGGTGTGAAATGTGAAGGTACAAAATTAACTGGTAAGATAATTACTGTTCTAATTCTGCATAAACAAGCATTTTGAAAATCATTAATAGTTCAGGGAAATAATGTTAGTGATTAAATAAGGTGGTTTGCATCACTGAGCACAACTAAGCTGCTTTAATTACATTTGAAAGCAAGGGAAAGTAGCTAATTAAAATTAGCACAGGGTTCCTGAATGACCAGCATTGCATTGTTGCCCTAACCTGTTTAATTGCTTGTTTATTAATAATATGTCTTTATTTTCCCCTCTTCTGCATTTAGAAAAATTATTGAAGAAGATAAAATGTGTAAAGAGAATCTATATATACTAATCAGAATATGCAATGCAGATATAACCCAGGAAATTACTTCCAAGGCAAGCCAACATAATTCAAAAGTTGTAACTTTTCTTCATATTAATAATGTTTTCTTCCTGAGTCACATTCCTATGTCAATCACGTCCATGGACAAGAAAAATGGTCTTTGGCACAATTGCTGAATTGCAGCATTTTGTAGCTTTATTTGCTTTATTTTTAAAATTGCTTGAATCACTAGCTAAAATATAGGTAATAAATCTAAGAGTAATCAATAATAAATTATGGAAAACATGAGCAAAAATGTAATCTAAATTAGAAGAAAGCTTTGTATTGTCTCAGCCTTTTTAAAACACAACTTGTACTACATTTACCAGCTGCAATAGGTAGGTCTGTTCTGAGAGAAGATAAAACTCAGTATCCCAAGGTTTCCAGCATATTTGTCCTTTAGTTAAGGAACATCTGTATTAGATATCTAGACTTTCTCTTCCTACTCCCTTGGGTTGTTTTAAGTTACACTTTATTAGCATAAACCTATAGGAAATATTTGGGAGAGGTGCTAATCTACACACTTGAAGCAAATACACAGTATAATACAATGAAGACAACTAAAAATAGAGTAAAATGCTAATTTATTTTTTCATATTTAGACATAATCAAGTCAAGTTAAAGCAGACATGATGTTTTTCACGTTGATTTAGTATTTATAGTGTACCTCTGATGTGAAAGGCTCAGATGCATAATAATTTACATACATATACATTTTAAACAGAAAAAATTCATAAAAATGTGAAGTTCTATATGGAAAGGTAGCAGATCCCCATGAAAGCAGGTTAAATCATGGGAATTATGCTTATGGAACTGATAAGCAATTAAAATAAGGAGTTAATTTTAACTTCATGAATAGTAGAGAATATTCAGCAGACAGTACATACATTATTTTATAGGTGCATATTTTTATGAACAAAGAGGAGGGCTCTGCTCTGTATTATAGGATAAAGATCCAAGTCACAGATTTCAATCAGATTTTTCTGCTTCAAGTCTACACAAACTATGTGCTCAGCATTTTGAGCCATAGCATATGGCTCCAATAACTGAAGGTTGTAGAGAGATAGTATTGATGGCTAATGGTATAATACCACCATTCAAGTGATTGTTGTGTCAAAGGGATACATGACAACTTTTTTAGTAATCAATGTGGTGTATAATTAATGGTGGCATTTCTTTGTATTCTGGCAATGGATAAATAGAATTTTGGTCTTCCTTTTTAATTGCAAGATTCCCTGGCTTTCTGTTAGGTCATCATCACAATTATGATCAAAACCTTTCATTAACCTTTCCATTACCTATTTCCTCAAATTAATAGCTGTAAAACTGTAAAGGCCACAACTCCCCCCCTACTATATAAAGAAGAGACTAGCAACCTTTATCAGACATTATTCTCATAAATGATACAAATTATTCCTCTTCCTATTTATCGTAATACTATAACCACT